>NC_091816.1:6897500-7522500 GCF_041296235.1 Equus asinus | reverse complement strand
ACTAGAAAACACTAATAACCTATTTCTGTCAATGGTGATGCCATTCTAACAGTCATCCAGGTTTTAAATTGGTGTAGTCACTTTTGACTCCCTCCTCCCTATCTCAGAGAAGCCCCTAAGTTTTTCAAACACTAGCTGCATTCAGTCTTGTGTTTCGAGTCACAGTGTGACTAACCTCGGCTAAGCCCTCCCTCTATTGGAACCTCATGTTCCAGTTCATCCCCAGTCCTGCTCCCCTGCCCCAGTCTATTCTACATGCCCCTGAATTAATCTTCCTGAAACCTCTCAAGCCACCAGTAGCTCCCACTTTCAAGTGGATAAAGTTAATATGCTTTTAGGTTTCTCACTCTCTGTTTTCTTCATATATCAACAGTCATATTCCAATTTCCCCCTGACACAAATATCCTCACCTCCCAGAGCGATACCCAGGACACGAAATGCTCAACTCAATTCTGAGCTATGTCCATGCTCTGTGGCCTGCTTAGAATGCCCTCCCCATTTCGCTGTGAGACTGCAAGCACCTGGAAGTAAGGGTCATGTCTACTATCTTCACAAGCCCCCTCATCTAACACAATACCTGGGTCATAGTATTAAGCAAATGTTTACTGAGTCATACCGACTTGTGTCTTTATATCAGTTCTCGTTCAGCATGATACCATCATCTGCGGCATCTGTTACAAATACTCCAGGCTTACCCATGGACCCAAGTTCCTGCTTTTCATAATTATTTTTCAAGTTTTTATTTGGAACATAATGTAGATCAATATTTCATAAATGTTTTATTGATAATGAAAATAAAGGATATTCTCTGCAGGATACAAAGATCAATATATACACATTTACACATATAGCCTTATTAATTATATTATTCAGGACTCACGTAACTTGGTTTTTTTTCTATTTGATCTATAAAAGATGCACAGATATGTGTTACAGTCTCCTACTACCACTGTAATTCTGTGAATTTGTCCCTTAGTCTCCAAAACTCTTTTCTTTTTCTATTCCAATGATATCTGTGCCAATCAGCTTTTAGTTAGATCAGCAGAACAACTATGAATTTTAGGTAAGGGATTTACTACAGCAATTAGACATTACAGAATTATGGGAGGACCTGGGGAGGGCTGTCTGAAAGGGGATTTGGAGGATCAGAGACGTCAATAACAGCCTACTTTGAGAAGGCTAGTATATCCAGCCATTACAGTGAGGCCGGGGGGGAAGAAATCTGTAGGTCACAGTCAAGTGTCTGGCTATAGACCAGCTGGAAAAAAAGTTGGACATGGAGGTGGCAGTTGAAAAGAAAATCTGGATGTAGAGTTGAAGGACCCAAAGATAAGCTGGAATTCTCTGGCCCCTCTGAGTCTGATACCACAAGTAAACCACCATAATCTTCTGCCTCTCAAATTTCATGCAAGTACCTCTTGTGGCCATCTCTCACTGGGAAAAAAATTCCAGGAAATGTCAACCAGGTTGATGATAAAACAATCCAGTACGGTCCAACTCTCGTCACCGTGGCATCCATACATGCATCTTTTGACTATATATATATAGGGACATAAGGAAGAAATGATCCAGGTGAGGAAGTAAAGAAGAAATGATCTTCTTTTATATAACTGGTTACATCATCATTGCTAGTGTTTATAGCTTCTTTCCTCCTCTCTTCATTCCTTATTCTCTTTATTCTCTTTCTCTCACTAGTCATGGCTCCTTGTCTGGACTCAAATCCTCATTTCTAAAGCATCTGTACATAAGCAGTCCTGCTTATATAAAGTATTTGCCACTGGTTATCTGTCAGTACCAAATTTTAGTGGTGGTATGAGATTTTTAAAAATATTATTCTATACTTTAATCAGTATTTCATTAAAAAATATTTTAGTAAGAGGCTACACAAGGAACCTTAAGCCAAATGCCATTTTGAATCAGAACTGATTTTTATTTATTTGTGTATGCCAAAAATATTTATTTAACTGTTACTATCTTCCAAGAACTGAAGTGTTTCCCAAGGAGCTCAGATTCGGTAGAAGCCATATCAATCTAAAGCAGTGATTGCAGTAGAGTGCAATCTGTTGGAATCTGTGGAAGCACAAAGCTGAAGTGCCTGGCTTTGCTGGAATACTGAATGAAAACATCACAAAGGGATAGGCCCTTTAGCAGCTTCTTGGAGAATGAGGAGTTTCCCAGAAAAACACATTGGGGAAAAGCGATCAAGGACAAAGAGCAGCAAATGTACAAATAAGAAGAAGTAAAATATCAGGTTGAAAAATCAACCTTGATGATATAAAAGTAAATGTCTACCAGATGCCAGTTACAGGTACAGAGGGTGTAGAAACGGAGGGAATGGGGGAGTGTCAACAGAAGAATGGGGAGTCAAGAGACCTAGCCTTACAGAATATGATACGAGGTTTAAATATGATGATTGAACTTGCAGAGGGGGACAAAAGAAGAAACTCGGAATTCTTCTTTAACTATATTGGAAGGAGGGGAGGGAAGGCCAGGGAGGTGTGAGCTATGCCAAATCCAGAAAGATAGAGAGTAAGTGGACTATATATCACAACGATAAACTAAAGAAAATAACAATATGATCTTAGTATGTAGATATTTGGCAATAACAAAAAAGAAGAAAGAGGGTCCAACCTGGTGGCTCAGTGGTTAAGTTCACACATTCCACTTTGGTGGCCCAGGGTTCGCTTGTTCGGATCCTGGGTGTGGACCTACACAGAGCTTGTCAAGCCATGCTGTGGCAGGTCTCCTACATATAAAGTAGAGGAAAACGGGCATGGATGTTAGCTCAGGGTCAGTCTTCCTCAGCAAAAAGAGGAGGATTGTTGGCAGATGTTAGCTCAGGACTAATCTTCCTCAAAACAAAAAAAATAAAAATAAAAAATAAAATAAAGAAGAAAGACATGGTTAAAATTAGGTTGACTAAAAATGTATTATCCAAACTTAGACACTTTTGAGAGTAAAAGCAGGTGTTATTAATATTTATGCTGGGAAAACAGGCATAAACCTGGACCAAAATGGGCAAACTGGGAGCACAGTCCCCAGTGAGGGAAGGGAGCAGCCTCCGGACCATTTGATTTTTTCTAACCATGTGCATGTCTTTGATTGAAAAAAACAAAATAAAATCTTATTGCTTTTTCACTTTTGCTTGTGTCCAGACGATGTGACTCTCTTGCTGTCTGCCCAACGTTCTTGTGAACTCCTGGAGAACAGGAGTCACATCTGACTCATCTTTCAATAACAGGAGGGCTTCACATAGAAGCTGAATGAGTGCATCTGTCTTCTCCTGAGTTCCTTATTTGGCTTTCACATTTTCTTGCATATCTTTCTTTAATTAGTCAAAAGCATTTAATAGGCATGGGCATGGGCCCTGAGGATGGAAAACAAACAGTCCTGAAAGCAATTTTAAGGATCACATGAAAGGAACTCTGCTTTCAAATTGTCCAAAACATGAGAATGTAGTTATTTCAATTGATCTTCATGTGAATTTTACTTGGAAATTTGTACTATATTTATCCTGCTGATGAAGAAGATGAAGTTCAGAGAAGTCAGGCAGTTTATCAGGAGTCACACAGACTTTCAATGGAAGAGTTAAACCCAGATCTCAAGAATTTTAATTGCCATCCCGGTTCTCAGCCCATTACCAACACTGCCTTTCTAATGAATCATTTTTCTGTCTCCACTGAGGAGTACTGGCCAGAGCTGGATTTCTGACTCCAGACAACTAACTCTGCACGCCTCCCTTTCATTTTCTTCTCCAGCACTGGCTCCTTTTCATTCTATGCTGCCAGTTTCCTATGATTGAAATTTGAAAGCATGTAACTGTTAATCTAGGAGTGATTAAAGAGTTTCATTTCTCGGAAGAGTCGGTACTCATCATCAGCTATGATGAATGAGCCCCTAACATCCCCTGATCCCATTATATTGTGATTAATTGTGCCAGTTTAAGTCAATAATTCATTTGTTAAAAATAGGTCTGCAAAGTATCATTTGTCTCATGGGAGATATCAGAATAAAAAAAATTCATTTGATACTTCTCATTAAATTAGTGTTGGAAATTATATTGAAGAGCCCTGTTCATCAAATACTTATTGCAGGCTTATTTGATAAGAAGTTGTATTTGTCTAAAATTATATCTGCTAACTGTCGTAATGGTTTGCATTTTCCCTGTGTTAATGAAGGAATAAAAAGTCTAAATACGTGCATGACTGGAGAAAAGAATGGGACTTGAAACTGGAATTAGAATCATTTCTAAATGGTGTGGTTTTCATTACATTAAAGTTTAAAAAAAGAAAGAGAGAAACAGAGTAGACTACCTTCTTCCTGGGTACTGTCCCTGGAGGTAGCAAGCTGGTTTCCTAAGAGACGGATCTTCCCCATTGTCTTTTTATCTAGAAGATATTATGTATTTTACATTCAGCCTCATTGGGCCCTTAAGACATTTTCAGCTATAAGTGATTCTAAAAGAAGATAGAAGTGAAGAGCAGCTCCACTGCAAATGATAATGGTCACCATCAAATGAGATACAGGATTAATATCTTAATATTTCCCAAGCAACATCACAGTAACTTTGGAAAGCCTCCCCAGATGCCCCTGAAACATTTGGATATGAGAGGGGAGATGATGACTCAGGAAATGCTCAGATAGATGCCTCTGGAGACCGGGTTGTTTCCTCGAGACTTGGGGTGCTTGAGGCTGGGAAAAGGCAAAGGAGAATTGAAGGGGGGTGATTCGAACACAATGGGGCAGAGCAATGAAAGTATGGGGCCAAGTACCAGGCATATATGGAGAACCTAATATTTGATAGAGGAAAGGAGAAAGAGAGCAAAAACTAGAAGGGAGAGAAAGAGGCAAGATATAAATGCGGGAAGGGAAGGAGTGAGAGGACAGAGAAAATTGGACCGACCTTAGCAGAGGATTGTGCTCTCTGGCAGCAGCTCCTAATGGCCTGTCCTGAGACCAGCTACCTAAGTATAACACAAGAAGAGTCTTTGAATTTCAGAATCATGGGCTCTGAACTCAACCTCCCTCCCTCCCTAAATTCTTCTTATTAGGCTTGAGATAGTACCCAAGAGAATGAATTTTTACAATGGTCCTCAGAGAAAACCAGTGACAATCTTCTCCCAGCAAAAAAAAATTCTGGTTATATTCTCTTTGATGCTTCGGAAGAGAATGGGAATCCTGAAATGGAAAACAAAAGAGGAAAGTTTTAGAGCCATGGTGAAAGTGGCCCCAACCCCTGGCAAGAGCAGGCAGCCTCAGGGCGAAGATATTTTCTGAAAACTTTTCTTTAGCCAGAAGGCTGAAAACATGGTTTCAGGTTCTATGTTATTTTGTGCTACAATGTAGTACCCTCCATTTCACCCCAAATACCACTAAGTCTCTTACACTCAATCGCATTGGGCTCATGCTACTGGCTGAATGAGGAAGGAAGGGTATGTCCACACATGGGGAGAGGGACAGCAGCTGTGGGAGGCTAAAGAGAAAGGAGAGGCCAGTGATTTATTCCAGAGTAGGAATTGGGTACAAAAGGTGATGGGACAGAGCAAGCCTTACCTTGCACTTCCCTTTAATCCTGGACTCTTCTGGATTCTTTAAAAATATCTGGGAGGGTATCAGAATTCCCACAGCCAATCCATATGTAGGCTTCTGTGACCTTCAGACAAGGGATTTCTACTAGAAAAGCATTTTACTTCTTTTACTCAAAATTCTTTCCAAGTGGTGACAGCAGTGAGATTGAGATGTCATCTGAGAGATAGAGAATCTGTTTTTCCTATGTGTCACCTCCTTCTGAGGCATTTCAGTAGCCATGACTTTTCTTACAATTTGCTCAAAATCTCTTTTCTTCATCCTAAGAAGGCAAGTAAAAAAAAAGTAATACATTAATCCTATATTTCCCTTTAAAGACTACCATTTATACCTATCTTAACCACATTTCACCCATTTTTAGATGTTTGACAGATGTGGGGAGCACTGCCAGCATTTATGCTTCCCTCTCTCCAATTTAAGCCCCAGGCATAGAATTAGTGATGCATGAATTAACAGTGCGGTTTGCACCACCCATCATGGAGAAAGATGTTATAATTCGTAATGGGCCTTAGAAATGCCATTGACCTAACTTATTCTGAAGATTTCTTGAGATAATCCTGTAACTTCAGCTTTATCATTTCCCTTTTATAGTAATCAAATTTGGGCAAAACCTAATCCCAGTCGTCTCTAAATAAGAAAAAGGGTCTTAGAATGTTGGAGCTAAAGGGAACTTCCAAAATTACCTAATGAAAGACCTTTTATTTTTTTAGACATGGAATTCTAAGCTTATAAATATAAAGTAACTTGACTAAGGGTATATATTCTTTAGTTTCATGTCTAAAATCAGAATGCATGAATCCCATTCATTTATTGATAAATATTTGTTAAAGGCCTGGCCCTTTCTGAACACTGATTAAAGAAAAAAATGAAAATATATAATCCCTTGGCTTAAGTTACTTATAGGGAGGAGATAAGTGCACAAAGAATTACATTTTCAGAAGTACAAGTTTCAATAATATGAATTTCAGTAATTTATCTTCCAGGGCATGGATGAGGAGAGGGGTAGAGAGGAGAACATGGTGACATTTGAGTAACAGTGATCGTGCCTTCTGATCCCTAAATCATGATAAAAATGGTATGTTTCTGAAACCAACGGTAGTGATGGTGGCTTACTCACATTTTGAACCTCTTTAAGGTGCTTGTGCTAGTAATTTGTAAACATAAACTTCAGTTTTAAATCTAACATCATCACCTCCAAAAGACTACCTTCATGGTATATTGATGGCACCATGACTCTCTTCAGACTAATAAATGAGTTGGCAACAGTCACATTCTCAAGGCCTTGAAGGGGACAGTTTGACCTTAGTCCCAGAGCAAAGAATTCAAAGGAAACATGGATCAATGGGGTCCTGAGATCCGGAAGCTCTGGAGGTTGGTAAAGATGGAATGAGGAAAGGAGTCAAAAAACAACTTTGGAAAGTCTGCACAGGTTAAGACCGTACTGAACACATCACCAGCTACTGAGGAATGTATGCCCTAAAACAGGGAGGGAAATTAGAAACCCAGCCAAGCTCCTACAGAGCAAGTCCGCAAATCCAGGTGCTTAAATCTCTCTCTGAATCCCGGATTCCTCTGGCACATAACTGGCATCACAATGGTTCTGTGGTGCCTGGCAGATATTGCACACCTCCTAAATCAAGCCACCTGGGATCTGCCCAAGCAGGCATTCCTCTCCCGCACAGTGGTCTCATTGTCTGGAGAAGACCTGCCTGTGTATTGACAGAAGGCTCTGAAAACGTAGCTTCTCCCTCCCCAACCCCACCAAGAAAGCTAAAAGAAGCAAACCTCAGGCCAAAAGCCTATGAATGCCCAAGAGGGGTTACAGGAAAGAGCTTTTTTTTGATGGAAAGGCATATATCATCTGTCAGGAGTGGGACAATAAAAATGCATTTGCCCAAAGTCATGGGAAGACGAGTGGTCCCTTACCCTCTATGAGGAGACAATGACCTTGATTATGGCTATCTGGCCAACTTTCTGGAGGCATTCAGCCAACAACCCCAGCTCCATGCTCCTGTGCCAGGACGGAAATGGTCTGAAGTTTCTAGACGTTTCTTGAGGTTATAGATCATGTTAGCTTATAGGTCATGTTCAACAAACCTCACATGCAAAGGAATGTTGGGATAATGGCCATGTTTAGAGCAAGAAGTATGTGTGGGGATGAAGTTATCCAGTTCTCTCCTCCCCTAAAAACAATCTTTCCTGAATGGTAGAAATTTAGAGAAGCAATAGCAAATGTGTGTTACAGAATGCGTATTTTGCTATGTGTAGGACCAGTTATGCATTTCCCCTTTTAAATTAGTGATAGAAAGCCTGCAACTATACTTTCAAAATAATGAAAGGCTAGCTCTGCACATTTCCCAGAGATGCCTTTTGAGAGATCTGAGAGACTTGATTGGCTGCCCAGAGACAGTCTATCTCTCAGACAGAGGAATGTCCTCTCAAGTGGATACCATGTCTCCTTTTATTAGAGAAAAGTCCGCATGTCTTCAATAGCTGAAGGGCTTCTGCATGCTCACAGCCTTAGACTAGGATAAACAGCATCTTGCTTTCTTTCCCTAGATATCATCTAGCCCTATACTGTCATTTGACAAACAAGGAAATTGAAGCTCAGAGGATTGATCTGATTTCAAAAGTGGCAGAGGCAGAGCTAAAACAACAATCCGAGACTCCAGACCACTAGACCAAAGCTTTTCATCCATGACAGTGATTCATTTAGGGGCGTGATTGACTCAGTAGCCAGCTCCACCGTCAACAGCATTGGTGAAAAGCTTAACAAGGAGGGAGATGAACATTGCAGAAAAATCTTAATTAATGGTATTCTACCCACAGTTTAGTTTAGAACAAAGGTATTGTGGTCTTGCAGAACCTCCACAGGGTCAGCCTATTACATGGGAAGGACAGGGAGTGATGAAGTAGGGGTCTGTGTGCATGTGTGTGTACACACGCCAGGGTGTGCTGGCAGAAGAGTGGGCAGAATTGGAGACAGACCAGAAACACAAGAGAGGCCTTTCCTCATAGATTCTGATTTTCTCAACTTCCAGCAGAGCTGAGTAGGCAGAGAGCAGGGCTATGTCTTTGCTGGGTGCTTACTTTCCGCTGGGTTATTTTACCCCTTCCTGTTTTCCTCCACCTCTGTTTATTCAGGTTGAGTCCATGCTTGGGAAATGAGGGTGGGAGGAAATTCAAAGCTGTGTGCTGAGGCCTCAGTGCCTCCTCTGAGACTTCCAGGGCTGTGTTGGACATCTTCCTGTTTGCGAAGTTTTCCACCAATGCAACTGAGTAGGGAGTGAGCTACAGACCAAAGGTCAAGCTCTCACACCTATTCAGGTTAGATGAAGAGTGCATAGTGGCTTTAGCGAAGATGGCACAAAAGGGAAAATTTTTAAATCCTAGCATGGGAAGAATGCTCCCTTGATATGTCTTGACCACTGACAAAGCAAGAAGATCTCTACATAAGCCTACCCTTACACTTTCCACTTGTACACAAGATGCTTCCAGCTCTCCATGACCACCTAGTACACCTAGTCTTTTCTGCATCCAGGAGAATAACCAGTATACCTTCTTGTAGCCGTGGAGTTTGGAAAGGAATTCATCAGTACTGAATACCTTTAATATGCCAAACTCTGTTCTTAACACTTTACATATAGTACCTCATTTTATTCTCATAGAAATTTGACAAGATGTTAACGCCATTGAGACTCAGAATCAATGCTTGAATCCATGTTTGCTTGTGCATTCTGTACCAATAAAATGTCATCGTTCCATTGTGACTGACACAACAAGGAAATGTGATTAAGAGGTGCCATGTCACCCCATACCAGAGAGATAATCTAAAGCAAGTCACTTAACTTCTAATTATGTCAATTTCCTCAGCAAACAACAAGGATAATAATAACGACCAACACCTACCTCATGGGCTGGCTGTGAGAACCAAATGAAATATTTTAAACGTAAATATTCAGTGAACCATAAAACATTAAGCAGATATTAGTTACTAGGAGAAGATTTCTTTTGTAGATGTGAGGATATTAGAAATGGATGAACTACATAAAAGTTACACTTTTGCAAGTCCATATAGCAGACTCAAAGACTAATCTTGTCCCACTGAGAATACAACTGGATTCCATGTGATCTTCCATGGCCAGCTTCTCATGAACTCTTCAATTCTTTACATCACTGGTTCTTGGTCCAATTACATCTAATGTTCTTTTTATATTAAGTATTTAAACCACTGCATTTATTATCCTGTAGTGAAATTCAAAAATAATATAACCTACCTCTACACATAATTTGAAAAATCATGTAGCACCATACTTGTAATAATGTGAAGGAGAAATCCAAGGAAAGGGTTTCAATATGTAAATACTCAACACGACTATTCTAGAAGACGGCACATAGTGTAGCATTCTAGAAGAAAGCGTGTAGTCTTCAGGTGCCTGTTCTTCTACATGCAATGGCAGGAAAGCATTGGCTATGAATGTGGACTGATACTGGAACATTTCATTATGATTCAAACAGTGCGGTGGCATTGTGTTAATGATATATGCTCTAAAATGATGAACAACTTTTGGTGAAGTGTCAAACAAACTAAAGTACTATTTTCTGTCAATTTACAGAATTGATGCTTTACTGAAAAATTCATTGAGTTTCAAAACAGTGTAAAAAATATTCTGGTGTTTATACATGACATAGATTTAGGCTCAGATAATTCTAAATAGGTCTTTTACCCAGATACATGTCCAGTGGGACATTTGAAAATTACATGTGAAACAAGGTAATTCTTTGACGTGTGGGGTTGCCCAGTGCATGGCAGGATGCCTGTTGTCCTTGGCTCCATCCACAATGAAATGCCAATTATGATGTTGATAAAAATACCCTGATGAATTCCCAACTCCCTCCGGGTGGAAGCCCTCCTCTTCTCCATTCATATTGAAAACCCCAGCTTTACGAGATTCCTCAGGCTGCAGGTACTCATCCTTCTGCCCGAACTCAGCTTCTCTCCTCAGGCTATCAGGATCTCTCTCCTTCATTCTTTCACCCTCAACCACCCATAATCCAATGATTCAACATAACTGAGCATATCCTTCTCTCTTTACCTAACTTCTTTACTCTAGCCCAGAAAACTGGGCTCTCTTTAAACCATTTTGCTTCCAAACCAGAGCTCTAGGGTTGTTCCTGGAGGAGTCAGCAAGGCATAGAACTAGTTCTTAGAACTAGAAAGTAACATGGAAATCATTTAGTTCAACCCTTATAGATGATCCAACTGAAGCTTAAATATGCGTAGTGGCTTGCCTGAGGTCCCACAACTAGTGTACGTAGGTTCGGGACAAGAGCTTGAGTCCCTTGCGCTATCTCTATGCCATGCTCTGTCTTTGTCAATTACCCAATAAACCAAGCAACAAACGCCTATTAAGGTCACATATAAGGCACTTTGTTAGGAATGCCCTAAGCTTTCCAAGTTTAATGTATGGTTGGGGAGATAAGAAATGACAACAAAAAACAAGGATTCAGTTTAACAAAGTATATGTCTTATATTCCAGTTTTGCTCAAGACATTGTGCTACATGTTTCAGGAGAAACGAAGAGCAGCAGCAGCTTTGCCTACACTTCGTCTAGAGCACATGGTCTGGTAATGAGATAAGACCTTACTATGATACAATGCAGAATGAACAATATGCCACACAGAGAGATGTGGATGCTTTAAAAGGGGGACAAAAGCCAAGGAAGACTTCATGGTTGCCTTTGAGACAGATCTTGAAGGAACGGTGGGATTTTTTCATGTGAAATGGCGATGTAAAAGAAGAAAATTCTTGGGTAGACTCACAAACAAAGACTCAGAGGAGAAAAAAGCACAAGGTTTGCTTTAGGAACAAGCAGTTCCATTTGGAGCACACAGGTTTCTCGAGTAGTTAAACTGGGCAAGGTCTCTTGGAGCTAAAGCTGAGGATTTCTTGAAAGTCCAGCCCAAAGCCTGCTTCTAAATCAATGGGCTATGGTGCATTGTGTTTCACTTGTCAGTTTATTTGACTGCCCTTCAAAAACCCTGTATGCTCTCAGTGTCGGGGGCTGCTCAGGTTCATCTATATCCTTACTTCTCCTTTTCCTTTGGTGCCTTTCCCTACACTACTTTTCCCAGCCCCACACAGTTCTGTCAGTGAAATGTGGGTAGAAATGATGTGTGCTTCTTCTAGACCTGGCCTCTCAGCCTTCTCATGTGTTCGTTCATGTGCTCCCTCTTCTGCAAACCAAGTGCAGAGGATTCGGGGGAGGTCTCCAGAGTTCTAGCAGATGACAAAGCCGCTAGATGGCAAGACTGGGCGTCAACAGTCTATGTGAAACTCTTCCCACTGCCTCAAATCTGCACTGAGCTGTCACTCTACCATATGGACCACTGAGATTTTGGAGTTTTACATTATAGCAGTTAGCTAATAACTCTATGTAAACAATACTGTGTCTTATTTTATCTACCTTCTGTAGGGTCTGGTGCAAAGTAGGAACTCGATAAATTTTACAAATGAATGAATTATTGAATAAATTATTGAGTGAATGAATTGAGTCATGAACACAGTTGACTTTAGAAAGCAACAAACAAATAACAGTATAAAGACAGACTATACTGGAATAAAGAGAATCTGGAAGTGAAGAGATTACTTAGGCAGGTGTTATAATAGTCCAAGAAGATGAGACCCTGAGTCAAATTAGAGGCATCAGAAGTATAAAGAAGGAGACAGAGACGAAAGACATTCTGGAAATAGACTCTAAGGAAAATGGCAACTGATTAGATGCAATGATTACTGTAGAGAGAAATTTAAACACCGACTCCAAAATTTCAAGCCTATGGACAAAGGAGAAGAGCGGCACCATTAACAAAAATACCGAAGTTAGAAAGAAAGACGTTGAGGGAGGGCTGGTGGATGGGATATGATAACAACAGAGATGATAGCTCAACTCAGATGTAACTGAACCCGTGATATTTACGCCCAGCAGATAACTGGAGATGTGCACCTGAATCTTCAGTGTGTAATGACGGAGCTAGACATGGCTATAGAAGACATGGATATGGGAGTGAAGCAGACCACTTAGAGAGAGAGTATAGAATGGAAAATAAAACCCAATAGGCAGAGCCTAATGAATAGCTTACAATTACAGAGTGGAAAAGAAAGAAGATATCAAATGAGTCTTTTAAAGGGGAGGAACCAGAATTATGCAGATTTCTGGAAGCTAGGGGAGGAGAGATTCTCTACAAGACCCAGTTTACAGAATGGATGAGGAGTGTGACTACTGGATCGGGAAACTTGTGGAATCATGGTCTCAGAGGAACTAGGAAGGGAGGGGGTTAAGAGCATAGGTGGAAAGACTCACTGGGATTAGGAAAAAGTGCAGTCCTCTCTCTCCGTGAGAAGAGCAAAGAAAGAGATGGCGCATGAAATACCAAACAAGGAAAAAGCAGAGGTGCTTAGTGAGAGGCAAGACTTTGAAGGATCCCAGGTCAGAGAGCTTTATCATCTCAGAGGGTGAAAGACAAGGCAATCCCCTGAGAGTGAGAGGAGGAGGAGACGGGGGTGGAGCCGGAGAGGGGAGGGAGGTTGTGGAAGTACCACTCAGAACCTAACAGGAAGCCAACCAGAAATGAAGGACGGCCAAGACCCTGATAAGATTTAAAAGTTGCTTTAATGAAATGAGGAAGTAAGAAAAGTAAAGCAGAGAGGAGGTTATGCTCTCACAAAATGTAAGAGCTCGAGATGTAAGTGGAGGAATTCTCAATGATGATAATAATAGCAGTTAAAGCTAAAACTGATTGTAGTATTTAAGTGCCAAATAGTATGCTAAGCAGTTTCTATGTATAATCTCATTAAATCTTTACAATACCCCAGTGAGTAGGGCATTATTGTTATTATCCCATTTTACAAATGAATAAATTAAGATGGCTGAGCCATTTGCTCAGAGGCACACAGTGGCAGGCCTAGAATTCAAACCTAGTCCCATTAGCTCCAGAGAACTTAAAGCCAACTGCCCAAGATGATCTTGACTGTCCCCCAGGTAAGCAGCTCCGTGGAGGCAAGACGGAACTCCCTGAGGCTCTGGAACTTGAACTGTGCCTGAGTACGGAGCTGGGAGGATGATCAATTTTTATGTTGGAGTCCCCTGGACTTTAGCAAGGAAACAAAGACTGTGAGCCAGATGCTGGGGTCATTAAGGAAAGCAATGATCTTAATTGCTTGCATTAAGGAAAGCAAGGTATATGAATTTCAACTTTGCACGGTTGTTGGATAAAGGTCACAAAACGATGGTTGGGAGAAGTGGTGGAGAGAACGGCTGTGCCAACCCCACCTTCTGTCCAGTTAAGGAAAAGGAATAAGAGAAGGACATGTTGGAGATGATTACAAGAGAAACATGTCTTCAGAGAAAAGGCACAGGTTGCCTAATGCTAGGAGGTGGGATGATGTACAAAAACTTATTTGGACAGATCTGTGAGTTTTTTTTAAATATAAAGAGTCCCAAGGGATAGAGTGCAGAGTTACAAATTAGACAGATATAAGACAAGAATTTAGGACTCTGGATAGGAATGAAAATAAAGGCTAAGGTGGAGAGAGGATGAAATTTGGGATTTAAGACTATAACTTTAATGGCCAGGGTTTGAGAAGAAGAGGTGGAGAGGGACCTGCGAGCAGTAGTGGAAGGGGAATGGCGACTGGGCACACATCAATTAATGTAGCAACGGTTGGTTTCACATGATCACCACTAGGGGGAGCTCCAGCCTACTTCTCACCTAATCGTGCAGAGGTTAGGAGCACAGATTCAAATTCTCAATCTACCCACCAGCTGTATGACTTGGATAAGCCACTTATCCTTTCTGTTAAATGAAGATGATGAATGGAGACTATGGTAGTCATTCACAGAACAGTGGTGAGAATTAAATGAGATACTACATGTAACATACTTTTACATAGTAAGCCCTGAAGATACACGGTCAGCACAGTCCTGAGGAGAGGGAATTCCGCTGGGCATCAGAAATAAGACCCTGAGTACTACTGAGCAATGTTGCCAAGGGCCTTGGTGTTCAACATGGCAAGGGAAACTGTTAGCAGTGGTTGACTCTACCTTCTAATTCTTTAGGAATTATCTTTCTCTCCAGCAAGACCATGTGGCTCATGTGGTGCAAACAGGGTGAAGCTGCCTCAAGTTTAAGAAGAACTCACTGGCGGAAAGGCCAGGATCAGGAGTTCTGAGCCTTTCTAGACCTTCAGATGAAAGCTTCTCTTTCCTTTGAGGCCTGGGTCACCCTTCCTTGCCTCTTCTACACAGTCGAGTGGTGAGATGTGGGGGTTGGGGGGCGGGGCTCAGGGAAGGGCCAAGGAGGCTCACGGCCTGCCTCCGGCCTGGCCAGGGAGGGCCCGCGGCTCAGGCACGGTCCAGCTCGACAGTCCTAGACCACAGCAGGCGTGCACACCTGGAGAGCTTCAGGCTATGAAGACGGTCTGATTATACCAAAGTGATGAGAAAAAGAGCCTTTTCCGCTCTTTGTTTCCATTTCTAGAGCCAATCTCTCAGCACATTTTTCTCTCAGCTTTTGAGGGGGCTGCCTCCACATGCATTGATTTGGAATAAGAATAAGGTCTGCCAGGCACGCCCAAAAGCCTGGAGAAGCAGCAGGGAACTTCCTTGAAGTAACTGCTTACAGCAACAGTACCTTCGAGAGGGTCCTGGGCCCCCTCATTATCATTTTATTACATTTCTCTCCTCTGCACCCTGAGGACTTTCTCTGGGATAAACATAAGACCAGTTACTTTAGAAATAAAATGTGTTTTTCATTAAAACTCTATTCTGGCCCCTCCAGTCCCAACAAAGCATTTCCCTCTTGATCTAATTGGGTTTCAAGTTATCAATGATACTGTTTCTCTTCAAGGAAGTAGGACGCCCCGTGTCCTTCTAGAAGCCCTCCTACCACCAGTATGAAATGAAACTTCCCTTTGGGAAGGTGTGAGGAAAATATAAGAGGGAGGGCTGTTCAGGACTTAGAGAGGAAGCCTCTCGTTATCCTTGTAGGACTCTTCATTCACATTCCTTCCTCTTACCCTCATCCAAACATTTCCCCTGCCCCCCAGGTACTCTCCCCAGTGCTGTCAGCCAAGAGAAATACACACCCAGGACTATAAAAAACCTGGCCTATTAGCCTGCCCAAATTGGAGGGATCTAGAATTTGTTCCAAGAGCAAACTTACTGGAGTTCTCCACAGAGAAAATCCAAGTGGATACATCCCAGAGCAGGCCAGTCTCCATCGGCACTCCTGTTCAGAACAGCAAGCAGAGAGCCACGGTTGACACAAGCACCTGCACAACAAAATCCCTGCCTGTCCTCACAGCGGTCCTCGACGCTGGCTGCTCAGTACAATGGCAGAGTCAGGATTTCAAACCAAGTTGTTTTTTACCAAAACTCAAGCTCTCTTACTCAGGCCAACCGCTCCGCCCCTGGGATAACTAGCCACATCAGAGCTTTCTCCTCCAAAAGGAAAGGCCCTAAAATGTTCTCTGTTGACCACAGTGTTTCTTCACCAGCCAATCTCCTTACTCAGCACATTCTGAGCCCTTAACTACTACCACCTTCCAGGTCAGTACCTCAAAGGATTTACAGGGTTTCACTGCAGAAAGCTTACTTTGCAGTGGCCAGGGAACAGAGGGAAGTGTCATCCTCTACTTTGTTAACAGGTGTTTCTGACTAGCCAGCAAAACTTGTGGTTGTGGGTAGGGCCGTTCTGATTAAAAACATTGTATGAACCTTAAGAGAATATCCCTTAAAGGAATACAAAGAAAGGATCCAGCTTGTTCCGTGGGAGGAGAGCTCGGCCAGCTTTGAGATACGAGCTTCCAGGAGAAAGGCCACAGGTCTGGGGTTCCCACTGGGTCCTGCTTCCTGAAGCACATATCTTTAGTACACTGGGGAAAACACACCTGAGCTTCACTGGGCTGCCATTGGCTTGATTTAAAGAAAAATGTGTCCAAGCATAAGCAGATTTCCTTCTCTCTCTCTCTGTGAAAATGATTGAGGAAGAAGGAAATGAGAACTAAGACTATTTCTAAACACGACAAATGTTTACATTTTAATTATTTTCAATTACATCCTTGCACACCATCAAAAAAGGTGCAAGAAGATATTTAAGAGGTAAATTTGGTGTAAATTGATCCTAGTCTAGAATATGAATAACTCACATCACGATGAGCTTAGACCACTGACTAATAGGTATGGGTTTTGCCCAACATCTTCCATGTTGTCATAATCACCTTCTTAACTTACATGCTCTTATATCCACCCAAAGTCCCTACTCTCCTTTTACTTTGTTACCTTTCCTGGTCTAATAAGTTGTTCAAACAGTGAATCCTGGGCTAGTAAATCTGCCAGTGGTCAGAAAACAGGGTGGACCCCCTTTCTGTGTATTTGGGACCTGGGCCCCAAGCTGGCCAGAGCTTCTGCTTCGGACACACAGAAGTCTGCCCCACATCCAGAATCTCGTGAATTATGCATAATATTTTTCTACTTTAATGTCAAAATTATCATCCATATTACTGTTTTCCAGTCCTGTTTTGGTGCTGGTGATTTCATTCTAATGGACTGATATGGCCACAAACATGATATAAATAGATAAATGCACTTTGTTACTTTCCTCAGTCCAGCAAAAGACAGGACACCAGCAAGAACAAATTTTTGATGGAGAGACACTGCAGCCACTTAGGCCCCAAGCCAGGGTCTTTCTAAAAGCAGGAATCTGAACCTAAATACCAAGTTTGGGATGGCCTTTTGCTAATGGCCTGATTACTTGCCTCCCTTTGTCAATGAAAGACTTCAGTCTCGAGGGTCAGCCTGTGGTGAAGCTGGACGTAGCTTTTCTGTTGACCGAGATATCTCAGAACCCCTGAGGTCATCCAGAAAGACATGATGGGGCCACTTTACATTGGGGAGCCACCTGTAAATCCAGCACCCCATTTCAGGGGACAAGGTAATAGGCAATGAGCAACTGCTTTCCTTCTCCAACAGCTTTCTGCCTCCTTTACTTGATTGCTGCTACCGCAGACTGCTCCTTAATGCTCTAAAACAGAAGACTCTGCCTCCTGCTGTGAGACGTGAAGATGCCAAGAGCCCACTGCCATCTCCAACCCAATGGGGTGCACAGGGCGCTGTCTGGATCGTGTGTGCCACTGGCCAAACGTGGAGCCATTTCTTGGTGCCTTAGCTGTAGGGATGGGGCTAAGGTGGGTCAGAACTATAGGAGGTTTGGGGCTGATTTCTGACTATAATGCCAGTTGCCCAGGGGACAGGAGAATCACACACAGATGATCTGATCTGATTTTTAAGAAGTGGCTGATTAGTTCACTTGTTTTAACAACCCAATCTGATTGACTAGGTGGCAATGCATCGATTTTATGGCACTGCCTGAATCAATTTGAATAAAACCATTTAGTGCCACATAGAAACACAGCTGAATTCAGGCAAATAGGATGAAATCTTTCCTCTCAGCTCTTGAGTAATAGAAAATAAAACTACTTAGATGAGGTCTCTACTGAGAAGATTATGTCTATCAGCCTAAACCGACTCTGGTTTCAATTCTTTCCTAACTCCCTAACTCCCTAAACAGAATTCTACCTCTTTCCTAGTTTCATTCAGCAGGATCCCCTTTTTTACATACATTGAGCTCCCAAACAGGATATTTGTGATTGCAGTAGATAAAGACAGAGCACCCCAGGCATGTGCATAAACTATCAAAAAGTTTCTTTCCAGGCCGTGATGAAATCCCTGACCTGTGACCCAGGGTCAAAGACAGATTGATTATTTCCTGAAATAAAATTGATCCAATAGGATTATGCTAAATGTGGATTCTAAGAGATTCTTGGCCAGCAGCATTTGACTAACAACTACTTTCTAGCTTTATTCACAGTCTACTCCTTTGTCGTTAAACAAAAGAGAGATCCAAGGGGAGGTTTAAGACTATCTGGGGCTTTTCCCTTGACCATCCCCTGAGCTAATGTCCAGTTCTATACTCCACTACTCCTCAGCTCTCTTTGACGTCACTCAAACCCAAAGGCCAGTTGATGATAATCTTCATATGATTTGGGTTAGCAGGATATCTCTAATGACCATTCTAATTGCTGGCTGTGTCCTCCCTGCATCTCGGTTTTCTCATCTGTAAAGTGAGATGGTTGAGCTGAGTCATCTCTAAGATGGCTTCCAGCACTTGCATTGTATGATTTTAATAGTATCTTACGCTGGTATTTGCATAGCACATTAACGTCTTGTAAAGCAATTTTCTATCTATAATCTGTGCTGCTCCTTCTCTGTTGTTCCAGGAAAACATACCTTTCAGTTTCTTCAGAAGCGTTGCCCTGTTAGATGAGATATCCAGAGTCCATCAGCTTTATATGTTAATATGTTAATATGACTGCTGTCGTGCTGACCATTGAGCTCTCAGCCGGTTCTAGCTTCCTTGTGCATGATAATGCCCTGCTTGTGTGAGAGTTAACACCACCTGTCAGCATTCTCGATGTGGAAAAGTGGCATGAGGCCATGAGCTTTAACCATCTTGTGTTGAAAGACAGAACTTTTCTTCCCTATAGTTCAGTTTTTATCAATGCCTTAAAACGCAGCCAAGGCACTAAAGACGGGGGAAAAAAAACCTTGGAAGGTTTTTGTACTTTTTCTAAAAAAAATTCTCTTTCATTTTCACCATTACCAAAATCGCCTCCAAACACACAGACCCTACAGTATCCCTATTAAATTATATAGAGCAAGTCCAGCCCTTGACTGTCAGCGGGGCCCATCAGTCCTAATTTATCGCCCCAGGAAACACAGTACAATTATGGTAATAAATAATAATAGGATTCAGTACATGACAACATGAATGATGGAGCCTCTCAGAATTCATTTACATTGCTTTGTGTTGCAATCATCATGCCTCTAATGTAATGCCAAGCAAATGAGCCCCTTTGAATATTGTGCAATCTATTGCAAGTCAACTGGCACAAAACTCACTCAATAAATCATGTTCAAACACATGCCTGTAATGACAGGTAAATCAACAATGAAGTAATTGCATTTAATGTATTGAAATACTGGACAAAAAACAGTGACCTCAAAGTGACTTTTTGTTAAAGGTATGATATAGTTGCAACAGGGAGTGAGGTCCTTCCTGAGAGGCACTTCTTGCTTAGATACACATGCCAGAACTGATGATGCTGTTCCCCACACAGACCTTGATTTACCACCTTCTCTCTGCAGTAATCACAGGACCAAGCTGCCAGAGGCTTCAAGGAGGTGTTCGCGAGGCTGAACACAACAGTCACAGGTGATGGTGGAAAACGGCCTCTAGCCCAGCAACCACTCTTCTGCCTGAGCTGTCACCAAGCTCTGATTTTTGTGGCTAACTCAAAAGGCAGCCAGATGGGGAGGAAAGAGCACTAGGTCGGGAGTCAGGAGGTCTGTATTCCTGTCCCAGCTCCAGGATTAAATAAATCACTGTATGACTCGAGCCAACTCACTTTGCCTCTCAGTCCTTTGTCTGTACAATGAAGTAGTTGGACTGTCATCTCTAAAATTCATGGCAATTCTAATATTCTATGCAGCTCTGATTCTAATTAGAGGTCTTCGCATTGAAGCAGGCAGAAAAAAGGTCCCCCCCTGCTCTTGAGTGTTGAAGGCACTGGTTTGAACCAGCATGCATCTCTTCATCATTTCTGTTGGTTAGGCCAAGTGTATGTGCTTCTAATTTCTGTGAAACTTGGGCCTGCCCCTTTCTGGGCAAGCAGACAAGTCTGAAAATAGGGCCCCAGGGGCCATGTGGATGGATAACAGACAACATTGAAATGACAACTTTCCCCACATTCCCCATTGCATCCACCCCAGCTCCCCTCTTCCCAGGGACAACGTCAAGAAGAGATGAAGCAGAGCCTCTGCTAAGCCAAAGGCCACTTAAGGAACTTTCCTGCTCTCATGAAAAACTCATTCTTGGCTGAACGGCTCCACAGCCCTCCCCCACTAACAAACATTCCTCTTTATTCCTAACTCTCAGTCCCTGACTATTGTCAGAGGAGATCTCACAGCCTCCATAATCTTGGAGATGAGGAGAAGTGGCAAAGGATGGAGGAAGTCGCACTAAATTTGGAGTAAGAAGATCTGGTGTCAAGGCCTGGCTCTATAGTTTATTTGACATGTGACTTTGTGCAAGTCCCTAACTCTCTACACCTCATTACTTCATCAATAATAATACTTGTTGTGCCCACAATGACGTTGTCATGAGGACAGTGTGACGTATATGTGAAAAGGTCTTGTTAGTTGTAAAGCATGATACCAAAATTTCATTTTTAGACTAATTGGGGTAAAAGAAACTCTGAGACCAGTGTACTGTGTTCTGCACTCAGACAGCGCTTCTTACATAAAAAAATCATCATGTTTACTTATCTGTGTGTTGTTACTGTCTGGCTCTCCTCATAAGGGTGTAGGCTAAAGTGGAGTTTTGAAGATATTATTATTATTATTCATATATTAGCAGCACCTAGAACAATTTTATCAGTATTTTATCGAATGAACGAAGGAAGGAAGGATACATTTTATTTCCTTTAGGAGATTATAATATAATACTGATCTTGAAGATATTTTTAGAAAAAAAAATTTGATGCTGCCCTACCCCAATCCTATCATCACAGCCTCCTCCCTCATTCTCTTTTGCTGCTGAAATGTGGCAGTTCGGTGAGAGATGGCTTTCTCAGCGATGGCCCCTACTGGAAGGACAGCAATCGGAAAGACTTTTAAGCCCATGGAGATGCCTTCTGAGGCCAAAGCTGGGCTACAGTTTCCCAGGCAACCACAATCCAGAAAGAGATGGCCCATTTCAAAGCAGGAAGGGATCTGGGAAGCTGGAAAATTCCCAAGCATTTCCATATTGAGAGGTGTGGAGAGTCAAGGTAAATATAACCATCACCAGCCCTGAGTGAAAATTAGCAGGTTTCCATTCTTAGTGTCTCACATCGCCCATAGGCCCTGTCTACCTTCTCTTGGATGCCTCTCTGTCACAGAATCATGAAAGCTTACTCAGATTTTGCCTGCTTTCAACTTGTTAGGCAGACCCGTACTCTCTTGATAGCTCCCATATGACATACCCTGATTAGCAAGACAGCCCCAGGCAGAACAAAAGACCCAGTAACCAAGGCTAGTGGGTGGGCAGGCAAAACTGGAGTCTGTGGAAGGGAAGAGAAAGCAATAGAGAAACTTGAATTTTAGAGAATTGTTGCCAGTTGTGGGATGTTAGAAGTGCTCACAAAATATGGGAGCATCAGGAATGAAGGGACCCAGCTTCTCCGTCTGCCCCAATGATTAATGGGCTGGAAGTTTGGGTCCCTGCTGGTAAACACCTACTGTATCCATCTTGGGGTTTGTCAACACAGGGCTGGATTCAGATTGTTCCTGGAAGCAGGACAGGTGTTTGGCAGGAAATGGGGAGCAGCAGCTCAAAAACCATACCCCCACCCCTGGGATTCAAAGGTCCCTTCATAAAAAAAGCCAGCGGGAAGCTGAGTCCAGGGTTAAGGAGAGGGAGATGGCACCATATGTCACAAAGTAACCTCAGACTGAAGGAACAGTTTTCTCAGAAGTCCCTTTCACTGAACACATTGTTTAATATCTTTATGGGAGGCAATGGATTTTAGTCTGACTAGTTAGGATTATGGTTTATAAAAATCCCCAAACCCTCACTATTCAAAATATCACCCCGTCTCCTCAGTTCAGCTTCCCCAAAGTCTGTTTTCTTTTCCCCTATTTCCACTCCCAGCCCTTGCCCCAGCCCTCTTCCACCCCGTCATCCCATTCCTCTCAGGAGCTCAGGACAGGAAATAAACTTCTGCCTCTTGTCATTTTATTAGGCAGTTCCCAAGAGCCAATGAGCGAGCAGCAGCCCTGGCTGTGAAATGGCTCCATCAGCTTGATGAATGACTGGGGCTCAGCAACCATCAGCTCTCCCGCTGACTCCCCAAAGTGCACACACAGCCCAGCTGGAAAAGAAAAAGCAAGAAAGGGACACCAGAGAGCCCTGGACAAACACAAGGGCCAAGGACAAAGCGAGAGGAGCAAAGCCAGCCTTCCCGGAGAATTTACACCCAGCCCTGACAGGAGGGCCACCACCCACTTCCCTCATCAGAGGAATCCTTTCAGAGAATGAGCAAGCTGAAGGGGAAAAGTCTGAATCCAGAACTTCCCACAGTGCTAGAAAAAAATGGCAGGATCACAAGAGGACTCCTCTTCTTGAAGAACACCTACCTCAAGCACGCAGTTGGGAAGGAAACTACTCTAACTCCTCCCTGCATTGTTACCTCACCACCACTGGCACTTGGTGAGGAGAAATCATGACCCATGATGGCCTAGGAGCCCTAAGGCTTCAGGCAAGTAGCGAAGGAATCTTAGTAGCTGAGTGAGATGCCTATAAGCTTTAAGACAGTTTTCCATAGCCAGGGGCATTCACTTGTTCTGTTTTCTATAACACCTCTTTCAACCCTACTTGCTACCAATCATACCTCTGCTGAAATGGACTGAGACTCTATTTTCTACTTGTCAGTCACCTTCCAGAATTCCAGCCCAAGTACTGACAGCAGACTGTGCATGTAGATAAGGGATTAAGAAGGGAGTGAACTGGAGCACGGGAGTGAAATGGCACTCTAACATGGATTTTGATCCAGAATTCAAAGTGCCTTTGTTTTCCCTGAAGTATAAACACTTAGGGGATTACCTTTTTTCTAATTATTTTTTTAAATTTTCATCTGAAACTTTGAACTTTGGAATTCTGGGCTGTCAATGATGAAGCAGTCTCATCTTTGAGATAGTTTCTACTTAGAACCTTTTTAAAAACAGAAATCCCCGAGTATTGAGAGCTTGAGATCAGCCTCCTGAGTGATGGGCGAATCTCTCTCCTCGCATTTTTCCGGAATCAGCCACAAAACAAGCACCATCTAAACTCAGGAATAGTAAAGGAGCCAAAGAGACCATATGGATCACTGAGTCCACACCGTCATTTTACACACAATGCGACTACAGTCGAGAGAGATTAACAGTTGATGTGGGGAGGTAGGAATAGATGTGGCAGAACTGACGGATTGAGGGCTCATGTCCCTAGACTAGGGTTCTTTCCAAAATAGAACATTTGTCCTGGCAGTTGACAATTGAAAAGCTGTAGGCCAAGATGAGTGAAAGCAAGCAACTTGCTAACTTAACTAACCAAAAAAGGGCTGAGCTGAATGCTGGGAAATGTTTCCTAAAGCCTGTTCTACAGAAGTAGTAAATTTTGAGATGCTGCACCAAGAAGGGTGAGCATACTATAAGAGAAATCTTTCTGTAAACAAACTTGCTTAATTTAGCTTAACCCAATATTCTCTAAATTTCTTTAATTAAAGCTCTCTCTCTTTCTGACTCCTATTGCATAAAATTTATTAACATAATACAAAACTTATTACAGAGAACACACTTTGAGACATGCTGGTAAAGGAAAGAGGATCACACTCTGGGTGTGGGATTTAATTATGCTCCTAATCAGTTTTGAACCTTGGCAGCTCATGTAACCCTTCTGGGCCTCAGTTTCCTAATCTCCTAAATGGTGGTGTAAGGAGTGTGATGATGGACAAGATAAACCCCAAAATCGTTCCAGTTCAAAACGTCTGTGGTTACCTGAAGCTGTTCAGCCTTCCCAGCAAGGCTGGAGACAATGCCAATCAGAAAGCTAGAGGGCTGGCCCCATTCAGACAGCTTCAGAAGGAGACTTGAACTTGATAGTCTTCTGTCCCAGGAGGAGGTAAGGAAAGGAAGAACGTAGAACACCAGATTCTCTAGTAAATGAAAACGCCAACGGCCTCAGGAGGTGCTGTTGTGAGCAGCAGCCATTGCCAAGGTAAAGCCATTCTCTTGCTGAACTACACTTAACTAAAAAAGCCTTCCATTTATTAAAATGAACTTTCCATGATGAAGTCAACAAAACATGTAACTCTCTTATTAAACACTCTCCCTTTTCCCTTCCTTCCCAATGCTGAAATAACCCACAGATGCACCCCACAGGGGAGATGTCACCCGGTTTCATAGGAAGCTCAAAAAGAGCTTCTCCTTTCAAATCACACGACTCTTTGAAGCTTTTCATTTTGTTTTATCAATAATTATTAACCTTTCCTTTCCTTTTTTTTTTTTTTTTTTTTCCCCCAGGGCTCACTCTGCTGCGGGCCAACAGCCTGGCTAAGTGTCTGGGTCATCCACCAGCAAGTGTTCTGTGTTCTTTTTAAAAACATGCTCACATGTTCTGGCTCTTATTTCCTGAATGGTCCCAACACCTGGAGTGATCAGAGTCCAAAAATGTCAGGCCAGGAAATTGAGTTCTTCTCGAGTCCTGGCTGGGTCATTTAGATATTGGAGGATGAATGTGCTTTGCAACTAACTCTCTACAAGTCCAGGGCCCTGCCAAGGAATTCAGGAGACACTGGAGCTGGCAAGGAAGGAGGGGAGAAGCCTCGGATCCATTGGACAAGGAGTCGGACAGCGTGTGATTCACCGCAAATCTTTCCTCATCTCCTACCAAGCAAAAGAAAACTAAAAATCACTCTCCCTCCTACACACACACAAAAGGAAAATTTTTTAAAGAGAGAGAGAGAGTAAAAAACAAATCTGGAAGTATTTTTGAAGGCAAAAGGCTGTTTATTGCTGCCAAAGTGCTGATTTTTTTTTTCCTGCCTCTGGCAATTCTGTGAGAATTGGAGACTTCAGCAGAGAAGAAATCCATTCACTTGTCATCACATAAAACCTCTGTGTTCCACAGAGGAAATGGCAAAATTTCCCCCTTAACTGGATTTGTGAATTCTTACTGGGGGGTTCGAGAAGGGGTGGAGTAGAGAAGGTCAAGCTGCCCTCCATCCTGACATGGGTGACTCACTCCGTGCGGGATGGGAGGGAACGGTCAGTGCTCCAAAGAGGTCTTATGTCAGCAGGAGACAAAGGTGGACAGGAAAGAGTCAGGATGGGACAACCACAAGTCTCCGGCCCAGGCCAAGATGGAAAGACTCCACGCCGCATCACCGCGGAGGGTTCCATCGAAACTTGTTTTAAATTACTAGAACAGCGGGGATTTTTTCTTCCCCCTGGAGCATATCCCATGGCCTTTTTAATAATGACTGTTTGGAACAATTTTGCTTGTTATTGAGTTTAGCACATTCTACAGTCACTGCGCTCAGCACAGTATTCATTTCCCCCTCTCCACCTTTCCAGCAAGAGATTTTTTACTGCTCATCTACTACCTGTCCTATTGGCTTTATCCCCGACTGCAGAGACAGTGAAAATGGCAGAGGGGAACTAAAGACCGTCCAGTCCAACCACAGCTTCTTATCAGGTCAGATAGCCATTCTGGCCCTGTATGTGACTTCACCTCTTTCTCAAATTCTCTTTGCTGCACTCTTATCTTCCGTTTTTATGTTAGAGTGTGGCAACTGCAATATCCCTAAGAATCCTGGTATCAAATTCGCCTGAATTTCAAAGTGCTGAGGTCAAGATCCAGAAAACTTGAAACCAGAGGAAATTAGGTTGCTGGGATGCTGGGATTGTTTATTATACTCTCAGCCTTAATTAGGTGTAAGTAACATCTTGTCAGTGTTCTGCCACATATGCTAAAGCTGTTGGGGCAATTTTACTGAGTCTGACAGCTTAAATCAGAAACAAGAGAGTCGACATGTCAATGATGGGGCTGGACATGATGGATATATTAAGAGGAGTCTGGAAAACTCTGGACTTCATTATATCGACTCCACTCTCAAAAGTTTCTGTCAAAAGAATCTCAGCCTCCTTGGAAAAGCTCCTCTGGGATCTGATTACACCCAATTACAGAGCCTCCCACAGCCCCCTGGTCACAGGAGGGTTTCTGTAATGGATTCATTGGAAGAGTGATGGAGGGAAGAGGAGAACAGGGAAATTGCTGATTTTGGTCTAATTTCTACAAATAGATCTATTGAGATTTAAAAGGTGCAATAACTTGACATTTTGGGTAAGTTAAAAACTGCTTAAAAATTGGTTTGCAGGTTGTTTCTTTTTCCATCTTGGCCCCAAGCTATTTTCAAAATGAAAAGAATGGGATCACGTCCTGAAAACTGAGGTGGAGTTGAAGGCAATGATAAAATTTTAAGGATGACACAGAGGAAAGTGATAATCTTTTGAAAGTGTTAGAGGCACACTTAACTTAGGATTTCAAGTTTCTCAGAGGGAAAAAATGAGGACAAGGGAAAAAGAACTTTTGCTCAGGAGATTGGCACATTATCAAGTTGGCCTGAACATGAGTCTTTCTTGCCCAGTCCCAAAGGGGCCGCCCTCTGGAGGCATCTACAGCCAAGACCCCAAGTACTCACACAGCCCGAACTGCCACTGGCATGTCATTTTAAGTGGAGGAGAATGTTTGCTCCTTAGGCCAAGGAAAGAGGGGGTATAGCAATGAGGGGCATACCTGGCCCTGATGATACGGCACCACGTTCCTGGATAATTAATTATCTGGTGACTAAACAAGAAGGCTGAGCTCCAGCTCACAGCCAGTCTGCACTACATAGAGCTCAAACCTAAAAATACACACAGCCTCAAGAGTGCCCTTACTAAAGAATACCTCCTTCCTCCCCCTTTCCTTTTAGGAGGAAGAGTTGTCAATCAACGGTGCGTGCTTACACTGATGAACTACAAGATTCAGACTTGCTGTAAAGACTTGTGTCTACACACTAGAGTGAGTGGAAGCCTCTCTAGGTGGGAGAATCTCTGTGGATTGCAACACATGAGAACTTCCAGCTTGCCAATGGGCCTTTCTTTCTAGCCATTTTGGCTGATAGTCCATATACACTTTTTGTGATATTAGGCAGAGGTGCTGTGGCCTGCCAATGTCGACATTGCTTCAGAAGTTTAAACAGATGTTGCCAGAGTTTTGAAGCAAAGAATAAACTTCAGTGTAATGGCTTGGAAACAACAGTGGGAGGGAAAAGCACTTAGACATTGCTTAGTAAGGAAAGGGCCATGTCTTTAGTTTTTTTGTTTGTTTGGGGTTTTTTTGCAAGAAAAAAAGCATCCATTATTCAGTTGAAAAGCAATGGGTCATTTTTCTTTTTATTTTCGCAGTGTGTTCATGCTAATTGTTTTCCCTTCTGTCTCATACTGAAATGGATTAAAGACTTCTTTCCCAGATCAATTTGGAGGCGATGAATCATGAGTGCTGGTGACTAAGCTGCTCTTCTATCAATCCAGCAGGTGTGTAACAGTCTTTCTCTACAGGGCCTTCCCTCCTGAGCCTCTTATAATCCCAGTGAAAGAAGTCAGAGACACATGAGGACTCAGAGGGCCTCAGTCCTGAACCCCGGTTCCCAGTTCTCCTTTTAAAAAAACGTGAAGATCCCATGACCACTTAGGCCCACATTTCAGGTCTCTGCTGTGAATGCTGCAGACCACACTTCTGCCTGTTAAAATCCCCTAATACTTGTCTGGTATGTCCTCCATCACTTTGGCAAAGCATAATAATTTTACTGAAAACCACATTATTTTTTTGTTGTCTAACTCAAGAAATATCCATCGAGCTCATAATCCATGTCATGGCTCATGCTAGATTCTGGGGAATATGGAAACTAATATAATAGCACCAATAACATTGATGGAGGGTTTACTTTGTCCTCAGGACTGTTTTAAGTGCCTTAAATAAAATAACTTACCAAAAATATCCTTAGATCAAGAGGTAAGTGTTATTGTGATCATCTCCATTTAGTAGATGAGGAAAGTGAAGCATAGAGAGGTTAAGTAACATGCTTGAGGTCACACAACTAGAAAGTGGAGGGAAGGGGTTATACCCAGACTGCGGGGCTCCAGAAGCTCTGCTCTTAGCCACAACACTACACTACCCTGCCTGCCAGCAGCAAAACACAGTCCCTGGCCTAGGGGAAGTCACAGTCTGTTGGTGAAATGTTATCTAGTCATACAATTGAGTGGCCATACAAACATGAATGAATCATGCTATAAAATATCAAAGCATAAAACTTCTTTGGACACTTGTTGAAGCCTCATCTCAACCAAATCAGGTCTGTGTTGGTAAATCTGTGAAACACTAAACTCGTGCAATCCCCACAGCTTCCTTCCCAGGACAGCTGCCGTCAGCGGTTCCCCGCTGGGAGGTACCAGAGTCGGGGTTATGTGAACTGCCATCCTGGCCACAAACAACAAGACTAGGAAGGACACCTGTATTCATTTTCTAGGGCAGCCATAACAAAGTCCCACAAATGGGTGACTTAAAACGAGAGAACTTTATTGTCTTACAGTTACGGAGACTAAAGGTCCAGAATCAAGGTCTCAGCAGGGCCGTGCTCCCTGGGAAAACTGGAGGAGAAGGATCTTTTCTTGCCTCTCGCAGCTTCTGGTGGTTCCAGATGTCCTTGGCTGTGGACACGTACTTCTCATCTCTGTCTCTGTTCTCACAGGCACTCCCCTTTGTCTCTTCCCACCATCTTCCCTCTATGGATGTCTCTGTGTCCAAATTTAGTCATATTGCATTAAGACCCACCCTAACAACCTCATTTTAACTTGATTACCTCTGTAAAGACCCTATTTCCAAATAAGGTCACCTCCTAAAGTACTGGAGTTTGGGACTTGAACATGTCCTTTTGGCAGAACACTACTCAACCCGTAACAACACGCACGGCCCAAGAGGTGGTCTGATTCAAGACGTCTGTCCAGTAAGAGTGCACCATACTGGATGGTAACTAATTGACACAATTAGATTCTGTCTTGGGAGTTCGGGATTCTAGCCAGACAGAGGGTAATAGACCAGTCAGAGAGTGTGGCAGAGTCACTGCAGTAGGGACTGTGACCCATGCTTTTGACAGCCTCAGAGGATGAACCTATGGCCAACATGTTTCTGGATCTTGAAAGGGAAAGTCAAGTGCAGGGTCTCCACTGGCCCAGGCAGCTCCTAAGGCCTCTTCTTGGCCATACTTGCTAATTTTTACTAACTGTGTCAATTAAACCAATTAACTGGCCAACTATTTTTTTTTGTCTCTCTGTGCAAGCTGATCAGACTCTTGCTTAACCAATACTGACTTTTTTCATCTTATCAAAACAACATTTAAAATTCACATGCTATTGAAAACCATCCCAAGTTCATCTTATTTAGCTTTGGTCTCTAATCATTCCAGCAACTCCTTATCACAAGTGTGAATATATTTTTCATATGTATGTGTATACGGTACATGATTTATAATACACACAAAAAGGTGTAAGTATATATATATGCATACGTATATATGCATGTATATATATCTTCTACCTCATTCCAAATAGGATTTGTGGAGATTGAATTTATGGATATAGGTCTGTGCAAATGTAATTACAAATTTTTGGTATGTTCCTTTGGCATCCTGAATAATAATGATGGTAATAATAACTTTTATTCAATGTTTAAGATGTGTCAGACACTTTGCTATGGACTTTACACACATATCTAATTTAGTCTTTGCAACGATCTGGAGATGAAGGAATTATTATGCCCCTTTTACAGATGAATGAATAAACTGAGGCTCGGAGAGTTCGAGTAACTTGTCCAACGTGACATAGCTGGTATGTGGAAGATGTGAGATTTGAACCCATGTAGTCTACTGTAGAACTAATGCTCTTCACCACTTTATACTCACTGTGCCTTAACCAACGCGGTCTCAGGAACCTGGAGCTGAAGATGACACTGGGGATTATTCGATCCAGCAGCTTCAGTTTATTCATGAGAAGGCTGAGTCACCGAGGGGTGAATTGTGGGGTTCAGCGGCTCCGTTGTTGGCAAAGCTGGAAATGGCATCCCAATCCTCTGGTCCAGAGCCGGTGCTTCTCTACGTCAACGCCAGCTCTTCTGGACTGTGTCTAGATGAAATTTCTTCAAGTGTTCCCCATGTGGATGACTTCCCCCCTCTGTTTCCTGCCTCGAAACCAGGGTTTTTCCTATGTTTAGATTATGCTGGTCATTTCAATTAAAATCAGAAAGAGAGGGAGCTAGACACCTGTGCAAGGGTCACCATCTTTCCAGAAAGGTTGACCAAGCTTTTTTAAAGAGTTGAAACAAAAATTATTACAGTTCATAAAGGATCCACCAGGAGCTCGCCTGAAAACCTAACTAATCAGAGCATGAGTGACCCAAGTATGCAGGCTAATGGAGGCTCCCTGGGCATTCTTTGAATTGCCATCACCCAGTTCAAGTGCAGCATTCAGCTTCAAATGGGTGCTCAGTTGATATTTTTGACTGACAAAAGCAATTAAAAACACAATATAAGTTCCCTGCAAACCTTGTTATTATTGTGAAGGTGTTTCGTACATGTAAGGCAGTTTTCACAATCTTTTTGATTAGTCATTCACGTAACTATTTGAATAAACATTTCAAATCAAGTCAAAATAATCACAGAAGATAATAGCACTTATGGTGTTGCTTAGAGAAATTGTGATCACAGTGTGTCTTTCTTTTTTTTCTTTGAACTGAGTAAATAAATGTGGCCCTCTTGCCTACTCTGTGCTTTCAAAAGGCAAAATAACATGATGGTTTCTCTCTTAGTAATGATGCTCTCTAGGTGGCTATAATAGAAGGGTTGAGTGCAAATCCTTTAACTTATGTGGCTTCAAGAAGAGAAGGTCAAATTTCTGCAACAATAGAGATGAAAAGCAACAATTTCCAAGGACCTCTTATTCACTAACACCAAAAACAGAGAATGTGGGTGAACGCACAGTGGGAAAATTGATGTTTCAACAGACCGTTCGCCAGATAGCCACCTATGCTGTCAATCCCAGTCACTCTTATTTTCTCCAGAATATTTTTATCAGTAATTATCATCAATGGTCTTATATTTACTGAATGGTCTCATTAATTAACCCACTTGGCCTCCCAGAAGGATTTGACACCGCTAACCCTGCCTTCTTGGACCTCCTCTCTTGACTTCCATGACACCAGCCCTCCCAGCTTCTCCTCGCCCTCCCTGACTGCTCCTGTCTCTTTTTCACCTGCACTTCCTCCTCTACCTTGCCTACGGATTGCTGAACCCCAAGCTTGAACTCAGATTCTATTTCTCTCACTCCATTTTCACCCTGGAAGAGAGAATCAACTCTTAAATATTCTGCAAACACTGTCTGACAGCAACCCCTACATTCCTCTCACACATCTCAGACTCTCACTCCTGCAATAAAGTACCAGTCTCCCACAAGCCTTCAGATGCGTGAGCTTCTCTATTCCAGTCAGTTGTCCATACCACCTCTGTAATGGTCCTTCTGTGCTGAAAATCTGAGGGCATCAGTCCACTTCTTAAGATGCTTCAAGTGTCTTCATCACCTTAAGAAGAGAAGTCAAAGTCCTCAGAATGTTGTGCAAGGACTTTCATAATCTAGCCTTTGCTCCCCTCCCCAGCACCCTTTCTTGTCACTACACTACCATCTCTACCCAATGTTCCTGCCACACAGAGCTGCCTACAGCCTCATGACTATGTTGGGCCTTCCTGCTCTTTATGATCATGCACGTGCTTTGCAATGTGTGTGATTCCTGCCTCCCTTCCTTCCCACACAACCTTGCTAGCTTCTGCTGCCCTTCAAGGATGCAGTTCAAATGTCACCCTCCAGGAAATCATCCCTGAACGCCCCCCACTCCAATCCAAGCTTGGTGGTCTTCAGCCCCTATAGCTTCTGGTGCGTATTTCCACTTTTCTTCGGTGCTTCCTACCAAAACACACGGCTAGCTACACATCTTATTTATTTCTGTACCACTACACACACACACACACACACCCCTACCACAGGACACATAGCACTTGTTTAGTAAATATTGAATGAATAAATTGTGTGTACAGTCACACTGCCAGTTGTGAAGCAGTAATTCAAACCCAGATAAGTTCAAACCCATGATTTTTTTTTATTACAGTATGTATCACCAGACAAAAATGGACATACAATATATAGAAACAGATAGACCTCAGTAGAAATTTTATATACATAATAATGGGAGACTCAGGAGTTTTCTGCCATTAACAATTTTATTGATATTTTCTATGGCTTAATTATAACAGTCCAGTCTCACAAATAATAAGTTCTTTCAAAATACAAACAATTTTTTCAAAACTCATTTCCCTCTGTGCCACTGGTTCGTCCCAGCGTAGTGCAAAATCCCCTTTCAAGGCCCAGCTGCTTGCTTCCTTCCACTGGTTTTATGAGGGTTGAGGCATGTTGAGGTAAGTGTGAATATGGACCCAGAGGCTAATGACGCCAAGACTTCCTTCCACCTACCCTTCCTCACTTTATTTCCATCACTCTGGCACAAATGCCAAACGATCAAAGAACTCCAGTGCTGACGAGGTGCTGAAGACAGCATCCGGTTTAGAACCCTGCTTCTAGGCACCAGCAAACATCTCCAATCACCCAGGCTGGGGATGATCATAAGACGCCACAGACTGAGAACTCCACAACCTCATTTGGAAGAACTTTTCAGTGTTTTACCAGATATTTAAAATGAAGGGTAAACTCTATGAAGTTTAAAGCAGCTTCCAAAAAACGATGCGTCTGGTTCTCCAGAAGGCATTTTCAGGAGGCCATGACAGGTGGCATAACTGCTTTTTGTGCTTGATGCCAACTCTCTTTTGCTCACCAATCCATCGACTCTCAGGCTAGACAGGGAAAGTATTGGCTTCTAACCTAGGCTAATTTGCTTAGCGGTAGCCTCTGAATTTTCAGGGTAACAGGAAATAAAATCACAAAACTGAATGCTTTAGCCCATTAGTGGGAATTAAGCAGACGTTATTTATTTCCATGCTTAAATTTTAGTCAAGACTGGTTTTACATAACTATTGATAAATCTTAGACACAAAAATACTTCCCCTCCAGATGAGTGACTTTTTCTTACTTGCTTTTAGGTAGATGTCTTATCTAAGCCCAAGTTACATATTTCTTAGGGAAAAACAATACATTTTAGAGGGCTCTCCCAGTTTAATGTCCTCCTGTTTCACATTTTCAGCATCAACAACAACAAAATAATCATAATTTTAAGTGTCCCTGTAGCCTGGACACTCTCTCTCTTCTGTCTTTTCCTCTCTCCTCCTGACCCACCAACAAGCCAGGATATTATTATATTAAAGAAAACAGATAAAGATGTCAAAGAAGTCCTTTATTTGAACCTAGAAATAAAGAGATAATTTGAGCTTGGACTTAAAATCAAACATAAAGGAGAAATGAAAAAAATATTTATTTGATACCTATAACATGCCAAATCTTTCAATAAGAATTTTTTTTACAGTTTCTCTTTTAATCTTCAAAACAATCCTATGGGGGAGGTATTATTTTCCACATTTAGAGTTATGAAAACTGAAGCTAATAAAGGGGACAATACAGATTTTTAACCCAACTTTGACTTCCAAAGTCTTAAACTACTTCTATATCATGCTACCTCTCAAGATAAAAATAATTTTTAAAAAAATAGTAATCATCAAAGAATAAATATGTTTTGATAAAGTTGCAGAAAAGCCTTAAACTATAAACAGATAAGATTGGGGATTTATCTATGAGACTCAAGCAAGATTGAACAGGCAACTTTCCAGAGCTGTCCTTTTTTGGTACCAAAGTACTAACTGTACTTTGACGTAGCTCTTTACAAATTGTGACACCTTTGCCCTGATTTCCCCTGCTCTCCACCTTATCCATCCAGGGGCCAGCTGTACTGGGGACATAGTCTCAAAGCAGGAACAAAGAACAGAGAATCAACTTTTGCAAATTAACCCTTACTTATTAACAGCTTTCTCTAAACAAGTGGGGTGGCCAGTGAGAGTGATTTAACAGCACCTTAGTAGGATTCAAAATTGTAATGGGTGTCAGTTAATATTTGCACTAAAATTTGCAGAAGTAAAAAAACACTGTGTGTGATGTAAATAGGCTAGGTAATTTACCCAAAGCTTTACCATGCTTCCTCCAGACAGCAGAGGGCACTAAATAGCATGAGGACTAGCCAAAGGAAGAAGGAAATAGTATCCAGGGTCTGTACTCAGTAGTTCTGACGGTGGCAACTACTGTTCACGTTACAGTTACTGTCCTTAAAAAGAAGTAATGTCGCACAGTTTAATTCTCAACATCTACACAACAAAGAATACTTGAAATATGAAACAAAAAATGCTTTCAGGTTTGACAGAATTAAATACTCAGCCACTTGTTCTGAGTAATACATTTTATTCCCTTTAGTAAGAAATGCTGTAAAAGAAGAGAAATTCTAAAGGCATTTTCATGGCCCAGCAATTTGCACAGCCCCCACCTCTCAGTCCAATCCAGAAATTCTATCGTGGATCTGTTTACCATTTAAGAAAAAAGAAAATAGCACCTGTGCTGAAATTGAGAAGGTAGGAACACTTTGATAAGAAAGAAAATTGCATCATAGTTTTGTAGGCTGTTCTATTAAATAAATTTCTCAGGGAAAAAAATTACTCTGAGACTGGCTGTGATTCAGTTCGGCTATTTCCTGATACACTTCTGGGTTTAGTTTATGTAATAACACTCCATTTCCATAGCATGCCTTTTGATTAAGGACCTCAGAGAACTTTTAAATGCATCATCTCCTTCATCCTCCCAACATCCCCCAGGAAGTGGGGAGTAGACAGCTGTTGGCTCATTTGTCTTTTATAGATGAGCCACCCAGGGCCCCGGCTCAGGGCTCCATTCACTGGCCGGTACAGCCTCTCATTCAATGCCACAATTTGCCTAGCTTCATGCTTCTTAGTTTTTAAACCTATGTCTCCTGTGGGTAAACCTAAATGCATTAAATTCCAGGAATTCTGACACTTTCCCGAGAGCAACATCCATAAAAATTGGACATGCAGAAGAACAGCTTCCATTTGTTCAGAAAGATATATTGAGCACCCAGTATATGCCAGACACTCTTCTAGGCACTGCGCAGGGAACAAAACAGAAGCAAAGAAGCAAAAAGTTCCTGCTTTTTTCGAGCTAAGATCCTCTTGGAAATACAGAAAATATACATAGACAGTGAGTTAATTACAGAGTATGCCAGAAGGTGCTAAGTGCTACAGAAAAAAAAATAGAACAAAGTAAGAACAATTGGGAGGAGGTGACTTTTAGGGGTTATGGGCCTCACCAAGAAGGTGACATTTGAGCAAAGACTTAAAGGAGTGTGCTAGGAGGCTATCTGGGCCAGAACATTCCAGGCAAGGAGGACTTGTACAAGGGCAATGAGATGGGACCTTGCTTGGTGTATTTGAGGAAAAAGGAGGAGGCCAGTGTGGCTGCAGTGGAGCAAGAAAGGAGGACAGAAGTGAGGCCCAAGGTCAGAGAGGCACCAGGAGTGGGTGAAGCAGGCCTCGGAGGCCACCATGAGGAGCTCAGCTTCTATGCTGGGGAAAAGAGGACTCATCCAAGGATTTGAGCAGAGGGCTTATGTCTTCTCCTTACATGCACCAGCCTAAAAGAATGTGCGGTGCCTTATTTTTGATGCTGTCCTTTCAAAACAAGAGGATTTTGTTTTGATTGATTTTCAAAATACAGCATTATAGTAAAATATTGAATACATCTTTTTCTTTTCAAATTCTGCATGTGTACTAGTTTCCTAGGGCTGCCTTAAACGTACCACAAACTGGGGGACTTAAAACACCAGAAATTTATCATCTCACAGTTCTAGAGGCTAAGAATCCATGTAAGGGAGCCCTCTTTGCCTCTTCCTAGCTTCTTGGGGTTTGCTGGTAATCCTTGGTGTTCCTTGCCTCACAGCCGTATTACTCCAAACTTTGCCTGGTCATCACGTGGCATTCCCCCTAGGGGTCTCTCTTCTTTTCTTGTAAGGACACCAGTCATTAGATTAGAGGTCCACCCTACTCCAGTATGACCTCATCTTAACACAACTAATTACATCTGCAATGGCCTATTTCCAAAAAAGATCACATTCCGAGGTACCAGGGATTGCGACTTCAACATATCTTTATTGAAGGGACACAATTAATTCAATGCATAACACTATGTCTTCCAACAATTCTGATTCTGACCTTGACGTTGCACACCTGCCTGCTGAGGATCTGTTCCTGAGCTGGTCAATGAAACAATAGTTAGTAAGCCTCCCAGGTGTGGATCTAGCACCAGAAATTGCAGCAAAGGATTAGGGATGGTACCCAGCACCTGATCTCAAGGATGTTACCTCCTCATCCTCCTGACCCAGCCAGGTTGGCATGCTGCAGCAGTCTCTGCTGTCTTTCTTTTCTGGGTTGGTACCTTGTCTATGTGGGAGTGGGTATGTGTGTGTGTTTGTGAATCAGTGTATTTTTGTTTGTATATGTGACTGTGTGAGGATGTACCTGTGTCTCTGTGTGTGGCTCTATGGATGTTACCATGTGCATCTGTGTGTATTTACATTTGTGAGTATATGTGACCATGTACATGTGACTGGCTATATGACCATGGATGTAGGTTTGTGCATATGTGTGTATGTCTGTCAGTCTTTATAAGTGTGATTATAGTAAAGGCACAAAATCTCTGTTAAAATCCTAGATGCTGTATTGACCAATGAAACAAGAACAGCTATGGACTGTCTGGGACTGTCAGCCCCAAAGAGCAACTTCAGCTTTCCAGAATCCATTGATATTCACATTCTCTTCTTATTGAGGAGAGAACAACCCACTTACTTTGCCCCTTACCCAGAATCTGCAGATAAAACTGCAGGACCTCTGTAAAAGGCCAAAACTTCTAAACTCATCGCCCTCATGATCATTTGAAACAATATGATGGCAGGAAAAATAAATAGCCTGGGACTATGTTTCCCGTTTATCAAAAGAATCCAGAAATTTTCCCATGATGGCTGGCTAACGGGAAAGTGACAGAAAAGAATGACTGGCCTGGGTTAATCAAAACTCTTATGAAAGAAAAAGATAATTTATGAGTAGGTACTTGAGAAAGAATCAAGTACTACACAAAAGCAGGATATTGTTTGAATGTTGGACACCAAATCCTTGGTGAGGTAGCCTATTCAGGGGAGAAAACAGAGCGGTGCTGGAGACTAATGTGGAAAAGAGGACGACATTCCTGGGGCCTTCCAACACAGGACTGACCAGAATGTGGGAGGCCAGCTGGCCTGCGTGGCCGGTGCCAGCACCCTTAGCCTCCTCACTGGTAGCGTGGAGACTTCCTCCTATCAGCCTTTAGTCATAGAGACGAGCCAGATTGTCCTCTCAGACCTGTGGCACCAGTGGGGAGCTCCCCGGCATGATGGAGAGAGGACAAAGCTGTCATGTCCAGAAGAACATTAACTGACACTTATGGAGGCATTTTTCACAAAACTCATTTGATCCTTACAATTTATGAGGCAGAATGATGAGTGTTCCCCCTTACAGATAAGAGATTAAATAACTAGCTCAAGGTCAACAGCGAGTCAGTAGCAAGGAAAAGATTTCCATTCTCCAGTGGTTGGTTATACCGCAAGTTTTCTTCATTATCTTGAAGACCAGACCAGGTTACCATCCTTCATTCCTGGCAGCAGGAGAGGGCTAAGTCTTTGCTTTAAACAATGGTCAGCTCTAGATAGTTGCTACGCATTTAGGTTGGGTTGGGTTGGAAACAATGCAAAGTCATCCAACCCCAAATGCACTTCCAATACCAGAGCTGGAGAATTTAAAGATGAGAAATGCCCTCTGAGGCAAAGCTGACAGGATTAGCAGTGGGGCTGGGGAATTCCACAGGTGTTCTTTTCCTGATCGTCGGTTTAGTGATACCCGAAAAATCAGTCAACCTTCTTGGCCTGACTTACTTTATGTGAGAACTGAAGAGTTTCCAATAGACTATACTATGGCTAAACTCTAGGGTTCTATTATTGTATACTAGGAATGTGTGTCATAAAAAAATATCAAGGGTCCCCTGGGGAAGACCCTGGGTCCTCACAGAGCTCTGTAAACAAAAAAGCATTTGACAGTTGTCAGACATTATGATTGTTTTATGCTTATTGTAAAGCTAGCTAGGAAGCACAAATTTAATAGGAGCAGCATCAAAGCTCTGGCCAGGTAAATCTTCCAGCAATCTTTGGTAATAAAGAATTCTACTTCCCTAGGGGATTAGAGGAACAATCCAGGAATTCCAGCTCCCACGGTCTGACCCAGTGCATCTCAAATATTGCAGTCATCGTATAGGACCCATAGGAGCTCTCATCATGCCCCCACTAGTGTGAAGGGTTTCCCGTGACAGTGGAAGATCTGATCCTGCCTCGGACTAAATGGAGCTCTGTGTCCCTCCTTCTCCACCTACCTCCCTCTCCCACTGCCACTCACCTGCCACCACCCCACCAGTTCAGCCTACATATTCCATTTTAGGTCTATGAGCCTGTGATCGCAGAACATGGAGATGTGACCCTACTTGAGGATTCCAGCCTCTCCAGAAAAGTGGAAACAGGGGCTCTTCTGCATCTTCTTCCCAAAGTGCCATTTGCTCAGATATTGTGAACTCTACTGGGGAAAAAAAAAGCAAAGAAAAGAGACAGGCTTGTCAAAAAGAGGGAGATTTATGCTATTGGCGCCCGCAGAGGCTCTCCTCCTCTTTCTGTGGAACCATCAATATTCCCTGGGCTGTGCCCTGGAACATCCAGAACTGAACTCTGCGTTCCGGAGCACTCCTGTCACCGCTCTAGCTTTTCCCAGACTCCCTCGCCTCCCGCCCCTCCTGCCACCTCCTCCCAGACCCCTTCCCTCCTGGTTGTTTACAAGGAGCTACCCCTCTGTAAATTAAGCCCTCCGCCGCCTCCCACTCTTGGAGGCCATGTGTTGAGCCCCATGAGCCGACTTGTGGCATTTATTAGCACAAGAGGAAAAGTGCTTGCCTCATCAGAGAGAGCAGCTGGAGGCAGACTGCTTTCAAAGGCACGTAACTGACCTCTAGCTCAGCTGCTGGATGCCTGGGTATTGCAGACTCAGATGATTCTCATTCCCTCTCTCTCTGTCTCTTTCTCTCTCTCTCTCCTCTCCCTCCCTCCAGCCTCCACCCACTCCTTTCAGTAGAGTCCTGACCTTGCAAGGCCTGGATCCCCCCATCCATCTCCCTACATTGTGTCTCTCCGGTGAACTCATGCTGGGAGATTAATTGCTGCTATCACCCCTAATCCATCACACTTCCCAAAGATTGTTTTGACATCTAGTTAATTTTTGGCTGATGATTTATCAAATTCTTATTACCGTGCTCTGAAGGGGCTCATTTATTGTGTTGATTCATGGTAATGATAAAGGGGAAGCATTTTGAATTTTAACTACATTTCCCTCATGCTTCTTCTACCCAGTGTGGTTAAAAAAAAAAGAAAAAAAAAGGAAAAGGAAAAGGGGAGAGGGAGGGAATTGTAGCCAGGAAACTCTTAAACAATTCAAAATGTGAACGAAAAGGAGACGGAAAAAATTCTTCCATTACATGCGCAAAAGCCAAAAGTCTGAAAAAGGTTATACATATATATAATATATATAATGGAAGATTATGTATATATATATAATATAATATATATACATGAAGTATTTTTAGCATCTGAGTCTGAACTGCGTTTGGAAATCTAGTACCCCTAAGGCTCTTAAACATTTATTGCTCTGTAATATTACCTAAATGTCTACTACCATTTTATTCAAATAGAACTTAATGGTAAATGATTTCAGTCGTGTTCCAGTGGAAATGTGAAGTGAGTGTCTTTGCCAGGCCAGATGGCCTGCCACCTTTTAAAAGTGCAGGGAGACTGCCTTGCTGTGCAGGTCACTGCCCAGACCTTCCAAAGGTCTCACTTGCCACTCAGCTGCATTTCATAAACCCAGATGGTGGGAAGGAGCCCAAGGCCAACATCCACCCCATTTTCAGAGTGAAAGGAGCTCGTGTCTCAGGGATGGAACTGAGAGATGACAGGAGAGCCCCCAGGGAGGGGCACTCCCCACAGTCACAGGGCAGCTGTTGGGGATGCAATTGATCCAGGCAGAAAGACTCAGGAAGGCCCTGCAGTCACCAGGTGGACAGACTGTAGGCCACGCACTTCCGCAAAACAGGAACAAGATTCCGACCGAAGAAAGGGAAGAAAGGGCTGTAAAAACTTTCATCAGGAATCTCCAGCAGGAAGGCTCAAGCCAAAAGACGACACATCCAGTTTTTCTGGATATAGAACAGAACAGACCTGTGTTTAGTTGTCTTTACAGCCAAGAACGTATTAAGGGGGTGCCCATCCCACTGTTTCTCCACATACCTCCCAGTACTTGCCCTGAGCCCCCTACCCACCTTCTTTCTTTCTTTAGGTCTCACAGAACTAGCTCATCACTGTAGGAAGTCAGAAACACCCCCAAAATCTTTAAAACAACTATAGACGTTGCCAGCCTGTGGGAAGGCATGCAGGAGTTCCACATACAGGTGAAGTGGTTTGGTATTTAAGATGGTGAGGAAAGCAGAAAATATCAACTACTCTCCCTCCACCCTTATAAATAAATTGGACAGTTTTCTCTCATTTTCTGTTTCTAAAAATTATACAAAGTTATTATCTCTCAAAAGTAGTAAAATCCATATATGAAACAAACTAGGCTTAGAAATATTTACTTATATATTTATTTTATATGTATACACGCATACATATTTATGTCCATATATATATATATACTAGAAGGTAAGGCAATAATGGAAATTATTTCAATTTTTAAAGTAGCTATTGATTTTGTCATACTTAAATTTACATTTTGATATTCTCTTCCAAACATTTTCCATTCTACCTTAGTTTACTAATATATTGACTTATAGTTGCTTAAAATTTTCTTCTATCATTTTAAAAATCTACTTCATCTGTAGTATCTCTCATTTAACTTCATATTATGCATGTGTGCATCTTCTCTCTTTTTCCCCATCAGTCTTGCCAGAGATTCGTCTGCTTCATTAACCTTTTCCCATCTCGGTAATGGCACCACCGTTCAATTAGCTACTCAGGCTAAAATTCTCAGCACCGTCCTGGCCCTGTCTCAGAACTCACATCCAATCCATCTACAAATCATTTGGGACGAGATATAACCTGCATCTGACTTCCCCTTACCACCTCCCCCTTTACCACCCTAAGCATCCCTGCCCTGGACCACTGCGATCCCTCCCACAGGATCTGACCCCCAGCTCCCTCTGCGACCCCACCTTTCACCTCCCTCATCACCCTCTGGCCACTCTGGCCTCCTTACTCTTCCTCCAGCAAGCCAGCAAATCCCTCTTTCAAGGCCTTTGCCATTGCTTGTTACCTCTACCTGCCTTTCCCCTAGGTCATAAAATTGGTATTTTAAATCTTCTCAAATTCCATATTATACTCCATCTTCCGTCTCTCTCAGTAAGCTAATTCAGCTCCTACTTCACAGTGAAAATAGAAGTCAAAAGATATCCGAGCTTAGATGTCACACTTGGTTGCTGAAGACAGGAGGCCAGGTGTGGGGATGGGTGCAGAAATGTGCTCAGGATGGGCACCACTGGTGCGTAGGGGGATGAGCATACAAAACGTGGCCACTCTTTGTCTTCTGTAAGAGTCTCAGGGTCTGACCGCCATATCGGTCTTGTGGTTGACCCTGGCTTTCACGATGCTTCTCTTTGTTGCGAAAACATTTTACCTTTAAAAAACACCAAGCACAGATGGAGAATGTATTCTGGAAAGCAGCTGCTCTCCCTGTCCCCTCCCTTTCCCAGCTAAGACCACTGGCCAGCCACCCGCACGACAAAACACACACACATAGCTTCCTTCCATATGTCTGAGATGAAGCATGTCCCACCCAGGCATAGATCTTCTCCGCTTCTGCCCTTTCCTTAGGAGAGTTCATCAGTTATCTCCTGTGTGCCCCCAACGGTCACCCCCAACGTGCTTCGCCACACACCGTTGCCGTTGCTCTCATCAGCATTAAAACAGGGTCAGGTTGAATGCAGCTGAGAAATAAAAATAACCCTTTGGCCCCTGTAGCTTGCACCCTTTCTGCCTTTACCCCATTCGCAGCCAAGATTCTCAGAAGAGGAATCTCACTCCTTGTCTCCACTTCCTCATATCTCTCACTCCTCCATCCACCTGGGTCGGGCTCCACTCTACTGCTCCATCTAACTAGCTCTTGCCCAAATCCCAACTACCTCCTTAATGCTGTACTTCCAAGGCTTCATTTGCTCACTCCTTGGCAGCATTTGACACTATTGACCTCATCCTCTTTCCTAAATGCACTAGCCCCAACCAGAATCCCTCTCTTTAGGAGTCAAGGGTGGCATCTTCCAGTGTTTTCCCTGCTCTTACCCATGTTAGATCTTGGATATCTTCTCCTCCCGTGGATTCCATGACTCCACTCTCTTGGCTTTCTTCTTGCCTCTCAGACTTGTTCATAGTGTCCTCTTCAGCCCATACCTTCAATGACGTCCCTTAAATGTAGATGTTGCTCAAAGTTCTGGGCTCAGCTCTCTTCTCTGCAAAATCTCCCTGGGGCATCCCCTCCTGGCTCCAGTAGTCATCTATATGTTGATGTCTTCCTGATAGATAGATGATAGATGATAGATAGACAGACAGGCAGACAGAGAAAGAGAAAGAGAGAGAGAGATCCCACTCAGACCTTCCTTCTGAATTACAACCTCTTTCTTGGTGAAGGTCCGATAGGTACCTCAAACTCAACATATCAGCACCGGCATTCCGCCAACCGCCAAGCCTGGTCCTTCTGATCCTGTCTCAGTGAGCAACACCACCACTCCACACAGTGGCCCAAATAAAGGCTGGGAACCCTACCTGGCTCCTTATTTTCCCTTTCCTCCTCTTCCGCGGCCACCTACCATTAGTGACCTCAGTATTTCTGGGATAAATTGTTTCCTTTCAATCTCCAATGCTTTGCCTCTCTTTTGCCTCTATAGTTTTCGAGATTGCAACAGCCCTTGTCTACTTTCTGCTTAAGGTTTATACTTTTAAAATTCATTCTCCACATTGTGGCCATGCTGATTTAAAAAGTACTTCTTTTTCTGATTATGAAAATCATACATATCTATTGCAGAAAATGTTAAAACCACAGAAAAACACCAAGATAAAAATTAAAATGTCCCATAATTCCACTTTCCAGAGGTAATCACTGTTAACATTTGGCAATTTGTGTGTATGTGCATAGATGTGTGTGTTGCATACTTTAAAATAAAATTGAGATCATATGCTATACCTATTGTTCTGATACCACTATTCTCCACTAAATAATATACCATAGAACTCTGACATGTTAACTATTTTTTGATTTTGCAAATTTCATGAGCAAAATAAAGCATTGCTATTTTAATTTACATTTCTTTGATGACAAGTTAATTTAAATATAACTTCTTATGTTTATTAGTTACTTGAATATGTTTTTCTTAATTATTGATTCATGTCATTTACACATTTTGTTCTTGATGTTTATTTACTATTGATCTCTTTTTGTATAAAAGTTGCTATGGATATTATATATGTCCTAAATATTTTCCAAGAATTGTAATCTTCCTTTTAATTTTATATATGATGTTTTGGAGAATTTCTAAATTTAATATAATGATATCTGTCAATGTTTTCCCTTAGTTTTTCCCTTGCTTTAATGCTTAGAAAAGCCTTCCTCCTCACAAAATTTAGGAATTCATCTATATTTTTCTATTCTTATGTGATTTTTAAATTTTGGCATTAAATGAATTAATATATCTGAAATCAGGTATATTGGACTATGGTGTAAGGTGGGCTGTAGGTATATATTTCTAATTATTTAATCAGTTACCTAACTACCATCTACTTATTAATATATTCTTTCTCCATTGATTTGAAATGCCATCTATTTCTCGTATACAAAATCCCAGAAATACACTTCAGTCAATTTTGGATTTTCAATTTAGTTTCACTGATCTATGTCTGTCTGTCTTTCCGTATGTCTATCTCTCTCAGTTTTTATTCTTCTAGTTTTTATACTGCAATTCAATATGTGCAAGAACAAGAACCCCCTCACATCGTCGCTATCAAATTACCTTTGGTTTCCCCTCCATAATCTCTATATGAACTTTAGTATCACTTTTTAATGTTCCCAAAAGTTTCCATTGAAATTTTTTTGTAATTACATTAAAGTTATAAATTAATATTTTTTCTATCAGTTGAGGGACATGGCATGCATCCTTATTAATTAAAGTTATCTTTCATATGTTTCATTAGACATGAAATTTTCTTTATGTAACTACTGCAAATTTTCTGTTTGCTTAATTCCCAGAAATTGAATCTATTTCTGATGCTATATGAATGGGATTTTTATTCATATATTTTCTAATAGGTTGTTTTTAGTGTAGACTAAACCCATGAATACTTGTATATTTATTTTTTAACCAGTCGTCTTATTAAACACTCTTTAACACTAATAGTTTTCCAAATTCTTCTTATAGTTTCTCTCGGTTATCAAGAATATAGTCTGTAATTTATATCAATTTTTTTCTTCTTCCCAATATTTAAGCTTCATATTTTCTTGTCCTATTTCTGGGACTCTCAGAATACTATTACATGATAATGCTGGTAGCCAGTATGTTTCATTTGTTCTAGACTTAAATGGGACTGGCTATAGTGTTTTATTATTTAACTATAATTATTTATTTAATTGTTATTAACTATCCTGTCATTCATCATGTTAAAGTGTTTTTATACTTCAAGTTTGGTAAGAATTGTGTTTGTAATTAGTCAGGAAGGAAAATTAAATTATATAAAGTCTTTTAAGGCATCTATCATGATAATATAATCATTTTGCTTGCCTATTGGTATGGGGAATATTATTTAAAATAGATTAATGCTAAAGCATCTTTGCATTTCTGTAATAATCCTTTCTTGGCCATCCATAATCATCCCTCAGTATTCTGTTGGATACAATTTGCTAATATTTTAAGGACTTTCGCACTTATATTCAAAAGTGAAATTGACTTCTTGCTTTTAAATATAAAGTATTAATTGCCATGTTTTAGGTTCAACAATATGACAGTTGGCCAGTGGGGATATTTCCATCTTTTCTTATGCTCTGAAATGGTTTAAATAGCCTAAGAAGTATTTCCTCCTTGAATATTTCCCCATAAAATATTTTGGGGAGATAATTCTTTTATTGATTTTTCAAAGCTGTCCATATGTATTGGTTACTTTCTAAATAGTTCACAACTGTAGATTCTCTATTTGCTTTTTATTTAATCCTATGCAAAAGTTGTTTTTCTTTTTCCTTCTGATGTCTAAGTGATTGATTCTTTATGTATATGCTTTTATTAGAATTTTTTATTTTGCATTATGATCAGAGAGTGGGCCTGCAAAATTTCTAGTCTTTGAAATTTATTGAAGATTTCTTTGTAGCCAAGAGTAGGATTAATTTTCATAAACATAGCATGGATGTTTCAAAAGAAGATGTATTTCTATTTAGAGAGTACGTGATTCTGTATATATTAAGAGAGATGATATACGTTTCGTTAGATCTGATGTCATTATTTACTCAAACTTTGTTGAACTTACATGGTGGATTGTAGGCAGCACCTTTCCTAGTCCCTGGCACTACATGATGCTTTTCTTATATTTTTTAATTTTATAGGTCATTTTTTAATTTTATAGGTCATCCTATAAAGGATTCTGGGAGACAGAAATTAGACATCCATAATTGAAACTTCATTTTACCCAGAAGTCCCCAAAGAAACCTTTCTAAAATGCAAATATCATAAAAATTTTTTTGTCTAAAACTTTTAAAATATCCCATTGCCACTCCCCACTCCCTCTCAGTCCCTTCCCCTGTCATCCTTGAGATAAAGCACAGACACTTTTTCATGACCAATAAAGCAGCCTTTTAAGTTCTGGATCCTGCTCGCTTCTCCGTCCTCCTTTCCTGTCTCTCCCCATATATTCCTCTATTCATCAGTCCTAGTGAAACTCCTACAATTTCACTTTTCTCTCCTCCTTGTTTCAGGGTTTTTGTACCCGCTGTTCACAAAGCCCGGAACACATTCTCCACCCTCTGTTTTCACTTAGTTGGATTCTACTTACCCTTTAGGATTTGGCTTAAATATCACTTCCCCCTCTGGGGCTGTGAGACAAAGCCTGTATAACTCCCTCCGTGTTCCAGCTCACCCCTGCTGCCATATTTAGTATTTATCTCGTTGTGCTTTATTTGCCTCCTTTTCTAGTTAGGCTGTGAGCTCCTGTGCCCAGAAAGTGGGTGGCTTGTTCAGGGCCCAGGGTTGTGCCTCTCACGGAATGGATGCTCCACAGTACTGTGGCCAGGGTCAGGACTGCTCGATTAGTACTGGTCTCACTGCTGGTGAGTCTGTGCTTATTACCAGACACCAGGCAGAACTAAGCCTTCAGGGTGAACCCTTTGTAAATAATAATTATAACCAACATTTCTGAGTACTTACTACATTTCAGGCCCTGAACTTTGGTACTGTTTTTCAGGGCGGGCTTCATGGGTGAGTGACCAGAGCAGTTTGATAGCACCAGGCTCAGTAGGCGACCCTGTGTTTATAATGCTCTGTGGTCACCATCTTGAAATGAGTGTCTTGTAAATAAAGTCTGATGGGACAATGGGGCATGTGCTGGTGGTTGTTTGGAGCCTCAGCTCACACATGGTCCCACCTCCTTCTGTCCTCCCATCTCTCCAGGATGGGTTCTCAGCCACCTGCTCCCACCCCTGCCAAGTGAGTGCTGCCATCCTTTGCCCCTGGTGGCATCCTGGGCACAGTGGGATCAGGCATTGCTCCCTACACGCCAAGTTGTGGGGCAGGGCCCTGGATACCATGAGGGTTTGCGTTGCACTACAAGAATGCCTGTTGTCCTAGGGAGAGCAACACTAAATGTCAAATAAAAAGACTATGGTAAGTTGGTAGAGAGACAATAGAAGAAAGGAAAAAGCATTTTTCCTGCTTTTTCAGCAAGGGGACCTACATTTTCATTTTGCACAGGGGCCCCACAAACTGCGTAGCCAGTCCTGCTGTTATTTTTCTTATTTCAAGGATAAGGAAACCAGAGCCACTGCTAGTCTTATATGGTGATTCTGTGAAAATGAGACAGACATCCTCCCTGGGCAGGCCAATTACAACAAAACACTCCTTTCTCTCTGGCTTCACAAACAGAATGCTGGGTTTCAGCTCATTCTTGCCAGTTTAGCCAGATGCCTTATGTAGGGAACAGAACATATAATCATCTGCAATGACCCTGAAGAAAATAGGGGATAAAACCTATCCAAGGTAACAGGGCTCCTAGAGAGTGCATCATTATTCAAACCCAGGCTTTCTGGTCTCAGCATCTGTGATCCAAACTAGTACACTAGTGTTCCCAAATTTACCTGATGAAAAAATATTTATCTGAGGTATCTCTGAACAAACGAATTTCCAGGCTTGACCCTGGAGATCCGAATGTCTAGGGGAGAGGTCTGGGAAGCAAGCTGTGTTTTTAACAAGTGCCACAGGTGATTCATAGTATCTTAGAAGCTAGAGGAACACTGTTATACTACACAGGTTCCACAAGGACTGAGTCTTCACTTTGCAAAGGATGAACAAGAAAGCAAACAGCAGATTCTGACTGGCAGAACTGTGAAAGAGAAAACTCTCAGCCAGCAGCAATATCATGGTAAAGTGGGTCGTGCTGGACTGTGAATCCTGAGAGAAGGGAAATATTTGAGATGAGCCACACAATCATCCTGGCCTTCTTCTCTGAAGTATTTTTTAACCCCTCACCTCCCAAGAGGAAACATAAGCAGAAGGAGCAGAATGCTAAGCTGAAGAGATCAAAATTAGAATTCAGAGAGGCTGAGATAGCTTGCATTTATGAAGAAAAGTACCAAGAAACTGCACAGAGAAAAACTCCAGAAATAAACATAAGGGAACCAGGGAGACTTTGGCTGATACCAAGTTACACACATGTGGTGTGAGTATCTACAAGACCAGGCAAAGAACTACCGAAGAAAATGAGACGAACAACTAATGAAATTCTCAAAGAGTAGGGAGATGTTTGTGTTATAATTAGACAGAATAAAAGATACTTCACTGAACACCCAAGGGATTCAGTAAAGATGTGAGAAGGCCATGCCTTAGAGGCAGGATTACATTAGTCATCATGTAAAGGCTACTTTAGACCTGCCCTAAAAATACATATAAGAAAGTCACAAAATGATCTACAAATAAAATTAATTTTCTATTGAAACAAAACTCAACACTCACTTAAAAAAGCAAACAAAATTCAGACATTCAACAATTCAACAATTACAATATCCAGGATCTAATCAAAATTACTAGATATAAAGAGAAGAAAGAAAATGTGATTCATTATAATGAGAAAAATCCATCAACAGGTTGTTACAAATCAACAGAAGTGTACCTAGAAATGATAGAGAGGATGAAATTAGGAGGTGACCTGCTTGCAAACAGCTATTATAAATGTGTTCAAGGATTTAAAGGAAAACATAAACTTAATGATAAATAACATGGAAACTATAATAATGATCCAAGGGGAAATTCTAATGTCAAAAATACAATATTTGAAGCTTAGAATAATACCAGATAAGGCACTGAAAGAATAAAAGATAAGTGACTTTAAAGACATGGCAGTAAAGACTATCAAAAATGAAGTGTGTAGAGAATAAAACAAAACCAGTTGTTAGAACCTTAGTGTCCTTGGAAAGATATCAAGTGGCCTGTATATGTGACTAGAGTTCCAGAAGAAATGGGGAAGGAAGCAAAAAAGTTGTTTAAAGAGATAACAGCTAAATGTTTTCTATATGTGATAAAAAACATAAACCAACAAATCAAAATTGCTCAATAAATCCCAAGGAGAATAAATACAAAGAAAGTCATACAAAGGTACATCATTAAAAAATGCTGTAAAAACTGTTTAAGAGAAAAATCTTCAAAATAGCCAGATAAATAAAAAGGCAGCAAATATGAGAATTCCAACAGACTTCTAATGAGAATCAATGCAAGCCAGACTATGATGGAATGATATTTAATAAGGGCAAATAAAAGCAAAAACAAAGCAAAGAAACAAAAGTTGTCAATCTAAAAATCTCTATTCAATGCAAATATATTTACAAAATGAAGGCAAAAACTTCAGATTAACAAAAGCTAATTCCTCATTAGCAGCATTACACTGCAAAAAATATGAAATTCTTTAGACTGAAGGAAAATAATTCCAAGTGGAAATTCATATTGATGCAAAAGAAGGCAATTTTCCAGAAATGGTAAATATGTGGGTAAAGATGAAAGAAATGTTCTCATTATATATTTTTCAAAGATAATCATTTAAAATTATTTTATAAAACAATATTGTGGTATTTTTCAACATATAGAGAGGTAAAATACACGACAAAAGTAACACAAAGAACAGGAGAAAGTAATGTGAAACTATATCTGTTTTTGGTAACAGCTTTACTGAGATGTAATTAACATACCATGCAGTTCACCCAATTAAAGTATACAATTTAATGGTTTTTAGTATATTCACAGACTTGTGCAACCATCACTACAATCAATTTTAGAAAATTTTCATCACCTCAAAAAGAAACTTTATACTCTTTAAAAATGCCCCCTCTTTCCTCTTTCTGCCAATCCAGTCCTAAGCAACCACTAATCTACTTTCTGTCTCCATAGATTTCTCTATTGTGGACTTTCATATGAGTAAAATCTCATAGTATAGGGCCTTTTGTGACTGGCTTTTTTCACTAAGCACAATGTTTTCAAGATTCATTCATGATGTAGCACATGTAAGTACTTCACTTCTTTTTATTGCCAAATAATATTCCATTGTTTGGATATACCACGTTTCATTCATCCATTCATTAGCTGATGGAAATTTGGACTGCTTTCACTTTTTGACTATCATTAATAACGCCACTATGAACATTTTGTACAATTTTCTGTGCAAAGGTGTTTTCAATTATCTTGGCTATATAAGAATGGAATTGATAGGTCATATGGCAATTCTATGTATAACTTTTGAGGAACTGCCAGACTATCTTCCAAAGCAATTGCATTATTTTACGTTCCTGCCAGGAACATATAAGGGTTCCAATGACTCCAGATCCTCATGAAATTTTATTACTGCCTGTCCTTTTTATTTTATCAATCCTGGAAGGTATGAAGTGGTGTCTCATGTAGTTTTGATTTGAATTTCTCTGATGGCTAAAGATGTTGAAAATCTTTTAATGTGTTTATTGTCCATTTGTAAATTTTCTTCAAGAAATATCTATTGAGATAATTTACCCATTTTTCAGTTTGATTATTTGTCTTCTTATTATTGAGTTTTTGTTTTTGTTTTTTCTCCCAAAGCCCCCTGGTATATAGTTGTGTATTTTTAGTTATGGGTCCTTCTAGTTGTGGCATGTGGGATGCCGCCTCAGTATGGCCTGATGAGCAGTGCCACGTCTGCGCCCAGGATTCAAGCTCATGAAACCCTGGGCCGCTGAAGGGGAGTGCGCAAACTTAACCACTCAGCCAGGGGGCCAGCCCCTTATTATGAGTTTTAAGGGTTGTTTGGAGGTATACTTTTTTGGTGTCCTTGCATTGTACATGAAATGGTACAATATTATTTAAAAATAGATTGAGGTAAGTTAAAAATGCATATTGTAAACTACAAACATTAAAACATAAAGCCAAGATATATAGCTAATATGCCAAAAAGTAATCAGTTAGTTCAAAAGAAAGCATAAAAAAAGGAAATAAAGAGTACAGTACCTGTGAAACAAGTAGAAAAAAACAAGTAAGATGGCAGACTTACACAACTTTAAACTTAACCTCAACATTAATATATATACATAAATATATTAAATGGAAAAGGTCGAAACATTCCAAATATAAAGCAAAGATTGTTATTTAGCAAGAGCTAAATAGATACTGTCTAAAATAACCACACTTTTAAAATAAAGAGATGGATAGGCTAAAAGTAAAAGTATGGAAAAAATATACTATTCAAACAGTTATCATAGTAATACTGAAATGGCTATATCAATATCAAAGTGGACTTCAGGAAAAAAAAATACTACCAGAGATAGGGAAATTTCACAACCCTAAAAGAGTCATTTCATGAAGGTGTTATAATTCTAAATATGTATGCTCCAATAACAGAGCTTCACAATGCATAAAGAAACAATTAACAGAACTGAAAGGACCAATAGACAGATCCATAACTATACTTGGAACATTCAACAATTCTCTATCAACAGTGAAAAGAACAAGAAGAAAAAGAGCAGCAATGCTATAAAAGACTTAAACACTACTATCAGCCAGCTTTATAGAACACTCTGCCCAACAATAACAGGATAAACGTTCTCTTCAAGAGCACAAGAAACTCACCAAGACAGACCATTTGGTAAGCAAGCCACAAAAACATCTCAGGAAAAGTAAAAGTACTGAATTCGTATGGAGAACGTTGTCTGACCATATGAGGATAATTACAAATCAATAACATATATAACTGGAAATCCACAAATAATTGTAAGTCAAATGGCACACATAGAAAAATGAATGAGATAAAAAATTGCAAGGAATATTAGAAATATTTAATTAAATGATAATGAAAACACATCCTCACAGTGCAGGTATTGATATTAAATCCAAACGTAACAGAGGCCACCCTGTAAAGATGACCTGATGTAAAGAGCTTGTAAGGCATTGCTCCCTTTCTTACAACAAGGAAAAGCTGGAAAAACTGAAAATTAATGACTTTTCTTGAACCCATCAGAGAAGTGAGATCACAGGGCAAATTGCAACTCCAAAAATTTAGAGTGACAGGAGAATTCAGAGAATCATAGCTGACATCTGCTTACCTGGAGCTGAAGCCACTGGAACCGTTAACTGGTGGTACCACTTAGATGCTAATTTTGACCAGTTGCTGGAGGTTGAGTGTAGACTACTATGAGCAACAAATTCCTAGGGTTTTCAGTCATAGAGAAGCCCCCCACACACATTTGTGAGTTTTACCTCCAGGAATCCCTCCAGATTCTCATGGTGAGATGGCTCTGCTTGAGAGTAAGGAAGAGTAATCATTGTGAAACATGTCCAAGGTTGTGTCCATGATGAAGACTACGCCCCAGGTGAAAAGATCTTACCAGAGCTTATCCCACCTGGAGGAAGGACATTTCTTGCACTCTAGTTCCCTCTATCCTTCCTGCCTCACCTAGGGAGGGGGAAAAAGCTAAGACATGCTAGTAAAGACCACAGCTCAAAAACATGGGCCAACTGAAAGACAGAATTAACCATAAGATTACAGAATGCTTCCCCAACACAATACCACGATAGCAACAGGGTTCCAGTATAAAAGCAGTGCATTACAGCTCGAATGGTTGCAAGGCCCAGACTATCTCCAAGGAGCAGTACTTAAGGAAGCCCAATGACAAAAGAAAAACTAAAATGAGGATATCAGAGGAATGTGAAACCTCTGGCATCTACAGCTACACAAACATAACATTAAATACAACCTGATTCTTAGTAGATTAGCATAAAACCTTACGCTAAATGCCTGTTTACTTCAGTTCCTATTACCTAATACATTACATCCTATTTTCAACAAAAAATTCAAGGCATGCTAACAGCAAGAACAAAAACACAGTCTGAAGAAATAAAGTAAGCATCAGAATCACACTTAGATATAATTGAGTTGAGGTTATCAGAAAGAGAATTTAAGTAACTGTGACTAATATGTTAAGGATTGATGAAAAAAGTAGACAATATGCAAGAACAGATGGGTAATCTAAGCATAGAAATGGGAACTCTAAGTAAAAATTTTTTTAAAAGCTAAAAATCATCAGAACTAACAAAAGTGAAGAATCCTTTTAATGGCTTTATTATTAGACATGGCCATGGAAAGAATCAGCAAGCTTGAAGACAGGTCATTAAAAATTTCCCAAACTGAAATGCAAAGAGAAAAAAACGAAAAAGAAAAAACAACAGAAATCCAGAAACTGTAGGACTGTTTCAAAAGGTGTAATATATGCGTAATTGGAACACCAGAAGGAGAAGAGAAAAGAGAGTAGAATACTTGAAGTGATAATGTCTGAGAACTTTCCAAAAATAGTGACAGATACCAAAGCAAAGCTCAAAGAAGCTCAAAGAACACAAAGCAGGATATATATTTTAAAAAACTACATCTAGGCATATTGTATTCAAATCGCAGAAAACCAAGGACAGAGAGAAAAATCTTGAAAGATTCCAAAGGGAAACAAATATCTAAATCTAAGGTATAGAGGGAAAAAATAAGAATTACAGTAGACTTCTCTTCAGAAAGCATGCAAGCAAAAAGAGTGTGCAGTTCAAGATTTAAAGTGTTTGAAGCGAAACTCTACCTACCTGGGACTCTATGTCCGGTGAAGTTACCCTTCAAAAGTGAAGGAGCTATAAAGACTTTCTCAGACGAACAAAAACAGGGACTTCAGCAGCAGCAGGTCTACCTTGCAAGAAATGTAAAAGAAGTTCTTCAGGGAGGAGGAAAATATTGTGGGTCAGAAACTTGGATGCACATCGTATTAGTCCATTCAGGCTGCTGTAACAAAATAATGTGGATGGGTGGCTTATCAACAACAGAGAGCTACTTCGTGCAGTTCTGGAGGCTAGAAGTGCAAGGGCAGGATGCCAGCGTTGTCGAGTTCTGGTGAAGGCCCTCCTTCAGGTTGCAAACTGCTGATTTCTCTCCACGTCCCCACATGGTAGAAGAGATTAGGTAGCCCTGCGAGGTCTCTTTATAGGAAGACTGATCCTACTGGTGACGACTCCACCCTCACGACTAAGCGCCTTCCAAAGAGCCGACCTCCCGATGCCATCATTTGGAGGGTTAGGATTTCAACATATGAATTTTGGGGGGACATAGACATTCAGACCACTGCTTATATAAAGAAAGAAAGAGTGTTAGAGAAAGAATAAGTAAAGATAAAATAAAATCTTTTACGTTTCTAATTCTTAATTGATCTAAAAAATATCTATTTAGGGCTGTCCCGGTGGTGCAGCAGTTAAGTCCTCACGCTCTGCTTGGGTGGTCCCGGGGTTCGCTGGTTTGGATCCCGGGTGCGGACACGGCACCGCTTGGCAAGCCATGCTGTGGTAGGCATCCCACATATAAAGTAGAGGAAGATGGGCACGGATGTTAGCTCAGGGCAAGACTTCCTCAGCAAAAAGAGGAGGATTGGCAGCAGATGTTAGCTCAGGGCTAATCTTCCTCAAAAAAAAAAAAAATATATATATATATACATTTAATAATAATTCAAACTAAGTGGATGGAGGAAGATGTACTAGGATGTGATGGTTAATTTTATATGTCAATTTGGAGAGTGTTTTTGGATAAGATTAACATTTAAATTGATGGACACTGAGTAAGCAGATTGCCCTCCATAATGTGATTGGGTTTCATCCAACCAGTTGAAGGCCTGAATAAATAAAAAGACAGGCCATCCTAAACAAGAAGGAATTCTCTAGCAGACCACTTTCATACTTCATCTGTACCACTGACTCTCCTGGTCTACAGCCTGCTGGCCTTCAGACCAGAACTGCACTATCAGCTATCCTGGGTCTCTACCCTGCTAGCCACATTGCAGATTTCAGACTCACTAACCTTCATAATCACATGAGCCAATTCCTTATGATCTCTCTCTCTCTGAATATATATTACATATATATATATATATATAAATATGTATATATACCTATATATCTCCGATTGTTTCTGTTTTTCTGGAGAACTCGAATACACATGCTTAAACTAATCAAAAGAAAGCTGGAGTAGCCATATTAATTTCAGACAAAGCAGACTGCAAAACAGGGCAAATTATCAGGAATAAAGAGGGATATTATGTAATGATAAAGGAGGTCAATTCTCCAAGAAGACATAACAATCCTGAATGTGTATGTACCTAACAACAGAGAGTCAAAATATGTGAGGCCGAAAAATGATAGAATTGAAAGGAGAAACAGAAAAATCTACTGTTATATACTTCAACATCCTCCCGTCAGTAATTGATGGATCAAGCAGACAGATAATCACTAAGAATATAGTTGACCTGAACAGAATTATCAATCAATTTGATCTAATTGATATTTATAAAATGTTTTATCCAACAACAGCAGAATACATATTCCTTTCAAGCTTATGTGGAGCATTCACCAAAAAAAAGACCACATTCTGTGCCATAAAACACACTTTCATTAATTTAAAAGAAGAGAAACTATAAAAGCAGGAACTCAGACCAAGTAGAATTAAAGTAAAAACCAATAACAAAAAGATAGCTGGAAAATTCCCAAATATTTGGAAATTAAACAATATATGTTTGAAGAACATAGGTGTCAAAAGAAATCTTGAAAGAAATTTAAAAATATTTTGAACTAAATGAAATAAACATAACACTTAAAAAAATTGTAGGATTCAGTGAAAACCGTGCCTGGGGAAAATTATTAGCATTAAATGCATGTATTAGAAAAGAAGAAAGATCTAAAATTAATAACTTAAGCTTCTACCTTAGGAAACTAAAGAAAAAAAGAAAAATTGAAGCCTTATACAAGAGAAAGAATACAAATAACAAAATTAGAGCAGATTCAGAAAATCAAAAACAGGGAAAACAATAGAGAAAATCAATGAAACCCAAAACTGACTCTTTGAAAAGATCAACAAAATTTATAAACTTCCAGGCAGGATAATCAAAAACAAAAGAGAGATGATACTTATTACCAGTGTGAGAAATGAAAGAGGAGTCATCACTAATGAGCCCAAAGACATTAAAAAGAGAAGAAAGGAATGATATTAACATCTCCGTGCCCTCAAATTTGATAACTTAGATGAACTGGACCAATTCTTCGAAACACATAAATTACCAAAACTCACACAAGGAAAAATAAATACTCTGAGAAGGCCTATATCTATTAAAGAAATTGAATCATGATTAATAAATTTATCGAAAGAAAGCACCAGGCATAGATGGTTTCATTGGTGAATTTTAGTAAATATTTAAGGAATAAATGATAATAATTCTCCACAATCTCAGAAAATAGAAGCAGAGGAAGCATTTCTCAATTCATTCAATGAGATCGGCAATACAGTAATGCCAAAACCAGATAAAGACATTACAAAAACAGAAAACTACAGACTAATATTTTCTATGAACATAGATGCAAAAATTTTCAAAAAAACACTAGCAAATTGAATCCAAAAGTGGATAAAAAGATTTATACATCACAACTAAGTGGGATTTATTCCAGGTATGCAAGATTGGTTCAGCAGTCCAAAACCAATCAATGTAATCCACCACATCAATAGGCTAAAGCAGCAAAATCATATGACTCTATCAATAAATGCAGATGAAAACCATTTCACACAGTCCAACACCTACCATGACAAAAATTCTCGGCAAACTAGAGGTAGAGGGAAGTTTCCTTAACTTGGTAGCAAACATCTACAAAAACTTACAGTTAACATACTTAAAGGTGACAAACTGGATACTTTCCCAATAAGATCAGAAACAAGGCAAGGATGTTACCTCTCATCACTCCTATTCAACATCAGCTCACCAAAGAAAATATGCATATGGAAATTAAGCATATGAAAAGATTTGTCATCAGGGAATTGCAAATAAAAACAATAATGCAATGCCACTGCACACCCATGAGAATGACTAAAATTAACAAAATAAAACTGACAATACCAAATGCTGCTGAGACTGAGGAACAACAGGGGCTCTTATTCACTGCTGATGGGAATGCAAAATGGTACAGCCAGTTTGGAAAACCGTTTAGAAGGTTTTTACAAAACTAAACATACTCGTATCATACGATTTAGCAATCACGCTCCCAGGTATTTACTCAGTTGATTTGAAAATTTATATCCAAACAAAAACCTGCAAACAGATGTTTGTAGAAGCTTTATGCATAACTCCCAAATACTGGAAGCCACCAAGATGCCCTTGAATAGGTGAATGGATAAACAAACTGTGGAATATCCATACAATGGAATATTATTCAGTGATAAAAAGAAAAGTGCTATCAAACCACAAAAAGGCAAGGAAGGATCTTAAATGCATATCGCAAAGTGAAAGTAACAGTCTGAAAAAGCCACAAGCTGTGTGATTCAATTATGTGATATTCTAGAAAAGCCAAAACTATAACAATGGTAAAAATGTCAGTGGTTGCTAGCGTTTCTCGAATGGGGAGGGTTGAACTGAATCAGAAGAACGAATTTTTCAGGGTAGCGAAACTATTCTATATGATGCTGTAATTCTGAGTACATGACACTATCCATTTTTCAAAACTCTTAGAACTTAGCACAAAGAATGAACCTTCAAGTACATAAATTTTAAAAAATAACTTAGGAAGTCAGAGGATCCCAGGATGGAACTCAGAATATGACAAAATCTAAGTATATTACAAATATGTGAAACAATCTAATTGAAAGGATGGTGGGAAAGGCACTGACATAAGTAACTTTGGAAATGAGTAAAGTTTGTAAAACTAAAGCAAAAGGAACTGTACATAAGCATTGTACTCTAATTCATAAAGTTTTCCCACGGAGATGTTGGTTAAAATTCTGATACTGCTTACACATGTAGAGTGAAATTGAACAATTAAGTAAGTGGATGGTGGATGAAGGGATTCAAGCTTCTCGCTATAGTAGTTGGAGTTTACAGATAAGAAAGGGAGGATGCTAGATGGATCCATGTGGTAATGGATTAGAATTGAAGACAGCAGTATGAACTCATGTTTAGCTTCATATATATTTATGTGTGGGGGTTGTGTAATGGATTGCTTAGTGTCTCCTCAAAATTCACATCCACCTGGTATCTCAGAATGTGACTTTATTTGGAAATAGGCTCTTTGCGATACAATTAGTTAAGGATCTGATGATGAAATTATCCTGGATTTAGGATGGACCCTAAATCCAATGGCTGGTGTCCTTATAAGAAGAGGGATGACAGAGGTGACCAGAAGGCAAGGTGATCAAAAAGGCAAGGAAGAATTCTTCCCTAGAGCCTTCAGGGGCAGCATGCCCTGCTGACATCTTGATTTCATACTTCTAGCCTCCAGAACTATGACAGAATTTCTGTTGCTTTAAGCCACATAGTTTGTAGTACTTCATGGCAACCCTCAGAAACTAATACAGTGTGTATATGTACATGGGTTAGTATCTACACATTTATTTCCTTGCTGTGTCAGCTGGGAGGGCCTAGAAGCAACTGCACACCAATAGTAACAAGCACAATAACACTAGATCTTGGTTTCTAATATCTCTCCCCAGTAAAAAAGAAAACCAGAACTCCTTGCATATATGTCTCATTCTAGGACTGATGCTAAGTATATAAGATGAGCCTGGAGCATCTTGTAGTGCCAGAAATTAAGGAGACACTCAAAAAACTAAAACAACAACAACAACAACAAAAACACACTGATGGGAATATGTAAGAGAGACACAGGATCAAACCAAAAGAGGTTTCAAGGGTCAGAGAAGGAACAATTTAACAAATAAAATAAATAAATTATTGTTGGCAAAGTATAAAGTAAAAATCCCTAAGTCCATACTGATATAAGTAAATGATTGAATAAATAAATAAGTGGGATAGAAGAGAGAAAAGTCTCCCTGCAGAAGAATCCTGAAAAAAGTATGTAGCTAGTCTGCCCTCAAGGAAGTGGAGCATAAGTCCCTACTCCTTAAGTGTGGGCTGTACACAGTATAGAAAAGGGGAAAAGAGAGTAACTTGACACTGGAGAAATCTGAAAAGCCCTACCTCAGCCAGGTGATCAAGGTCAACATAGATAGGAATAAGTCATGTTGACAGTATGTACCCTTGATGTAATGTGCTGAAAATGGCACTTTACCTCTGTGGTCTTCCTCCCAATAACACATGACTCTAGTCTAATCATGAGAAAAACATCAGACTAATCCAAATTGAGGGAAGTTCTACAAAATACCTGACCAGTATTCCTCAAAGCTCTCAAGGTCATTGACAACAAGGAAAGTCTGAGAAACTGTCACGTATGAGGGGAACATAAGGAGAGATGATGATTAAATTTAATGTGGTATCCTAGATGAGATCCTGGAGGAGAAAAAGAACATTGGGTAAAAATTAGGATATCTAAATAAAGTATGGACTTAGTTTATTAAATATCAATGTAAGATGTTAAAAATAAGGGAAACTGGGTTTTCGATATATGGAAAATTTCTGTACTATCTTCATAATTTTTCTATAAATCTAAAGCTGTTCTATGATAAGTGTATTTAAAACAAACAAGTTATGAAAGCATGCAGTATGCAGCTATAGCAATGCTCAGAGGTAAATTTGTAGCCTTAAATGCTTATATTTTTAAAAGTTTAAAATCAATGTAGCTAGAAAAAGAAGAGTTAATTAAACCTAAAACATGTAGAAGAAAGAAAAAAATAATGAGTAAAATTGGCAATAATAGAGAAAATCAATGAAACCAAATTTGTTTCCTTGAAAGAGCCATAAAATTATACACTAATTAAGAAAAAAGAAAAAATATAAATTCCAAATGTAAGGAATGAGAGATATTATCCTTTTAATAGATAATAAGGGAATACAAGAAGAATTTTATGAAAGTGGGCTAGATTAGATAGCAATAAATGGACAAATTATTTGAAAGTTGCAAATTACTAAAACTGATGCAAGAAAAAATAGAAGTTTGAAGTAGCAGTGTATCTATTAAGGAAATTAACCTAATAATTAAAAACTTTCTTTAAAAAAAAAAATCTCCCAAATTATTTCACTAGTGAATTCTACCAAATATATTCTAGGAAAGAAAGAATAGAAATTCTATACAATCTCTCCCAGACAATAGGAGGGGACACTTTCCAAGTCATTTTGTGAGACCCACATTACCCTGATAATAAAATCAGGAAAAGGAAGACAAGAAAAGAATATTACAGACTAATTTTCTTCATGAATGTAGATGCAAAAATTCTTAACAAAATATTAGTAAATCTAATCCAGCAATATATAGAAAGCACAACGCAGGATGACAAAGCAATTTCATTCTAGGAATACAAAGTTGTATTAACATTCAAAAATCAGTATAATTCACCTCACTAAAAGAATGAAGAAGAAAAATCATAAATCTTCTCAAAGAATACAGAAAAAGCATTTAACAAAATTCAGCACCCATTCATATTAAAAACCTCTAAAGAAAGTAGGATCTGAAGGAAACTTCCTCAATACAATAAAGGGCATCTATAAAAATTTATGGCTAAAGTCTTCTTGAATGTCGATCATACCCTTGGTTAAAAGAAAATTGTCAAACATCACAATTATCTCGATTGAAAACAAGATAAGCAAGGAAGTTGATTTTGAAAATAATGATCAGTTGACTACCGTTAAAGCCAGAAAAGTAAAATTAAAATAAATCCTGGTTTAGGTATAAATAAAATAATTAAACGTAAAATAATGTGAGTTTTAAAACATTTACTTCTCAGTTTTTTAATATTTCAATTACTTTAATGTTCTGAAAAAAATAACATTTAAAAAATACATTAAAATAGATATTGTTCCCTTCTAACCCTTCTAGTGTTCGTTTTCTGACTCCAGTTCCTTTTCAGGTTGCTTCCTCATACACATGCACTGACTAGTACTCTGATGACTACTCAAGGAAGTTCCTGTGCAGGTACTCAAGGAGGCCCCTCTGCACATACCCAGGGAGCTCCCTCTGCAAGTACCCAGAGAGGTCCCTCTGCAGGTACTCAGGGAGATCCCTCTGTAGCTCTCTGGGCAGCTCTCTCCTCTCCCACACTCTGCCCAGCAAACTCTAGCTGATGCGGCCTCTCTGGACTCCCAGCTCTGTGTCCTCAACTCAGGAGACGACCAAGCTCTGCCTGGGTTCCCCTTCCTTGCTTCACAGCCTGGAAACAACCTGTGGGCTGTAACCTGGGACAATGATAGTGATGTGGATTAAGGCTGCCCCAGGTAGAGAAGCCCAAGGTGACCTGGCCTACATGCCAAACTATATGACCCTGTGGATTTTTATGGTATGAATTAGGGCTGCCCCAGGGAGAGAAGCCCAGGGCATCCTCACCTACATGCCGATCTATATAAACAGATTCATATCTAAAGTTATATGACCGCACAATAACCAAACCCCATCTGCACTGAGATCATTTAATGAGTTTTTACATCATCTTTTCTTTTTCCAGTAAAATTAGTCACGCACCCATGCCTTATAAATTTAGCCCTAACCCTCAACTTGGGGCAGCAGCAGGAGTTCTGGCTGCTCATGGGTCCTGTCCCCACGCAGCAGCTCTTTACTGCCCATGGGTCCTGTCCCCATGCTATTCCGTACTATTCTCTAAATAAAAGAGCACCACTGCCAGACCTTGAGAGTCCAAGAAATCTTTCTTTCGACTCCTCGGCTCACCGACCCCACATCAATAGGACCCACCTCATTTCTTTCCCATCTCTCAGGGATCACTGTCCTTCTTAGTCTGATGTTCCCCACCTTGAGACCTGTTTTTGGATATATTTTGTCTGGTTTCTCAGTTGTTTCCGGTGAAAGAATAAACATAGTCCTTGTTACTCCGTGTTAGACAGAAGCAAAGTCTCCAGCACTGACTCTTGATGTAACCACATTTACTAATGTTTGGCTTTATAATGCGTGCCTTTTGACTAACCGATATATTTCCATCTAAGAGATTTCATTTTTCACACTTAATCCACCAGGAATTTATTTCTACGTATGATGTGAAGATTTCTAATTTTGTGAGTCGGTTTTGTGTCGAAGAGGACTGGACCACGTTCTAGTTTTGCGTCTTGGTCACCTGCTGTGTGACCCTGGGAAACACGTTTCCTTTCTCTGCACCTTAGTGTTCCCACTTGTGAAAATGGCACCATAGCCCCCACCTCGTGATGTTCTGTTTAAATAAAATGGTACCCATCACCCCCCGGACACAGTGTCTGCTATAAAGCAGGTGCTCGAAAATGCTGGTTTCTTTTTTGCTCTCCTTCTAACAACATGAGTTATCTTCTGTGACTTATTTATTATATCATAATCTGTTTAATGTTTATCTTCTTAATATACTGTAAGATCCATTTTGTTTTGTTTTCTGATCTATCTCCACAACAAAGATCCCAGCCCACTGTCAGCTGTCCATAAATATGTGCTGAGTTACTGAATGAGCGCCTCCTCTTCCCCTCCCCCACCACTCACCTCTGCCAGCTAACGTATGCCTTTGTTAATGATTACTAAAAACAGCCTTAGGTGGAGGATGATAAAATTTTATGTTCGATTTTTGGAGGAATAAGCACAGGCCAGAGTTATAAAGAAACTTTCAAAGTCCCTGATGCTAAAAGTGCCCTATGCCCTAGTAACTACTACCTACATGCACCATCCATGATATTGGAACTGACCAAACACCATCCGACCCACAGGACCCCTTCCAGAGTCTAGTACTCAACAAAGTAGGAAGTCACATTACCCTGGCTGGGGTCTTGCTGTGGACTGGGAAGTAGCGGGCATGTCTTTTGTTTATTACGGCTGGGTGGCAGTGGGAAAGTGTGAAAGAAATTCGAGTGGTGAAACTATTTCCCTTCATTCCACAATGGACAGTGTGATAGAAGTGTCTGAGCCCTCGCTGCCACATCTAAACCAGTTAACTCCAAATAAAGAGTAACTTAGAAATGATGGAGAACATGGGGGAGAAAAGGCTAAAAGATGATAAATGTTTCTTTCTTAGTTAAATGATTAAATATCAGCTAAGAAGCTAGATTGGAATCCTGTCTATCTCTCCAACACTTACACAGAGAAAGAAATTGACAAAAAAAAGAGACAGGAAAAACACCACCAACAAAGCTACTTGGGTTTGGATTGGCTGGGGCATGAGTCATTAGTTTCCCTGGGAATGATCAAGAGTGTCATTAGGATGCATTAAGCATCATCTAACAGGGCTGGCGAGCAGGGAGCACAGACTCTCCCAGCTATTGCATAATCGATGCAGATTACTCAAACTTGCTCACAGAATATCCTCACTCCATTAGCACCAGCCTGTCTCTCACATTCAGTCTTTCACCTCTCTCCTTGATTCCTTCCTCTGGGGATGGAGACCTATTCTCACAGTGGAAGGAGCCCCAGGCTTCCCAGGACAACCACACAGGACTCGTGAATGCTACTGAGTTGTGGAGGAAGAGAAGCAGAAAAGCATTAAAGCGCTTTCTTATTCATTTATTTGATCAACTACTTATTTGGGACCTGGATGTTACGGTTGGCTTCCATGTAATTCTTGCCCTCCCTCCTCTCTTTCCTCCTCCTCTATGTGAATCCCTCCTACAAAGCCCCCTGCCTGCCTTACGCTGGCCAGGCCCCCCCACCCCTCCCTCAGCCCTCTCCTCTTTCCTCCCTCTTCCATCTCCCTTTCTCATTTTCTGTCCCTTTAAATGAGGTCACCCTGACTGAATGAAGGACACGAGGCTCAGAAGAGGTCAGACATTAGCACTGCTATAACTGCACAGCTACTGAAACTGGGCAAACCCATCCATCACCAGCTCCACTACTCCATTAGGCCTCACATGAAATATGCCCTGCTCTGAATCGCATAGCTATACATCTCCCGGTCTAGACACCTTCCTGTTGTGTGAAGATCAATGCCGCTCGGTCATGCATCATGTGTCAGCCAGGAGCCCTCACTCTAATAACCGTGTCTATTCTCTAGTCTGCAGTATAAATTATGGCACTGAGAAAGTACTATATTATTCAGCAACCTTGGTCACTAATGGATTATTGGGTTTATTGGTTGATAATGTGAGCTCCCTTTCTTGCCTGCTTTCTTTTTTCTTCTTCTTCCCATTTTTGGCTGAATCTCACTTTTATTTATTTATTTCTCTCTATTTTTATTTTATTTGGCTCAGGTTTGAGTGATGGCTGCTTTAGACTTCTGTCAACATCCTCCCGAATCAAAGCCCTAAAATGATGATGCTCTAAAATAAGCCCAATTAGAAAGAATTCTCTATGGTCACCTATTAAATAATGGATTGTGTCCAGTGGCAGCTGTGTAGGCTTCTATTTCCTGAGGTTTCTGTTAAGATGCTTTTTCACTGAAGGGCAGTTTTAGAGACCCAAGTTCAGGTTGGGACCCCAGGAGCTCCTAGCATTCCATGGGGCCCAATGTCACAGAATCCCCTTCTGCAGTCCTTGTTTCAGTTGGTCTTTCTACTCCTTTGATTACTTATATTCAATACTATCAGATGCTGACAATTACTATTGTAACACTGGCTCTAAGTGTTTCCTCTCTGGGAAATGAGTGAGCGAGAGAGAGCCAGAGTGCACAGAAAGGAGGAAAAAAGCAATTAAGTCATGCACTGCATAACAACATTTTGGTCAACAAAAGACTGCATATATGACAGTGGTCCCATAAGATTAGTACCACATAGCCTAGGTGTGAGATGGCTACACCATCTGGGTTTGTGTAAGTATGCTCCATGATGTTTGCACAATGACAAACTTGCCTAGTGAAGCTTTTCTCAGAACATATCCCCATTATTAAGTAATGCATGAGTGTATAGTAAAAAACGCTGAATGTATGTTTAAATTTTGAGCCACAATAATTCTAAGACAAGAGATGGTTTCCAACTATTCAGCTTTTTGAATGTATTAAAAATTTATATTAAAAATGATAAAATTGGGGCTGGCCCCATAGCCTAGTGGTTAAGTTCAGCGTGATCCACTTTGGCAGCTAGGGTTCGGTTCCTGGGTGTGGACTTACACCACTTGACAGCAGCCATGTTGTGGTGGTGACCCACATACAAAATAGAGGAAGACCAACAACAGATGTTAGCTCAGGGTGAATCTTCCTTAGCAAAAAAAAAAACATGGTAAAATTTTATAAAGAAGTAAGGTTTTCCTTTGAGAGCTGTCCAAAGGCAAGCTAGGCTTCCCTGAAGGACAGAGAACTCTTTATCCCCAGAATTTAAGAAGAAGATGACCCACATGGAAAGTGTAGAATGAGCAGGTCACTCCAATGTCTGAGGAAAGTTTAGCCAAGATGGCATTTCAAATCTTGTCCAGGCTTCAGGTTCTGTATTTTTATGATATATATGTCAAAGGGCACTATTTTGATACATTTTTAAAGAGACATAATTTTAACTAATAATAATTCTTGGGGAGATTAGGTCAAACCTATAGGTTGTGAATGCCACTTTTTCCCAATATTACTTCACACCTGGGCTACAGCCAAGCGCCTGTGGTCAACGCTTGTCCCGGAGCTGGTTCTCTTTCTTGTGAGCTTCGTTGTGCTCACGAGCACGAGCACCGGTTCAGAGTTGAGACCACGTGGTCCTGGAGAGAGAAAAAGCAAAGGAGCCGGACAAGATCATCATCTGATCCTCAAAACGCGAGCAACCTCGCCATGTCCCAGACTCACCTCCAGCCCAAATCCGCCTGCAAAACCCTTTTCTGACCTCACAGTTCTTCCCGTGCCCTCTGTTCCCAGGCACCCTCGGGGTCAGACCAGTGCTGCATGGCAGAGCCAGCTGGGCCCTGCTCGCTTCAGGGCCCGAGAGGCTGGGCATCTCTCATTTTTCTGTTGTTGGCTTGTTTTTTTGTTTTTAATTAATAGACTTTTTTTTTTTAACAGCAATTTTAGATTTACAGAAAATTTGAGCAGAAAGTACAAAGAATTCCCATTCACCCCCTCCCTACAGTTTCCCCTATTATTAACATTTTAGATTAGTTTGGTTTGTTACCATGGATGAGCCAATATTGCTACTTAATATTATCTTAGGTAAAGTGGGTAGTTTATGGTAGGTTTCACTCTGTGTTGTGCATTCTCTGGGTTCTGACAAATACATCGACCGTTACCTCATTGGACATAATAGCTCCCCTGCCCTGAAGATCCTCTGTGCCCCACTTATTCAGCCCTCTCTCCCCACATGCCCCGCCCCTGGCAACCACAGATCTTTTTACTGTCTCCATCGTGTGGCCTTTTCCAGAGTGTCATATCGTTGGAATCATACAGTATGCAGCCTTTTCAGATTGGCTTCTTTCACTTAGTAACATCCATTTATGTTTCCCCCATGTCTTTTCACAGCTCAGTAGCTCATTTCTTCTTATCACTGGATAATATTCCATTGTCTGGATGTGCCACAGTTTATTGATCCATTCACCTACTCAAGGGTATGTCGGTTGCTTCCAGGTTTGGGCAATTACGAATAAAGCTGCTATAAATATCCATGTGCAGGTATTTATATGGACATAAATTCTTAACTCCTTTGGGTAAATACCAAGAAGCGTGATTGCTGGACGGTATAGTAAGAATACGTTTAGTTTCGTAAAAACCACCGAACTGTCTTTCAATGTAGTTGTACCGTTTTGCATTCCCACCAGCAACGAATGAGAGTTCCTGTAGCTCCACATCCTTGCCAGTGTTTGGTATTGTCAGGGTTTTGGACTTTAGCCATTCTAATAAATGTTCAATGGTATCACATTGTTGTTTTAATTGCAATTCCCTAGAGACTATGATGCTGAGCATCTTTTCATATGCTTACTGGCCATTGTTGTTTGTCCTTTTACTATCACTGTCCATGTTATTGCCCCTTCTAATCAGGCCCCAGGTCTCCCAGCATCTCCAGGAAGCTAGCAAATGAAGCTGCCCTGGGCAAAGGTGGCCGTCCTGAGAGAGGATGTTGGTGGGAACGGGTGGAGAAGAAGACAAGTAAAATGCATGGGTGCCGAAAATGGGCAGGACACATTTTTCTGCCTTTTACTTGCAGTTTTCTTTTTTAGTGTCACAATCACCCTCCTAGGTAGATATTGTTATCCCCATTTTAGCAATAAGTAATTTGAAGTTCCAGTTGAGTAGCTTACCTAATTATGGAGCATCTAAGTACTGAAGTTGGGCTCAGACTCATGTTTATCTTATTCAGGGCCATCTACTTTCCACTATAACCTTGCTGCTCCAGTAGCAGGAGGCCCAGTAAAGGACACCCTGTGTGTCCTTGCTTCCCTTCTCACAGCTTCTTCAGTGTACCAGAAGCACCAATGACAAGGTGGCAGATGTCTGGTACGGAGCCTGGAGTGCAGGGCACACAGAGCCCAAGAGATTCCAATGCTGGAGGAGGATGGGCAAGGCAAGCAATCTTACAGTTTCTCTCTTGCATCTCTGAGCAATTAGCCTCTGAAGCCCAATCTGAAAGGTTTTGTGCTGGGTGAGGGGTAAGCCAAGAAAGACCATGGTTTTGGTGTGAGCTTCTCCTCCCAAGAAAAATCACGCTCAGATGGAGTCCATGCCCGTCTCCATGGCCTGAGGCACAAGATGCAGACCTGCCCCCAATCAGCCCTGAAGTCACGGATACAAGACTATAACAGCCCAAAGAAGAATCACAGTGAGTGTCTTCCCATCATCCAGACATCCTCCTCAGCTAAGGGATGGTCTGGAAATGCCCCTGGAGGGCTCCTGGAAGAGGAAGCCAGCCTGCTGGCCCAGCCTAGGAGCCAACTGCAGCACCCGGGGATGCCGACTCCCTGCTTGCTCCTGCTGCCTTGCCGAGCACAGCACTAATTTGGTGTTTGTTTGAATATGACAGTAATGTGTTTACCTAAGTAGAAAATGTTAGAGTTCCCCAGTCTGTACCTCAGAGTTGGGATTTCCTGATGGATCACAGGTATGCCCACCTGGTGGAAGCCCCTCAGGATATGGGGAGGGCGGGGAGGCTCTGAGGCCCCACGATCCCGCGGCCCCACCCATGTATCCAGAGCTCTGACCTCAGCCCTCTGGCCCTTCCATGCCTTGGCTTCCCCTCCTGTAAAAGACCAGAAAGCAGCACCACCTCATTCCCCTCCCGCCCCCTATCAGAACCAACCATGTCATACTGCTTGCACTTCTCAGAGATGACAAACAATGTCAGTGGAAACCACTTCCTACAGGGGAGCAATTTCTGTTTACATATGTGATGCCCACCCCCTGCAGAAATGCTGGCTGCCCCATGGCTGGCTGTGTTAACGGGAGAATGTCACAAGGTATGGCTTCCACCCTCTGCCAAGGGAACAGATTTGCTGCCTGCTCTGAGGACAAATCCTTTCTCAGAGGTAAGCCCTGGCACGGGTTATGAGAGAGAAAAAAAAAAAAAGGAGGAGGCGGAGGGGCTGGCCCTAAATCAGAGCTTGAGAAGCAAAAACAACCTGGTTATGGGCTCTGGAGGAAAGGGCCAACATGAAGACTCACTGTTCTCCTGAATCTCTGCCCCTGAAGGAAACAAACGGGATCAAGTTCTAGTCAAAGTAAAGTAAAGGAGAAAGTGATGATGCAAGGTCGCTGGTACACTTAAGCCACAAAATGAACTAAGCACCTAGGCCTGAAATAGGTTTGGTAGTGGAGGTTCAGGGAAAACCAGGGCAAAGCAGAGAGAGTGAGGCTGCCTTTCACCCACTCATCCCACCCATTCTGGAGGTGGTCAGAGCTGTAATTTCCCTCCCAGAACCTCTAGATGACCACAGGGAGGAAAGAGGCGTGGCTGCCGGAGGTCTCATCTCTGAGCCCGGGACTTCCTGGGTGGTGGACCTCTCCAGCAGACAGCCAGCCTCCCTCCGGCGGAGGATCTGGACAATCAGCTGGCAGGAGCCGTGGTCGTGCCCCCTCCTCCCAGACACAGCCCTGGCCCGCCTCAGATGCCCTGACAAGGTAGGAGCCCCCTTGCAAGGCACTGTTTGACTGTCCTTTATGTCCTGCCAAGCACATTTGTCTTCCCTCTTCACCACCCCATGTCCCAACTCCACCACTCGGGTGCATCAGTGACTGGGGAAAAAAATACAAACTGACTTTGCAAAAAGACAAATAGAGCCTTAGGAAATCAAGGGCCTGATCAGAGAAGGTGAGTTTATAAGTATGTTTGACACTACTCGGGAATAAGCTAGACTAACTTAATTAGGAGCACGCCAAGTTTCTAGAAAGAAGTTAGACCTAAGGAGAGTGAGCAGAAATACCGGGAGACCTGAAGTCCCACTGCAGGGGGGGGCGGGAGGGGGTATTTTTTAGTAATATCTCCAAAGGAAGAAAGCAAATTCATCTACGAAATGAGCCTTGTACCTTCAACCTGACAGCTTGTCCTTCTTCCTTCTTACCTTGGCAGTGTGGTCCCCCAGGCCAGCTTGGCCCAAAAGTGGCCTGCATGATACATGCGAGGTGTTGACTGCAGTGTTGGAAAAGCAAGAAAAATGACCGAGCTCGGCTCCTCCAGCCTCCACCCAGAGCACGCTTCTCATGCCGGCCACACATTTTCAGTTCACATCTGCATCAGAAAGCCTGAGGCATATTATTCACTGTGCACACCTGGTTCAAAACACTGGTTCTCGGTGGTTCTGGCTTAGTTCTGGGTCAGAACATTTCCTCTTTACTTGAGCTTCTTTCTCTCCTACAAATTCCCATGGCAAAGATGTTTCCACTGTGGTATTCCCGCCACAGGCCACAAGGCAATGGAGTCAGCTCACCGGATGGACAAACACACGTGTGGGTTTGATGTCTCCCAAACGCTTGGTGTGGTCAGTTTTGCCAGATTACCCTCAACACCCCAGGACTAAATAAATTAATAGAATTAAGTAATGTTTGGGTGAACCTCAAGCCTAGAATACTAGAAAAAAAGAAGAAAAACAGCAAACAAACAAAAAACCTGTTCCAGAAAGGCACATGATCATAAAGACAGGTATTTCAAGGAAACGATCTTGGCAACCTGGCAGCCTTAGGTTATAAAAGGAGCCAGAGTCTAAAACTGAAGCACAGTCGCCTCTGAGTGGTGTGTTTTACAACCAAACACTTACTGTTGTCAAGTCCATTCCTGTTCCCAAGATTGACAGACACACAGTATTCTGGAAAGCATGGAATTCTGGAAATTTGGGGTAAGGCTGACCGGCATTCTAATCCTGAATCTGATAATTACTAATTGTCTTCCCTTGGGCAAAATCCTTGAAGATCTTCAGTTTCCACAATTGTGAGATAAGGTTAATGATGCCTATAATTAAGCTATAAATGCTAAATAAATGGTTGCTGTTATGATGATAAAAATAATATTAATTATCATTATCAATATTAAAAGCATCATTGTTAATTATAAGACACTCTTTCAAATAGGAGAAAAGGAAGGTCAGAGTTGAGATTTTGAGGAAGTGGCCTAGAAGACAGAATCTGCTCTGAGTTTGGGCTTGCCTAGGGTCATTCTGATCTTTTGCAAATCAATCTCAGGATGGAGGAAAGAGTGCCTCATAAAGAATGTTAACAAACAGGACTCTAATTTCAAAATTCACACAAATTAGACCAAAAAATGCAAAAAGACATAGAAATACAGAGGATCCCCGTAGTCGATGCTGCCAAAAATGCTATGATGTATTCACCCAACTGGAGTTCCTTCTAACAAACTGCCACCGAGCATATGGCTACCTTGGGCATTTTTTCATTATCCCAGAGTGTGTCTGCAGTCCCATGTCAGTAAACTCCATCTGTATCTCTGTCAATGGAAGAAATTTCCATCAGGAAATATCAGCAGGAATCAGGGGAAAGACCTTTCCAATTTACTGAGATCGAAGGAAGTAACCACAGGGTTCCCCCTCTCCCGCCTCCGTTTTTCCCCAACTCCAGCCAAAAACTGACTTGTTTTCTTTCCCAAAGATTATCCCATCACCCTCCACTGCCTGCTCCGGGGGGAGCCTGCGGATGGTCCTCAGGCACGCGGGGCTGCACGTGATTGGTAAGCTTGTATTCTGGGTCACTGAGGCCCTTCAACTCCCCACTTCACAGGAATGAAAACAAGAACAGGTAAAAATGGACCTCTGCCTTCTCCTGGATTCTGCACCGAGGGAATGCAAGGAGAAACAGCTCTGGGGGTTTTTGTTGTTGGTGCTGTCATTATTTGAATCTCTTCATTCTGCCATCCTCCATCAGGGACAAAATTCCAGGCAGATTTTAACATCAAAGGTGGTGATGGATATGGCTCCGTGGGCACGCCAGGTATGCTTGCTGGGAGCGGGCTCAGGGGCAAGGCAGCTGGGAGTGTGGACGGAAGCCTGCACCAATGGTTGGATGTGGGAACAAGAACATTAAAAATGCCATTTTGAACTCCCTTCTTTGTGCTTCACAGTCTGACCATTGATATTTCACTCACATATTGAATGGTGTGACCCCTGCAATCACACTACAGTGCTTCCTCTCGTATTTTTAACTATAGACTTAAACAACTATCATGTCAACATACTAGCTTAAAGTTAAGTATTAAATATGCGCTACCTTTGGAAAATAGACTCAGGATGCGGAACCACCTCCCTCCCTGCTCCCCACACTCTCTATACACCAAACGGGGAGAGTGGAGGGAGACAAAATGGATTGTACATTGACTTTGCTGGAGATGGCTTCTCTGTATACATATATGTCAATTTATATGATGTATTTATTTTTAAATTTACTTCCGCACAGATTTATAGGAAGGATCTACTTAAGACCCCAATTAACCATGTCAGCATCAGAGCTCTCCATCTACCTGAGAAAAAGGCTGTGGAAAACCTCACCGTTTCAACAATCCCATTAATAACACAGCTCTCATTCGGGTGGTATTTGCGAAGAGAGTCTCATTGATTACAGAATCTCCAACCAATTATCTTGGTACTTCATAGAGCCCACAAGTAGGTGAAAACTAATTGTGATTCTCTGAGCTAAATACAGTGGAAAGAATGATACTTGGAGCTGGATTTTGCAAGCTTATCTATGTGAAGAATCTGGAGCCCAGAGATAAAGTTATCCAGTCAGTGACAGTGTGCGTTTATATACAGACATCCTTAAACCTCTACCAACAAATGACATCAGGCCTGAGCCCCCCATGGACGTCTAGCCCATGGTCCGGGATGAAGGGCAGGGAGGACACCAAGCCAAACCAAACAACTGGACACAGCCCCTGCTGTCCTCTCAGCCCTCACCAACTTCATTCTCACACACCATCACAAGTTGCTGGGATAACTCAATTTCTCCATTCTTCAACAAGATACACTATACTCTCTCCTCCACTGGATGTCTAGAGGCACAAACTGGAGCGTTGACTCATCATTGTCTAGACCCAAAGCACATCCTATCTTTTTTCCCCAACTTCTATATCATTTTGGCAGAGTCACATGAAACTGCTACCAAAATCTGGTGTATATCTACCTAGCTACCTTCTACATATCTGCACTGTCTATAAGATGATAAATATAAATGCATTTCATTTTTATTTGTCCAAATCCTGCCCCTCTTTTAAGGTCCAGCTCTCCTATTTTGGAGATAAGTTCTCCTTCCTCCAAACAAGCACGGTACCCTCTGCCTACAGCTCTTGAAATGTGAGTTCCTGTCTGCCTTTTGTTATATTTGCTTCTATTCATGTCTTATTTCTCTTGATAGAATGTACCATTTCTTGAGGATAAAATCCATATCTATTCTCCCTCTCTATTTCCACAGCACTGATTTTGTTTAACATCTAGAAAGATAGCCAGTTGATCAAATAATGACTGAATAAATCACCTTTAATTAGACAAAATAAATACAAGGTATCATTAATAATATAGAAAAATTCGTGTTCCGTTCATGCAGGTGGAGGTAAGACAAAGGTAAGATAGAGAGAACTTGGTTTGGGCATGCATAGAAAAACAAATATAAGGAGCTCAGAGAGAGCAAACTGCAAAATTCCAGCTCTCTTCTATCTGCAGCTTCCCCTTCTCCTGAAATTACTTCTTGCCACAATGATATAGGACTCACACAGCGCATTGGGATACACAATCCATCTTTGGGAGCCCATAGTCACAGGAAGAAGGGGAGAGGAGGAAAACAATTCCTAAGCACATTTCACCATTGGTTTTGATCCCCAGCCAAGGCCTTCCACCTGCAAAAATCTCCCAACTATCACATTTCTACTGCTCTGGCCGATAACGAAGATAATTGTTTCATCCACTTTGTCAAAGCTGAAATGAAAAGAGGGCAAAGCAAAATGATGCCATCGTAAATCACGGGGCTGAGACAGCAAAAGAGGGACAAGATAGCGACTTCATTAAGGGTTATGTATTGTGCCATTAAGTTGGCGGGGGGTCACCTTTCGTGTCACACCCGGCCTCTGTGATGCATTGCCAGCTCTTCTTTCCAATAAAATTAAACGGAGATGTAAAACTGATTAGGGCCATGTTTGCTTCAGCCCGTGGCAAAGGGAATGGTTCAGGGAATAATTGATATAAGATTGCAACTGATGCATAATGGCAGCAATTTCTCTTCCTGGTCATTTCATTGCTGACCTTGCCCATTAAAATAAGCCCAGCTGCCTCGGAGAAAGAGACACTTCATTTCCCATCACCCTGCAACCTCGTGGCAGCCCGGTCCCCTGACCAGTAGCCCTTACCAAAACACATGACCAGAATTACTGCAAGCCGGAGTTTTGGGGGAGTAGCTGGTTCACATGGAGATGCATTGTGGACCCTTGATGCCATGTTAGCATTTGTCTGAACTCCCTGACTCCCCAAGGGAGCTGCAGACCACTCTACACTTCAGTAGCTTTTAGATGCTGCCATGCTGAAAGTCAGGTTATTGGCCTGCTCTACCTGAGCCTCAGACTCACAATGCCAGGGCCTCTGTGTGTCTTCTCAGTCATTGCTGGGATATGGAAGCTGCTATAAGCATGAGAGGAACAGACTTTATCCTCACAATCCCAAATTGTGCCTTACAATGCTTTATGAACTCAACAATTTGGTCAACCTCCATGGAGCCAGACTCTACCATTGTTCAGTCAACATTTATTAGGGGTCTATTAGGCAAAGGACTGCGCTAAACACTGAGGTTGGGGTGGTGAGCCAGGTGGTTGTGTCCCTGCCTTCAGGGGGCTCCCAGTCAAGTGATACTTTCCATTGGAATAACATTGGTAGCTCATGTTGGTTGAATGTTTACTGTGAGCCAAGCATTGTTCTATGTAATTTACACACATGAACTCAGTTAATCTTCATAACAAGAGAATGATTTTTACTCTGATCTCCATTTTACAGCTGACAAAATAGGGGAAGACAGAGGCTAAGCACCTTACCCTGGGACACATGGGGTCTAAGTAGAATCAGGATTTCCGATGCCATGAGCTGAAGCCAGGAACTAAACCTGAAGGAAAATATTTTATTGATATTGTCTGTTCTTTCTCTACCCTCTCTCCATCCTATCAAGTTGGGGATGTACTTTATCCAGCCTTCCAGAAGAAAGAGTATGTCTTTATCAAATGGAATTCCATGCTGGGTTTCTAGTTTTCCTACAGGTTAGGAATGCCAATAAAAAAAATGCCATGTATATCCCAATTAATGAAAGTTCTATATCACTTGATATAAGATCCTATAGAGTTTTCTTTCTCTATTTCACTTGATGTCTGAAGCTGGTCTTTTATGGTGTATATGGGACATGGGCAATGCTTATCTAGGCATCCCTCAAGCTTTCTATCTTGACCTACTATTGGCATCAAGATGATGGCAAGTAGTGGTGGATAAATCCTGGCAACAAGTCGGCAGGAAGCAGCTTGAGCCATGGCTGTGACATCCATGTGTCGCTGCCTCTGCCTCCATAGTCTCAGCCTAACGGAAGGGACATAGACAACATGATTCTATGATTCTCTTGCCATTGTCTTCAGGGATCACAGCAGTGAAACACACATATCACTATGCCCCCATTTTCATACTCAGTAATATACATATGACCTCATTGTCATAGCGACTTCCCCAAGCGTGAAAAGAGAGGTACTTTTTTCCAGACTCACTTACCAGAATTTTGCAAACTTGACCTGTCTGTCTGTCTGTCTTTGTCCCATCATTCCTCAGCTCTGACAGAGCCCAGGGATTCCAGCAGCTCTGAGTGGGAAGACTGTAAATGACAAACAGCAGACCCTCTGCCAAAAAAGTGATTAGACCAGAAATGCACTAAGTTAAACCAGACTGTTTCCACCCACCCCATCTAATGGTGACCCCACACCTCAGCAAAGAGGCAAAGGCTTTGTATAAATGAAGACAGAGACTGTGCTCATTTCCCACTTGATGACTCATGCAATATGGAATGAGAGGCCCCATCCATCCACCCGTAAACAACAGATGAAAAACAAACACTGAGCAAGCATATGCTTGTCGTTTTCCTTCTCCTCTCTGCCGTCACCTGCCTTCTCCCACCATCCGGACCCCATGCCCCCACGCTGGCCAGTCGGTTGGGTCTACTGTGTGAACATCCTAACGATGAAAGCAAGCCACCATGGCCACAGGAATGGGGCACCACCAGATCTGAAGCTTCCTGTGGCTTCTAGGTCTTCCCCACGCAGTGATATCAGGAGAGGGAAGCCTCTTCTTCGCCTCAGCCGCTTTAGTAAGTAATTTTTCACCTATACGGCACATTATAGCTTACACAGCATTTCACAGTCATTGCAGACGTATAATCCCTACAGCATTTTTGGGAGGCGAGTGTTATGATCCTCGCTTTCCAGACAAGGAAACCCAGGTTCCGAGATGTGCTCGCGGCCACTCAGCGCTTAGGGCCCAGAGTTGCCTGGAGGGATACATGACCTGCTTCCAGATGAAAAGAAATCCACTACTCTGTGGGAGAAAAGGCAAATTTGCCTAAAAGCAGTTTTCGTAGTGGACTCTCATGCCACCAGCCTCCTGGCCTGCTCAAGACTGCTTCCCTCCCCGTAAACAGCCGAGGGACCCCCACCTCCTACGTCCACCCAGTACCCGCCTTAACATCCCAGGAAACTGGGACCTCACTTTCCTCCCCTCTGTCAGGCCGGCAGGGCCCACCCTGGGTGGGAGTGCGGCCGAGGCAGCTCAGGAGAGCAAAGCCCACGGCCAGGAGCTGCTGGGGGCCAGCGGCCTGCTCTGCCCCTCAGAAGAAACAGGACTGGGGGGAGGGATTCACTAGTAACATCCTCATGAAGGAAATGTTATTCTTACCTTGGATCTGCTCCTGCAGAAAACAGAGGGGGCCTGGGCTCTCGGCCTCGCCTTTCCCAGAGGGGCGACGCTCAGAGGGAAGTGGCCGGCCTCCCCTTTCCCATTCCCCAGCCCCACACTCCATCCACTTCATACTTATGTGAACAAAGAGTGGCCTTTTCAAAAAAAATAAAGGTTAAGGGAAGAAAATACCTAAAATTGGAGGATTCATCTGAGCAAAAGAGATAGGAGTCTCACGGCAAGCAACGCTTTAAAGGAAAACAAACTTTCATTATTCAGTCAACAAACACAAGCTTTAACTCTTAGCAATGGACTAGGCTGGAGGGAATGTAAAGATGAATGAGACGCGTCTCTCGCCCTTCGAGAGTCCTACTCAGTGTCCCTTGACACCTGCCAGGAGAGAGTTACTGCACCTTGGTCCCAAACAGACACCTGCCCCATGCCTTCCTGGGGTTGCTGGGGCCAGAAAGAATGCCGAAAAACAACCTGCAAGCTTTACAAGGCTCTTCTCACTAATAGTCCCTGAGACATGACATCGAATCCCTGGACTGCTCAAGAGCGCCTTCTCCTACGTCCTGATTGGATTGGCCTACAATGATTATGGTCCCCAAGGCCAGAGCTGTGCCCCTGAATCCAGGCGCTGCATTTCCCCAAGGGCACGCTGTCCCGGAGTCATTGCCCATCGCCAACTCTCAGTTTCCCCTCAGGGCAGGGCCTAGGCCAAGGGTTCTAGGTTATGTTCTGAGCTGCAGTAGGATTCTGTCAAGGCATGTCAGCATCTCTCATGGGTTTGGGAGGAGGCTGAGTGGTCGGCTTCGACCCTTCCAGCACCCCTACCGCACTCGAGCTAGACAGAGCACCCCTACTTCCCTCTGTTCGTCAGACTGGCTAAGCCATAAGATTGTATTTGGAGAAAGGGATTTTCCTGTGAAAGAGAAACACCTTTTGAAAACCACTGAGGAGGTTATCTGAGGTACGTTCCAGCTCCGATGTCTTGTGACATATGATTATCTTCTGTGATTGAAAGGCAATTCATGCATGGTCACACTCACTTTAACACCCAGCAAGATTCTCCCCAAACTCTCCCCTACCCCCTCCCTCCCGGGAGTGGAGTTCAAGGAAAGAGCAGAACCAAGCTTTTCCGTCTCCCAGTCTCCCAGAGCCAGGTTACCCAGGTCACTAACCACAATTACCCATTCTGCAAGTATTTACTGACTACTGTGTGCCAAGCAGTGTGCCAGCTCTAGAGGGAGCTTCTTCTCAAGAATCAGGTTTGTGGAAACTCCGCACAGCCTGGTGCTTAACAGCATAGACCTTGGGTCAGACTGACCTGGGCTCCAGCCCTGGCCCATGATCTGTGAACCACAGGAGGCAGCTTATCCTTTCCAAGCCTTAGCGGCCTTGTCTGTAAAAATAATGTCATGAAGATCAAATAGGAGTGTTGCTGAAGGTAATAAGTTTGAAAACACTTAACACATGGCAAGTGGTCAAAAAATGTCAATGATGATGACTTTTACCGAGTTCAATTGCTCGTTGTCTCTCACCTGAATTCTTTCAGCTCTTCACAAACTGGTCTCTCGGACTCCAAAATCACGCTCCACTCCAGGCTTTACTTTGGCCAGAGGGATTTTGCTCCATCCTCTGAATTCTTATTCATGCTTTAAGGCTAAATCCAAATGTCATCTCCCCTGTTAAAGCTTTTTTAACTCTCAGAAGCAAAATTAAGCTTCCATATGCCCAGAGCATACTTCTATTTTTCGATTATAGCACTTAATGCATTGTGTTCCTTCATTTATTCAACAAATATTTGTTGAGTGACAACCAGGTGCCAACCCTTTCTAAGCCCTGTGGGATGCATCAGTGACATGCAGTCAATTCCTTGTCCGTGTATAATTCTCTAATCCCCCTGTCCCCACCCAAAATTTGGAGGAGCAGGATTCTTATTGCATTCATTGGCCTAGCTTAGTGGCTCATCGAAGGTGTTTAACAGGAGTTTTCTTAAAGAATGGGTAGCAGGTGAGTCTATAGCTTGTGGTCAACAGATGGACGAGAGCAGATGGACAAGAGCCTTCCTCAAACTGTGGGTTGGGAATCCACAGGAGGCTGGCAAAATCTTGGGGTGACTCTCACAGTCTGTCCCTTGTACCATCACAGCCTCAGCTCCATGCCCTCTTTCTATTACCATTTCTACTGCCAGGAACTAAGGCAAAAAGGGGAAAGCAGAGAAGAGAAGACACAGTTGTATTGTATAAGTTAATAACATTTCTAAACTTGAGAATTCAGTGAACTGCCAGAGGCCTGTGGAAACCTATGGAAACCCCACAAAGACATCACATACACACATCTGGGCCTCATGGCCATTCTATGCACTTGGATCAGGCCCATGGACAAGCCCCTGGGAAAGGCTGCAGTTCCAGACTTTTCCAAGAGAAAATTAACAAGGATTTAGGTTTCTGTTCAAGCCCCTCTCACCTTGTAGCATTTGGAAAAGACGTCATAGGAGCCAACCCAGGCCAGGGGGAATAGCTGTGAAAGTGGGGAAGGAACAAAGAAAGCTCATTGACAGGCGATCAGCCCTCTCCTGGGAGGGCTTCCTCCCCTCACACTCCTGCCATTTAAGGGAGAGCCAAGGAACAAAAGAAGAGGGGATGTATTAAGTGGCTGAGATGTTAAAATCACAGAAGCACATTATCGGCCTAGGGCATTGTCAGGAAGCTGGTGGTTAAAGTCAGAGAAGTAGATGCAGTGTCTATGGCAAGCATACGAGGCTGATGCAGGTCACAGGTCAAAGGCCAGTTCTTTCAGAGGGCTATAGTCAACGGGGAGGAGCGCATGGGTATATGCGTGTGTGCACCGCACCTCCATGCTGTCAGCGAGAATTGTTTCAGGTTTGCTAGATTTCAAGCGTCCTTCTTTAGCGGAACAACAACTGGTGGTAAGTAAAGGAGAGCCAAAAAAAAAGAAGGAAAAGAAATTGATAAAATATTGCCAAGGTTGGCTTGAAGCAAACCAGCCCAGAACCCCCAGTTTGGCCCACAGAGAGATTTCTTAGAAAGGCAGCCATGTCATGTGACATTTGAGAGCAATTCTGATCGGGGAAGAGGAAAGGGCACAAAGAGCGCTGTATCCATTGTTTCTAAAGGTAAGCGCTGCTCACCGGAAGATCTCGCCACTCTTCAAGTCAAGGGTTACATCTGTACTTTGCACCCAGCATAGTGCCTAGTGCAGAGCTAGTGCTTCATACAGACTTGTTGAATGGATGGATGGATGGATGGATGGATGGATGGATGCTTGGATGGATGGATGGTTTAATGACATCACAGGGAAAGATGTTTCAGTAAAAAATATTAGGCTGAGTAAGGAGTGGAGAAAGAAGAAGAAGAGTCAGAGGAGCTGGAACTGTGATTCCAAGTGTGCCGAGTCAGAGAAATGGTACATTACAGTCCCTATTCATTTGCGAGACCCTGAAGAGCTCCTGAGACATGAGGCAGGCCTGTCCTCAGGGAGCTTAGGAGCCACACGCAGAGGGACCATATGCACCCAAATTGTAGTGAAAAAAAACAATGGTCACAAAGGCAGTGCAGATAAAGTGCTGGCAACGGGACCCCAGTGAGGAACAGGTAGGGACAGAATGTGGGTGTCCACAGGAAAATTCCCCCAATTGTGAGGGTGCTTTTATTTCAGACGCTGCAGTAGGGCAAGAAGGCCCAGGGAAGCCCAGCCCTCTCCTCTCGGGCAGCAGGAGGAGAGCTGGCACAGTGGCTTCTCTGATCACCTCTCTCTCCTCCTCCCCTTGCCTGCCCGCCCTGCTGTCTCAGAGAGCCAGGCACTGATAGCGGAGGATTTTTCTTAATGTCTTTATATAGATGAGTTAATGTAAAGGCTTTCCAACATAAGCATGTTTTTCTGCTCCTTCTCCCCGACCTTGGCATTTTCTTTCTCCGTTCCAGGCTCAACGCTGTCCTGTGGCCAGGTTTGCCTCTCATTTGTCAATGTTATTATTGAATTTTCAAATGCCAGTGGTACACATAAATCAATGGCTTTCTTCTCCCTCCTGGCATAGCCCTGCCACATGTGGTCATTCATTTTTTTAATAAGTCCTCCTCTCCTTTTACTCATTTATAAAAATGCATCTTGCTCCCCGACCACCGTCCATCACTCGGTGAGCCCGGCTATTTGTTGCCCCTGAGTGCTTATTCATCAACGTTTTCAAAAGCAAAATCACTCTTCGCCTCCTGCTCTTATTGTGCCATCAATCTTGACCAGGGGATCAATAAACTTCGCTTTTGCAATTTTTCCCCCTCTCCTGAGCCGACTCTCTCCAAAGTGCAGTCTTTTTATTTACATTTTTAACTGATCATCAGCAGAGGGGGCAGCGGTGTCAGGGAGGCGAAGGGCGTTCACGTGCTCCCGAGGCAGCAATAACCATCCATGCATCGGTCATTTAACACGGTAACCCAGAGAAATTGATACTCGACTCTTCTCTGCCCAGGGTCCACCCACGTAAATCATCACCTGAGGAAACAAAAGCCCTGCCTGAGCCCTGTGTCTTGCAGGCAGGCAAAGAAATAGGTGGAAAGACTCCCCCACCGCAGCCTGGTTGGAGGAGAGGCATGCTGGTTTCCAGGAATTTTTTCTCATTGTTTTATGGGTGTGAGGGGAAGATTAAAATAGAAGGATCTAAAGGGTTGAGAAAAGGACAGAAGGCTGAATTTAAAATGGGCAGACGTATAAGACCCGGCTGGCCAAGGGGCCTTGGCTGGACTGGCCAGTAAATCTCCTCCAGGCTTCTTGACACACCAAGTTCGCAGCGCTCTTGCCTGCTCTGCTCACAGAGAAACAGAGCGATGCTCGAACTGCAAAGCTGCATGGAGGCCAGTGGCTGCTTCGGAAGTCACAGGAAATTTTTTACCCCACTCTAAAAAGACTTCCTCAAGGCTTAATGAAAACACAGTTAAGATAATAAGAATTGGACAACTCAATGTTCAGTGAAGATTCGAGCATGTTGTCCCTCTTGCTTTGGCTTTTCCACCACTATTTAAACCATCAGACGATTTTCGAGCTCCCAGGTCGTGTGGCTGGCTCACCTAGCGGGAAGCTTGCAAGGCGATCGCTGAGACATGTAAAGTGTTCACTGTGCTCCCTCCCACCACTAGCTTCTCAGCCTAATGGAGAATACCACGGGCGAAGGGGAGTTGGGGAAAAGAATTTCTATTTTTCATACCTGCTCAGGTGCTTTCCATACGCCACCATGCGGATCCTGAAAACAGCTTGCCAGATAAGTTTTGTGTCCATATTTTAAGGACAGGATGGGTGAATGCTATACAGAGATTTAGCTACTTGCCCAAGCAGCAAAAATTGAATACAGATCTCTCTGGCTCCAAACCCAGGTCTTTGCAATACCCATTACTTACCGAGGTCCTCAGGAGTCATGTGACTCAGATCAGGACCAGGGGGACACACAGGGGTTCTTTGGGATCACCTGCATCTGATCACAGGGTTGGTGACAAAGGAAGTGCAGGGTCCAAGAGGAAAGCGGTTCCAGAGGTCTGGCATCCAGGACCTGGGAGGGCTGCTGGAGGGAACAATGCGTTGGATGACAAACATTGACCCCAAGTCGAGGTGGGGTGGCCACTGCCCCTGGGGAAGTCCCTTCCCTTTTTGAGCCTCAGTTTCCTCAGCTCTAAAACTAAGGGTTGGGCTCAACAATGCCTAAGATCTCCTCTAGATGGAAAATTTCCATAATCCCTTCAGTGCTTTCAGGAGAATTTTCAGTGCAGGCCAGTAGCCTGGAATACACAGTGCCAACCAGAGTGTGGCACCATCAGAAGGGAAGTCCTCACTGTCCTCCACTCTCTGGGGACCCCAAACAGCATGGCATCAAAGATAGTTTGCAGTGGGCACTTGGTAAATGGATGCTGACTTCTCTCTTTAATCTCCTCAGCTATCGTAGGGAAGTAATAACATTAGAACAAGACACAGATTTGAAGACTTTAGAATTTTGGATTCAGAGTTTTGGATTTCATGGAGAAGTAAAATTTTTAAAGAAAAACATGAAATAAAATCTTCTGTGTCTATGATGGTAGTATTGTCCCCTTTCTATTTGGCAAAATCCAGGCATTAAAAAAATTACCATTGATTGCCACCATCAAATCACAAAGAAAAGACATTTTAACTCCTCAAAGTTTAAAAAGGGTGTAATTCACTGTGGACAGGCTCCAATGCACAGAGTGCTCTATGGGACCAGCCTATCCAAACCATCAAACTAAAAAAGGCATACTGTCTCCAGGATAGAGGCTGTGTAGTGATGGACCACACTGAAAACCCCATCAATGAGCCCCATATATGTACAGTGCCCAGCTCGGTCATCGAATGCATGTGCATTGCCCTGTGTTACATTTTGTTATTATTAAGTGCGTAAATCTCTGGCCCTTCAATGAGACTATACCCTCCTTAAACACTGGGACCCTGTCTTACCTTGGGCTTTTTATCACCAAGTAGAATTAATCCTGTTATTGTGGTTGTGCATATCTGAGATTGGAGGGTGAGCTCATTTATGTGGCTCAGATTATGTGAGACAGATGGTGAGACCGGGTCATGTCAGTCGAACCAATGAGATGTACAGGCAGCCAGATCCAGGGCTCTGGGCACGGTCTCTGGCAGCTGGCTCAGCTACTTCCTGGTCCCCCTGGAGCCCACAGCTGCAGCAAGTCTAGACACAGCTGTCGGGGAGCAAGGGCCCTAGAGAAAATAGAGGTTCTGACCAGGGAGTTCTAGAAACCCCGCTGCCTGTCCCTTGCTCACCTCCAGAGAGAGACGTAACCACAAACAAGGCTCTCAATCAATTAATGTAGGCTGCAAAATGGCTGACCTTAGCGAACGCAGCAGAAGATGCTGGCTCATCAGCTATGTGCTGTTCTAAGTTAAGCCTAGGAAAGGCACTCTACAAATACACAACTTGGCCGGAATGCTGTCCAAGCCGTCAGTCTGAGGGCTGCTCCAGTCCTGGGCACCAGTTTATGTAACTTCAACTGTTTTGCTAATAGGCCAGAAATAAACAATGAGTGACTGGTCATTTTTAAAAGCCAGCTCCCTTGCAAAGGGAAGAGAGAAGAAGCCAAGGGGCTGAGGGAGGAAGTTTCTGCCAAGATAATAAATACAAACCAAAATCTCCAACATTTTGTGGTTTGACACTTAATTGATTAACTAATTTGAGGCAACAAGATTTAGTGTTCCCGCAGATTAGTGTCGAAGGGGTAATTATAGCGAAAGCTCGCATCTCCGAAGAGCGTGGCAGCTGCAGCTCCACGCGGGCCAAACCTGCATTAAAGCCCACATATTACAGCCGATAGATACAAGCGGGTTTTTGGAACACGTCCCTTTTCGGCTCTGCGTGCTGGGATTGCTCTGGAAAGGTCATTTGGTGCCTTATCAGCATAGACAAAATCCCCTGCCTGTAATGTATGTGTTTATTCTCAAATTAAATATATTAATGTATTATTTGTTCTTAAAATGTCATGGAATAGATAGTGAGCTTAGCCCTTCTGGCAGACCTTTGAAGCTTAAAGAGTAATGTAATAATAGAACATTAATCCATAGGCCGTTCCGTCATCTCCCTGCGGAGGCCCCTGCCGCTGGTACACGCTCGACGGCGCTTGAGCTGCAGCGTGATTCTGAGTCCAATTCTCTGACAATGGGGGCTTAACGGAGGGGGCTCTCCTGAAGCCAGGAAAGGCACGGCCCCTCTGCTATTTAGGCGGAATAATCCTACTATGGACTTGAAAACAGGCAATGGCGCACATGCCCCAGGGTTAAAAAGAATTTCAGGGAAATTGGAGAATGAGCCTAAAAGCAAAGGAATTCTATTTTTCTGCCAATCTCCTTTGGCCAAGCCTTCATAGGAAATGGTGTTTCTGGGCATGTTTGAATGTGCTGTGTGATCCTAGTTTAGGGCTCTGGGGATCGCCCCAGGAGTATTAAGTGCAACCCACAGTCAACACAGTGCTGACCGGTCCTTGGACGCCAGAAGGCAGGACTGCACGGAGGGAGGAAGCCATCCACAATTCAGGCCTCAGCCAGTTCTGGAGCTTCGGATCTTGGATGGCCCTTCAGAGTTGTCCCAAACTGAGGCAAGAGGCCCAGGCCTTTCTGTCCCTGCACTGGTCAGTCATTGGCATCCCCCTGGAGACAGCGTGACCTGGGGCAAAGTAGCTCCCCGTGACTACGCAGCTGTGAGCTGTCAGCAGCCAATGTTCCCAGCAGCTGAGCGGTGGATGCATTGGGCCTAAAGAAGTGCTCTGCCTGGGAGACGCTGCACAGTGTCCACTACATGTGGCAATCCCGTTGCGTCTCTCTGGACTACGCTTTCACCTTTTGCTGAGAAATTTACCTGCTTTCTGTTCTAACCAGCGGTTCCAGCCCTCTGCTGCCCTCTAGTGGCTACTGATCCAACTACCCCGACCCGAAAGGCCCTGCGTTGGTCCACCACGACTAACGTGCCAGGCACGTTGGTGACCGCCAAGCTATTCTTACAAGAAAGTTGGCACTAGCACGATGCTGAAATGTGACTGGCACTGAATAGAGCCTTCTCGCCACTTTTTTTCTTCTACGCCGTCTGCCACTAGGTCTTTACTTGCTTCAGTCTTGAAGGCTTTTGGGTCTTTAAGAGGTTCTTGATTAAAATAGAAAACCCTTGGGACTATTGGCAACATCATCCGTGATTAAATTACTCTTTAGTAGTATCCGTTGAAAGCAGGGTCTTCCAGGGAATAGAATGTGAGACATAAGAGTCCAGAGGGATCAAATCCAGACATTCACCACTTCAGTATTGCCAAGAGCTGCCCAAAGTTGATTGAATGACGTTCCTTGCTTTGCAAACTAGAGAGAATATCGTTCCTCAGGATGGAAAGAGCACAAGGTTCCGAGTTCCTGGATCTGGCTTCAAGTCGCTGCTCCGCCACTTGCCACCTCTGTATCTTAGGATCAGTTTCTACCTCTGCAAAATGTGGCGACCCTTACCCAGCAAGCTTCTTGCAAGAGACTAAATTAGTTACACGTGTCGAGGCACTTTGCAAAGCATTGTGTCGTTCAGCAGCTAGTTACCAATTTTAGGACATTTTCTGATGAACCCCACAGGCTTCCACACCTCCTGAGTACTACAGATCCCCACCTGTCACTCCCGCTGCTCTTGGATTCATGTGCGGTCCTCCTGTGAGGAAAGTGATATTTCTGACAGCAGCGACTGAAATACGTGAAGAGCAGGCAGGTGTGAAGATAATTGAGTAGAAAGATACAAACTTACGATGAGCCTTGCCATACGTTTGTATATTCACAAAGTTACTTTCCGATGCAGAGGTGGGAGGAAAGATTTGGGGGAGGATGTCGTACTCTACCAGGCTTACAGCAAGGCCAGGAAATGTGTCAGCGGGAACTGGGACTGACACAGTCACCGCCGGAAAGGCCCATTCTCTTCGGCATGTGCTTCCTAAATGGAAGGCAAACTGATTTTTTTTTCCCTAATGCAGAAGAGATCTCCATGACAGAACTGAATCATCAGACTGTTGAAACATATTGAGAGAATGTTTTCTATCAATAATGGATTTCAAACAAGTGAAGTCAGCGATGAAGTTAGGTCCTACAGACGGGGCATCCGCAGGTAGAGTCATCATTGAGCGTTTACAGGATGAACCAAAGTCACAGTGGCATTACACCTCTCTGACAGAGACGGCATAACAAGGACATGTCTTATCCCCCCATACATAATCTTTGTAAGAAATCTTGTAAATTAATTTTTAAACTAACTCTCAAGCATATGCATGTATGTGTAAATATATATGTCCACACATACGTATACACAATATACAACCTCACATATATGCTGGTACTTAACTGACAGCAACAAATATTAGGAGCACAGGCAAGATCAGGAGGCAAGTAGAAAAATACCTCTGAAAAACTAAATACATATCACAAAACGAAGCTTTAAATGTGATTACATGTTGTCTTGATCAGTATAGATATTAGAAAGCTAGAGGGGAAATGAAATTTAAAACAACAAGAAAAGTAAGAAACTGAAAAATAATGTGTGTGTGTAAAATAGTTATGGGAATGCAGGCAAAGAAGCCATTCAGAGTCAGGACAAATAGCTTCAAGAGATCCTGAAACCATCATTGCATTACCACTCAGTAAAATAACTGCCAAATTAATGATTTTGAGATAATGTGGAAAACTTTAAATCTGTTTAGTGCAAAGTACTTTGTTTAGGCAGAAATGAAAGAGGGTAATTTAATTTGAAATTATATTTATTGAGAATGTCCAATGAAATTACGTTTATTGAAAATGTTTGTTTTATTATTTAAATTTGTGTATAGAGCAGAAACACTTTAGTTGTCATGAAATCTACAAGTTGAATGAAATCTACAAGTGTAGAATATCTCATTTCCCAAAAGCTAGGGGCTACAGAGGTAATAGAAATTGTGTGTGTGTGTGTGTGTGTGTGAATGAGAGAGAGAGAGAGACCCAAGAGTACTAGTTTTACTGAAGCGATTCAGAAATGTGGCTAGAACTTAGGTGTACATTTAGCAGAGAAGTGAATGAAAGACTAAATGCTGATATTCACCTGCCCCAAGGTTCACTCTATCGCCACTGAGGTTCTTAGAATTCCCAAATATAAGCAGTCACAGGGGTAAAGCAGACACAGGAAATAACATTATTCATTGAGAGATGAGAAGCCATTTTTGCTGAATTCACAGACGTCATGGAGTCAGGCTCCTTGGGTTTGCCTTCCCAGCTGTCATCTAGGTTTCAGTTTTCTGTTTCAGCCAATGGGAAGTTATGTGGGCATCTGTCAAGTACTTTGAGACAGTGGTGAAAGGCACTATTTTAATAGGTCATTTCCTTTCTGATGCAGACAGCGTGGGGACCACACGAAACAGCAGAGCTGTCATCTCCACAGCAGAAACCAAACCCGATTGTTGTGAAAGGGTCTGGAGAGCATTTGCCCATGTTTCCCCACCTCACTGCCATAGCTGCTGGGACTCCAGGGGCTGAACTGAACTCCAGGGAAGGTGAGCCAACTGGCAAGTAGGGCTGACTGAAAAAATAGAGGACAGGGCAGAATTAGAGGGGAAAAAATGATAATGTTTTCTTTTTCCCTTCAGCAGGACTTTCTGAAGCTGAACTCTGCATAATAATAGAGACTCCACAGTAATCTAAACCGAGGGCCATCATCCAAGTCACCTTGCCAGCCAAGCTTTAAAAAGAGCTGTCCAGAAACAGCCAAGATGGCAGCCCTGTAGCTGGCCGTGTGCAAGTCTGCATGATGGAGGACGGTGGGAGAGAAATCCTTCCTTCCATAACCCTTGTTCATGGAACCATAAAGGTCACAAAGGAAACAGGCTGAGCTCCTTCCCTCCGGTTCCTGTAATGGTATTAGCAACGACTCTTTCTTACTCAATCGCACTCCCAAAGGATTTTCAATAAACTTTTTATGTGCCATAACTGTTACATTAAATAAAGCTGAAAGTATTGAGTAAACCGACTGTAAATCACTTTAGATGCCTTGGAATTACATTAAGTGTGAGAATTATGGATCTTTTGCTGCTTGCAGAATCAGAGAAACGACAGAGCCAGGGATTTTTATGCTGCCAGCCTTTTTGAAGATTTTTTTAATTATTTCTTTATGCTCCACGACAGTCATCTCTTGTAAATGACTTGTTCAGGGGCAAACTCGGGGTAGGGAGAAGAAAGAGGAGCAGTTGGGGTGTGGATGGAAGGAAAAAGACTCCTTGCCATGAGGAACACAGAGAGCCCTGGCTCTTCTCTCCTTTTCAGACTTAGTCACTGCAGGCTTGAACTTTTCTTTTTCTTTAATTTTTTTATTTTTCAGGTTTGTACGTTTTTAGTGAAGTGAAGATGGGCACGGTCCACACAGAGGGTTGCAGGCTGCGTGTGCATGTTCATGAACACGTTCTTTTCCTCGATTCCAAGATCTTGTCCAGTCAAATCCCACCAGATGTTATTTTTGTGAAGTTAAAACCCTGCCTTTATGGCACTCATGTTCAACAGGCTTCCCAAGGCCTCCACAGGGTCAGATCTGTGTTTTAAAGGGAGTTGTCAAACTGCTGGAAGTGGAGGAAGTTTGGAGAGCTTGTTGATAAAAACGGAAACCTCTCCGCCTGAGATTCCCCAGGACCCCCTTTGATGTCAAAGCAGGTTTGATTTTGCTTGGAAAAAAATTTAAGGCTGCTTTCCAACTGGCCTGAGTGGTTTCTTTCAATGACCAGTTCCAGCAACGAAATTATAATTAGGGGCTTGTGACATCAAGGACTATTGCCGTAGCAATCAGAGTGATGTCGGCAACCTGGCAACTTCCTTTCAGGAAGGGCAGAGGGGCTAAAAGATGTCGTCATACCTCCAGGCCAGAAATGGGTGTGGCTGCTGAATAATTCATAGAAATTCATAGAGAGGTTAGAGGAGGGGTGGTGTAGAGAGAAGACTGAATTTATGTTCCCGAATCTAACAGTGAGAAGCATTTGAGGCCAGAGCCCACCAGAACATGAGGCTAACCTACAACCAGCTTATCTTGCCTGGACTGCTAAAGACCATATTAATATCTTGTAGTCATTATTTAAAAACTTAACAGATACAAAGCTCTGTTTCAGCCAGTCAATTGATATGTATTTATTGGGCAGCTGGCTGGCAGTCACATGATCTGGGCTCATAATCTGGCTGTGAAGATAAGATGGCCCCACGGTAAGTAACAGAGAGCAGCCTGAGAGGCTCGGTCCCTAAGTGAGGACTGGGTAGTAGAAAGCATGGCTGCTGTAGGACTTTGGAGAGGCAGATCCGAGAGAGCTGAAGTGTTCACGGAATAGGTGATGCCTGTGTCTGTGCTTAAAGGATGGGCCGTTCTGCACCTTACGGGGTGGGTGTTCTGGGGAATGGAGAGGAGTGGAGAGGGAATGACCACAGGATGCTGTGAGATGCAGAGAAGGGAAGGAGTGAGGAGAACCGATGGGGCCAATAATGTGGAGTGGGTTGTGGGAGCGCCTTGAAGGGCAAGCACATCCTGCAGGCCCAAGGAAATAGGGTTTCCTGCAGCATAAACAACCAAGGAAATAAATATTCATGTAAACTTCTAAGGGCAGTCTCACCACTGGCCATGGCGCCGGTTACACCAGCTTCAACCAAGAGTTGCATCAGGGCCAACCAGATGCTAAGGGTGAAATAGAAAGGGTTCCTGCCAGGAAGGCTGTGAGAGGGAAGGCAGGGCTGGGAGGCAGCGGAACACAAAGAGCAGAAGGGAGGGCACGCTGCCCTGCTCCCCGCACTGCACGCTCCCAGCCCTTATCCACTGGGAGGCTGTGCAGTGCCATCCCAGTCAGGTCGTGGCAGTTCACATGCCTGGAGCACTGGCCTGGGAACACTAAGACTGGGGTTTTGACATTGACTTTGACACTGATTGATTATATGACATTGAGCAAATTGCTTCACCTCTCCTGACCCCGGGCCCTCCTCTAGGGTCATTTCCAACTCTGAATCCTCCCTGATGGCTGTGGCCACTTTGCCTTGCTTTGTCCCCAAATAAAAGGCCAGAGAGAGGATAGCAGAGCCTTCTTCTTTGGCTATATGAACAAAGGCCACACTGAGACCTGCTAACACAATCCATCCACACTGAATCAGAGAAAGTGCTTCTTCACTGAGGTTTCTCCACTGCTTACCAATGGGGTGTTTAAACTACTTAATCTCCTGGAGCCTCCGTTTCCACTTCTGTGAAATGATGAAGCCGATAATGAGTGGAAGTGCCAGAAACCATAAGGGACAGAAACCCTAAATGACAGGGGAGCATCTGCATTCAGTACCTGCAGTTCATTCATCTCCAATGGCTGTGAGGGGATAGCTCATGGACTGCACTTACTATAACTTAGCCTGAGGAGCTGGGTTCTCTCTGACTGTCCCCAGACGGCACCCCCAAAACAATGTAAATGTGAGCCGCATGGTGACCATTATGGAGACATCAGAAAGTGTGGACGTATGTGTCAACCTTTCGATGAACAAAGAAATGAAGGAATGAATAAGAGCAGATCAGTGATGGACCCTTAAAGAGAGTGGATGCCAAATAAGACACTCAACACCCACGCACCCAGCGCCTGTGCTTCCTATGTAAGTGTAGAGACAAAATATGGGAAAATTCAACAGATACTTGTTGGGGTCCACTCTAGGCCAGGCACTGAGTCAGCTCTGGGGACAAAAGGGTGAATGTAACAGGATGGGGTTACATCCCAGCAGGAGTGATGGCCATGGAATCAATTTAACACATACATCCAAGCATTGCAGAGAAGGTTGAGTGAGGCGTAGGGGACAGGAGGGCAGTGACAGGGTGGCAGGACAATATAGGACGGGCAGTCAGGGAAAACCCTTGGAGGAGGACACATCTGAGCTGAGGTCTCAGTGGTGAGCAGATAATACATCTAAATCCCAGTCGAGATTTAGGCCCACATCTCCCATTCTAGAAAATCATTCCAAATATTTGTTTTCATTCTGGGGGTCAGGGCTGTCATCTCTGCGTGTGAATAACACATTGAATATTTGAATCGTAGTTTAAATAAATTATACAATAACTATAAGAAACAAAAACCACTTTTCCCAGAAGAAGCACACCTCCAGGCATCTGCACTTGCTGCTGTGAGCCCCCCCAAACTCCTCAGCTCTCCTGGGGAAGCCAGGTGGGAGGGCAGGCTGTGCCTGCGCGGGCTGAAAGCCTGGGCAAGCGCACAGCTCAAGAGCCACGTTCTGATGAGGAAATCGTTAGCGGGAAAAGCTCCCAATGGGAACCCCTTCTGTTTTGCTGATCTTGTAAATCGTCTGAATTCAACGTGTCACAGGCATGTCTTACAATACACACAAGATAATGCCTAGATTTTGTAGTGCAAAAGCGTATTAACCTTTGTGTACTCGAGCAGGGTTCCCACAAAGAACGTTTGGTAAAAACGGCAGGGCTCATGGTAATTGCTTGCCATGTGGGTAAACGATCCAGCGCCGCATGGAGATAAGGAGAAACTGCTGAAGGCAAGTCACCTGGGTTTTATTATGTTCGCCCTAAAAAATAATTAGCATGGCCTATGAAATCATACTGTGAGGAGTCTGTGGTGCTTTTTCTTTTTTTTTCCAGAAGGAAACTATAACCTACCTAGCTTTTCTCCTTACAAGGAGATTTGGAGTGTGCGTGTGTTTCTCTGACAGTCAAAGACAAATGAAAATGCTGATGTTAATGTAAATACCACATCCACAGCAACAAGGAGGACGTGGTGGAAAGATCGTGCACAGACAGCTGTCCCCACCCTATCCAAGCCAACGCAGAGCCACCCCCTCGGCGTGTGTGGGCTGCAGGCTGGGGACAGGCTTGCCCCCAGTCCACCACCATCTGCCAGCAAGCAGGCAGCCGCGCCCAACCTCGCATAAGGAGGAAGTTCTTTCCAGGCCCCATTTTCCTGCTGGCCAGAGTGGGGTCACCAGAGCTTCCACAGGAGGCCTGAGGGTCCCACAGGGAGCCGTCACTTCACACCTCAGTCCCCTTGGGCCTGCCGAGGCCAAGAAGCAACCAGAGGGGTCAGCATCTGGCCCAGTTCTTTTTGGTTGTGGGTCCTGGAGAATTAGAGAATATGTTTCATTTGTTTTTCTTCCAGTCAAAAAGGGAAAAGAATATGCATATTCTAGAGCCTACATATGATTTTATTAGTTAAATAGAAATAACATTTCTTAAAGATTCCACCCTCTCACAAACATTTTCATAGATGGTCGGGCAGGTCAGCAGGGTTGGGATCAGGAGTTTGGTGAGTGAAAGTTGTGTTTCCATTCTTTATTTCCTGAACTCACAAGTTCCAGGGGGAGGGAGGGGCTAAGCAGCGAGGGAGGAAGTGAGCTGAGCTTCCTTCCCAGCACAGCAAAGAGTGGGAGGCAGGAGGGCCTGTCTGCCTCCCCTCCGGGCTGCAGTGCACCCTCCAAACAGAACCCCGAGTGGGCCAACCTTGGGAGAGTCCCGGGACACCTCTGGGCTTTGGATTCCTCATGTGCTAGGTCAGAAGTGTGGGCCATGTGGCCTAATGACGTTTAACATTCGTGCAGATGGCAGGAGCCTGCAGAGCACTTTCACTGCTCCCTGCACTTGCTTCTTGCAAGACCCGAGGGGACTGTATCAGTTAGCTCCAGCTGCATAACAAAATACCACAGCCTGGGTGACTGAAGCAACCAAAATGTATTTTCCCACATCTCTAGGTTGGAAGCCCAAGGTCAAGGGGCTGGCCGATTTGGGTCCTGGTGAGGCCTCTCTTCCTGGCTTAGATGACCAGTTTCTCTCTGAGCATGCAGCGGGAGAAAGAACTCTCTCTTTCTCTTCCTCTTCTTCCAAGGCCACCAGCGTAGTGGATCAGGGCCCCACCCTTACGACCTCACTTAACCTTAACTACCTCCTAAAAGCCCTAACTCCAAATCCGGTCCATCGGAGGTTAGGGTTGTGGGGACCTGGATTTGGCCACCCCAAGATATGTCTCTTTGGCATGATGATTATTTGAGGCTAGTTACTTTGCAGACAGGAAAGCAACTGAAAAGTAGAACTTACTTACCCTTTGTAAGAGACATTTACACTGTAAAGGGACTCTCCATCTGTAAAGATATCTCCCTCTGTACCAGGAAGAAGGGGAGATGACCTTGTCTCTAGAAACTCTTAATCAATGGGGAAGGCAAGGACTTAAATCTGCATTTGTTTATTGTGCTTGTCTGGTAATCTCCTGTAACTGACTTCCCTCCCCCTCCCAACGTTGGCATTTCTTTGAGGATTAAGCATCTTTCCTTAGGCTAGGAACTGATTGCTATGCTCACCTGTGACCACCCAGCTGCAGACAATCGACTTGCCTCCTGCTGAGCCCTCCAAGATAGCAGACCCACTACCTGCTGTGTCCATCAAGTGCTGTGCCGACAGGGCAATCTTGTGACTATTGTGGGAGGGACATTTCAATCATATGTGAAACAACCTGTTTGGGGGTATATAGCCACTCTGTGCACCCCATTTCTTCGGTGCCCTTTCTTCCTTCAGGAAAAAAGGCCCTGGGCCATGGTCCTCATAAAGCTTTGTTTAATTTTCTCCTGCTATTCCGTCTCATGTGAATTTAATTTATTCTCCGGCCAGACGAACCCACATTAGGTAGAGGAAAAGTCTTCCTCCCCTACAGGGTTCTGCCAGATGACTTTGGGCGTCATAATTCAGTCTATAGCACATCAGTGTTGGCATGATTATTCCTATTTCCCAGATAAGGCAAAGTTCAGAGAGGTTAGCTGAATCACCAGAGAGCTGGCAGCAGGGAGAGAGTAACGCGGGGCCTGGAAGCCAGGACTCCTGGCTCCACACCCCATGCTCCGCTCACTAGGGTCCCAGGCTTTGTTCTGGCTCAACAATCACGTGATCCTAAGAGCCGTCACATGATAACAGTTTGGCCACCCTGGCCTTTGGGTGACTGCAAAGCAGCCCCAGGCCCTTCTGTTCCAGTCCCCAGAGCAGCAAGGGGATGAGGGCAGCTCAGGGCTCACTTCTCTTTCCGCAGGCTTCCTCTGGAGCCGCTCCCCTCCTCACCTCCTCCCTGCGATGACCTGAGCCCTAGAGCCAGCCTTTATGGCTTCAGGTCTCTGCTGCCTGACCCCAGGAGAGCATTTCTTCATGGCGGCGCTGATAATTTATTTAGTTTTGCTAAGTGTTCCTTTACAGGGAAGGAGGAGGGGGAGGGGTGAGAAGGAAGATGGGTCGCTGTCTTTGAAAAGCCTCATAAATGTTCAGGTACGTTCCTTTTTCTGTTGGCTAAGCAGCTTTCCCAGCCAAAAAAATAATCACAGCGCGAGCATCTCCCAGGTCTTGAGAGAGCAGGCGTATTTTATCTCTCCGTGGTGACGGCTCTGAGCAGCTAATGCTCTTGCACTTTAAGCTTGAATAGATTTTTGTCCAAGGCAGCTATAGTTCGTTGCTCCTCCTGTAAAGGTTTTTGTAGTCCTGGGAAACAAAAGAAGGCTCCTTCCAGCAAGGTGAAGGCTGCTTCTGTCTCAGGCACTTCACCGGGTGAGGAAGACACTGCTGTGTGCCTACCCAGAAGCCATTCTCAACCATCTGCTCCTTTGTCCTCTCCCATCTCCCCTTGCAGATAGGAGTGGCCCCACGTCCCAGTTCCGACAAGTGAAATGGAAGTGGTTGTCTGCTCTGGGATGGTAGGAAAAGCAGAACTTTCTTAATAAATAGAACCTTATGAGGAGAAAGCCTGTTGACTGAGTCACACTAACTGCTTGTGTATCTGGTTGAGATGCTTGATACCACAGCAGCCATTTTGCAACCATAAGGCACCAAACACAAAAACAAAAAGCTGTCTTCTCAGGATGGCAGAGTAGAAAGAAAGAGCCTGGATGTTTTTGATGACAAACCTAAATTACTGAACTAACTATGAGGCAGCTGTCTTTAGAACTCCCTGCTAAGTAAACAGTAAATGTGTTTGTGTCACAAAGCCACTGTTAAGTGGGATTCGGGTTACTTGAAGCCAAAAGCATTCCTAACTATGACACTAGACCACAGGATTGGTATGGTTGCTAGGGAGGTCCACTTCAATAAAAAAAAAAAAAACAATCCCTTGGGACTGATTCATTTCATGGTGAATTTAGTGCTGGTAAGCACCTGAAAGTGAAGCGGACCACCCATTTCCTTTGGATCAAGACAAACCAGCAAGCTCATCTTCTCTGGACCATTTTGTGATGGCATCTATGAAACTCTTGTACTGAACTGTTCTTTGGGGTGACACCATTAGCTGACCTTGATGGGTAGTATGAGGAAATTCCCTATGACCTTCAGCACCGCATCCATTGTTGGGTTGTTGCTGAGGATGTTATGTCACAGGGTCTTCTGTGTGAGGATCTTGGCATAATTCCTTTTCTGATTTTGGTAACCAGCTACCAGGCTGAAGGATGTGCTCTACTGGGCTTTGAGTCATCAGACTACCCTCTCCACGCTCCTGTTGGGCTATAGCTAGAACTCTGGAAGGGAAAATGCAGTCTAAATTATTTTCCCAGGAACTACTTTTTGCTGCGGATGGGTGACACTCTTCTTTTGAGGCTGGACTGAGAACATTCAACTCATTTCATCCCAGAGGTGGCTGTGAAGGAGCAGCTATGGTGGCTGTGATGGTCTGAATTACAGTGTCACTCTGCCAACAAGGTAGGGATATTGATGCCCGAGTCTCTTTGGGGAGCAGGCAGTGGCAAGCCCCTCAGTGACAGAACACACAGGGATCCTCGTTGTGTCACCTAAAGTGACATCTGGGTGAGGAGAAGCTGATTAGGCTCTGGACAAGTGGACAACACAAGATTTATGCTGAGGCCAGGTCTAGTAACCTCTTTTGCTGAGTCTGGCTCCAAAGAAATCATTCACCTGTGGCTCATTTGAATAACAATAATGTTTAATTTGTCCCAGTACTTTTCTTTGTTATTTGCCTTTGGCTCACTATAGGGCAAGCGGAAGAACTGGAGACCACTGTGCTTTAAAACTGTTAGGAACTCACTCACGTGACAGATAAGAAACTGAAACCCAAAATAGGGAAGTGACTAAGGAGCCTGAGGGTGACAGAGCCTGTGTCTCTGACTCCTAGTCCAGTGCTCTTTCCACTAGCGCCCGGACTGAAAAGTCTCACTGGAAACTAGTTCGTGGAACAGGAGTATCCTGAACCCTGTTTCCACTCACTTCTCTACACCAGAAGCTTTCGACAGCGAAGGGCACCTCTGCTCTATGAAGTGAAAGGTCTTTCTCTTCCGAATCTCCATGCTCCCTAAGGTCCTGGTTTCCAGCAACCCTGACTCCACTAATCTCAAGAACATTTCCACTATATTGCCCCTGTTTTGTCCCATTGCTTTCTCAATGGGTTATGGAAAGGTCATGGGGATTGATAAAAATCACAAGATATCATATCTGAAAGATTACATTCCTGGGTAGGGATGGGGAGCTAACTTGATGACAGAAGGTTTTTGCAAATATGACAAGGACTCTGTGCTTTCAGAACAAATAAATGTTGCTGGAAGCAATTTACTCAGAGGAAAATTTTTCAGGTAATCTGTGATCCTCATGGTAATCGCTATAAGAGCCATGTGTTTCCCTGTATCTTCTCTATTAAATATTAATATCGAGAACACTGAAGAAGTAATCTAAATCAGGCCTGAGCCCCCTCCTTAGAGCCGGGGGCCCTGTGGCCTCTTCCTTGCAATACACAGCATCTCTTTCTCCCAAATCCTCCATCACAAGTAATGGTACCAACACTCTCCCAGCTACACACGCTGTAAGCCTGGGTGTCATCTGTGCCTCTCTTTTTCCTTCCTTTCTTTCACCAAGTCATCAGTTCTTTCTCCTAAATCTTTTATAAATGCCATCCTTTCTCAATACCCCCAGCCTATTTCAGGTGTTCATTGATTCCCATCCTGAACTAATGCAGGTGACTTCCGCTGGTCTCCCTGCTGCCAGGTGTGCCCCCCTTTCCTTCTCACATAACATCTCTATTGAAAAGGCCTTTAATGGCTCCCCATCAACTGTGAAACCAGCAATTCCCAAAGTTCTCCACTAAGATGCCCGAAGGCAGAGGAGAGTGCAAAAGTTGCCCCAGACAGAGGTGCACCCCCATTTTGAGAGGCATGACACAAATTTTAGGCTGATATTTTAAAATGGCACTCCACAGCTCTGCCTTTATTTCCAGACTGTGTGGTTTTGAATCTGCTATACAGTGTGAACTTAAAGATACTATATTGCATATCACTGTGAGAGGGGCTCCAGCATTAACACCATGGGAAGTATAATAAAGAGATGTGGCTGAGCAAATAGATGAAAGAAATATGTCCCTACAGCATCTTTTACCAAATAAAAGTATGCAAGAGAAAAAAGTTGAAATCAGCACAATGAATAAATGTAGGAGAAGACGCTCTGTGGGAGGCCATGCAAAATTGCTAATAGCTGCGTAGTAAACATGGACTGATTGAGAGATAGATTGTTGGTCACATAATTTTATGTCCCATACTCTAAACCAGAGTTAGAAACACATTCCCTAAGAGGGTAGAGAAGACTTAAATAGGCTTGAACTTTCTCTACCAGACTTCAGGATGTGGGTACCGCACCAATGAGAACAGCAGGGCCGTCCCTAACTGCATGGACTCTACCCATAGCTCCACGCCCTCCTTCTTCCCTACTCACTCTTCTTTCTCTCTTCCTCTCACAGATCACAACTTCCAGTTCACAATACAACAGGAAAAGATGCTCTGCTTGCTTATATAAAGGTCTAAAAGGAGGAGAAATGAAGAGTTCTGGGAGCGATAGATACTGGTCACACTTGTTTTAGGTATGTCACTAAAGAAGAACCATAAACAGCATCTGAATCTCCAGTTTAGTCAGAGAAACTAGAAGAGAAGAAAAAGAACTTCCCAGGAAGCTGACCCACCCTGGAGGACAACATGGTAAGAACTGACCGTTCAACTAGACCCTGGTCATGGCAAATGGGTCTTCAGTTCAGACAGTAAAATAGCAGTGAATGCTTCTGCAGCATGTGTTACGTGCTATGTATTTTTCTACGAGTTTTACATATAACAGCACAGTTAATCTGTATGAAGCTTTTTGAGGTAGGTGCTGTTTCTTTATTATCCCTGGTTTATAAATTAGGAGACTGAGGTAGAGAGATCTTTTTCTAATAACTTACCCAATATCACACAGTAAGTGGTAGAGTCAAGGTGCAAAACCAAACTATGTGGCTCCAGAGTCTCTCCTCTTAATTCATAGGCAAATCCACCTCTGAAAATGAGAAGCTTACGTAGGGCTAAGCATTCTCCATCAACCATACCTACTGGTAAACTGTGAATCTTGATGGATTCCACCCTCCTTTAAATAGTGAGGAAACAGAAAGTCAAAATAAAAGACGAAACAATGGCCCAATGCAAAGACAGCAGAACATGAAGGAAAAGTAACAATATTTGAAACATAAAAATGGAGAACCTATGAATTAAACATGGTTTTTCACAAATTTAGAAGACATTAGCATGATGATCTGAGAGTGAAGCAAGAGGGCATCCCTCTGTAAAACAGAACGAGTGAGCCATAAGAAGAAAGCAGACAAAAAGAAAGACATGGATGTCAAAGAAAATGATACAAATGGGGATACAAAACACATTTCAACAATAAGATTCAAATGTACAACGGAGCCAGGAAAAAGCAGAATATCACAGAGGACAGAATCAATGAAACTGAGATTGAATTGGAGACATGCATCCACAATACAAAAGGAAAAGAACCAGAGAACAAGAGAGAAGCTGATAGCTAAGGAGGAAAGAGAACAGAGATCCAGCCTGAAGTGCTCTGGGGGAAGAGAGGAAAACCAAAATAACAGGCAAATAACCAACAGCTGAAGGTAAAGTGAATCTGAAAACCAGTGTCTACAGAGGGAAGAGCTCACTGACTTCCAAAGGGAAGAGCTCAGTACCTAAGGTGAATTTCAAGAAGAAAAAGTCCTATGTAAATTCGAGGTGGCTGGGGGAATTAGGTTGGTTTCAGACTTTCCCTTCCAAATGTGAAATAAACAAAAGATTCAGGAGCAGTAGCCACACGGTTTTGAGGAAAGCAGTTTGTAAATCAAGAATTCTATATTCAATTCAGCTGTTAAAAATAAGCAAAATATATGCCCTTACTCAGACAATGTATCACTCTACATGGTTTGGGAAACCTACTTGTAAACAAAGCTGAGAGATGACTCAAAGCATTAGAGAGTAGGAAAATCATAGACTGAGAGACTTACAGGTAACTCAAAACTAATTACATAGTATAAACATAGCTGGTATAAATTTGGTTTCAATGTTAACTGGATATGCAAAAACTATTACTGACATAGATTGATATGACTAACAATAAATTAACAAACATGGGAAAGTGGGAGGGGGCAAGGGAAATAAAGCACGGAATTCCTATCATACCAGAAGGAGTCAGAAGACATTCTAAAGACATTTTAACTTTAATCATTAGAAAGCTACGAATTTAAGTGTGTACTTGATTAAACTAAAAACAAACAATATCAAAGATTATGTTAACAAAATAACAATCAGTGTACGGAATCTGAAAAAGTAACCTATACACAAAAAGCTGCCATAACCACAGAATTCACAGAGAGCTATACAAAGAGAAAGTAGGCAATTTTGCAGAATTATTTGCCCAGAGAATTTTGCAAACACTGAAGAGTGGAATCTTCTATCTACAGTAATCTATTTTAAATGTTATTTTATCAAAACTCCCTAAATTAACTTCTTAACGATTAGATTACATGTGCATGCTCTGTTCCCACTCATTTGGACTATTTGGTTCCCTTGGGGAAAGTTCCATGTCTCACTGTACCAGTTTGCCCCACTCCCAAGAAGACAGGTGCTCCTCCTGTCCTCCTTGGGAGTGTTAGGAGCCACCTGCCCCTGCTACTCTCCTGCTTTCTGCTGGGTGAGTTCCCCCACCCAATGCAGGCAGCTACATAGGTGAGTACTCTACTCCTCATGAAGCAGAACACAACTAAGACACCTTGTTATTGAATTCTTCCTCGAATTTTAGGCACTATTCCAGGAAATTCATGAGAAGAGGAAGTACACACCGTGATTCGATTCCTTCCAAACACCCCTCCCACTTTTCATTCCTGGAATGAAGATCCATAGCATAGTGGGTCTCAGGAAGCGATTTTGCCTTCTGCTGAGCGTGGCTTCCAAATTACTAAGCAGCAGCAGCAAAATAACTAAAGCACGGTTTAGACAGCGAGAGAGAACAAAGAAATTAGCACAGCAGCACAAACCAGAAAGTGCAAAACTACCTAATAGAGTAAGGAAAATCTATCACAGAAAAATGAAAAGGAAAGTAGTACAAACCCAAAAAGCATGATACCAGATAATACAATGAGGAAAAGCTATGATTATTAAAATGGAAGGAAAATTATCCAGTTTAAAAGGAAAGACTCTAAATTTATTTGAGGGACAAAATCTGCTTAATTTTGCATCACTCAGTGAGTTCTTTTGAGATCACAAAGAAGATTCTAGTAGAGCCTTGCCTTCAGTTGTAGAGGGTCTGTTTCAAGGATACAGGGCAACAGGAGGGTGGATGGGGAAGTTTCCAGATTTCAGGGAAAACCAGCCCAGTAGCTGTGTATCATCTGAGACAGAAACCTGAGATCAAGACCCAATTTACAATACATAATGAATTAACAAACAGTCAGGAAATGTGGTTCTCAAATGAAAAAGCATCAAACTATGCAAATTAAAATGATAACAATAGCAATTTATTAGAAATACCAGTAGAAATTATTAGAAATACAGTGTTGATGTGAGCTAAGATATGCACACATAACATCATCCTATGATGGATAAAGAGGATAAAACATAGATAAGGACAAAAGGGATTTTCATAGTAAAATTGCTAAACGTCATACCAATTTTCCTGAAAAAAAAAAGGATTCTGAAGTTCATTTGTAAAAATAAACAATTTAAAATAGTGAGGAATTTTGCAGAAAAGCAGTGAGAAGAAGAAAGCCCTAAATGTTAAAATAAACCCCAGAGCTACAGTCGTCTGAAGAGTGTGGAACTAGTGGAAGAAGAAAAGAAAGATTAATGAAATAAAGAGAAGGCATTGAAAATAACAATATATTTAATAATTATTAAATTTAGTTACTATTAAAAGTAATAAATATATCCATTTAGTGTAACAATCAACAAATTTATTTAATATTTAATAAAAACATAAGCAGACACAATGGTATAAAATACTAATAGTAAAGTTTTAATATTTAATATAATTTAATAAAATGTAATAAAAGAAGCAATAGAGAATACAGCAAATGGTAATGGAGAAAAATGACTAAGTCAGTGAGAGAAAATATCAAATTAAATTTTCACTTCACGTTAAGTGCCTGACACATAACTAGTACACAATAAATATTTGTTAATAGAAGAAATGAATAAATGAATGAATAATATATTAAATTCCAGATGGATTACTTTGAAAACCACAAAACACTACAAGAAATTACAGACATGTATTGTGCTGATCTCTAATTGGAAAAGGCCTTCCTAAATGTGGAAATGACAGATTAAGTAACAAAAGAAACATTCAGTAGCACATTCAGTAGACTCCTTAATAATTTTAAGTCTCTCTCTATGAAGCCACTAAGCTAGGAAAATAATTGTCACACAAATATGGCCACACAAATATAGTATACAAAGAATTAACATCCTTCATATATGAAACTCCCTTAGAAATCAAAAAGACAAAGATAAATACTCTAATGGAACATGAACAAGAACATGAGGAAAAATTCTCAGGAGCAGAAAAACACATGGCCAATACGTGGATGAAGAAATGTTCAACCCTATTTACTATCTAAGACGTGAAAAATTAAGTAAACACACAAGAAAATTCAATTCTTAAATATTCTGTCATCAAGACCCGTCTCCTCAGAAAAATGTACATACACACAAAATTTGGCGCAGCATTTTAGGTTGCTCTCAGACCTCTGGATGCCATGCTAAGATCCACAGGAACCTAGATTCAGAAGTCCCGTAACTTCATGCTAACGAGTGAATAACGAGGGTGTGGCAAGAGGGATATTTCATAGACGGCTTGGTGGAAGCACATGTCCACACATTTTTAAAAGCCATTTGATAATATGCATTAAAGACCTCAAAATATTTACAATTTATTCTTGGTATAAATTTTTTAAGAATGTTTCTTAAGGAAAATCAGATATAAGCAGAGTGATAGATGTCCAAAGATGTTTGTCATGGCATTGTTTATATGAACAAAGCACTATTTATGCTAATTTAGCTACTAAATTCCCAAAATAAGGAACTGTTTAAATAAATTCTGTTACATGCTTGAGATGGATTATTATTCCACTACTACAATGCTTTTCAAGAAAACTGAATGACATGGGAAAATACGTAAAAAGGATACAACATGAAAAAGGAGAATGCTGTCTATTCAGTATAAGAATAACTGCATTATGTACACAAACATCAGAAAAACGACAAGGAAAATATCAAAATGTTAATAATTATTATTTCTGTGTGAAGAAATTATGAGTAGTTTTTCCTTACTCTTTTTATATTTTACTTTCAGAACCAAAAAAAATTTCTTAATATCAAAAAAAAATAAGACTATGGAAACTTGGCTTCAATAAGAAAATCTGGAGCCAAAATGGCTTTAGTAGGCTCCAGCGACAGTGAACCAGCCCTCCAAGGCCTTCTTCAGGAGGACGTTTTACAAAGGATGTTCAGCAATGGGTGCTCCGAGGTACCACACCATGTTGGTCACTCAGGACTGAGAGTCTACTTACATCCGGGGCAAGAATGGCTGCCTATTTACTCTGAGACAACCTAATATATAACTCATCATCGTTTGCTCTTTTGTGATTTGCCTATTTGTGAGGAAAAGACATTCCTATCTACATTTTCTTGGATTCAGAACTGAGACAGTTCACACAAAGCAATCAATAAGTCAACATTTTTGAGGTTTCTGCCAAGCACCATACTAGTCCCTTGGGGAACCCTTAGAGACAGGACATATTGCTGGCCTCCATGGGTTAAAATATTGTGGGAAGGTGAACCAGGCTAGGATTCTGGGTGACATAGAATATAACATAGTGACTGAACACTCGGGCTTTGAAATGGAAATGCCCGGATTTGAATCTCAGTTTTATCACTGCTGACCTATGAGGAGACAAAAGTTTAGAAAATTTCAGCAAACTGCCCAAGTGTTTTTGTCTCCTCATCGGTCATATGTGGTAGTAACAGTATCGAGCTCGTTGAGCTGTGGGGACAACTGGGTGAGACAATGTGCTTGAGGAAGACGTGTAGAGGTCTCCATTTCATCTTCCTGAACCTATTGTCCTCATTTCAAATTAATGTGTTTGATTAGGTACCTGAAACATACCTCCAATTCGGTGTCGAGTTCTTGTCATTGATTTCAGTCTTGTATGGAGGAATTAATGTTTATTGAACGCCTGCTTCTTACCAAGCACTATGCTAGAACTTTACAGCTGTCATACAGGTAGACCGTGTTGCACTATATTTCTTGTAGATTCAGAGTAGTTACAGCTGCAGATATCACGGCAACTCAAAAGTCTCAGTGGCTTAGCAACTGTTTAAACTTATTTTTCATTCACATTACAGTCCAATGAGGAGTTCAATGGAAAATCCTTTTTGTGGTGATCTAGGGATCCAGTGCCTTCCATTTTGTGGTTCCGCCATCTTGTAGGGCCTCCCCAAAGTCCTCCACCAGGACCCCTGCGTTCAGCCAGCCAATAACTGAGGGCAAAAAAGGAGAACCAGAGATGCTTTTCTTCCAGGCTTGAAGAAAGGGGTACCTTTTCATGCACGTTCTGCGGGTCAGAACCCAGTCCCATGGACCCTCCCTGCCTTCAGGAAGGCTGGGGACTGTGGTCTCCCTGTAAGCCCGGTAAGAAGAAGAGCATTAGTGCCGTTCTGGCCAGTCTCTGCCACACCTCTTTACCCACTAAATGACATTCTCTGCTCCAGATATCAGGGACTAGCTTTGGTTCCAAACTAGTTGTATGTTTTCTTAAGTTCATAATGAGATGTTTCTTCTTGAAATCCTTGCTTCATTGAGTGATAGAATAATTTTATTTTGTATGCTTAATCACAGAAGCTTTTTTTTTTTAATGTATAAAAGGTACAAAGTTTTATTGTAAGGCATAGGGTAGAGAGAATAGAGGAAATGATGCCAGGGCAACATTCCTGCTTGGAAAAATAAATATAAGTTCTCAAAGGAAGTAGAAAGCATTGAGGAGGACAAAACCCAGGATTAGAGGTTTCCTGGGTCCAAAGAAGACATGAGTGTGGACAAAGGAGGGACAAGATGACGTACAAGCACCAATGGAACTCCACTGAGGCTTGAGGAGGTTTGCATATGCTGTGGATTGTCCGGCTCATTTCTCACTCTGACCTTTTTCTTGGGTCCTCCTCAAATTGTCAAGGCGGAAAAACTGAAAGAAAAATCTACATTTCCCAAACGCCCTTACGTTTAAGTTTCCAGATGCAGCTTAGGTTCTGGCAAAGCAAGTGCACTCTCATATGACAAGAAAAGAAAGCTAGGGCAGAAGACCACAATGTGATTTCAGTCAGATCCTGAGAATCCAGACTGTGTGGTGAGCCCAGCACCAGAGGCCACCAGGCCTTCTGCGGCAGCTGTGAAGGTAGCATTGAGAAAGACTGGTAGCAAACCCAGGACAGTCTGTCTCCTGGCTGTGTTTATTCCACTGCTCCACATTATTCTCAATTATTAAAAGCAAATTTTTAAAAAATCTCAGGCTATTGATGAATGGGCCCCATTTGGCTTTCAAAAGTCACTTTCATTTTGTACATTAATTGGACTGTAGGGAGAAAGTCTGTAAAGCTTTGACCCCAATCTTCAAGCCTGATCCCTGAATCTCAGGCCCAAGACCCTGTAAACATCTATTGGTATAATCAATACACCCGCGGGATGGGGAGAAGCAAAGTCTCATGTTGTTGGCAGTTTGAAGAACGACCTTCTAGGAGGATGGGGCCTCTGACCTAGTAGTTCAAGAGCAGAAGAGGAGGATATAACAGTTTAGAAGGAGAGCCAATTAGTATAGTTTTGGAGAGTGTTGAAAACATCAAATGTATATCCATAAACCATAACATTGTAAGGCTCTCAAGATGTTAATTAGCTATGTTTCTGTTACTGAGTATTATGTCAAAAAGAAAGTCTTCCTGGTCAATTAGGATTGGGAAACACTGGTTTAAACAAAATAAAATAGAGTTCCAATACTGTCGATCTTTAATAAATTGTGTATAATGATAATACTCAAGAGGTAAATGACGCAGTATTTTCCAAGAGTATTTGGCCACGGGACCTTCTTATCTCAGACCATCTCTTGAGGCTAATAGACCACCCAGGTCCCCTGGTGCCCAGGCAGTGCTATGTTCCCAGCTCCTCTGCAGAGGAGTGAGAAAAACCCAGAGATTTTGTCCTGGTTGTGCTGGCAACCTGAAAAAGATAAAGACCTCAGGTTTAATCCCTGGAAAATACAAGCCAAGAAAACTGGGTAAATTCTTAACCATTTTAAGAGGGATCATAATACAGTATGTTCCCCCCACTGCTTAGGTCTGTACAAGTTCAGAACCCAAAATGCTTTAAGCAGCCTATACTCTGCATTTCTTTCAAGTAAATTGCTGCTACTTCAGTGAGGTAAACTCGTTGCAAAAATGTCTGATAATTAGTCACTCAACAGATTACTCCATGCATTTTTTTTAAGTCTGCTTATTTTTCTCTCCTTTGTTAGAGAAAAAAATAGGGCCCAGTTATAGAGCATTGTTGTATCTGTTATAATTAGAAAGTAAGGTGACTTGAAAGTAATATGATAGATATCGCAATTTCAAAGCTAGAAATTTTTGCTATGAAATAAAATATAGTCATTGTGAACCCTCATAGTTTGTCAATCTTTAAGTTACAGCTCCTGTCCTGTGGCAAGTTACATAGTCTATGAATGCCAGATTTTCATATCCTGGAATTGAATCTTCTATGTATAATTTGCTACATGTACTCTGTATTTTGTCTGGTTGTCTAACATACAAAAGCCACCACCACATCCTTTCAGTAGGGTCTATAGAAAGACAAACAGATGCAACTCCTTCCACCCAAGAAGCGAGGCCCACAATGAAATGGAGAAGTGCAATTGCTTTCTGGATTTTCCTCACACAGGACGTGAGAGGTATGCAGAGATGTCTTTTAATATTCATCAAAGGCCTTGGAATCATGAGTCCCATTCCACAATGTCTAGAAGATTTATGGAACTAGAAGTTCTTCTCTGCTCAGCTTTCCAGGAAGCCTCTCTTCTGGGCCATCAGGGGAAAAGGGAATGTGTGTTCTGCATGTTCCAAATAGCCAGACCCCTTCGCTTGTTCAGTTCTGTGGGTGCTGTCCAGTGAATTGCAGCCCACTAGCACTCACCTCTGTTTTAAGACTAACTGAAGACAGAAAATTTTAAACTGAACTTCCAGGCCATGAAGCAGCAAAAAAACATTTGAAAATGATCTGGAAACAACATTCCACTAGAAGAGGATTTCTAATGAAAATCAATTAAACCTAACAGGTGTACTGTGTGCTCAAGTCTCTCCCAGGTACCGTACTAGAGGCCACGGAGGCTGGGGGAGCCGAAGGGAGAGTGAGACATCACCCGGGGCCTTGCAGGACTTACAACATAGTTGAGGGAACAGGACTTATAAGGAATAATCAGAGCTCAGCACAGACTACGGAAAAGCGAAAGCTCAAGAGCGTGGAGCAGACCAATGCTAAGTGGAAAAGGACAAGGAATCCATGTGCGCTAGGTATGAGTCGGTTTACGGAGGGCAGAGCTTGGCAGAAGTGAGGAGCAAGCACATTCCACAGTGAGAGCTAACTAATAGGCAAGGAAGAGCATGAGGTAATCCTACTCAACCATTGATTGTTTCTAGAAGGATATGGATAACGCCCACTCTATGCACAAATGCCACAAAATACCCTGTCGACCCTCAGGTGGGCAGCTCGTGCTGTATTGCAAAGACTGACAGGAAGGATTGTATTCTCCACGTACCTGAGGGAAAAGGCCCACAGGCCTCTGTCAAATACAGGTGGAATAAGATGTCAGTCTCATGATGGTCAGGCAAGGTCCTGACCTTCTCCTGGGGCGGGGAAGCAGCAGACCGCAGGGCAGCTGTCTGGTGGGAGCCACCTCGTTGGGGAGGCCAAGGAGAGGGATGCGTGTAGAAACATGGGAAGGGCTTGCCTTTGCTCACCTTCTCCTCTCTCTGTCTCTCTCTCTCAGCCTTGGCGTGCAGCAGTGGTCACTGTACACAGGGGAGAAGCTGGCTCAGCAGCGCCCCCCCAGGACAGGACAGGCATCAGGCTGGGCTCCCCTGTCCGTGGCTCTGCCAGCAGTCGCGAGGCTGGGCCAGACTTCTGTCTTGCCTCCCCATCCTTTGCAGAAAAGGGACAGCGAAAAGAATCTGACGGAGATTGTGAGAGAACGAGGTAAGACAGAGGGCTCCCCAGCCTCAGGAGCCATCCTGACCTTGGACGTGAACTAACCAGAGGGAAATAAAACATATCCTCAGCCTTAACCCAGCATCCTCGCATCCCTGCTGGGCACCTGACTGCCCCGTCCTCACCACCCGCTCCTGCACTGTTCCTCTCCGCCGGATCAGCTGCCTCTGAGGGCGTGATCCCCTTGGATGAGGGCCCCAGCTTCAGGAGTCACACACAGCAAGCTGGGAGGGCCTCAGAGACCATCGTCTGCAGGTGGTCTGGGGCCCCGGGATCAGGAGTGTCCAAGGTGCTTCGGAGGTGGGAGAGGGCAGTCCAGAGAGTGGTGATGTTTCCACGAGAGAGCTCTACTTCATTCGTCCTAATTCGGAGCTCCCTAAGATCTCACTTTTTGAGCTTCCTTCTGTTTAAACAAAACAGAAAAGGGTTGAAAAGCAGCACTACTCTAGCCCAACGATGTACACATGTGGATAGACATTTCAGAGAGCCCAAATGCCCCGCCCATGGTCAGCCAGCCAGTGTGGGCAAGCTAATCAATGGAGGTGGGGAGGGGCCCATGTGGAACCACCTCAGGAGAGGAAAGCCATAAAGGATGGTAGCCCAGAAAATGCACAGAGGAGAGGAACCAGGCTCGAGGCCGAGAGACAGGTACTTCCTGACCCTTCTGAGCTTGCCCCCCAGCCTACAAGCTCTCAGGGCCTCCCCACTTTCTCTGCTCATCCTATTTGCCATCCCTGAGTCATGGAGGAGCCAAGCAGGCTCAGCCAAAAAGCAAAACAAAACACCAGCAGGCAATTACTGTAGACATGGTGTGAAATGCCCGTGGGAAGGTTGTAAGAGAAGTGGTAACAGCTTTCCCCTGACCGGGAACTTGGCTGCTAGAAGCCCCAATAAATGAGTTCTAATGGGCAGAGTAAATTATTTTCTCTTCCACTGAAGCACAATTTTCTATCCGTTTCCTTCTTTTGACGTGGACAGCAGAATAAAAAGGGAGGAGGAGAGCAAGGAGAAACGGGGGAGAAGGGAAAAAAAAAACCACACTTAGACTTTTAATGGAGGCTCATTTGGGTAAAGTATCCCAGCATCCCCATGGGTCTGGAGAATTAAATGCTGTCACTCAGGTCTGAAAGCAGAGTCGTCTAGTTTGCAGACACCTGTCATAATTAAACTAATGGCTCTGAAAATGTGCCTTGATATTAAATCTATCTTCCACTGAGGAGCAGAGCTGATTAAAACCACCGTCTGACAGGTAATGATGAACCTGTAGCTTGCTGAGCTCTGTGACCGGAACCAGCCAGTTTAGGCTGTGCTCTCTACCCTTCCTCCATCGCGGACCCGCCCTTCCCTCTTTCTCCCTCCACCCATCACCAGCACAATTCCCTGCCCTTCCCACCCTCTCTCTTACAGACCCCGGGTTCCCTCTGCCCCCACCTCACACAGCCCCCACTCTGCATGAAGAACAGGCATTCTCAGCAGGGAACGGTTCCCATTCAAGTCAACTCCAAGTATTGTTTGGTCACCAGGAAGCATCACTGGCCGGGCGAATTGTCTATGACAGGAGCAGAGCATGGACGCCCTGGGCAGCCTTTCTGTTTCTTCTCTGGAAGACCGAATTTCCAACCACTTCTATGGGAGAGGTGAAACTCTGCCCTGTTGTCAAGGCCAAGAAACTCTGAAGTTACCAGACGCCTGAGTTGACTATGTTCCCTCATTTCGGGTACTGGGGCCAATGTGCAGACAGACTAGTCTACAAATAGGACTGTCCTTTGGGAAAGCAGCATCATCTCCACCAATCATAGGAAATCCAAAGATGCTGCCCATTTGTACTCAGCTACTCTCACCAGTGAGACGCCTTGAGCACCAGACTCCTCACAGGGGGAATTTAGGTGATGGCAGATCAAAGCCCTTCCATTCTCTGGGCTTCAGCTGCTCCTCCAAGAATGAAGGGTCATGAAATTGTCTCAAAAGGCTCTTCTGCACCCCATAGTCCAGAATTTTGTCCCGAAAGGAGGTTGTCCTTATTTCTTGATTAGGCGTCTTTCACATTTTAGATTATCGTCCCCCAAGGGCGCCCGGTTTATAGCTTTCCTCCTCTCAGCACAAGATGGAGATTCTCAAAAGCCACTGGTTGACCTCAGGACTTCCTCCCTGATGCTACCCTAGACCTTAAGGACCAAGTAGAAATCGCCAAGATGAAATGTGTGGAAAGACAACACACTATCTCCCTGCCCTCTCCTGCCATGACATTCAAGGTCCTCTCAGAAGTGACTTGGGCTCCCTTGTCCTTGTCCCTTCCACACTGCTGTTAAAGTCCACGTTTACCTTCCAACATCCTCCCTCCTCATGCTAAGGGCCTCCCTGCCTGGGGCCCTCCCTACACCTCTGGGTCCCCTGAGAAATATCAAGGAAGACAGAGTTCCACCCCCTCCAGGCCACTCTGTTTAAAAAGACAGCAACCCTACCAAGCAACGGCTCCTGACTAAGCCGGCAGCAACATGATCTAAGCAATCACACCAAGTGGTGAGCCTCCCAATTATCTGTGCGTCACACATAATCTCTATTGATGGCTTGCTTAATTGTTTGGTTGATGGATTTATAGCGTTTGATTCTTTTCAGGGCTCTCTCACCACCCCAATAGCTAAGTGTGTCCCCATTTTACAAATGAGTAGAATGGCTTTTTCAAAGTCACTCGTCAAAGGACTAGTGGGTGGTAGAGCTGGGATTGGGACCCACACTGGCTGACCCCCTATGGAGAGCCACGCTCAGATCACTGAAGCTCCACGTGAACCTCGAGCTGGGTTCCAAGTTCTTTATTAGGAGTTTCTATTATTAAAGTATTTCCATGGACAGCGAGTGATCTCTGAAATGCAATTTTCCTTTCACACGATTTTTCCACCACAGAGCTGGATGTCAGAGACTTCTTTTTTTCCAACTTGTTTCTATGTGAATTTGACTGTTAGGCTCTTTTAAATTCCCACTTTTCTCCATCCTCTTTAGGTAGAGTTTGGCATTGTTAAGGGTTTTAGTTCTTCTTCCTTACCTGCTTCATCACTACTTTCTTCTTTTGTAAAAATTCACGATCGATTGAGGTAGATGCCAATTAAATAGCTTAGCCAGAGACAGGGACAGAGAAAGCGGGGTACGGGGACCTGAAAAAGGCAGGCCAAGAACAGGAGAGATACAGAGAGACAGAACAGAGACTCAGAAAGAAAGAAAATTAGGCCAAAGAGAGAATTACGGAAAGAGGAAAGGCTGGATGACACAAAGATAGACAAAGATGGGGAAATTAGGAAGAAATCGCTCTGTTCATCTGTCTTCGCCAAACACCCTGAAGTCAGACTCCTGCCTCACACAACATCCATGCACACACACACACGCATGCACACACGCATACACACACACACAGGAGGCTGCTACATTTTAGAACACCATTAGCAAAGCGGGCCCCAGCTGAAGGAGTCCCCTGTCCAGCAGCCCAGGCTGACACTCCTGTCTGACCCCTCCCCCCAAAGGCCGCTCCTCCTTCCCTTAAATGACAGAGGCTCCATCTCTCAGATGGCAGCGGGGCCTCTAATTGTGCCGAGCAGCGATGCCACGGATGCCCGGGCAGCCTCGTGTCTCTCACTATCATTAGCTTTCTTACCAGGCTCTGAAGCCTTCCGCTGCCACAACAGTAATTACCAAGAGATTAGGCAGGCATTAAGCACTCCTTAATTTGACACATTGCAATGATCTCCATTCAGCCTTTCTGCTCGAATAACTCTCAACAAATATTTCGGAGGCTACCAAAATAAACAGAAGCACTGTGTTTGCACAGCTGAGGCTCCCTTCCTGCTTCTCTAAATGCCATCAATTCCAGGTAGGAGGGTGGGATGGGGGCCAGGGAGGGAAAAGGAGGAGGTGGCACCACTTGCAAGGCCCTAAAAGAGCCTGAAAACCCAAGTCCATAGAGTGGGAAGAGATCAGTAAAACACTAACATATGGCATGCTACTATTGATGGCGATTTAATAGGGCCCATTATTTAAGCAAGTAGTTATATAAGAATTTAGTAAAGAGACATCAGTATTTATATAAAAACCACCACATTAGGAAAAAATAATAATTACAGTGAAGGGAGTTATGTTGTTGTTGCTGGGATTTTTTGGTGGGTTATTAGCTCAGACATTATTCATTAAGTAATGCAATGGGAAAACTACTGTTAATATGGCAATAAATCCCACCAGGACCCATCACAGGCGAGATAGGATCATTTGGTAATTACAGTGCATTAGAAGTTCAGTATTCCCTTTCAAGCATTTCGTTTCCCCACTCCCACCCAAACATTCACATATATACCCCTCTCTCAGCTAACCTGAATTAGCACTAGCTGAAAAATGGCGTGGTGACACGGAGGACACAGCATCCATGAGCTCTCTAGGTAAGAAACAAGACAGATAAAATGGACATCCATGAAGAGTCGAGATGAATTTACAAAAAAAATGAGTAAAAGTCAGAATGACCAGAAATTGAATCAGGGATATAAGTGTTTATGGGAGAAGAGTGGATTGATTAACAATATTATTAGATGAGAAATGAAGTCTGAGAACCAAATAATGAAATAATTGGGATCTTCCATCATAGAAAGATGAGAAACACTGTTCTAGAGTCAGAAATTGGAAACAAAGTCATTTTAATCGGGTATTTCCACCCCTGAGAGATATGCTTCCATCCAGGTAGCCCTCACAAGCAGTGGCCTTCCTCCTGGCGTGGTCTCGGGGATGTCTGGGGAGCATCTGTGTCCAGGAGGCCAACACGGCCTGATGGAGTTCTTGCATCCAGTGCCAGGAGTTTGGCTGCTATAGAAGGAGAACTGTGACTCAGGGTGGCCTGGGGTCTTTCTTTCTTACTGGAGGGACATCAGCATTCACCTTCTTTACAGATGAAGAGGAGAGCTAGTAGGATAGATGGAGCGAGAGGTTCCCATTTGTAACTGTAATGAGTCATCTCAGCTCTTACACACGCCTCTTCTCGGTGCTCTCTCAACCAGGGATGACGGTTATTGAGCACTTAACCACTGCTAAAGTGTGAAGAGCCGTACATTCGATCAGGGATCAGCAAACGGTGGTCCAGGCCAAACCCAGCTCACAGGCTGTTTTTTAAAATTGTTTTATTGGGACACAGCCACATCGATCAGTTTACATACTATCTATGGCTGTTTCGTACTGTAACAACAGAGTTTACTGGTTATGATAGAGACCTTATGGCCCACAAAGCCTAAGATATTTACTGTCTTGCCCTTTATAGGAAAAGCTTGCTGATAGATGGATATATGTCAGTGAATGAATGAATGAAAGAATGAACAAATGAACTAGACTGAGGAGTTATATCTGTGGGAATGATTTTACCAAATAGTACTGGTGGCATCTGAAAGTTTCTAAGATGTATTGTAGGGCTCTGTCCTCAGTTCTGCCCTTTTTAGTACTTTTTCAGTGACTTAGACCAAGAGATAGATGGGAAGTTTACCCAATTTTCAAATGACGAGAAGACAATATGGATAGTAAGTATATTGGATGACAGATCCAATATTCAAAATGATCTCAACAAGCTGGGGGCGGGGAGGGGCTGAATCTAATCAAATGAAATAAAAGGGACAAATGTCAGATCCTGTGATTCGGCCCAAAATATCAACTCCTCAAATGCAGAATTGGGTGAAGGTGGGAGGCAGAAAAACTTGCCTCAATAGCAGCATGCACGAAAACAACTTTGGGGGTTTGACAGACCCATCACCCAGTAGTGATTAAGGCTGCCCCCCAAATAAATTTTGCTCTCAACCTCAGATGTTTGTGACACAAAACAGAGAATATAAATGTTCCATTCTCTTCAGTGTACTCAGATCGTGCCGGAAGTATCTGTTTCTATAACAATAAGGATGATAAAATTGTCAAAAATTGCTGGGTATTTACCTTAAGTGCAGCAGCACATTGAACTTTTATTATCTCTTTGAATTTTGAGTGTTTTAACTTAATAATATGAAGTGGGGACTATTACTGCCCCCATTTCATGGCTGAGGACATTTAGAGAATAAGGTCATGTCACTGGCATGTAGGGAGGTCGAGAAACCAATCTGGACAATGTACTCCAGAGCCCAAAGGCTCCACCACACGCTGCTGCACACAAGCCTGCTCCGAGGCTGCATGCTAGGTGGACTTTGGAAAGCGAAGTGCCCCCAGAGGTGTCACCAATGTGGAAGGACTGTTTAAGACTTTTCATATCCAAAGAAAGGTAGAAAGAGGTGAGCATTTGGCTTGGAGGAGGCTTGGGTTGTCTTTCAGGCGAATGAAAAGGCACTGTTGAGTTTAACAGGCAGCTCCCCTACGCAAGCCAGATGCACATCTATCTACGCCTTCCAGCTACTCACACTCATCCACTCACCATCGCCAGTGGGACTGGTCAGCGTGTCACCGGGGGCTAGCCGCTTTCTAAAGCACATCGGATTCTCTGGACTTCACACCATCAGTTTATTCCTCCCATAGGCAGAGCCATTGTGAGGGAGTGGTGGAGGCCCTATGGCATGGAGCCCTCAGTGGCCCAGATGCCTTACATCTTGCAGCATTACTTTCCTGTTCAGAACCAGCATTTCCAGGTCCTTGGAGTTTTCTGCATTCAATACAGACAAAGATAGAGAGGCTCCTATGGGGGAGGTTGTTAGGGGAAGGCCTGGAAATGGCACTCATCGCTTCTTCTCACATCTTATTGGCCTGTCCATGATCACTAGGGAGGCTGGAACAATAGACTAGCTGCATATGTCCCTGAAGATGAGGAGGGTATGGATGTTCCTGAGCACTAGCCTTCTCTCCTACTGTCAGAGCTCCAGAAGATTGATTGGCCACAACCAGTGGGCCGTCAACCAGCATAAATACCTGCCTGTCAAGTCCTAATAATGTATACCTACTATGTGCAAGGCACTCAGTTGGGAACTTCTCAATGAGTTACAGTCTTCCCTTTTAGTGATCTAGGAAAGATATGCAAAAACAGCCACGCTATTCTGCAAGGTGAATTAAATGTTCTAGGAGGTATATACATAGAGTGGGAGCACGAAAGGAAGAGTTCATTCTAGTAAGAGGAATCAGAAAAGGTCTCAGGGCAGAGTCTCAGCTAATGAATAGGAACGTAACAGGCAAAAAAGCAAGAAGAAGAGCTTGTCAAGAAGAGAAAATAGCAGGGAGAAATGCACAAAGGCATGGGAGTGCTTGTCATGATCAGGGCCAAGCAACTGGTTCAATGTGACTTAATCACAGCGTGTCTGAGTCATGTGGTGGGATGTAAGGTTGGGCCAGACCATGCTGAATCATGAATGCCATGGTGGAGAACTTTGACTTTATTCTGAATGCAGTGGAGAATGGAGGAGGGTGACAGAATCCAAGTCTGCAGGTGTGTGACAGTCAGATGGCAAGTTGAAAGGCTGAAGGCAGGGAGAGGAGTTAGGGGTTGGAATAGTGCTGATGGACGGTGGGGACAGTCTAGCCTAAGGCAGTGAACATCCACCTTTGCCCTTGTCCAGACCCTTTACAGCTCTCCAATATGTAATCAGATCATCTGCAGTCAGTGGCATCCTTCACTTACAGTTGATTTAGAAGACATATCAAAAGATCTGCTCAGTTTAGAAGACGTCAAAATATCTGCATATTCAGAACCAGCGTTAATACTATGGTTTACTAACTTTGAAAATGGTACTGTCATAGCCCATTCAGAGTCAGCTTCCACTAGGCCCTCACCTGGGAATAATCTACCTTCAGAATCTGCTTCTCCACCGCTTCCACTCGTTATTTCTTGTCCCACTCATTACCTCTGAATCGTCCCAGTGGGTTCCATAAAAACCGCCTCTACTCTGTGTCCAAGGATAGAGCTGTTGGCAACTCCTTTCAAAGTGCCTTGGGTAGCCAAGATTCTCCATAATCCTCTTCTATTTAGAGACTACACATATTGAGGGCTTTTTTTTACTCTCCTCAGACCTCAAAAGCACAGGTGCCCAGAAAGGCTGGCCACATCAAATTTCCAGCCCAGCAGCTAGACTCCACTCATGCACTGCTCCTGCCAGCTCCCATTTCTTCATGGTGGAACCCATATGGTGGTGCGGCCTGACACATAGCCCTCACTTTAGTCTCCCTGCACACATCCAAAACTGTATCCCTCTCCCATGTCTGACATGTGAACATGCGCTCAACCCCCAGGGCTTGGTAGAGACCTTGGCTGACCCAGCTATGGCCCTCTTCTGCCTTTGTTTTAGATTTTCAGCCCTATAACAGGATGGGTAAGCAAGCTGTACCAACCTTCCCCTACAGCCAAGGAAGTAGAAGGGGGAGACAACTGACAGAGCTGGGTCACAGCCTGAATGAGCTTGGTGCTAGGGGTGGCAGTGCTGCATCGGGAGATGGAAGAGCTGAAATTTTCCTTTGAGAGAGTTAAAAAAGGGTGAGCCAGGGCAATTCAAGGAAAAAAAAATAACTACTTTTTGAGAACCAGAGTAGTCACAATACAGAAGTGGTATGTGACTCTTGGGAAGTGAGTTATATTGTTCAGCAAGATAAGGGAAAGAAAACCAGGCCAGACCTTCTGTGTGGCAGAAGGAGAGGAGACAGTGCTGCAGAAAGAACAAGGAATTCAGATTCCAGCTCTGTGTCCTCCAGCAAATTACTTCAATTCTCTATGCTTTACTTTCCCCATCTGTAAAATGGGGAAGGGGTGGCAGTAAGAAGGATGCCTTTACCAGGAGTTATTGACGGGATAAGGGATGAAGAATGTTAAATGCCAAGCTACTATCTGTAGTGTATGTATGGGGCTACAGAACGTGAATCTAGGAGCAAGTGACAGATGCCATAGGCAGATAGATTTCAGCTGTAGAGAAGGAAGATCTTTCCAGCTACTGCAGCTATCAATGAGATGGAATATTTCTGGAGGTAGTGAGTTTCCTGTCACTGACGGTGACCAACAAAATTCAGGGTAGCCCCATTCAGGGGATGTCAGTGTAGGAACTCCCGCATTGAATAGGAAATTGGGGAGATGAACTCTGAAATCCCTTCCTGCCTTGAGAGCCTGCAATTCTTGATTTTGCCTTTGCTCAGGCAGAGCACAGGAGACTAAACCCTCTCAGACAGATAAAGTGCCGCTCAGCAGTGAGTGGGAACTGAGGCTCTGACTGAACAAAAGCAGAAAGGCCATCATCCAGGGCCCCCATCGTCAAACCCTGTGTCCACTCCATGCTTCATTCAATTCCATCCAATGGTTCTTTGTATAGGGGTGAGGAGGAGGGCAAATCACTGAGGGTTTATTTCGCCAGGCCCTGTAAGTGGGAAGGCTTGATATAAGCAAGACCTGTGGGCTGCCAGAGGAGCTTCTGCCCTTAAATAGTAATGAGATCTATCGGTCTCCTTAACAAATGCATCTTCCCTGAGCGCTAAGTAAACCATCTCCATTTACAGTGTCAATATCAACGCAGGCCGTTCCCTGCCTCTCAAGCAGCCTGAGCTGATTGCAATTGGCTGCCATTCCTGATTCCTGTGCTCAGTGAGAGCTGTCAATGGGCATGTCAATAAGCCACCGGGACTATTGATCAGCATAGGCATTTAGGGGTCACCGGTCGATGAGAACTCTTGCCAAGAGATGTAGAAAATGATAGCTTTCAGATAAAGGCGGCAAAGTGAGGTTCCCGAAGGAGAAATAATATAGCTCAATTTCCCCTGTCCTGCTGCTTGTCAATTTCCCTTGGTTTTCTTGAGAGGGGAAGGAATAAGGGGGGAGAGACAAGGAGGGAGAGAAGTGAAAAAAGAAGTGAGCAACTCAAGTGCTTGACTGAAAATATCTCAGAGTATGAAAAACCAACGGCCACAATAAAACCACACAGCATCCCCCAGGCCACTGTCTGCATCAAAAGAATAAAGAGACAAAGCAAAAGAGGCAGTGTTTCTGAAAGAGGAGTGCTCAGAGGATGAAGGCCAAGACGACAAGCATTCTTCAGAAGTGGGTTTTGATGGATTCACAAAAATGAGTTCAATAGCTGTTTGCTGGCCCCAACTATTCAGTGTTTAACTAGAGTGGTCCAATTCGTCATCAAGTCATTTGCTGTCCCAGATTGATCTTCACCCTGAGTGGAGGGGAAAGGCTTCACATTTGAAGCAATGTGACTTGTAATAGTTCATCATGGAAATAAAACATGTTAACATGACACTTTGTATGGGGGCGGAGAGAGGTGACAGAGGCTGATTATTATTTTCTCCATTCTGTACCCCAGAAATTTAACTGTTATTTTCACATTGTAAAACCATTGTCCATTTTCTCAGTTTCAACAGTGAATTGCCTTAATGCAAATTAAATTATTCAATTTACAGATAATTTGATTGCGTAAAAATATCCAGCATTCACGAGCACAAAATTTTTCTAACTGTTTTTTGATTTACTGAGTCCTAGATTTCACAGATAATTCTGGGCAGAGAAACATTTCTTTCAAGTAAATGGTCAACAAAATGAGAGAAATCAACTTAAAGGCCAGTTATCTATAGTCAGAACCCTGTAATAAAGCTTTCTGACCTTTTAAATAGAATACACCCACGCAAGGTTAACTAACATGCCACATATTGGCTTCCATTTTTCTCCATCCTTTCCTTTCTGAATTGAGCTCCTTTGTGACCTTATATACTATTTCTTTGGGAATTGTTTCATCTCCTTCATTCAAAGCCACATCTCAGCTTGCCTCTGAGAGAGTGAAATGCATCTCAAGTCCCGCCAGTCAGACCTTGTACTTTAATTAAACTGTGAAAGTTGCTTAAAGCAATAATTCAGCATCTTTGTCTGAAACTTTAAGAGACATATGAACAACAAGATGGAGACGCATTTCAATGAGGTTGAGCAGTATCACACGTCATCCCTCCTGACTGTGTGTCAAAGTTCATTCATTCATCATTGCAAAAGATATGTATTGCCAGGTAAGAGATGAGGCAGCTTAAATGTAAGGTAGAAGGGGCGCTGATTGAATACATACACTTATTCTGCTTGATTCTGACTAATGACACTAAGAGGACAGCAAAAAAAGAAATCCAAACTTCAGGAAACCCACGGAGAAAATAGGAGAACAGGTCACAGCTAACAAGAAATATCAACAAAACTTTGGAAGTAGGGACGTAAATAGGTAAATTATTAATGAAATAGCAGACAAGAGAAAACTAAAATCTACACTGGCAGCAAGAGGTGAAGCCTCAGAACCAGGGTACTTCACAATGTAGCCCCAAAAGTCTCAAGAATTGGAGGCACCCAGTACCTCAGATGCAGGGCTACAGGGCAGGGCTGAATGTATAAGTGTTGGTTCAAAGTCTTTAAAAGAAGCAGTTAGGCTCACGGATGCCCTGTTCTACCACATGGCCAAGTGGTCCTTCTTCACTACAGAGGGGTCGGAAGGGTTACTGTAGAGCAGTGGTTCTCAAAGTGTGGCCCTGGGACCAACAACATCAGCATCATTTGGGAAGCTGTTAGGAATGCAAATTCGCAAGCTCCACCCCAGACCTACTGAATCAGAAGCTCTGGGATGGAGCTCAGCAATCTGTTTCAACAAGCCCTCTAGATGATTCTGATCCAGGCTAAGTCTGAGAACTATTGTCCTATGTAGAGGTCGAGCAGCCAGACAGGCTCTGACATCAAGGACAACAGTAGTGGCTGAAAAGAGTAGCCAACTACTGAAAGATGGAGTGAAGTTGATACACAGAACACTGAACCCCCAGCACACATCTCAGCTCCCAGAAAGTTGGAAGCCAAGTTCCTATACCCCAGGTGGGATATTTAAGGATTCCTCTCTGGAAAACTGATGGGCCTAAGAGAAAGTATCTGCAGTTAGTGACATTAAGAGGCAGGGGATCCCCAAACGAAATGGCTTGGTCACAGCCCAGTCAGCCTACAGGAAAACCCACCAGCCAATCAGCCCCATTCAGTCAGACAAAGATTTCTGTCAGCCTCAGCCCTAATGATGAACCAACATTCAATGATTACCAGATGGGGGAGGAAATCCTCAAACAGGAAAGATGAAGACCAAAAGTAAAACAAGCAAACAAAACAGAAATCAGAAACTTGGAAAAAATGAAAAACATGTAAGAAAGAGGAGAAAACTTTTTAAAAAATGAAAGCTATAATTAATCATTTCAAAAGGGTAAGAGAAGATATTGTATTCACGAAACAGGAACAGGGACTATTCAAAAAGGGGAACATTGAAATAAGTTTCCAGTTCTTGCCAAGGCAGAAAACTGGCTTGGAAAGTTGGCTCCCTCCCCCAAAATCAACCTGGAGAATTACATGGAAAGCTGTGAAAACACAGACTGCTGAGCCCCACCCCCTGTAGGTCCGTCAGCAGGAGGCTATCAAGACGGTGCTGAAGCACTGTGATGAGTAAAGAAAATGGGTGCAGACTGAGCATCTTCCCTTGGGCTTTTACTCTCCACCCAGGCATGCTTCATTCCAAGAATTTATAGGCAAAATTCAGACCAGAGAAGTTACCAAATAAATCAGCAATCAGGGAGTGATCAGCAATAATTCTGTGGTGCTTGAGTCTCTTCACCTTGGGGCTCATCCCCTAACTTCTCCTCCAGCTTAATAAGTAAGACACAGTCCGGAGGAACTTCAGCTCTTCCCCCAAGGAGGCTGAGCCTGCAGACCAAGACACCTGGGGAGCACAACCACTTACAGGAGAGACGACAAAATGAGCAACATACACCAAGAGGGGCAAAATGATTAGAGCAGACGGCCCAGAAGTTCAAACAGGCATGATAGATATACTTAAGGATATAGGGAAGCTACAAGCACTGTGAAACAAGAACAAATTGTAAAGAAAGAACCAAAGAACCAAGCAGAAGTCTTATATATGAACATATGATAGTAGAAATCAAGGATCAGATACACGGAATAATTTCTACGATGGGTACATCTGAGAAAAGAATTGAGGAGTTGGAAGATCTGACTGAAGAAATTTTCAACAAGGGAGCAAGATATGGAAAACATTTTTTTAAAGCCAAGAACTATGGCTTACGGAAGTAGCAAAAACTGAATAGCAATGAGGAGATAGCACAGGAAGAAAAAATATCGGAAGCAATAATGAAGATACGAATTGAGTTTAAAATTCTGAAGGTGCCCAGTGTGGCTGAGGATGTGGCACGATGGGAGCCACATCTCCTGCTGGTAGGATTTAAACTGGTACGACCACTTTGGAAAACACTTTGGCGTTAAACATGCCAACATAAAGTTAAACACGCATATAATGTACACCCCAGCAACTCCACCTGTGGGTGTATATCTTAGAAAAATTCTCAAACACGTGTACCAGGAGATATGTAAAAGATTATTTACGGCAGCATTATTCTTCATAGAAAAAATCTTGGGGAAAGTCAAATGTCCGTCAACAGTATAATGAATAAATAACTTGTAATATGTTCATACAATGGAACATAGAACAGTGAAAAGCTTTAATTATTAATATGTATAGACCTCAAAAACATAACGTTAGCCAAAAATAAGGAGATATTTTAAAGAAAATAATACAGTATTATTCCATTTATTTCAAGGTAAAAATCGAGCAAAATTAAATAATATGTTGTTGAGGAAAACATATTTACATGGTAAACAAAAACCATGAAAGAGAGGGATTAAAACAACACTGAGAACCGTGGTCCTTTCCAGGAGGAGGGCAGCTGGATGTAACAGGGAAATGCACTCAGGGTGCTTCTGGGTGTTGGTGATGCTATGTTTCTTGGTCTCAGCAGTGAGTATTTGGCTGGGTTTTTTTTTTATTGTATTCAAACTGTACATGTATGTTTTTCATAAACTTATATCTATCTATCTTGCTATGTCATACAATAAAAAATAAAACAAATAATGAAGGTATATTTTCCAGAATTAAAGAAAGATAAAAGATGTTGAACTGAAAGCAGGAAAGGAGATGGGGGTATAGCTGAGGACGTGGAAAATATGAAATAAGATGTGATAAATCTTAACATAATAGTCATTACTGTAAATAGAAATGGGTTAAACTCACTGCTATGGACTGAATTGTGTCCCCCCAAAATGCGTATGTTGAAGTTGTAACCCCTGGTCCCTCGGAATGTGACTGTGTCTGCAGAGAGGGCCTTTAAAGAGGTACCTGGTTAAAATCAGGCCATTAGGGTGGGCCCTAATCCCATACGACTGGCGTCCTTATAAGAAGAGAAGATTGGGACACACAAGAGACACCAAGGATGCCAATCACAAAGGAAAGGCCGTGTGAGGACACTGCAAGCCAAGAAGAAAGGCCTCAGAAGAAATGAGACCTGCTGACACCTTGATCTTGGACTTCTGGCCTCCAGAACCGTGAGAAAATACATTTTTGTTGTTTATGCCACCCAGTCTATGGCATTTTGTTATGGCGGCCCCAGCAAGCTAAGACAATCAACCCTTCTGGGCTAGTTGTTAAGATTCGGCGCTTGCACCACCATGGCCCAGGTATGTTTTCTGGTCAGAGAACCACAACACCTGTCTGTCTGTTGGTTGTCACACTGTGGTGGCTAAGTGTTGCTGTGATACTGAAAGCTATGCCTCTGGGATTTCAAATACCAGCAGGGTTGCCCATGGTGGACAGGTTTCAGCAGAGCTTCCAGACTAAGACAGACTGGGAAGAAGAACCTGGTCACCCACTTCCAAAAGAATTGGCCACAAAAACCCTATGAACAGCAGCAGAGCATTGTCTGACACAGCACAGGAAGGTGAGAGGATAGTGCAAGAAGACTGGCAGGGCTCCGCTCTGCTGTACATGGGGTTGCAAGGAATCAGAATCAACTCCCCGGCACTAATAAATGACAGCAAACTAATACACTCACCAATCAAAAGACAGAAACTTTCGAATTAGATGTTAAAAGTAATCCAATAATACAATGTCTATATGAAACAGAACAAAAACCAGAAAGATTGAAAATGTAGAAAGTGAAAAAAAAATACCTCAAAAGTATGAACAAAAATAAATCTTGGTTAACACTTTTAATACTGGATGAAATAGAATTTAAAGCTAAAGCAAAATATCCAAAGGGATAAAAAATCATCGTATGCTGGTGAAGCAAAAAGATATAAATGTTTTCAACACAAATACACTTAAAAACACAGTCTCAAAATATTAAAAGCAACAGCTGACATAATTAGAGGGAAAAAGAAATAAATCAACAATTGCAGCTGAGGATTTCAACGGCCCCTTCAGAAACAGATAGATCAAGCAGACAAAAGAAATGGATGGAAATGTAGAAGATACGAACAACAGAAATAATAAGTCTCAGCACTTACAGAACTCTGCCCCGAATGAATAGACATTCCGGGCTATTTTGAGCACACACAGAGCATTTATAAATCTAAACTGAATATTGGACCATAAAGGAAACCAAATAAATTTTAAAAAATCAAATAATACTAAGTTCTTAGACCATAATGCAATAAATTTTTATATCAATAACACAGCAATCTTTTTTTTAAAAAGTCCACGTGTTTGAAAATGAAATAGTATATTATTAATGAGTTAAAAATAGATATCACGAATAAAATAAGAAATATTTAGAGCTAAATAACAAAGAAAACGTCAAAATTTACAGTACAAAGCTAACAGTATTTAAAAGGAAATTCACAAGTTTAAATAAATTTATTAGGAATCAAAAAAGATCAAAAACAAATAAGCTAAGGATTCAACATAAGACGTTAGAAACAAGAAACAGATTAAATCCGAAGAAACAAAAGAGGAAATATTAAAAATAAGCATATTAGTCATGATCCAGTCAGGAGACGAAAAACAGTAATTTGAACAAGAAATACATAATGTAAATAATTATTAACTTTTTGTAAGGAATTACCAACTATAGGGGAATAAAAACAGAAATCTGAAGAATGCCCACGGTCTACAGCAAAAATGGAAGAGGGTCTCTCCTCAAGGCTGGGATTCAGACCTCATTAGAGAACAATGGTGCAGTCCGTGGATGCCAGAGGAGTTCTCTGTGTTTCCTGGACCAGAGTGTGTCCCCATTTGCAGGCCAAGGTCGGCAGGCATGGAACCACAGGTCCCAACTGGCAAACAGAAAACCCCCAACAGGGAGGCCAAGAGCTGAGACTGAAAGGATGGAAACTGCCAATGGGATAACAACAAAACTCCCCAAGATGCCGCCCCTGGGGGAGCTGCTCAACCACCTCTAGTTCGCATGTCTTGCTAAGGCATCTAAAATGCTTGCTACTTTCCTGCTCATCATCCACTCAGTTTAACGCCATCAAAGAAGTGGAACAGTGTTTTGTGGAATGTCACAATTATCAAGATCTCTGCAGACTATATTATAGCAGAAAGCAAAATTGACAGCCCTGAGGCAGCACTGTGAAAATACACTGTTGGCACTACCAGGTAAGAGCAAACTGCTACAGTGATCCTTTCAAATTGGAATGGAGGAAAAAGCATCAGCTACATCAATAACTACTTACCAAACGCCGGGAATTGCACTGATTTGCTCCAGTAAAGGTTCAACAGAGACGACAGCTGCATTTGGAATCACTGCCTGATTCAGTTTATGACAAACCACAGTTATTCTCCAATAATCGTCCAATGTCTGCACAGGCCAAACAGGTGAGTTAAAAGGGAACACGATAGGTATCACCACTCTGACTTCTTTCAATGATGGATATTGGCATAAATCTCTGGAATTTCCCCAGAGATACAATACTGCTTCTGATTTATTAGCTTGGTATGAAGGGGCAGTTCCAGGTGTTTCTATTTAGCCTAACCAGAATGGCTCTCATCCTGTGGGTCTAAGAGTCAATGTGGGGGATACTTCCAGTTTCCAAGTAAGTGTATTACAGTTATACATTCAAGATCTGGGGAAATAACCCACAAGCTGGGTCTGTGGATGAATTAGGCCCAGTGTGAGTTAAACTTCAGCTAAGGCTCTGTTACTTGATCACTATAGCCCCCACTTTGACTGGTAGATCAGAGCCACGTTTTGGATGCCCAGGAATTAGTGTCAATTCACAGCCGGTGTCCAGTAATCTTCAAAATGTTTGAGTCTTGCAGAATCCCTCCCGTAACTGGCCTGATGTCCTTTGGATGAGGCTTAGAAGAAGTTTCACAGTGCCTACTTGTAAAAATGCAGCAGAGTCCTTCCTCAAGGGGCTCCAGGGTCTCTTTCGGTCAAGAGGCTCTGGGTCTGTGCCCTGACTTAGGTCTGGAAACTGGCTACTCAAGTCAGGTTTTTGGCCAGACTAACAGATTTTTCTGTTACATAGATCAAGAAATATTTTAGTAGCCTGCCCATCTACTTCTTTCCGAGAAACACTGTAACCAATTACCTATCACCAAAGATCTCAGATATGAGATTCCAGCCTTCTTGAAGAGGTTGCGATTGTAACCCACTAGACTGTGGGGAAGTTTGCTGGGCTACCCTGAGCCAGAACTGGCCCACAGTTACTGGGCTGAGCTGGTGGCCAGGGAAGTACAGGACAGCACAGGCAAGCAGTAAAACCTTCACCGGAGTGCCAGTGGGCCAAGCCTGGTGGGCAAGAATCTGCCCATTGGAATGTTGACGATAGTCTTCCGGAAGCTGCCCTTGGTGGTTCCTGTTGAACTCTCCACCTACAGGCCAACTAGAGCACCCATAGAACTCCCAGGGAAAGTGCCTGCAGAAGTGCTGCCAAAGCTTGCTAGGGAGGAGCTCCACTGCATGTCCTACGGATACAGGAACCAGCAGGAAGAAATATACCGGAACCAGGAAGAGAAGCCACTTTCCCCTGCAGTGTCCCTTCTGCGCCCTCTACTGACAAAGCTTAACGTTGTGTCAGCTGACAAGGAAGAAATGTTGCAGTATCACAAGCAGGGCAACCAAAGGGAGGGTTGGAGCTGAGAGGCAATGAAGTCGAACTGCCACGTAAGAAAAATAACAAACAAAATACAGAAAATTAACAAGACAAAGGTGGTTGTTTGAAAAGTCTCATAGGTATAGAAGTCTTAGGCAAGACTAACTAAGACCAAAAGAGAAAGATGGTGTATAAAGGAAAATCCAGAGAACAATAAAGAGATCTTATACATTTTAAATATAATAGTGGAGATTTTAAAAATTAACTGAAGTGTTGACCCTAAACTCAAGGAAATTTCCCAGAAAATAGAACAAAAAAACAAAGATACAGAGAATGTCTGGAGGGCATATAAATTATTTCTAGCCCTGTATGGGCTCCCAGAATTGCTGTGCCTGCTTCTTCCTGGTACTTTCCCCCCTGCATCAAAGTAGTATCTTTCCACACATGTGCAAAGCAGTACTCAGCCAGCCGTTTCTCCTGGCTCACACCAGGACCCTCTCCAGAGCCTTTCCTATGGTCCTCAGCACAGATGGCCTGTGGCCAATCATGAACTCCAAGGGGAGTAAACACCCAGTCTTCCTGCCTCTATATGGAGCAAGCTCTTTGGTGCGATTTATGCTCCAGAGCTCCCTGTGCAATTAGGCTGAAGCTAGACTCTTCCTGAAACCACATCTCAGCCTGTCTTCTTCCCTGTGCTCTCTTGCTTCCCTCAGTTCCTTAGAGGTTTCTCCTGAGGGCACTCCCTCCATAAATCACTTAGACAAGAACCCCTGTCTCCGCCTCTGCTTCTGAGGAATCCAACCTAAGGCGGAGGGGTGACATGATGAAAGCTGCACGACAGGCAAGTGAATTTAGCAGCGGTGTTTAGGATCGACCAGAGCAGGGAGACCTCGGGTTAAGGAAAGTCAGCTAGGAGCTAAGTTTTAGGGATGAGATGAGAGGTAAGAAGGGGCTGAAACTGAGGAGAAACAGAGAAAATGAAGAGGAGGAGGCAGACAAAGGATTACTCTGGATAGACTCCTTAATACTGATGCAACGTGGCAGATGCGAGAAAGGAAGGGGTGAGATAGGATGGCAATGTCTGAGGTCTGGGTGACTGGGAGGGTGGCAGCCCCACATGCAGACATCAGGGAACCAGAGAATACTCGTACTGGGAGAAAGCACCGCATGTGAAGCTGTCACACCAGACTTAACGTCTGCATACACTGCAGTTTACAGAGCTCTCAAATACATCATCTCCTTTTTCCAAAGGTCTCTGTGAGATGTAGTAGTAGGTATTCCTAACTCTCTACTCTTTCCTTCTTTCTTGTGACCTTGAAGTACTTCATACATCCTCACGCCATTGACTTTGGGCTTGGCCGTGTGATTTATTGTGGGCAATGTAAAGAAACATGGCATGAGCAGAGACTTGCAGTGTGCTCCTGTAATTCGACCTGGCTCCATGCTTTTGCTCTTCACCTTCAGAAGAACACGTCCCAGGGAGCTGCTGACCCGAAGAGAATGAGAGACGTGGAGAGCAGGCCTAAATCCAATCCACAGCTTAGAACGAGATGCAGCTGATCCTATCCAACCCCAGCAGAACCACAGGAACCTGCAAACCTGTAAGTAAGAAATAAATACTTGTAGCTCGGAGCCACTGCATTTTGGGAATGTTTGTTATGCAGCACTCTTGAACAACAACTGACTAATACAGTTAGGTAAACAGATATTATTAAGATGCCTATTAAGCAGATGAAACAACAGAGATACAGAGAGGTTAAGAATTTGTCCAAGCTCGTCACTCAAGGAAGAGGGTTAACTGTGTTCTTGTCTATGTACTCAACAGAAAGACCCTGTAAATGTTGACACATTTCACAGCTTAGAAACCCAGCATTCAAAGGAATAATTTTTAAATGCTTTAAAAAAATAAAGTACTGAGTTTGCTAATAACCTAAGAAATGCATGTTTTCATATATGCTGCCTATTAAGTCTGTTCATATCGTATCAGCAAACACCATGTCGTCTTGGAGAGGTTCCTAGTTTTTCCTGTGAAATGTTTTTCAACGCCTGAGTGAATCAAAATGAATGTAAATGAGGTTTATTAAGTCAACCCCACATGGTGCTGTATTGTCAGCATTTGTAGGGCTGTGACAGGTTAGTTATTGCAGTTTGAAAGAAATGTCACCAACACAGCAGTCTGCAGAATTAACTTAAAAAAAAAAAATATATATATATATATATATATAACGTTTCAGGGTTTTCCACCCTTTCGAGAATCATCTCCTCAGAAAGTGACAGGGGACTGAGAGAGGCTCAGTTTTGCTCATTCTTTTTCATCAAGAATCACTCTCTGGCTACATGATACCTGAGGCCAGGGGTCAGGGGTTGCAGGTAACCACCCAGGCTTCTGGGAGCTGCTGTTAATGGACCATGGAGAGGAAACAAAATAAGGGTGATTGGAGTTGACAAGGAGTGACAGGAGCCAGTGGCAGCAGCGCCAAGTGCCCTCTGCACCCAGAATGAGTGTCAGACTGGTTTGGGGGTGGGCTGGGAGTAGAAGAAAGAGGATAAAGAAGGCAAAGGAGGCCCGGATGCTGGGCTGTCAAATATGAGTTTTATTAACTCCAAGGAGGCTGACGACGTCACCCCTTCCTGAGCACGTTGCTTGCGTTCACCCGCGGCACTCAGGAATAGTCTGGCCGGGTAGGCAGTCCCATGGGTGACTTGATTTGAGAAGAATCAAGAGGACTGTAGCCTCTAAATCCTCACGCTGAGTCACTGTCCGTGACTTTTGGAGAACTGCTCCTTCCCGTCCCAGAGCCTTCCATTCTAAGAGCTCTCCTCTTACATGAAGATAGCTCATGGGAAATATAAACACGTTAAGCATTCATCTATTAAGAACTCAGTAAAAAATACCTTTTAATGGAAACCTCAAGGAATACCTCATCGTAGGGCCAACATTTGGCACTTGGAACCGGAGTTGAGTCATCCAGAGGAAGGAAGAGGCATTGAAGGAAACACGCAATGGGACCAGAAGTAGATGTGCCGACCGCTCAGTTTTCTAAGCGAAGAGAGTCGAAACCTTGAGCCCCTGCTACACAATCCGTTCCCACCGGGCATGGCGCAGAGGCCTGCTCCTGGCCGCACTCGGGACAGCTGCTCTCCCTCCTCCACCCTCCTGTACGTAAAGTGTGAGAACCACAGAGTTTGGGGGACCCTGTCATTTAACTCCCACCTTTTGCAGTAGAGAAATTAAATGTCAGAAAAGGAAAGGGAATTTCTAATCTCACCCAGCTGAGCAGAACATGGACGAGTCTTCTTTTTCAAAATTCTATCTTTCAAAAACCACCCAACACTATGTTCTCTGTATGGGCCTAAATTTATCCTGAACACTGTGACAATCAGAAGTATTTATTAAACGATATTGATGAGTGGCATGTGGCTGTGTGCTTTTCTGTGCAAAATGAGTTTAAAAGATTCATCCATTCAGCAAACGTTTGTTGACTGCCCGTTGTCCCTGACCTCTGAGACCCACAGACTAAGAAGACTAAATTGGGCAAAATCTGAGGAGGTTTAAATGTAAATCCCATCACAGAAGTAAAGGGGACAAGCATTCACTTTGAGGATTCATTTTATTAGGTAGGGAGTGAAGGGGAACAAAGAGGACCTCAGTGGCCATGGCGGAGTCGGGGAGGAAACATCCCCCCTCCCAACAGACAGACGAAACCCAAACAACCCACTTTTGCTTTGCTGAGTCTTCTAGGAAAGGGCCCATTCCATCATTACATATATAAAAAAACAAATAACTACTTCAGAACTCTGGAGGCCAGGAGTCTATAAAGCTGTCAGTTGTTGAAGTTCACTCGAGTTGACAGAATATGAACAGCCCCGCACCAAAGAGAGTCAGAGTGAGTGCTTCTGCAAGGACTGAATTCTGGCCAAGCACCATGCATATTCAGTGGCTCAGAATTATTGCGTTCAAGGACAGAGTATCTCCCTCTAAGGGTGGGCTTCCTAACAAAAATACCCAGCAAACAGGAGGTCCTTCAGGACTAAACTCAAGAGGGACCCTGAGGCTGCGAGATTTGGAGTCCAGAAGGAGGTCCACTTTCTGGGAAAGGTTAATGAGAAAAAAGGATCAAGCCAAGGGCTGAGAAGTATCAGACATAAGCAGCCACTCGAGGAGAAGCCAGTAGAGGAGTCCAAGAGAAGCTGGGTGATCCAGGAGAATTTCCTATCACAAAGCCAAGGAAACCACAGATGGTGTGGAAAAACCTCACTTAAGCCGTTCGTTTCAACTCCTTCCCCACCAAACATTTTTAGCAGCTTTCCTAAGGGTAGAAAATGATTGATTTGAATTTCACTCCTTTTTCAACAAAGACAGCCGTGTTGTGGAAAGAGCCATGAACCTGGGTCAGAAACTCAGGGCTGAATCCTGCTGTGACTATGTGTCAGAGCCCAGCTGGGTGACCTTGAGGAGGTGTCCTAACATCTAGGGGTCAAGTTTTCCTCATTTAAAATCACAGGTTGCTGGGAGTCTTGATGAGGTAATGGGTATAAAAGCATATGTAAAGTACCATATAAATAACATGATTTTTTTATGGTAAATCTTAAAGAGCTGACAAATAACGGATGTAAACTACAAAAAACTGGTGCCCGGAGTCCTGAACACAGTAAGTTTCCCATGCAAAACTTGTAGGGCTTATTTGCCACTCACTACCAAAAAACGCCTCTTTGCTTGTATTTACTATAAATGCTCTGCTTATTTAGTGTATTTGATCCATTTTTAACACTTGAAAGGCCTGACGTCACGGTTGAAATGGAATGGCCTATGTAGAAAGACCATCAGAACAGCAAGGATTTGGGCATTGTAACTTGACCTACTCCTTTCTCCTGCTCCCCAGCTCTGTACCTGCCTTGAAAACCAGTTGCCTCACAACTACCAGAGGTGGTTTGGAGCCCCTCAAAATGTCCCATCCCCAGAGCATCGTCATTACTTCACCTGTCAGCTCCCTGAAAAAGCCCCATTAGCAAGGCAGTTGTTTGCCTTGACTCAGAACTCACTCTGCAGAAAAGCCCTAACCTCAGAGTGTTTTTCAAAATAATAATAATCAGCAACAATTGTTTAATATTGCAGCTGTTTGAGGATGTAATAGCAGTTGGAAAAAACAAGAACCTGGTCAAAGACTTGAAAGGAAGATCAAGGAGATGAGATGTTCATAGAGGGGTTTTTAAAGCTCTGACATAGTCCTGGGAATCTAGAAGGCCATGAGCATGTGCAGGGCTGTGTGCATACACCCATGAAAGACAAGAGAGGTCTCAGTTTCTTCCCTCTGGGTGTCCTTGAGGCCTCATGCAAGGAGGAAGTCAAGGCTGAGACAGCATTGTAAGGCATACCCCAAAGCACAGAGAGCTACTCAGCAAAGGATGAAAAACTTATTAGTTCCAAGTACTTAAGGAAATATGTGACCAACCATCAGCTGACCACTAAGATAACCTAGCTACACACTGCAGGAAGAATACATGTTTCACAGAATTAATCAAAAACAGTTATTAAACCAACAAAATCTGCTACAAAAACAAACTCTGTTGGAGGGAGATCTGATTTCCAGAATTGTCACATTATATTATCTAAAATGTCTAGTTCATGAGAAAAAAATATATAATTATAAGAATGCAAAGAAACAGGAAAACATGACCCAGACATAAATAAAAAAGCGGTCATTAGAAACTTCCCTGAGGGGCTGGTCCTGTGGCCCAGTGGTTAAATTCATGCGCTCCACTTTGGCAGCCCAGGGTTTCACCAGTTCAGCTCCTGGGCATGGACATGGCACCGCTCATCAAGCCATGCTGAGGTGGCGTCCCACGTAGCACAACCAGGAGGACATACAACTAGAATATACAGCTATGTACTGGGGGCTCTGGGGAGAGGAAGAAAAAAAAAAAAAGAAGAGGATTGGCAACAGATGTTAGCTCAGGTGCCAATCTTTAAAAAGAAAAAGAAAGGGAACTTCCCTGAGGGAGGCTCAAAGGTTAGACTTACCAGACAAATATTTTAAATCAGCTTTTATAGATGTAATCAAAAGACTAAATGAAAACATCTAAAGAATTAAAGTTTGACAACAATGTGTCACCAAATAGGCAATATCAATAAAGGGATAAAAATTACAACAACGACAAAAAAACCAAATAGAAATTCTGTAGTTTAAAAGTATAATAACTGAAATGAAAAATTCACTAGAGGAGCTCAACAGCAGATTTTAACTGACAGAAAAGAGACACAACAAACTTAAAAGTAGGTGAAATGAAATTATCTAGTCTGAGAAAAAGTAAATAAAATGGAAAAAAAAAATGAACAGAGCCTCAGAGACCTATGAGATACCACAAAGGACACCAGTAGGTGCATAATGGGAATCGCAGAAGGAAAGGAGAGAAGGAAGGGGTCAAAAATATGTTTGATGTAATAATAGTTGAAAATGTCACAAATCTGGTGAAAAACAAGATACACATTCAAGAATCTCAGTAAACTCCAAATAGTATAAACTCAAAGAGATCCATATCCAGACACATCATAGCCAAACTATTGTTAGCCAAGGCAAAAAGAGAATTAGGACGGCACCAAGAGGAAAATTACTCATCGAGTACAAGGGATCCACAGCAATACTGACAGCTGACATCTCATTGTAAATCATGGAGGCCAAAAGGCAAAGGTAGGACATATTTAAAGAGCTGAAAGAAAGAGCCATCAACCAAGAATTCTATATCCAGCAAAACCATTGTTCAAACACAAAGGAGAAATTAAGACATCCATAGATAAAAAGTGAGAAAATTGGTTATTAGGACACCTGCCCTATGAGAAATACTAAAGGGAATCCTTCAGGCTAAAATGAAGAACACTAGATCATAACTTTAGTTGACAGGAAGAAATAAACAGCACTGGTAAAGGTAACTATACAGGCAAAAATGAAAGGCAATATAAAAGTATCTTTTGTAATACTTTACTTTGTCTATCTAATTTAAAAGATAACTGCATAAAGTAATAATTACAAAACTGTGTTGACAGGCTGATAATGTCTAAAGATGTAATGTGAATGATAATAATAGCACAAAGAAGGAATGGAGCCATATTGGCACAAAGTTTCTGTATAATAGTGAAATTAAGTTTGTATTAGCCCAAATTAGATTATGTTTCAACACTCATTGCAATCCCCAGAACAACCACTAAAAGATCCAAAAAACGTAGTGAGGAAAATAACAAAGGGATTAAAATAGTATGCTAGGAAATATCTATCTAACACAAAAGAAGGCTGCAATGGAGTGATAGAGGGAAAAGTCATATGGCGTATAGTAAAACAATAGCAGAATGGCAGCCATAAATCCTAACTCATCGGTAATTACACTAAACATAAATGGATTAGGCACACGCAACAAAAAAAGAGAAATTAGCAAAAGAGTTAGAAATAAGCCCCAATAAATATAAAGGGATTGAAATCATACAAAGTATATTCTCTGACCACAAAAGAATTAAATTAGAAATCAATAAGATAAAGAAATTTGAGAAATTCAAAAATATGTGGAAATTAAACAACACACTCCTAAATAACCAAGGAGTTAAAAAAGAAATTACAAAGGGAATCAGAAAATACTTGGAGATAAATGAAAACAGAAACAGAAACACTGCAAAATTTATTGAATGCTGCTAAGGCAATGTTTAGAATGAAATTTTTAGCTGTAAATACCTATTTTTTTTTAAGAAAAAGATTTCAAATCAATAACCTAAGTTTTCAACTTAAGAAATCAAAAATGAAGAAAAAATTAAACCAGATACAAGCAGAAGACAGAAAAACAGTAAGATTAGAATGGAAATAAATAAAACAGAAAATAGAAAATAATAGAGGAAATCAGGAAACCAAGAGTTGATTCTCTAGAAAAAAATCACCAAAATTGACAAACCTTTGCAAAAGTGATCAAAAAAAGAGGCTAAAATGAGTAAAATCATGAATAAAAGGGGAGACATCAATATTGACCTAGCAACCATAAAAGGAGCAACTGTGTGCCAAAAGATTAGATAATTTAAGCGAAATGGACGAATTCCTAGTAAAACTTAACTACTGAAACTAATTCAAGAAAAAATAGAAAATCCAAATAGAACTATAACAAATAAAGTGATTGAATTATTAATTTTAAAACTTCCCACAAGGAAAATCCCAGACCTTGATGGCTTCACTGGTGAATTCTACTAAATAGTTAAATAAGAATGAATAGCAATTCTTCACAAACCCTTCCAAAAAAATAGAAGAAGAGAGAGTACTTTTCAACTCATTCTATGAGACCAATATTACCCTGTTACCAAAACAAGACAGGTATCACAAGAAGAGAAATTATAGGCCAATATTCCTTATGGATATAGATAAAAAAAATCCTCAACAAGAGGCCAGTCTGATGGCAAAGTGGTTAAGTTGGCACATTCTGCTTTGGTAGCCCGGGGTTTGCCGGTTCAGATCCCGGGTGTGGACATGGCACCACTTGGCAAGCCATGCTGTGGCAGGCATCCCACATATAAAGTAGAGGAAGATGGGCACAGATGTTAGCTCAGGGCCAGTCTTCTTCAGCAAAAAAGAGGAGGATTGGCAGCAGATGTTAGCTCAGGGCTAATCTTCCTCAAAAAAAAAAAATCCTTAACAAAATCTAGCAACATAATAAGGATTATACACCATGGTCAGCTACCATTTATCCCAGGAATGCAAGGCTGGTCTAACATCTGCAAATTAAACAATGTAATGTGTCATATTAATAGAACAAAAACAAAAACCACATGATTGTTACAATAGACACAAAAAAAGAATTTGACTAAAAACCATCATTTCATGATAAAATACTCAACAAACTAGAACAAATAGGGAACGTTCTCAACCTGATAAGAGACATCTACAAAAAAGTCACAGATAATGCCATACTTAATGACATACTTAATGAATGGTCAAAGATTGAATGCTTTTCCCCTGAAAACAGAAACAAGATGAGAATGTCAGCTCTTGCTACTTATATTCAACATTGTACTGGAGGTCTCAGCCAGGGCAGTTAGCAAGACAATGAAATAAATGTAATTCAGATTGGAAAGGAAGAAATAAAATTATTTCTTATGCAGATGACATGATCTTTTTATAGAAAATCCTATAGAATTAAATGAAAAACTATTAGAACTATTAAATAAGTTCAACAAGATTACCCAAACAAGATCAACATATAAAAATCATTGTATTTCTATAGACTAACAATGAACAATACGAAAATGAAATTAAGAAAACAATTGCATCTAGAGTATCAGCAAAAAGAATAAAATACTGAGGAATGAAGTTAACAGAAGAACTTCAAGACTTGTATACTGGAAACTACAAAATAGCTTGTAAATAAATTTAAAAAGGTCTAAATGAATGGAAAGACATTCCATTTTCATGGATTGTAAGACTAGGATTGTTAAAATGATCCATATTGATCTACCATTTCAACATAATCTCTATGAAAATCTCAGCTTGCTTTTGTGCAGAAATTGACAGGTTGATCCTAAAATGCATATAGAATTCCAAGAGACATAAAATAGCCAAAACAATCTTGAAAAGGAAGAATGAAATTGAAAGACTTACACTTCTTGATTTCAAAACTTGCTACATAAACTAATCAAGATAATATGGTACTGGGGGCTGGCCCCGTGGCCGAGTGGTTAAGTTCGCGCGCTCCACTGCAGGCAGCCCAGTGTTTCGTTAGTTCGAATCCTGGGTGCGGACATGGCACTGCTTATCAGACCACGCTGAGGCAGCGTCCCACATGCCACAACTAGAAGAACCCACAACGAAGAATACACAACTATGTACTGGGGGGCTTTGGGGAGAAAAAGGAAAAAATAAAATCTTTAAAAAAAAAAAAAAAGATAATATGGTACTGGCATATGATAAGGATAGACATACAGATAATGGAATAGAATTGAGAGTCTAGAAATAAACCCTCACATTTGTGGTCAATTGATTTTCAACATGCGTGCCAGGACACTTCAAGGAAGAAAGAATTGTTTTTTCAACAAATGATGCTAGGACAACTAGATACCTTCATGCAAAAGAAAAATTGGAACTGTACCTCACATGATACAAAAAATTAACTCAAAATGAATTATAGACCTAAATGTAAGAGCTGAAACTATAAAATTCCTAAAAGAAAACACTTGGGTAAATCTCCTTGACCTTGAATTAAGCATTCGTTTCTTAGATATGACACCAAAATATAAGCAAGGAAAGAAAAAGTGGATAAATTGGACTTCATAAAAATTAAATATTTTTATGCTACAAATGATAACATCAAGGAAGTAAAAAGAACCCACACAGCAACAGAAAATATCCATAAGTCATATATCTGATAAAGGACTTATAGCCTCATACAACTCAGTATTGAAAAGACAAATAATCCAATTTTAAAATGAGTAAAGGATTTGAATAAACATTCCTCAAAAAAAGATAAACAAATGGCCAATAAGCACACAAAAAGATATTCAGCATCATTAGTCATTAGAGAGATGTGTTATTAACGACACAAGGAGATACAACCTCACACCCACTAGGATGGCTATAATCAAAAAGACAGACAATAACAAGTGTTAGTAAGGATGTAGAGAAATTGAAATCCTCATACATAGCTAGTGGGAATACAAAATAAAGCAGCACTGTGAAAAACAGTTTGGTTCTTCCTAAAAACATTAAACATAGTTAGTATTTTGACCCAGCAATTCTACTCTTAGATACATACCCAAAAGAAATAGAAACGTGTATCTATATGTGTATCTATACAAAGACTTGTACATGAATGTTCATAGCAGCATTATGTATAATAGCAAGAAGTAAAAATAATCCAAATGTCCATCAACTGTGAATGGATTAATGAAAGAAGTGATATATCCATACAATGAAGCACTATTCAGCAATAAAAGGAAATGAAGTACTGATCCATTTTATAATATGAATGAGCCTTGGAAATATAAGGCTAAGAGAAAGAAGACAGGCATAAAAGACCGAGATTCCATTTATATGTGAAATAGCAGAATAGGCAATTTTATAAAGACAGAAAGTAGATTAGTTGGCTGCCTAGGGCTGGTGGAGTCAGGGAGTAGAATGGGTTTTGATTTCTTTTTGAGGTGATGAAAATGTTCTAAATTTGATTGTTGTGATGGTTTTAGAGCTTTTGAATATATTAAAAACCACTGTGTACACTTTTTTTTTCCTGAGGAAGATTAGCCCTGAGCTAACATCTGTGCCAATCTTCCTCTACTTTGTATGTGGGGCACCACCACAGCATGGCTGATGAGTGGTGTAAGTCCATGTCCAGGATCCAAACCTGTGAACCCAGGCCACCAATATGGAGCATGCCAAACTTAACCACTACACCACGGGGCCAGCCCCTGTGTACACTTTAAATGAGTAAATTTTATGATAGGTGGATTACATCTCAATAAAGTTGTTATAAAATAAATGCCTACACAGCAAGGCAGCACATCAAGAGGGTCTATGAACTGATAGGGAGAAAAGGACGCTTGTGATGCCCATGCTTTAAGAGAATGTGAGTCCTGAAGTGGTTTACTAGGGTGTGACATTTCTTCTATGAAAAGGAATTTCTGCTTTACAAACTTATTCACAGTAAAGTAGTGTTCTCTCCCCTTGAATGCCTGTGTGTGGTTGAACACCACTTAGGGCGCTCTCCCCTAGCCCAAACCTTAATTCACAGATGACTGCTTCTGACTCTTCTGGAACCCTTTCCACTCCACTGCAACAGCCCTGTGTTAAACAGTCCTACCTCCTGATCTAGAACTTCTCCCAAAACTCAAATAGGACCTTAGAGAGGGTCCAGGGATGTAGCTCAACAAAGGCATGGGGGGTGGGGGTGGGGGGTGCTGTGATTTGGTGTTCCTCAATATAAATGTGTGCACAATACAAGTTCCTGGGTGAGGTGAACTGGAAGTGAGGAATGGCTGGGGAGAGAGCAGTCAGGAGATATAACAGGCACCGGAGAGTGGTAAGGAAGGCCTGACCTGGAGGGGAGCAGTTGGAAGAGAAAGAAGGTGGACCCCAACTGGTGACAAGGGTGGGTCATGAGAGAGGAGGAGCATGCAACAGTGAATTCCACATCGCCTCATATTTTAATTTCGCTAAGGAAAATGTCTTTTTCAAGCACCATTTTCCAGAGTGAATGATCCATTTGTAAAGTAGATAATCAATTCCCAGTCTGGTTCATTTTTAATCTATCACAGTTCCTTAAAGAAGGTCTTCCTTGCAGTCAAGATAATGCAGTACTTTCTCCATGTCTGAAGGAGGAAATCGAAGCTCTGAGTGCTGGATTTTCTCAGTCGCCACAGGACAAACAGCAGTGCTTGGGGGGGGGGAGGGGGGGCACCCGCCTGCAGGAGACACTCTGGTTCCCAAAGCCATAGGTTATTGTATCTGAGCTGTGTCTGTGCCCTGTGGGAGCTGATATCTCAGAACACCAGGCTGGGGACCAGCCCATCTCCCATCTCCCTTGGGACACCAGCAGTAAGAGTAACAGAGAAAATGGAGGGACATAACTCAGACAGCCCTGAGACGCAAGTAGACCTGGGGGGTTCTCAGGGTCATCTTCTCATTTTGCAGATGAAGAACTCAGCCCAGAGAGGATAAGTGACTTGTCCAAGGTCACTCAACCAGATGGTGGCAGATTTGGAATAAGCAGCCTGGCCTCTCTCTCCCTGAAGACGCATGGCCCCCAGGCAAGCCAGGCTGTCACTAACAGGCACATAAGCTAGCTTGCACCTGCCCTGGCAGCCTCACACTCTGATCAGAAAACCTGCTGCTGCAATCCTGATGAGGAAATTAAATTAGCTACTAATTGGTTAATTGGCAGCAAGCTCTGTAACGCAGTAAGGAACAAATTAAGTTGGAGCGAGAAGCGCACATTTGTTAGGTCTGATCATCTTCATTATCGCCTCTGTGGGCCACCAGCAATGCTGTGCATCTCTCCCGGAGGAAAACTCTTAGAAGAATCCTGTGACCTTTTGGCTGGCAGATGAATTGTTCATTTCTCTTCCTTTTTCTGTCCCACTTCCACCACCTTCTCTTCTTAGTCCCTATAATTCAGCATTTCCCAAGCTATGCGCATCAGAACTCTAGTGTCAGTAGCATGCTGATAAACGTTTAATGACTGGCGCTCTGGGGTAAAGAGCCCTGTTTTGCAGCATTTAGCAATTTCCATGGTGTAAATACTCCCACTATGGGCCAAATTCAAGGTATGAACATGATATCTCCTGGCTTGCAAAATTCTTGAAAATTTAACGATTATTTCTGGCAAGCTAGTACTAGCTGATTCCAACACACCATTGATAGTATGTACAGGGTTAATATGCCATAGGAAGGGCCCCATGGTCAAGTAAATAAGTAGGAAATTCTGCGTGTTAGATAGACTTGGAGAAGTTCTGCAGAAAAGAAACATGTTGAATTTAAATTAGTGCTTTCCATACATATTTGACCAGAGAACCTGTGTTTCATAAAGCACATGTTAATACCTCCTGGAATACCAAAGATCCACTTACTTGGAAACACTGCTGTTATCATGTTGTTATTGTGCAATTTCTGGGCGTGGGCACCATGCTAAGCTCTTCAAATAAGACATATAAGATATGGACCTTGCCCTCAAAGTAACCAAACCAAGGCAGCAAATCTCAAGTACTGGGTGACTAGTACTGACCATGAGTGCTATAAGATTTCAGAGAACAACTCCTTCATCAGGCTGAGACCCAAACAATGGGCGTGGCTCAGCCAGGAGAAAGTTTCCTAGGCAGGGAAGATGGCTTTGGGAAAGAGGAAGAGACGCAAATGCATATTGCGTGTTCAGAGATAATTAGGAGAGCAGTGTGACTAGAATTGAGGGGTACAGTGCAGGAGAAGAGTAGAAGATGAGGCGGAAAAGATGATAGAGGTCTGATTGGGAAGGAAAGCTGAAATGTCAGGAGCAGGATCATGGGTGTTGGGCCACGGCATGGCAGGACGGTGGAAGCAGAGGGCATATGTTTTCTGGACAACACAATTTCCTGAGGCCTTAAGGTCATTCCATTTCTTCTTATTTACTGGTGGAAAGAGGTGGTCTTTTTGACTTGGGGCTTGTAGAATGCCAGAGAAGCCTGCTTACCTCTGTCAGTGGGGCCAGGTGATTCTATCTTCTGACTAGGACATGTGAGTCAACATGGGGTGTTGTCCTACCAGCCTACATGTGGGGCATTGTGCTTGAATGCACACGGGATTACCTCTGTCCCTCAAGGGTTTCTGTTCATCTAACAAAGTGAATGTGTATCTGGGGAAGAATGTTATTAAACAAACATATATTGAGCCCTTCCTTTGTGCCAGGTGCTGCTAAGTACCAGAAGATTTCTTTAAAGTTTCGAATAGATGGTGATGAGTCCAGGAAACGGGAGGCTAAGCAAGATGGCGTGCTCAAGATTAACGTTTATGGCCCCCAAATCACCAGCTAGTGTTTGGCTGCCACCCACACAACTACCACAGTGTATCCTGGGCTTTGAGTGGGACGTGCCAAGGCTGTACTTTCTAGGGTATCTTTGATTGACCTCACCATTGTCCCCACATGAGTCCCTGATAAAGCTGCAAGGGGAATAAACATGGTCTTGGTGTCCCCAGCCTACTTCTTTGTACCCTTTTTCACCCCTCAGTGGATAACCTGCACCAATACTGCTCACACTTTCCACATGCTCCCCTTTCCAAGAAAACTCTGCTCTCTAGAAAAAATTGAAACTCACTTTCCCTAAGATGCAAATAAGTGGTAACAGCTTAAAGCAGTACCTTTCCAGAGTTATTTATATCTTTGTACCTTGAAAAAATACTTAAAGCTAAGGATTTAAACTCCAATTTGGGGATTTTAGGCAGTCCAGAGGATATGAGCAGTAGTAATTCAAGAGCAATAGTGTCACGCCAGTGCCCCTGAACACTACAGAAGTGGCAGCCTGGCTCATCTATGTGAAAAGCGGGCCTTGCTCTCTGTCTTCCAGGAGCTGCCATCATCCCAACAAGCTCCAGACTCCCTTTCCTTGTGCTTCCAGACAAAAAGAGTGCGAGGCCAGAGCATCTAAGCAGACTGATGATACAGGGAGTGGCAGCTGGCCCCAGTGACAAGAGAGGAAGCAAATGTCATGAATGTGACCAGCAGACCTGAGTACTGATCTCAGCTACACCACTTTCCAGTTGCCTGACCCCAGGAAAGATGCTTTATTTAATTCAGCTTCTAATCCTTCAAACAGGACTTATAGCACCCACGTCGTAGGATGGTGGGGAGGATAGTGCCCACATTTGGTAATGATGGGTAACTCCCAATGATGGTGATGGTCATGAAGGAAGTACTCAAGCCCCCACCTTTGCTGGAAAACTAAAACCAGCAAAGCTGGACCTTCTAAACCCCAGAATCTCCCCTGCAGATGATCCCAGTTGCAGGCTATTATTTACTACCAGTAACACACCCGGGCTGCCAGCCCAAATGATGCAAGTCTGCAAGACACCAAAACGTAAGTGAGGACAATGCTCCTCTCTGGAGGAAGCTGGACCAGTGGTTGATTGGTGCTGACAGCAGGTGTGGGGGAGACATTTTTGCCAACCATCCAATATCCATGGTCCTCTGGTAATTCAAATTACTTTCCAAATGTCACTGCATCTGTCTCAGTCTGACAGCTCTTCAAACTGGGGCCCTTTCTCTGAGCCTGAAGACCTGGACATATTCCTGAAGGGGCTTTTGATCTTCATTTCTTTCCAGGTGGGAGGGTTCTTTGTCAGACAAAGTCCAGACTCATGAAACCTGCAGACAAAAAACTTAGTGACAGGTAGTCTGGCAGGTGAAGGCAATAACACATCCAAGGCAGGGACCTGCCTAGTTGGATAAGACACATGACATTCCTGAAAATGAACAGTCAGGGGAAAACACTTAGAGCATTCTTCAAACCAACTACAGCCTCACCCCCACTTATCTTGAGGTTTGACTTCTAGTAACTTCCAATGTGTGCAAGCAAAGAAAGCCTGGAGATCTAAAATAACTATTGAACAGTCTTACAGCAAGTTCATGGACTGCATTGCTTAGAAGAAGACCAAGGCACTCCTTCAAAGCCTCTTCCCTCTTGCTTAAAATAAAAGTCTAACAATCTCAGATATTCAGTTTCCCAGGCCCTGCAAATTGGATATAGCATATATCAGATGTACCGGGGAAGGAAGAGAGAGACATTAGAAACAGCTCAATAATAGCAATGAGAACTGACAGCTGACAGTCTGGTGGCAGAACAAATGGACAAAACTCAAAGTGAACAGAGGAGCACGTGTGCTGGACGGTCATAGAAATTAGGCAGCGTCATCAAGAAAGGGTTAAAATCTCTTGTGTTTCTCAAAAGGGAAGGAGGTATATAATACATTTTAGAAAGCCCTCCATGCAGAATGCCTAAAGTAAATGAAATTTGGGGTTTAGAAAGAACAAGCTTGGGAATTCAGGAAAATTCACTTAAGTAGAACGCTGTCCTCCCCTGACAGTGCAAGATAAATGAGGTGGTACTGGACCTGCAAAGGCTTCCGCGACTGGGCTGGGGAAAGAAAGGAGCCGCCTGTAACCTTTCCAGCAACTTACAATGTTCTGCAATTCCCCCTTATTCTCCCCACAGCAGCCTGGTCCCTGCCTTGCTGTGGGAATCGCTGTGTACACACTGCAGCGTGGGGCAGAACACCCTCTCTCAAGCCTACCTGGGGCAGACAGGTGTGCCAGTCCCCTTAGGAATGAGTGTCACTGGGAGATCTTGCCAGAAACATGGCTTCTGCCTCTCCTTGCCTTCTCTTCTGCTGTCTTTCCTACCTTCCACCTCCCTCTTCACAGGGCACCCAAAGCCAGGGTGTGGATGCAGCTGACAGCTATTGACTATCAACAGGGCTTCAGCTTTCACTCTGAGATAAGCATCTGTCCAAATTCTTAGAGGTTTAACCCAACCTCTACTTGCACCACTCCTCTCTACACTCATGGCCTCCAATTGAAGCTCCAGCTGCAGCAGGAGATAGTTTAAGGACCCTGACCTAGGCTGGACTTTATTATGGTGGTGGTTCTCAATCTTGGCTTACACCTTAGAACGCCCTATACAGCTTAAAATATACAGATGCCCCACGCCTCTCCCCACCTCCACACTCCTGCCACCTGAGAGTCAGTTCCAATTGATCTGGGGTGACCCCGGCATTAGTGTTTTTCAAAAGCTCCCTCCACGATTCAAATGTGCAGCCAGAGCCAAGCACTAACTGACATGCTCTGCAGCAAAGTCAGAACAGATGCCCTCTGGGAGCCCGCGGAAGGGCCCCGTGCCACGATGTGCGGCCACGGCGAGCCCACCACTGCAGCGGAGGCTGACTCGGTTGAGCTAAATAAAGCCCAAAGGCTGGTTTTAATGTTCAGATACTGAGAAGAAGAGAGTAAAGAAGGAAAGGAACACGGACCTGGCCTCAGAGCCACAGTGACTCCTGTAGCAAAGGGCACTGGGGGCAGGAACTGAAGTGCAAGGAAAACATGTAGATAAGTGATCCATTAAAGAAGACTACTGGGGGCTTGGTGGAGGAAGGGGCTGCAGGGGTTCACCAAGAATCACTAAAGAGGCCCAGTCCGTCAGCCCGGGCAAGCCCGAGCAGGCAGGGAAGGCCCCCAGGCACGGTTAGGATGGGGAGAAGCTAGTGTGATTGTCATTGCTGCCCACTCATGTGATGACCTGGCCAGAAACAGCTGGAGAGCCCTCTGTGGGCTTGCTGCTCCTCCTGTGATAGGGAAGGAGGGAAATGAATGTCTTCGGTAAGTTCTTCCCTTCCCTGCTACCTGGGCCAGGGGCACCCGGCCGGCCCCTTAGGTATGAGTGAGATGGGCTGGCAGACACTCAGTGGCTCCCTCTCCCCGGGCTAAGCCACCGGATGGGACCAGTCCACACCCCGGGCCTCAGCAGAACCATTTGTCGCTTACTGGACAGGGACTTTGGGGGCAAAAAGCTACCCCTTCCTTTCCGCTCAGATATCAGGAAGCTGTGCCTGCACCCTGGCGGCTGCTGAAGGCCCTGTGCTCACCCCACCTGTCCCAGCCCCTGAGGAAGACGTCCAGGAGCGCGGTCTCTCAGCCCCAGCCAGCATCTTCACTCATTTACACCTTCACCTCGTACCAACGAATGCTTTAAGGTACCTCAGGGAAAAACCCACATCGTTCTACAAAATAAAAAACATTTCAAATAAGACAATTGAGACAAAAAAGAAAATATCAGTAGCACATGAGATTAGTACCAAAACACAAACACATCTTGCAATTCCACACACTGGTGAGAAACAGGCCACCAATTTGGCTCCGAGTTTTCTAGTCCCCAACACAAAAGAAAACAGGATCATTTACACAATTCAGAGTTCATAACAGAAAATCTAAACAGTCGTTCAAGATAAACATAGCGGTTCCTGGAACTGAAACCAGACAGAAATGCCTCCCCTAGCCCCACATGGAAAAGGCCCTGTGATTTAGTGAGTAACATCCTCCAAGCAGCCTTTCTGTAAACACGGCAATGAGTTTCACAGGTCTGTTTGTAAAAACATCCCTTGGTGTAGGCTGATGTCATAATGCCAAATTGTTATCCAGTTACAAAAAAGATGCCACAGGACATCAGTACAAATGTTCTGAGTACCAAAGTCTGGCTTAATTAAAAAGCAGATTTTCAAGAAACTAGAAGACTGGGTTATCCTTATTTTACATGTAAGAAAACTGAGGCTCAAAAAGATTGTCCAGATGACTCATGTGTCAGGATCTCCCATCTACTAAGTGACAGGGCAAGAACTCAGACAAAGGGTTTCATCTGGTTTGCATTTGTTTTTCACGGAGTCTCTGTTCTCGTCTAGACAACATGATGAGGGGTGGCTTGTGAAGAGTGGAAGATCCATTGATGGTTGCTCAAGATAAGAGCAAGACCTGGGATCCTTAGCCTCTGCTTCCCTTCCGTTGTGTGGTACATCCACCTCCCCCTGCCTGGCCATGAACGACTGTCCCACTGCACCATGGAGTCACGTGGCCAGCCCCTGCCCTGATGGCTCTGAGGTGGCTCCTTGACTCCCTCCAGCAAGACACATCCTACATTTCCATAGGTGCCCAAAAGTAGCCCCCAGCTGTAGCCTTAGCTGCCTCCAGCTCCCTCACCTTTGTTCCTCCCGTGGGTCCAGGAGCTTGGAGCGCATAATGGGCTCAGCTGTGGGAGGAGAGCTGCAGCAGGGCATCTGTCGGGGGAAGAGGAAGAAAGAGAAGAAAAACGGCCCCCTCTGAAAGCTTTCCAATCACTCGAGCCACCACCATCTCTAATTCTTTTCTTAAAGTATAAAATCATTCTTCCACTGATCTCACTCGTGGTCAGAGCTCAGTACAGGCCCATCCGTCACGGGGCTGATTTGGTTCAGCAGGTGTTGGCTGGGCAATCGCTCATTTCAGGCTAATCTGCTAGCGGCTGTCAGGGGTTATGGAGTATTTATTGAGTTTGTGTCAGGTCCGGATGACCAATAGCCAACAGCCGGTGGATACGCACTGACATTGATGATATTGCTGAATTAAACGCGGTGATGTATACTCAACTTGCTTAGAGCCAGGAATGGACCCTGGGATCATTTTATAATCTGATGCAGACAATCCCTGGGCTTTCCTTTTCAAAGAAAACATCACACACATGGCGTTTCTATTTAAAGAAAAAAGTACACGGTCCCCAATAAATGTAGTCACGTCCGTATTTAAATGAACAAGAGAATTTTCTGGGGAGACTGGAGGGAATAAATAAGATCCAGATATTTGGCAAACAGCCTTCCATGCACTGCCAAGACCAGTTGGATTCCCAACATTTAGATTTCAGGCCTCACCAGAAAGACATTCGTTGGTGACCCAGACTCAGGATTATGAACATAAATTCAGAGTCTGCCTTTGGTGGCAACACGATGTCACAAAGAAGAGCACTGGAGTTGGAGTCAGACAGCAAATAGGATAGTGATGCCATCTGAAGGGTGAACGTGAAGTCATGCAAGATGCTGTATGTGCTGATATCAGGAGACGGCTTCTTATACTTGTTCTCTCTCTCCTTTTCTTCTCCTAGAACCATCACTCTCCCTCCAACCTCACCCAAACCCCAAAGCAAGTGAGCAAATTTTCTACCTTGGGTACCTGAGTCAATGATGATGGAGGTATTGTCACAAAACTCATGGGAGTACCATATTCAAATGAGCAGAATTTGGCATAAAGGCTCCGGCTTAGCCCTCCGCCAAAAGGACCTTATGATGAAATTGTCTCATTGTCGGTCCTGTGGCATGACCCCAAGGTCAAATCTCCATCACTCTCACAGGCAGAGGGCAGGGGCAATCGCTCTGCACTGCCAATGGAGCCAGGCAGGATATGTTGGCGATGCTGGGGTCTGCAGCTGTGTGGCATTGAGCACGTCACTGGTGCTGTCTGAGTCTCAGGGTCTCATTCTGGGAAATGTCTTCATGAGAGTACTCCACCTTCCAGAATCCAAATTCTCTCCAGTCCTAAGAGTCTTGATTTTGTGGCTAATTTGGGAGAGTCTCCTCTCTAATCCCATGGCTTCTTCCTTTAAGAGAAGCGCTGGTCTCCAGTGACGTGACAGCGGTGCTGCCTCTTGGAGGGTCCATCAGCAGGGGGAGCCTTTCCAAAGGGACAGGGCAGAGAGGGAATCAGTCCTCCAAGTGCTCTGTTTCCTGGTGACAAGCACTTGCTTTCATTCTTGGACACCTCCTCTGGGCCAGGCACCAGGCAAATGACTTTCCCCTTTTTAGAAATAGAGAAACTGCAGCTTCAAGAGATGATGTGAGCCGACAAAGCCGCCCATCTGGGAAGAGACACAGCCAGAATTCCACTCTCGCCCAATCCATCTTTGCTGGCCATGCACCCCGTACTGCGCCACCCTGCCCAAGACCGGGGATCACACAGAAGTCATTAGTTGCTAACATCAGAGCCTCATCTCCTTTCATCCCCAGGCTTCTCTGAGAACTGCTAGGGAGCATAATGGTGTGCTTTACACTTCCCCTCCCGCTCCAACACCCCCACCCTGTCCGTCTGCCCCTCACCACAGGAAAGGAGAGAATTAAACACAGGCAGTGAAGGAGGAAAGAAAGGACAGGGCCCTGGATAATCATCCCCAAGTGATCAATGATTGCCTCAACAAATACACCGTGTATGTATTAACCTATGGCATATTAATGGAAATGCAGGGTGCATGATATATACACGTATATATATACACATGCGTGCTCCCTAGATTGCTAGGTGCTCCTGGCAAGTGAATGACTAGCTCCGGGATGCTTCCCTGTGATGGAAATTGAATTTAGGTTACAGAACATCATCTGGCCCAATTGCCACTGAATTATTCCACACAAAATATCAAAGTTAATTTTTGGGCCTGTCAGCCCGGTTGATGAGTCGGGCGGCTGTCAGCCCGGCTGCTCCTGCCTTCAGTGCCAGAGAAGAGTCTGAAAGTCACGCAATCCAAACAGCGACCTTGGCGGGGGACGGGGGTTAGATTACCAGGATGATGAAACGCCAAGGCGAAGGTTCCGGAGTCCGGATTTGAATACCTGTTTACATGTAGGATAACAGATAGCCGCCCACTGCCTGCAAGGCTGTAACTCACTCCCCAGAGTGCCAGCGACCCCATAAAACACGAAGGCCTGCTCGCTCGGGAAGTCTGCGCCGGGCGGCCGGCCTCGGGGGTGATTTAGAGCCGGATCCATTCAGAGACTATCTAATCTATTGTCTTTTATTACAAGCACTACTCAGTCTCTCTCTCTCTTGCAACTTTTTTTTTTTCCCTCCAAGAAGCACCAGCAATCTAATCTCCCTTAAAGGAATGCTGTTCGGATGTGCCAGTTTGATTCGAAGATAGTGAGGGTTCTTTATGCCACAGTACAATAAAAAAAATTCTAACCGCCGCCACTGTATAAATATATATATTTTCCCCCTCAGATCAACTGAGCCCTGAGTCCTCCTCTTTCCATCCCAGCGAGCAAATCTATCCTTGCTTCCACCTTTAACTCCTCCTCACCCCACCTCCTCCGCAAAAACAGCCAGCAGGCCGCTTCTTTGCTTCTCTTCTGCCTAATTGTCTTGGGCCATCTGATGTTGAAATAATCCATAATTGCTTAATCTATCCGCGTCTGTGTGGCAAGAAACGGAAAAGCACTTTAGAAAGATCAATCACCTAAAATCATTGAGCAGCGTATTGGAAGCAGGGTTGCGGCCGCTCCCAGCTGGGAAAATGATGGTGGGGAGAGATAAAGCTGGGAGAGGAGGCTGTCTCTGTCTCCATAGCTTTTTGATTCTGAGATAGATTACCAGGAGCACTAACTGCTCTCCCTCCATTTGTGCTCAACACAGATAATAGCATCGGAAGGCACAGCCGCATAAATGAGACGACAATCACATAAAGGACCCCCTGCCCTCGCCTCCTGCCAGCACTAGCAGGCTAATAGATTAGGCGGCACGGTGGGGGGGAATCTTTGCCAGTGGGACCTTGATCACCAGGGATCAAGTGGAAAAGAGAAATCTGAGTTTCTAAACAGCTGAAAAAATGTAAAAGGCGCCATATACTCTCTATAAATAAGAGATATCGAGGACGGAGAAAGCCTGGTGGAGAAGGGTCAGAACTCCTATGAATCAAATTAGTGGCCACTGAACTAGTATTACAGTACATTAGGCTGCAGGGACTGGCGACATCTATTTTCAAGGCTATGCGTCTCAAGTTGGCATCCGACTCCACCCTGTACTTCACCCTCCTTGGACTCAGAGTCAGGGGCTGCTCTTTCTGCTGCTGTTGCAGCGGTGGCTACTTCCCAGAGCCCCAGTCTTTCTGAAAAGCCGCCCCTAACTGCCCCTGCTACTCCCCTTCCTCTGCAGAGGAAACGTTGCTGGAAGGGGACATTGTCAAGATGAGAAAGGAGGACCGGCAGGCCGGGTCTCCTCTCACACCTTCCCTGCTGCTGGCCTGAGCAAGATGTTCAGAGATGTGGTTTAAACACAGTGAACTGGAGGGATTCCCAGAGAACAGGAAATGCCCTAGAAATGGAGATGCAGGTTCAGCTTCCACCAGAAGTCACCAGAACCACGCAGTCCAGATGTGCAACCAAGCAGAAAGCGCTGAGGCTTAGAACCGGAGTCCACACCCACGCGAACCGCCTCTTAGCCGTGCGAGTAATTTAGCGTCTCTGAACCTCAATCATAAAGATTCTTCACAGTGATGTTGGGAAGTTCAGATCTAGTATTTTAAACAACTGATAAATTATAGGCACTTTTATAAGTTGTTACTGCTGTAACGGAATTTTTTTATCCTCAGACTAGCCATAAAGGGTGAATATTCTTTCCAACTTACAAATGGGAACACTGAGGCATGGAGAGGTTAAGTAACTTGTGCAAGGACGCACAAGTTTGCTTTTATGTTCTAATTATCATAATCATGAGTAATGAGCCATAGCCACCACTTCTCTCATCAAGTAAGACTGACTTGATCTGAATCCTCACATTCGTCCTCTTTGTCGGCAGCCACTCAAGCCATGTGAAGCATTGAAGTACATTCCAGAGAAGTCTCTGCTGTTCCCGGGGCTCCGAGCCACAAGCTGCAATGGGCATGCGTGGAGCCCAGCTGTTTTTTACTGATCTCTTCTGCCAGTCCTCTCTCTCTCTCTGAAGTAGCAGAACTCCAGCTCCACCGGTTCCAAGCTCACAGTCCCAAGTCACTGGAGTATGTTTGCCAGTCTGAGTCCACGTCCAAGGGAGAATATTTGAACTGCCTCAGAAGTGCTAGAGTTGCTAATGACTAAAGTGATGTAAGGCACACTCTCCCTGCCCAACCTCCACCCTCTTCCTAGGGTGAGTAGGGACTACATGTAGCCAAGAGGGTACAAACGCATTTGAAGAACTTGCTGACTCCCCACGAAGGGTTTGCAACAGCTGGCAAAGAGGAGGGAATGGCATGAAAGGAAATGGCAGAAGATGCTAGAATTCCATGTTTGGACCAAAAGGCAGCACAGTCGGACCAGTGGCCACACTCTATCCCCAGTACTTCAGCAGTAAGTGGAATCTAAGCAGAAAACTCAAGACAAAGGTCTGTAGTGTTCACCTTCCCCTCAGCGTCTCATCCCCCACCCACCACACATGCACACATCCCCACCCACACTGTGCTATCTCTGCTGGAATAAAAGCCAACACACCCAGAAGGCAGGGGTCTCCGAGTGCACTGACTGGAGGGGTGGGGAGGTCTTCAGCTAGTATCTTCCTGGAATTTCCCTTCTCTCATGAAACCAGTAAGTAAAGGGAGGGAGGACCTGAATTCGCTGGGTGTCGAGTGGTGCAAAGTGCCCTGCATCATGGGCCCTAGAAGAGAGAAACTAAGAATCACAGAGTGACCCAAGCTGACCATTGTCAGCATCTATCTACAAGGGCCCCAGGCTGGGATTATGAAAACAGGTGAGAGACTGTCATGAGCGGGCCAGCAGTGAATGTGGAGCTGGACAACCAAGAGTTTCAGTACCCAGGAGGATGTGTCCTGGGAAAAGACATAAAGACACACAGGGAGAGAAGCCCAAGGGGGGAGTAAATGGCAGGGAGGACAAGTTAGTTTTCAAAACCTGGGAAAATACAACAGGGTGGGGGAAGAGCCTGTGGCAGCAGTTCCCACACTCCACTTGCCTCTAGCCAAAGGCTAAAATGGAAAGAAAAGAAAAATCAGCCGAGAATCATAATCACTCTTGACAAATTGTAACATCTCAAAATATTTGCATGTTGAGAAAAGCCAAAAAATGGAGACCAACATATCATGTTATCAAGGGAATATGAATTCCATTTTTTTCTCTTAATATTGTTTTTGGACAGATAAGGGGATCTGAAAGCTTGAATTTAAATTCATGTTGTTTTGCAGACTAAGCCAAAGTTGCAGGGCGGGAGGAAAGCCTCCCTTCCCTTGCTCTGGAAATCCCATCTCACCCGGTTTGATCTTTGGTTAGCAACTAATGAGGTTTCTCATGAGGAAACTAGTTCTTTCCTCTCGATCCTATCAATTTCTGTCTTATTTGCTTAGGCTGGCCACAGCATTGCCAAATTTCAAATAGAAAGAGAACTATGACAGCAATGGAAATAACAAAATATCTAAGATTTACATGAACAAGGACCGTTTAAGATCTTATAGAGAAAAACTTAAAACTCTATTTGAGGAAATAATGGATTGTTGAAAAAAATAAGAAAAATGGAGAGGCATACCATTTTTCATGAGTAAATTGATTTAATATTATAAAGATGCTAATTTTAACCAAATTAATGTACAAATTCAAATCAACTTCAAGGAATATTTCAGCAGACTTTTTTTAAGGAATGGACAAACATTTTAAAACGCTACAGAAAAATAAGGGTTGGTAGGCAGCTAAGTCAATTTTGATAACAAAAAGAACAATTACAGTAGGCGGTACAGGAGAAGGGATAGGCAAATAGAACTCTGGAAAACAGTAAGGAGCTCAAAAATATGTTTATGTACATACGGAAACAGGATATATGGTAGAACACCACCCCAACCAGTGGGAAAACAGTGGATTTTTAAGTGGAATAGATGTTATTTGGAATTGCATCACTACATGGGGAAAAAAAGCTGTTCGATTTTTGACTTGAGTTAAACAACAAAATTTCTGGATGGATTAAAGACCCAAATATGAAAGATGAAGCTGCAAATACAATTTCAAAATGTAAGAGAATATCTTAGCGATGAAGGTGAAGAAGAACTCTTAAATAAGACCCTTCAAATAAATGCACAAATCATAATGGAAAAGTATTTTGTAGATTCCACGCAGTCCTTCTATTTCATGGAAAACATTCTAGACAACACAACAAAGGGGTAGGAGAGCGGATAAAGTTGTTTTAAATGTTTAATACTGACAAATGGATTATTGTCTAGAATATACAAGCAAATTTCACAAATAAACAAGAAAATGTGAATCTAATAGAAAAAGGATACAAGTAGGCAATTTACAGAAGGGAAACTCTGAATGGCTATCATACATCAAGAGCTATTCAGCTTTGTTAGCAATTAAATAACTGTAGTAAGACACCACTTCGTCACCGTGCAAATGTCCAAAATTTAAAAATCAGATACTGGGCCGGCCCCATGGCCGAGTGGTTAAGTTCACACACTCCACTTCGGTGGCCCAGGGTTCAGATCCTGGGCGCAGACATGGCACCGCTCATTAGGCCATGTTGAGGTGGCATCCCACATGCCGCAACTAGAAAGACCCATAAACTAAAATATACAACTATGTACTGAGGGGATTTGGGCAGAAAAAAGCAGGGAAAAGAAAAAAAGAAGAAGATCGGCAACAGTTATTAGCTCAGGTGCCAATCTTTAAAAAAAAAATTTTTAATTTAAAAAATAAATAAAAATCAGATATTAAATTTTGGAAAGATATGGAGAAACATGAACCTTCCAGCATTTTTCCTGGGCATATACTCTGGTGTTTCCATTATGGAGAACAGTATGGCAGTACTTAGTGAAAATAAGAATGTGTGTGCTCGAAAATCCAGCAATTTTTAGGCATTTTAATCTCATGATTGACTGAAGTAGTAGGCAACTGGAGACAGCTTAAAGAGTCTACCACTAAGGAAATGGATAAATGTGTCGAATGTAAACATACTATGGAATATCATGCATGAGTCAGGAGCAACCAACTATAGGTACACACATACTATAGATACATTTCTGAAACAAAGTGCTGACTCCCACTTCTGGGTGGAATGGAGCTGCTAAAGGCAGAGAGCAGCCCCAGAGAGAGCAACTAGCAAAGCTAAAATGAAAAAGACTGACAACACCAAGGACTAGCAAGGATCCTAAACTCTCACACGTTGCTGGTGGTACAACCACTTTGAAAACATTCTGACAATATTTACTGAAATTGAAAATATGTATATCCTGAGACCCAAAAATTCCTCTCCCAGGTATGTACTCAATAGATATGCATGTATATGTTCATCACAAGAATCTATAGGAACGTGCAAAACAGCACTACTTGTAATCATCCTAAATTAGAAACAGCCCAAATGCCTGCCAAGAGTAGGATGAATAAATACATTTTGGTGTACATGTTTCCTCCGCTATCCCAAAGTTTGCTTTCTGTCACGTGGCTGTTACAAAAGCCCTGCATTAGTATCTACTTTCACTAACCGAAAGAAAGCCAAAGACGATTTTTGCTTTTACGAAAAAAAGGCAAAAATAGCCGTCAGCGTTTGTTTTGCAATGAGCCATTACAGAGGCTAAGCAGTCAAGCAGACTGTCATATTTCAAGCCTCCTACGTTGGCCACATCAGCCACATCAGCTACAGCAGACCCAGACGAACCTCGACCTTCTACGTCGAGGCGGGAGACGTACAAGAAGGTATAGACATGAGTGACCCGCCTGCCCTGATGGATTCAGATGATGATGGATAAGATGTTAATAGATGACCCTCTTCCTCTCGCTCCTACACCCCAATCTCCTGTACCTCCCACCACCCCAACCTCCAACGACTCGGCCTGACACCCCGTCATTGCCACCACCACCTCTCAGCCTTCAGGGTGCTCGCTGTCTTCCCGACTCTGGTGAGTGAAACTGCACTGTACAGACATTATTTCTACTTTATATAGGCCGTGTATTTATCATATCATTCCTGCTTTTGCTATATGTTAGTGTTTTTTAGGTTTCATGTGTTATTTGCTATGATTTGGTAGGTTATTTTTGGGGTCTGGGAACACTCAAAACATTTTCCCATATAAATTAATGGTAATTATTTCTTCACTTTACGCCCTTTCGGCTTAGGAAAGCTTTCATAGGAACGCTCTACTTTCAAATAGCGGGGGAAACCTGTGTTTGTACACTTCGATAGTACATTGCAAGGAGAGTAGATGAACAACATGGATTAATCTCAGAAATATAATGTTCAGTGAAAGAAGTCAAACAGAAAAGATAACATAGTGTAAAATTCCATTGCTGTACAATTCGAAAACAGGCAGAATTAATCTATGGTGCTGAAACGCAGAATCGTGATTCCCCTTGCCAGGGGAAGGGCTCTGCCTGGAACAGGCGCAAGGAGATCTTCCCAGGTTCCGATCATGTTCTGTTTCTTTATGTGGGTGCTGGTTAACTTTGTTAACTTCGTGAACATTTGTTAAGCTGTACCCTTATAATTCGTGTGGTTTTCAGTATATACCTTATATTTCAAGAAAACTTTACATAATAAAAATCAGAGTGATAAGTAGCGCAATAAGAAACAGAATTAATTCAGTAATATGTACCTGAGATTATAAAAAGAAGAAAAATAAATAAAATAAAAACAAAGGAGACTCTGAGGGGAAAAAGTTAGAGTAAAAAGAAAAAAGGAAGAGAGGGAGCTTGTTTGGACTCTCTGTGGGTCAAATCAGTAGTTGGCAGAGAGAAGATCAAGGTGATTGCCCTGTAAAAGATGTTCCAGAAGCGAAGACTTTTTTAAGCACGGGGCCTATTGCCACCACCCCCATTAATCCCTTTCACTAATGAGTGTAATGAGTGGTAGGAAGGAAGGAAAGGAGAGACAGAGACAGAGACAGAGACAGAGAGACAGAGAGAGAAAGAAAGAAAAAAAGAAAGCAAGAAAGAGAGAGAAAGAGAGAGAAAGAAAAAAGAAGGAAAGAAAGGAATGAAGGAAGAAAGAGAGAGATAAGAGAAAGAAAGAAAGAGAGAGGGAGGGAGGGAGGGAGGAAGGAAGGAAACAGAGAGAGAAAGAGGGAGAGAGAGAGAGGGAGAGAAAGAGAGAGAGAAAGAGAGAGAGAGAAAGAGAGAGAGAGAGAGAGAGAGAAAGAGAGAGAGAGAGAAAGAGAGAAAGAGAGAAAGAAAGAAAGAAAGAAAAAAGTAACAAGGACAAAGGAAAGACCTGATAAATGGCGCATCTGACTCTCCAGGACCATTTTCATCCAGGGAGCCCGCTGGCTCAGTGTTATGTGACTACTGTTTTAAATGCAGAGGATGAGGGGAAGGTTGGGCGGGGACTATAGCTCAGTTTTTCTACAATTGGTTCAGCAATGTGGGCCTCGTGGACTCATTATTCTGTGCAGGCATATCACTTTTCATCACAAACTTCAGATCCCTTTCTTAGTGCGTAGTGGGAAACAGAGTCTCATTTGATATGAAATGACCTGCCCCAGGCTAGAAAGACATCAATTCCCAGAAAATACACTTCGTTTTGGGTGTTTGGTTGTTTGGTCATGGTTTTGCTTTCTTTCTTTTGACTGGGAGACTTAATTGAAATCAAAATGCCTCCCGGCCAGACGGAGGCTGCGTTTTGAGAAGGTTGTTTTGAGCATTGGCTTTTAAGAGTGGGAGCCATACTGCTCTCAAACAGCTTTTGCTCCTTCCGTTTTAAACTTGTCTATTTTCATTCCAGGCCTAGCCTTTTTCGATCATTTCAGTAGAGTCACAAGCATGAAAAAAACTCCCCCTTGAAAGTTTCACACACGAGGATGGAAAACTCAAGGTTTGGAAACCATCATGTGCGGTACTTTCACGCCAAGCATCTTTGCCAGAAACATTTTCCCTGCATTTTTGCCTCATAATTAATTGGCCACCAGGTAATTTTGCTGTAAAGGATAAAATAACTGTTGACAATTTGGTTTCATTTCTCCATTGATGCAGTACTCCCATTTTTGTATTATTAAATCTTAACTCTACATTTTCCATAGAACTTCAGAATATCTATCAATGGGCATGTGACAATATGCCAGGAACAAACAGTGTAAAAGGCTTTCATAACACAATACAGAGCTCGGTGACAAATACACATCCTAGTATTTCGAAACTGATACATTGCTTAATGAAAGGAGAAATTTTAGTGAAAAAGAGACAATGCAATGAATCAACAAGCAAAAAAATGTATAATACTATGCATGAAAGACTTCGAAGACAAATGTCTAGGCACAACTACAAAATAAAATCAGTTATTTGCACAGCATTGTCATGACCCCACACATTTAAAATGTAAAAATATTTTGTATTTCACAATAAAGTCCTTTTAATTTTGTTATTCATTTTTCATTATGTCCTTTTTAATGTCCCTCTTTTATTTTTTGTTTTTTTATCTTTTGTGGCAAAATTGCCTTATAGCCAATTAGTTATATGGCGAAATGCTTGCAGCAAAAACGCTTATGGTGAAAGTACCCTGAACGGAAACACTTTCACGATATGACCTGCAGTATATCTAAAGTGGATGGAAATTCTTCTTGTTTCTTTTTTATAAGAAGGTCTTTAAACTGTCCAAATTTATCAAGTCATGTTTCCTTCAGATATTTCCAACCATTTGCCTGGAAAGTGATTGCTCACCTGATGAATTTCCTGTCCCTTCTTCAAAACCCTTCTTCGCTACCGCCTTCTCTCCACTCCCGGGTCAAATGGATTGTGCTTCTGCACTACATTTTCTGCACACATCTGTCATCGCACAACATCATAACTACTTTACAATGATGTGCGTGCATGGCTCTCTCACCTACTGGACTATGAGTTTTCTGAGGGCATTACTTTATTGTCTTCACTCTTGTGAAATCTAGCACCTAACACAATGTCTAGCATTTGGTAAGTACTCACAAGTATTTGCAACATCCTCACTATTTGCTGAATGGATTATGGAAGTAACAATTCATTCATGTGGCCTAATGCAAGTTGTAAGAATAGAGTTCAGGCTGGAGATTAAAATAGTACGGAGGTACATCACATTAAAGTTATGAAAGCAGACACCGTATTCCCACTAAGAGAACTGTTTTGCAAGCTGCCTCAGTAAAATTCCAGCAGATCTCTCTATTTCAAGTCTCATCTCTCTTCTCCTCTTTACCTCCAAATACTTCTTCAACTTTTTCTTATTCTTTCTTAATTTCCCAGCAGTTTTTGAGAAAAAGACTTGATATTGCTGAGAAATTTATTCTCATTAAATCCCTTATCACTCAGCAAATGGCTTTATATAACTTTGGTCCAAGTATCAAATTTACCTCCTTTCAGAATGCCTTCTTTACCCTATCCAATTTCAGGGCAACAGAGCTAGACAGCACAGTAAAGAACTATTAATTGTTCTGATGATTTGAGCAATTCAAGATTTGCAAAGTACTTTTACATATTATCTCATTTTAAAATAATTCCAAGTTTACAAATGAGTAAATTGAGACTCAGAAAGCCTTAATGACTGCTCAAGATCATGGAGCTAATAAATAGCAGAGTTAGAACTTAAACCCAACTCTTCCACTAACATATATTGTATTTAATAACTGTGCTTCTGATAACAACCATCATTCATTCACATGAGTTCGTGGACTTAGGCACAACAAGGGAATCTTTATGAAGACAACATTATAGAGTCATAGTATACCTCTGTATACTACATAAACTCTATGGTATAACTGAGAAGTCTATAAACCTGGCCCCTAGTGGTTGAATCCAACAACACGCCCAGTTACACCAATCAGATACTCTGAAAGGAGGAGTTCTCTCTCCCATCCCCTCTGCAAGAGGAGAAGCAGAAGCACCGTTGACTGCTTGCCCTTCTGATGAAAACTTCATGGCACTCTCGAGTGACCATTCAGTTGAAATGATTTCATGCTATACTCCCCCGGAAGTAGCCCCCATTTTTGCAAGTCAGGATGGTAGATAAGTTTCCTCGTTAGGTACAAGGTTTTTCCAGCTCCTCTCTCACTGGACTGTGCAGACATGCATCCTACCCAAAATACAGTTTTCAGATGCCAGTCTCAACAGGCGTGGGTGTATTTGCTTGGAGCAGATGCTGAACACCATGTGGCAGAGGGAGGAAAGACTGGGCTGATCATGCTCCTGGCAGGACGTTTACTGGGATCTAAATTCCCTTCTCAAAGCCTCCATAATCGGCCTGGGTGTTCTTGTGACTGCTTTGCTCTTAGCTCCAGCTGAAGTAATGGGTGGCTTCCAGCCAACACCACCATAGAAGATTTAAGTCAATTAGCAGCAGCCTGACCTGTTGCCAGGACATGCCCTGCAGTTAGGGCCCATTCTTTGAGTTCTAGAGAGATTGCAACCATGTAGAGATTTCAGAGTCACCAGCCACTCAATTATACAATTTTAAAGCATTTCTTAGCACCTCCTATAAAGTAATCACCAAAAGAGGCACTAGAGGAGATATTGACAAAGTCAGCCATTTTTCTCCCTTCAAAATATACGTGTGAAAATAGAACCCATCATTCAGTGAGTATCCACTATGTCAACAGTCTGCTAGGTATTTCACATTCATCATCTCAGTCAATTCTCCTAACAACACTTTAAAGCTGAAATCATTATCCACATTTTAGAGATGAAAAATCTAAAGTTCAGATGGACAAAGAAATTTGCCCAAGTTAACAAATTAGTAAGTTTAGAGCTAGGATTCACCCAGACCTGTCTGGCTCCAAACCACACTGAGTTAGAGAGAAATATTATATATTATTTGATGAAAGACATGATAACAGGATCCAGTTAATGTGCCCATAAAACCAAGTACTTTCCTGTCACATTAAAAAAAAGGAATCCAGTTCCCTCTTCACGATCCATGAGGAAAAAAGTACAAATGGCCAGATAATTGGTCCTGGACCATCGAGAAATTGAATAGCTCACAGCCCTGCTGAGGCCTAAACTCACTGAGGTGAGCAAAGAGAGAGGCCTTTCTCTCCCCAGGATTGAAAGTGACAGGGACTTTGATGTCTTTCTGTTAAAGGCAAGTTTGTCTGAATCATTTCATATTCCCCACAGCACTTGCACCAGGCTTTGCAAAAATTAGGTGCTAAATAAATATTTGTAGAAGGTATAAATGCGTGGAAGAATAGAAAAAGTTATTTATGGAATGGCAAGCAAAAACGACAGGGAAAAAAACAGTGAAGGCTCGAAGGACGGATTATCATCCTTTCTTTGAGAAATCCTCAGCCGCTCAAGTTCTCAGTACCTTTTCCTCTTTCCCACTTAGAACTTTACTGTAGTGACACCTCATTGTCCATTAGCATATGCTAACTGCTGTTTATTCAAGTATTTAATAAATAATTAATTGTCTATAGAGGATACAATTATTAGTTATCCGTTTATGCATCCCTCTGCAGACTCTCTCCAATTCACATGTAAGGTGATGAGGGAAGGGAAACTCATTTGATTCTGCTGTTTCCCTCTGAGTGCTCAGGGCAATACCCCATCTGTAAGAAGGGCTTAATCAGCATTGACTCAGCAAAGAAGCTTCCTTCTAGTGGGCGCTGTGTAAATCCTTTGAAAGACCAAGCGCCCCATTATCCACTGCCTGAAACAAATCAGCCCCACCTGACCTAGGCAGAGTTGAAGTTCGCTGGGCAGAATCTAGAGGCTCTCCTTTAAGGATCTCTTGAACCTGGGAAGGTAACCTCTGGAACATGCTCCCCACTCTTTACCCATATGCCTCAATAGACCCTTGCTGAGGGGGCCTGTGCTGAAGCCATAGCCTGTTTCCTTTAAGTGAGAGTGAAGCCTGGCTTTGAATGCAACAAGAGTTCCTTGAAGCTTGAAGTGTTCAATTTTACTTCGCCATGCCCCCAGTATAATCCATTGAAAGGGCACTGTCCTTCAGGCCTTTCAGTGGGGCTGACAGCTGCCCGCTGATTAATTGACAGGTTAAAAAGATTGATTCCACATGTCAGAGCTGTAACCCTGCCAGAACAATACAGCTGTCACTTGGGCTGTAAAACAGACGCTTACATTAGCAGTCCTGACAGAGCCGCGCACGGACACATGCACCTGCCTTTATGGAGAGCCTAAACACACGGCCACACTGAGATTAATCATCTTGAAAGCAACATGGGAAGATCAAAGAAATGTTTCTGTGATGGAAATAGTGGTAGCAGCCCCGCCTTGGCGTGTTCTTGGTCTGCAGATGGTGCCCAGTGGGCATGCCAAGAATGGTGCTGGGGACAAGGTGGGGCTTCGACAGTTGTCTGTGGTCATTGCCTGTACCACTAAGCCCAGTCCCTCCAACATGCACTTACACGCAGTGCCCTCCAATCACAGACAAAGCCCCACAACTTGCCTAGAACTCCCTCTCTCTGCACAGGCCTATGCCTCCTCAGGCCAATAACACACACATGACCTGGCTGCAACCATGCCAACACGTTTGTAGGCTGATTATGAAAAACTGACTTTGATGAGTGGGAGCCTCAACACACCAAAAGACTGAAACCTTGAGCATGTCGCACGTGGGAAGGGACCCCTAGCAGCCTGGAGGCAACTATTTTCCAACCAGAAAACATCTGGGGACACTAGGATATCTGAACATGCCCGGGCTTTTCTGGGAGAAAGCTTCGAAAGAGAAATACCCCTACATATTTCTTATATATTTAAAGTCAAAATAGCCAGAAACTATCACTAGATAGAGTAGTTGGGCTACACGATCCCCAGGAAGAAGTCATCAGGAGGATGCTGTCCATCTCTGGATTTAAAATGCCAGACCACATCTCCTCCTCTCCCCAGGGCCTGGCTCTATTTCACCTCTTCCCATTTCCCTCCGTATCTGCACAAGGATTCCCAGTGTGGGTAAATGAGCTTCCCTGCAGGTAATGGGCTGACTTACAGGTCAGCAGTGAGCAATGATGCCCACTGGTCAGGTTAACAGCCTCACCTGGATCTGGCCAGGGCACCTAATCTAGGGTATTACTACTTACAAATTTTACATGGTCTAAATACGTCAGAATTTCCCATCCTGAAAGTGGCGCTTCTGGAATAAGAAAAAGATTCCTGAATAGAAGTTTCAGTGAGAATCCTCTGAGTCCCATAGAGCGGTGGTCCCCAAACTTAGCTGCATACTACAATCAGCTGGGGGATGTTTAAAACACTCACATACTAGGACCCACAGTAAGGGCCAGTGAATCAGAATTTCCAGTTATAGGGTCTGGAAATCTGTATTTTTAATAAGCTTCCTGGTTGATTCTCTGCAGAAGGACATACTTACTTTCCAGTAGATTCTGCAGATAGAATATGCAAGGAACACAGTTACCCCATCCCCTTTGCATCAGGGCAGAGAAAAGATAAGGAAAGGAGAAAGCCTACTGATTTAATCTTCAAATATAACCAGCCAATAACTAAACTGAAATGGAGAGGTGGGTTTGTAACCAATAGAGAAAACAGTGTCTGTCTCAATAAACACACAGGACCAGTTCAAGTCACTGAATTTCCTACAAGTCACAAAAGAAATTATATGCATTACTCCAAATCCCTTCTCACATGTGTAGTCACAGCCTGGACAGCTCCTATGAGCAGGGCACTGTACCACGCACTGGTGGAGGAGGGATAGAATGTACTATTTACAGAACGCATACAAAGCAGATGCTACTCAGTTCTGCTATTGATCTTTCTAAGTGATACATGAGTAATATAGATGACACCATCAGGATGAGTCGTCTACGACTGGTGTCCCTACAAAAGAAAATGGGGATGCCATCTTCATCCTCAATTAACACTGACTGAGTGCCAGTTACAGCCTGGTACCACAGGACAATAAACTGACGCACTTAAATCCACCCACACTGGGGATCCCTGATATGAAGGGGAGCAAAACATAGATAAGAGAGATGAGTAGGAGAAATGGTCCCCACAGAGGAGATGGAGGGCAGATACCAGCTCTGGCTCTCAGCTGCCATTTTGCCAGCACTGATTGCTCATGAGCCCAAGTGCAGTCAGGTAGGATCTCTCGTGGTTTCTTCCCTTGGATTCCCCCATACAGTATTGCTTTACCTACCTCAAAGTCATGGAATTATGGAAGAACTCTATCCTCTCATCTAGTACCTGAATCTGCTCACAACAAGGGTTGTCCAGACACTGCTCAAAAGTTCAGAGATGGAGTTTGTTACCTCAGCAAAGCAACACTGTCCCTCTGTTCTTAACCTTTGGCTGTGATGTGTCATGACATTTTGATGCATTATCTGCTGTGGTTCACATTCCCAGGAATTCCTCTTACCATGGGACCCTTTGCCTGAGGGAAAGAATGACAGAACAAAAGAGTCAAGTTACAACTTTTAAGTTTCAAAAGCCAATGTCTAAGCCATGAGACAAAGATTCAAAGGAAGATGATGTTAGTCCAAACCAGGTGACTAAAAATAAAATCAGTAATTACATTGTCTTAAACTGAGATGAAGGAAACAGTGAGTCCAAAAGAAAAGAAAGAAAATGCAGAGGCTGGAGAGTCCCTGAGAAGGGACTCCCACCTGGGCCAATCCTGGGGAGTAATGACAGGCCTTCCAGAGTAAGGGGAGAGCAAAAAGACATCTGCCCTGCCCCTACTCCCACTCCCCATCCCAACGATACAGCCAAAGGATCCAGCAAGATCCCCAAGATCTGGCCAACTCCTGCGATGCAGGGAACAATGTGGGGGTGGTGGGTGCAGGCAGACAGGCCTCAGATCATCTGACAACATGTCCCAGTCTAGAGAGCAGTGGGGTGTTCTGCATCCAGACACAGTGACATGATTGTGGCACAGGGAGCGTGGAAATGTGATGAGGCCTCATGGTGGAGATGAGGAAGACACCACCGAGAACTGCCTGGACCAAAGACTGAAGGCCAGATGGGGATGAGGACATCTCAACAGCTGCCAACATGGGCAACTGATGGCAATCCAAGCAGAGGCTTTTCCAGCCCCACTCCAGCCTCTGCTCTCTGTAAGCTCTGCACAATTTCTTCACTGCCCAGGTGAAGGCGGGTATGCAAGGCTTCCACTGGACTGAGACTAAATTTCTTCAGCCAAGCAATGGGATATCATAAAAGAATTAAGTTTTGTTATGGAAAAGTTCTAAAATTTAAATTTCTTGCACATCTGAGTTTCTGGATTGAGATTTGTATCTGCTACACTTGTTGGGAAGTCTTTCATCCTATTAGGATAAAATGGGTCTCCTTGACTTACATGCCTTGCTCCCATTCTCTCCCCAGCCTTGGAGGATGGATGGAACATGTCTTCTATGGTCCCGCAGCTCAACGGGCCATGTACGGATCAGTGCTGATGCACAAATCGTGTGTTATTTGGCCTCAACAAGTAACAAAACTGAAAATAAGAATTTACAAAATGTTAGAGCAATTGGACGTTGACTTGACATAAAGCATTTGACCAGTCAGACATTCTCAGACTCATGTCATGAGTTGAATGTGATGCAAGCTTCATGCTAGTCATAAACAACAGGACTACAGTAGTCCCCCCTTACCTGTGAGGGATTTATTCCAAGACCCCCAGTGGATGCCTGAAATCGCGGATAGTAGCAATACTGTGTTTTTTTCTATATGTACATACCTATGACAAAGTTTAATTTATAAATTAGGCACAGTAAGAGATTAACAGCAATAACTAATAATAAAATGGAACAATTATAACAATATATTGTAGTAAAATTTGCCATAGATCTTAGTGATGTTAGCATATGATTTTTTCTGCTTCCCATCTTAAGTCAAGAGCGTTTCTCTTTTCACTTAAAGAGAGCACTACACAGCTTCTCTTTATTTTATCTGAATTGCCAGCATCACTCCTCTTGTCCTTGGGGGCCATTATTAAGTAAAATAAGGGTTATTTGAACACAAGTACTGCGATACTGCAACAGTCATCTGATAACTGAGATGGCTGCTAAGTGACTAATGGGCAGTACCATATAGAGTCATATATACACGTAAATATATGTACTTATATATACACAGTATATTTAGCTATATACAGTATTACGTACCATACTATACTGTATTATATACAGTACAATTTGAAATTTATGAATTGCTTATTTCTGGAAATTTCCATTTAGCATTTTCAGACCCTGGTTGACTACTGGTAACTGAAACCATGGAAAGTGAAGCTGCAGATAAGGGGGCTACTGTGTGTATCAAAGGATTAGAAGTTTAGAAAAGAATAGAAGAAACTGGTCTTCTCCCATGAATAGTTTGGGAATGGAGAAGCACCGTTTATATAGCATCGCTGAAAGTACTTGAAGAAAGTGACTTAGCCCCTCTCACTCCACCTCACCCCACACTTTCCTTGTTGAGGCTGAACCACCGTGGTTCCTGTCGTTACCCAACCTGTGCCGGGTAAGAACCCCCACCACCCTGGTGGTTAGTCCTAGCTGCTCCCTAGGACACTGGGACGAGGAGCCTCCGGGCAGAAGACTCCTGTTTCTCCTCAGCTTTTTGCAGTCCCCAGGCCTGGAGCTCCTCCTCGGAAAGGTTCTAACCCTGGCTGGGTGGCCCCAGAGAAATGTGATTTGGGTCTGAACAGGCTTTGCCACAAACCTCTTCGAAGCTTTTATGGTGAGATTCAATACAGATATACAGATCAATTATCTTAAAAGCAGCGAGGAGGCCCATCAAATATTTCTAACTTTAAACAGGTTTATTTCCATCTGCACTTATCTCTGCTATTTAAACTCCATTGCTTGCAGTTAATCTTATGTAATGCAGCATAAGAGGGCTTATTTACTTTCTAATGACATCAATTGGCCATAAATATTAGACATCCAAGGTTCGTTGAAGCTGTGGGGACAGTTTTCCATTCTGACTTGACATTTGACTATTTGCAGAGCCTTCTCTTCTGTTTGTTCTTGTGTGACTCACTTATCGGCTGTCATAGGCCCATGTTCGATTTATTTAAATTGAATGAATAAGTACATTAGGCAAGGCTGTCAGGAGCGGAGAGAATGGGAACTTATTGGGATGAGTGATAAGTCAACATGCTGCAATAGAGATTCTCAGCAGAGCTGCACAAATCAAAATGCTAAATGGAGGCGAGGAGACAGCCCAGGGCAACCGAAGGCAGGTGCGTGGAAAGATGAGGCCCCTCTGCTCTGAGGATGCAAGACCCCTGGGTCTGAGATTACTGTGGGTCTCACTAGAGTGGTGGGAAAATTCTTCCAGCAGAGTGGACACTGAATCCAAAGATGATTTTAAACCTCTGAAAACTTAAATTAGCTAATATCTGAATAGTTGTGAGCTGAACATTCAATTTCATATCATCTGTTTAATCCTCCTAACAGTGCCTACTTTTTGTCGCCATTTTATAGACCAGGATCCTGAGGCTCAGAGGTCCTGTGACTTGCCTGAGGCCACAGAGTCCTGGACCCTGCTTCCCACTGACCGCACTCCCTTGTCCCTCTTTCTCCCATCATCCACCTGGGAGGCAGAGCCCCTCTGCAGGCAATTCTGCTGGCGCAGCTCCAGAAAAAGGGTCGTGCATCTGTTCTCACTAAGATTCCTCCCCCGCACCGACCCACCAACCAGCTCATCTGGTGAATTCAAAGAGAAGTCAGAGACCCTTTAAAGTGAAAGTTGTTGGATGCTTGTCTATGGTTGGGCCTCTTTCCCTAACCGCACTCCACCCATTTTTCATTGCAGAATTTCCTGTGCTTTGGAGACCCCAATACCCAAGGCAGCTTTATTCCTCAATAGACTCTTGGCCTCAGAAAACACTTGCTTGGGATGTTAGAATGCAATTCAGCATAAAATTCCTTTCAACGAGTATTAGTCGGTCACCCATTAGGTGTCCAGGATTATGTCCTCTAGACTGCCCCGTGTCCTCCCGGTTGTTAGAAGGCGCATGGCTATTTGGGGAATGTGCCAATAATGCAGGCTTCTCAATTTCTCTGAGCTTCTATTTAGAAAGGAACGGTGGCACTATCCATTTTGGAATGGATAATGGTAGAGTCTCTCAGAGGGGACAATTTATTTCCTTTTCGTTCATCCATCCTTTCCTTCGTATGGTGCACAGCCCTGTGCTAGGCCTTGGAAATTCAATGGTGAGGGAAAACAGCCAAGGTCCTTGTATTCAGAGAGCTCACAGTCTAGCAGGGGAGACCGATGTGGCCCCAATGACCACACTGGTGAATGGGTAATTACAAAACACTCCTGTTCTGCAGAAGCATGTGACTATAGGGGGTGGGTGGGAGAAGGACAGTATTGGAGTATATTTCCCCCTTCAGCTGAAAAGCAATTAACTATATGAAAGGAGGAGGATCCAGGATAGAACAAAGAGCTTATGCAAGGGCCCCGAGGTGACACAAACACAGCCCAGAGAACCAGGGACAGTGGTGTAAGATGAGGCCAGCACGCTAAGCTGGGGCTGGACTGCAAAGGGCCTTCTAGACTGTTCAGTCATTTTGCCTTTATCCCAAGACCGATGGGAAACCACTGAAGAGTTTAAAGCAGGGGAGCAGTGTGGACGTAGGCTCTAGGAAGCTGTCAAAACCTTTCGTAAAGTCTTCAAGCCGTGTAATTCTACTGCTTTGAATGTACACCCCATGAGGTCTGGGATCTCTGTATTTTTTCCTACTGGTGTATTTCAAATATCCGAAAAAATGCCTGGTTCATAGTAAATGCTCAATAAACATTGCAAAGTATACAGACCTGCCTCTGGTGACTTCTCAGGGTGGCTGCTTGGTCCACAATGACTTCCCTTTCTGGAGAATATTACATACCCCGAGCCATTGCTGACTGAGAAGGTCAGATATCAGACTCAACCGGGCTCACTACAGTTCTCTCTTCCAAGAATTTGAAATTTGGGAGAGAGACATAAAAACTGAAAACAGTTGGAGTTGAGTCCCTTTAATAGTAGCAGTTTGGATAGAAGTCCCTTGAAGTTATTTTGCAAGTGCCCAAAACTCGTTGTTCAAATCTTCTTTCAATTATAAGATACTATATTAATTTCCAATAAATCCATTTTTTGGCTTAAACTATCAAAGTTTCATTTTGTTTCTCCCTGAAATCAGGATGGGGAAATTTCAGACATAAAACATGTCAGATGGGTAGTGTCCAGAAGACTCACCCAGAAGCCATTGCTGCCCTTTTGCCCTGTTTCTTACAATCAGCTCTCCCTTTGACTTCAGTTGTGCTGCTGAGGTTTTGCTATGTAACTATTTGCTCCCCAATAAATGTGGGTTCTAGAGGGACTGTCTTGCTATGGCTGGAGATCTTGCAAACACTTTCCGGAGGGTGTTTGCGGGCCACCTTTGGGAGCACTGAGCTGAGGCCGTGGTTTGCCAGGTTCCTGTTGAGGAAACGAACCTCTACTGTGCAAACGTGGGATGGTGGGGAGACTTGGCCCTGGGTCCAAAAGCCCTAACAACAGAGCAATAGCTTGAGCCCCAGCAATGCTTTGCACAAGTTATATTTGCCTCCTTTTGCCACCTCCCCCAGCGTTTAAGTCCCATCAGCTTATTAACACGTCTCATTTCCTCCCTGAGAGACCACCAGTCACATGAGAGCCTTGGTACCAGATGTAGACAAGGAGGCTGGAATTAGATCCCAGAGCCAGGGCTGACAGCCATCATCGGGTGTGAGGATTACTTTAGAAGGAGACACAAGCTAAATATTTATCAGCTAATAATTGCTGGGGCCGGTAGCTTCCCCACTTCAGGAGGAGAGCTGTCATCTTGGGGATGCATTGCTGATGACTGCACTTCCAGGCTCTAACCCCAGGGCAGGCAGAAGCCAGTGCCTCCCAGCTAGTGGCAAAGCAGCCACCGCAGGGAAGTGCTGGCCTTGGCCAACCTGTGCACGAGTCAGATGCACAAAGCCTAGCAGCCCATGTTCGTGAGTTAGAAGAGTGAGGAAGGGGAATATGAGAGAAGAAATTATCCAGGACAAATCAGCTCAGAGTGGACTGAATGCAGAAGACCACAGGGTCCCCCAAAGCCATTCACAGACAGATCAGGCCTAGAAAGTTCTTGGTAGACTGGGGAGAGAAAAAACTTGAGCACCAGGAAGCCCTGGCTGGGAAGGGGGCTGACCCCTGTGACCACCCGCTTGCCTGCCCCCTCCCGCTACAGCAGTGTGGCAGGCATAGGAGGAGATATAGGAAGCCTTGCTCCACGTTCTGATGGAAGAGTAGAGCGGGACCTGGGGGGCAAGGCAGAATCTGGTAAGTCTGTGGACAGTAATTGTTCAGAGATCTTTATCTTCTTTGCCTCCTCCCGCATCATCCCTTTTTCCCACCAGACACTCACACTCCCCTCCCCATACTGCAGATCCCTAGTTCTCACCTTGATGGACAAATAGCCACTGATATTAACTGGCTGGAAAGTCCACCAAAGCCAGGAATTCCTCCATCCCCTCCTCACAGAGGGAGCTGGAAACAGGAAGCAAAGGAATCCACGTGTCTTGGGCAGCCCTTCCTGCACCACCTGGAAATGCTGGCGCCTCCCCAAAGGGCTGCCTTTCCAAGAGCCAAGGAAATCCCAAAAGCTGTGGCTTCAGGCCGCACACAAGGCAGGAGATCTGGCTCCCCTCCCTCTGCCACCCCAGCTGAAATGCCCACCCGTGGCCTTGGAGGCACCAAAGCCAAGAAGTGACCCTGAGCTTCCCCGGAGCCCTCCCTCGCCCACCTCCTCCCAGCACAACAGTCCTGCTGACAGGGGCTCTTTCCTTCTGGCCCCCTGGAGGCAGCCAGGCCATGCAAGGACGAGCACCCCAGCAAGGGAGGCTTAGGATCTGAGCCAGTGAGTACAGACAATCTTGGGAGACAGATGGCCAGGCGGATGGGCCGGCAGATAGAGGCTCCTGCTCCTTGTCAAGATGACACTCAAAAGTACATCCCCGTCATCACAGGTTGTCAGTGGTGTGTCAGCGCGAGATGCCGTGTGTGTTTTTGGACACTCTGTGAGTTTGGAAGGCTGAGCTGGTTCCCACTTCCATAGCAACGACAAAATTCCAGCCCCAGACGCAAGTCTCTGAGTTAGTGTCAGACAACGGGGGGGAGTGGCAGGCAGAGAGGGGTGTCACTCCTAGCAGAGAGCAGAGCTGGAGTGGCAAGGGTGGGCAGGAGGCAGGTTTCTGGATGTCTGTGGGGAGACCGTGTGTGGGCACAAAGTGACAGAAGGCAGGAGCTAATGGCTGAGCTAACGGGAAATGCAATCTGTCGGCTTGAGCAGGCTGAGAGCAGGGGTTTCCTGAGCACTGGTCCATTCCAAGACCCCTGAGGGTCCTCTGGGCATCTACAAGAAAATCCCTATGGGTCCAAACTCTGTGAAGAGCTATGGAGTAATGGACTTGAAGTTCTTACGGCTTCTGGAATGGAATTAAAAATGAAGGGGAAAATATAAGATTCTCCAAGGACAGTAAGAAGACACAGAATCACAAAATATACTTGCCCCTCTTTGACTGAGGGAGCTAAATTTATCCAGACTCAAAATAGGCTCACCACTCATGAACGGCTGAGGCTTTCTGCATCCAGAGAAAGAGGGTTGGGGGCAATTGCCCCTCCACAGTGTCCTCTCCTGTCCTGCTTTCTCTGGTTAATCACTAAGTCCCCGAATCCTTGAATTCTAGGCCAGAGAGCCTGTTCGTACGCCAGCTCTGCTGACCACTAGCTATGTGACCTGAGGTTAAATCCCTTTCTCTCCCTGGGTTTCAGTTTCCTCCTCTGTTAAATGAAGAGACCTTGAGATGAGAGGGTGAATTGCTACATGAACTTGACCATGGGGTGGTGGAAAGGGATCCTCTTTGGTCAGTGAAAGATCAGCCTGAACTTAGTCCTCGTGGTCAGCTGAATAATTACCCCTCAAAGATGTTCCTAATGTCCAGAACCTGTGAATGTATTACCTTACATCACAAAAGGGACTTTGCAGGTGTCATTAACTTAAGGATCTTGAGATGGGGAGATTATCCTGAACTATCCAAATGGACCCAGTGTAATCACAAGGATCCTTAAAAGTGAAAGAAGGAGGCAGAGGGCCAGATTCAGAGAACAAGTGATGATATGAGCAGAGGTTAGAGTACCGTGATTGCTGGCACCTGAGTCAAGGAATGCAGGCAACCACTAGAAACTGGAAAATGCAAGGAAACAACCCACCTTAGAGTCTCCAGAAGTAACACAGCCCCGCCAACACCTTGACTGTAGCCCTGTGAAATGCATTTTGGATTTCCCTTCCATGGGGAAAGAATAGTGTCTTCAACAAATGGTGCTGGGACAACTGGATTTCTACATGCAAGAGAATGAGTTGGATCATACTTCACACCAAATACAAAATTTACCTTAAAATGGATCAACAACTGAATATAAGAGCTGAACTATAAAACTGTAAAAAGAAAACATAGGGGTACATCTTTGTGACTTATATTTGTCAATAGATTCTTACATATGACGCCAAATATCTATTTAAAAATTGTATATCTAATAAAGGTTTAATATTCAGAATATATAAAGAATTCTTACAACTCAACAAGACAGCATGATTAAAAAATAGGCAGAGGACTTGAACAGATATTTCTCCAAAGATGATATAAAAATGGCCAATAAGCACATTAAAAGATGATCGACATCATTAATCATAAGAAAATTAAAATCAAAACTTGGACAACAAGATAGCATTTCATATCTACTAGGATGGCTATAACTTAAAAAATGGGATATAACAAGTGTTCCAAGGATGTGGAGAAATTGGAACCCTCCTACATTGCTGGCGGAATGTAAAATGATGCAGCTGCTGTAGAAAACAGGTTGACTGTTCCTCAAAAACTTAAACATAGAATTATCACACAACCCTAGAATTTCACTCCTAGGTGTATATCCAAAAGAATTGAAAACAAGGACTCAAACAGATACTTGTAGGCCAATGTTTATTGCAGCATTATTTACAACAGCCAAAAGTGGATACATCTTTTGTGTCCATTAAGAGATAAATGGATAAACAAACTAGGGTCTCTATATACAATGCAACATCATTTAGCCATAAAAGGAGTGACATTTTGATACGTGCTACAACATGGATGAAACTTGAAAACATTATGCTAAGTGAAATAAGTCAAACACAGAAGAACAAATACTGTGTAATTCCCCTTGTATGAAATACCTAGATTAGGTAAATTCATAGAGACAGAAGGTAGAGTAGAGGCTACCATAGGCTGAGAGGAGAGAGTAATAGGGAGTTATTACTTCATGGGTACAGTTTCTATTTGAAGCAATGAAAAAGTTTTGGAAATATATACAGTCCTGTGCTGCATAACAACGTTTCAGTCAACGATAGACCACATATACAAGGTGATCCCATAAGATTAGTACCATATAGCCTAGGTGTGTAATAGGCTATACCATATAGGTTTGTGTAAGTACACTCCATGATGTTCACACAACAAAATTACCTAATGATGCATTTCTCAGAATGTATCCCTGTTGTTAAGTGACACATGACTTTAGTGGTAATGATTTCACAACGTTATGAATGTAATTAATAGCAATGAATTTTAAAATGGTTAAAATGGCTAATTTTGTGTCACATATATATATATATCACCATGATAAAAAAGTTAGTAAGAAAAAGTGCATTTGGTTTGAGGGCAGAAGTAAGGAAAGTGTGTGACCTGGAAGAGTCTAAGAAGCTCTAAGATGGTGGGGATATGGAAGGAAATAGATGCCAGTCTTGCTAAAATCAAATGGTGAAGGAGCCAAAGAGCCATGCTAGGGAGTTTGGAGTGCTAGAGAGCACAATGTGTTTAACTGTTCCTATTATTACTATTGTTTTTGCTTTTGTTTTAGTGTGGAGAATGGATTGACCTGGAGAGAAACCACAGGCATAGGCTCATTGGGTGGCTGGTACGAGAGTATAAATAAGAAGCCACAGAGGCCTGCTATAGGGCAGTGGCAGTGGGGCAGCATGGAGAGGGAGCTGCAGGAGAATGGCAGAGAGTGAAGCTGTGTGATTTAGGGCAAAATAGAAGAGGAGGGGAGGAAGAGCAGAGAGCTAAGGACGATGCTCCAAAAATCTCTTCCACTGCCTTTTTCCCACTTGAACAGGTCTGAGACTCTGAGAGATTAGCGGCCAGAACAGCAGTAAACAGCCAGTTAGAGGCAGAACTGAGACTCCTGTCCAGGTTTCCTGACTCCTTGAGTCACGTAATTTAAGTTTTAATTTGGTTTGAAAACCCTGCAGACAGTTTCATCCCTTTGGAGTTAGGGCGGTCCTTCGGTTTTCTGACTTTACTTTTGAGTTTCTAACTCCTTCAAGCCACGTCCTCCCATGGGGTCACTTGCTTGGTGAAGGGGAGTCTTTGTAGGTTAGCTGAGGCTCCGAGAACCTCTCCTTTTCCCAAGGCCCTCTGTGCCCCTGCTTGCAGACTTCCTGTTTCTGCCTTCCGAAAGAGAAGCATGAGCCCCACCAGGTCAAGGAAAAGGATATAGATGGTCGTAAATTAATTTCCACGGTTTCAGCATTACTAATCTCATCTGGGTTCATGATTAGAGGCCAATGACATACTAATTAGTCACTGTAATTAGCAAGCGTCAGAGAAGGTCCAGGGGCTCCATGGCATACACACAAGGGGTTGCCTTTCATAGCAGGGTCCTTCAAGGCCAGCCTGCCTCCGGTCAGTTCCAATTTTATTCAGCCCATTAGCCAACCCAAGACACATTGTATGGGTCTTACAGGTTTACCCCCTTCTCAGTATGAACGGGAGTTTTTTTGTGTTTATTATATATGTAAATGGAGATATTAAATGATAAGACGGGCAATGATTTAAATAATAGAATACAAAATAATGCAGAGTGGGGAACAGCAGGGAGTCCAGAGGCAGGAAAATTGAATCCACATCTCAGCTCTGCCAAGGCCTGGTGTGCGACCCTAGGCAAGTACCTCACCTGTCCCCTCAAAGCTAAGTCCTTGTTTGCCAGACCTGGAGGGTGGAAAGAGGGGTTTTCTGTAGTGTGTGCTACCTGCTGTCATTTGAGTCACCACTGTCTCACAGACCATGCAGTCAAGGCCCTGGGTTACCCAGGACAGCCCAATGTAAAGCAGTTTTATACCTTATGATGAAGCTAATTCATTAAATGTAAAATTATGGGCCCACCTGGTGGTGCAGTGGTTAAGTTCACAGGCTCCACTTTGGCGGCCCGGGGCTAGCTTCTTTGGATCCTGGAAGCGGACCTACACACCACTTATCAAGCCATGCATGGCAGGCGTCCCACATATAAAACAGAGCAAGATGGCATGGATGTTAGCTCAGAACTAATCTTCCTTGGAAAAAAAAAGCTATGTGTAACTTCATTTTTATTCCTCTGCAAGACTTTCTTACCAATAAATATCAATGATACAGAAACAAAATTGTCAAATGACTTGTCCTGTTTTGTATGTTTAGGGAAATAAATCCCTAGATCACTATATTTTGGATCCTCCTTGATAGGGCCATGAGAGAGGAAAAGGCGAACTCCAGCCCTGGTGGGGCCATTAGCCCCGGGGGCTCTGCCTTCACATAGCGGCTGCTTCTGAGAAGAGGCAACTCTAGCGAGTCCACTGACTGACTTTCCTACAGCACCACATTGAGCACTGCAAAAGAACCTAGAAAAATCTAGACAGACTGGCAGTCTCAAATCACCTCTTATAACATCAAAATGGGCTCTGCTTCTGAATTATGTCTGTCCTCTGTCCCCTCACTCTTTTCTAGCCACATTCTAATTATACAAGCAGACAGGGACCCACTTCCAATGGTGGCCAGGGGAAGAAATATCATTCCTGCCCCTTTAGAGAGTCCCCTAACCCATTCCAGTCTTGGGTCCCTCCCTCCTCCATGGCCGTGCTCTCCTAGAACCCTACTCTGGAGGGAGAATGCCCACTGATGGTCACTCACGTGCCCACAGCCACTGGGCCAGCAGGGGATACCTTCTTCATTGGGTGCAGGCTAATCCTCTACTTAGGGGGCTTTTCCTGATGAGTGCCTCATGAATGACAACGCCAGGAACATCGGTGCTGGGTCTCCATGTATATCACTGGGCCCATTACCCTGTCTGTCATCTCAGCCATCATCCATCACATGGCCTCACAGTAGTTACTTGACAAGTGATACTTCCTTTTCCTCCTCTACATTAATCTACCAAGTGCTGGTAGTCAGGTTTGTTTGACTCTAGTGGTTAGATTCCTGCAGCACAGAGAATCATCAGCAGCATCCAGGGCATTCACAGGGCCAGGCGTGAGCAGTTCACCTCATCGGGCTGGGTTCTCATCTAGTTCTAATCCACTTTCACCTCTTGGCCGATCAGCTCCTCTCTATCAGCCCCCAGATCCTAAAATAAATAAGGCCTTTTATGTTTTAATCCTTAGGTTCACACTTCAATATCAGGCTAATACTGCCAGGTCGCATTCTAAACTCGAAGTTGCCACCAGTTTTCCAGACCAGGAAATCCTCTTCCACATGCATTGTCCTAAGATTATAAACCAATTCAACCTTTTAGTCTACTGTTATCTCCTCCTTGGTTATAGTATCTTCTTATTCTATCCTTCCTGTCAACAATATAATAAAGTTCTTTTCTTCATTTCAAGACAATATAATACAGTTCTTTTCTTCATTTCAAGACATTTTTGCGTAGAATTCAAATATGTCAGATACTAAGATTGCTATCCGAGTTTTCTTTTGTTTCTATTTGCCCAGAATATGTATCTTTCTTGTATCATTTTAGTGTGTCTCTTGTAAACAACATATTGTTCATCTTTTGTAATCCAATCTGAGAATGTCTTTTTTTCTAATTGAGGTACAATACAATACAACGTAAAATTTACCATCTTAACCATTTTTAAGCTTGCAGTTCATTAGCATTAAGTGCGTTCATATTGTTGTGCAACCATCACCACCACCCATCTCCAGAACTCTTTTCATCTTGCAAAACTGAAACTCTACATCCATTCAACAGTAACTCCACACGCCCACCACCCCCTGTGGCAGCCCCTTCAATCACCATTCTACTCTGTCTCCATGAAGTTACATTCTAGGTGCCTCATATGAGTGGGATCATACAGTGTTTCTCTTTTTGTGTCTGGCTTATTTCATTCGGCATAATGTCTTCGAGGCTCATCCCGCTGCAGCACGTGTCAGAATTTCCTTCCTCTGTAAGGCTCCATAATATTCCATTACATGTACATAGCACATTTTGTGTATCCTTTCATCTACTGATGGTCACTTAGGTTGCTTCCACCTTTCTGCTATTGTAAATAACAGGGTTATGAACATGGGTGTACAAATATCTCTTTGAGACTCTACTTGCAACTCTTTTGGACACTCGGAAGTAGAATTGCTGGACCATATGGTAGCTCATTTTTAATTTTTTGAGGAACCTTCATACTGTTTCCCAAAGCAGCTGCACCATTTTACATTCCCACCAACAGTGCACAAGGGCTCCAATTTCTCCACATCCTCGCCCACACTTGTTATTTTCTGTTTTTATCATAGTAGCCATCATAATACATTTGAGGAGGTAGAGAATTTATCTTTAATTTAACTCATTTAGATTTATTATAGGCATTATGTTATGATTTATTCTTCTATCTTATTTTAATTTTTTTATATTCCATAATTTTTATTCTTCTTTTCCCTCCTTTTCAGCTTTCCATTGGGCAGATCAAGTTCTTTATTTCTGGGACTCCTTTTAAGTTAAGTCCTGATATTTCTAATTCTCTTCTCCTTATCTCAGCATTTTGGAGGAGAATTCCTCAATCTTATATTTCACTGCCATTGTTGTTATTTTATCCTATATACTATGTTCTTTATTTCAATAATACATTTGTCATACCTAATATTTTCACGTTTGTTTATGAATTCTTTATTGTGCTGCATTTTGCTAATATTTTGCTTTATCTTGCTGTGTATTTATTTTGCTTATTTTGAATTCTTGGTCAATCTGTTTAGTAATTCTACCTCAGCTGGTATGTATAATTCAGTTTGCTGTCTTTCTGTTTTCTTGGTGTGTCTCTCAGGTGTCTCAATATTTTTAACTGTAAGCTCATTTTCTTACTTCCGAGATTTCGGCTGCTTTGCCCCGTAATGCATACTAGTGAGGGGCATGGGTCAAGCCCTTGTCCTCTGTGTTCCACTTATCACAGTTTGAATTGGAAGGAATGAACCCAAAGGTGAAGAATCCCAGACACCACAGAACCAATGCTGATTCCCAATGCTGCCACTTCACCTGTGGAGAAGTGAGAGTCTAAAGGCTTTGGTTAGCCCATACATTCTGCCATCAACTCTTCACCCCATCAGGGCTTGGGCATTGTCCCCAGGGGACCCCAGACTGTGGCTCTTCATTTATCGCAGTGGACAAGAAATGATTGTCTCAGGCAACGTGTGAGATAGGCAAGAGCAGATAGATTTCTCCATCTCTCCTCTCATCTCTACCCCAGGCTTCAGTGTCCTTCCACACCACACACACACAAACACATACGCACACTCACACACCAATTCACCACAGCCTTCCAGACCCTTAGGAGTTGTCCACGGTTCTCATGTGATTGCTAGTTCCTCTGATTCACGCTTCACTGTCAAATGCTAGTCCACCATCTTGATAAGAATGTCCAGCAGTTTCTTGAGCCTAAGGCTCCTTAGCATGAACTGGGAGATGATCAGATTCTTAAATACTTCATGTCCCTGAATGAAAACTTTAGAGCCTTTCCAACGCATTTTGTTTCTCTTGCCTTAAAAAAGAATGTGTACAGCATGGATGTGAATCATATTGATGTCAAAACACAAAATATGGACACTCATGTGTCCTCATATGTGTGAGGATCCCAGACACCAAAGTGTATCCATTTTTTTCCAATTGTATAGTACAACTCCTGGGTGAACTCACATGGGCCTCACATGCTCTTTCTGCTGTGGCTTACATTCCTTGAGGACGGTATTCAAAGAGCCATGTTTTAGCTTAGGAAGTTAATTTACTGGTGCCAAGCATGTGGGAGGGGCCTGATAAGGGCTGCACAGGTGTGCCCCACCTGCCCCGTAGCATAGGTCCAGACCAAGAAAGAATTATTTAACATCACCACAAAACTCTGGGTTTTACAAATGTCTTACCGATTATCGTTCATTAACTATTTCTCCAGTTGCAGAAGGCCGATATTATGTAGTCGGATAAATCAGATGCTGGAGGTGGGAGGGGTGGCGCGACCGTCGAGGGTGGGGCTCTCTTTTCCCCTTCTCAGGACATCACAACTCCATTATTGTGGTTATTCAAGCCAAAACCTTTGGCTCATCCTTGGCTCTCCTCTTTCTGCTACACCCGCGTCCAATCCATCGGCAAATTCTTTCTGTTCTACCTTTAACAAGTGTCCGGCATCTGACGCACCACTGCTACCCTGGCCAGCCTGGCCCAAGTCACAGCCTTCTCCTCCGGATTTTGTAATAGGCTCTTTTCTGCACTACGATCTATTATCAACACAGTGGCCAGAGGGATCATTTTAAACAGAAGTCAGATCATGTCACTGCTCAGCTAAAAACTCTCCAGTGGTCTCTCATCTCGCTCACAATAAGATGCCAAATCCCTAACCATAGGCTATAAAGCCCTACCTGCCAGCCACTTGTCACTTAGCTCTCTAACCTGTCCACTGCTCGCTACCTCACCCATCCCACTGCAGCCACCAAGCCCTGCTCTCCTCAAAGAAGCATGCTCCTGCCCAGGGCTCTCCCTTGTTCAGCCTGCTGGAAACATCTTTAACCAGATATCTGCATGGCTTGCTCTTTAAGTAGGTGTCTGCCCAAATGTCACCTAGTCAGATAGGCCTTCGATGACCTCACTGAAAAATTGACAGTACCCCCTCCCTTTCTAACCTCCTTCCTCCGATCTCTTTTTCTCCATAGCAGTATCATCATCTGATATATTTACTATTTGTGCTTATTATCTATCTCCCTACACTAGAATAGAAGATCTAAAAGGCAGAATTGGCCTTTTCTTTTTCATTTGTACTCACTGCTGCATCCCTGTTTCCTAGAAGAGTGCCTATCACGTATTAGTCATCAATAAATAATTGTTAAAGGGATGGATGAGTGAATAAATGAAATTCGGAGAGGTAGCAACCTAGACATAGGTTTTGCAGCTCCCTGAATACCATGGCCTCATTCTCTACACCGTATCATAACCTTACATCCCTCCAGGATGGGAGGAAGGCAGGGAAGCAGGAAGGACCCGTATGAGCATGGAGGCACGTAAAAGTATGCCCCTTGCAAACGTTTGCAAACAGATGCAATCCCTCTCCTGATTCCCTCATACCCTTTCTCAAGTTTGGCTGGAAATGCCCTCACTTTTATTCCTCTCCTTGGTTTCTTCCTCTTCATCACCCTCTCAGCCATTCAGCCCCATCACGCCTCCAGCCCAAACAGAACATTTTAAACCTCTTTAGACCCTAGAAGAAGTTTCTGAATCCTGAACAGTTTTCTACCCCAAATGCAGGCCTGAGAAGGATCATGTTAAGAGTGTCATCTCCTCTTTAGATTAGTTTACTAAGCAGACCCTACGTCCACCTTCCCAGGGAAAGCATGCGTGGAGTGCCAGAAACATCAGCCATTTGCTCAACCATCCTGGAAACAGGCAAAGGCTGATAAGCTTCCCAAGAAAAAGATCAGGGAAAATCAATATCAGTGTCTTATAGACTGCAGTGGATAGGCTGGCAAAAGAAAATGGGGATGGACTGCAGGAGGGCATGAAAAGCAGACCTTTTTGTCCACACAAAATGATGTCTGATTTGTGCTTCCGCTAGTGTGGACTATGCCTACTGGAATCGCAGGAAGCCGTTCCACGGCCGCCCAACCCAGCAACGGTTTCAGCTTAGTGAGTCCATGCCACTCAACAGGAAGACATCCTCCAAGGGTTCCTTGCCTTCAAGTTCCATATATTTTCAAGACATCTTGTAGCTTTTTTAAAAGTTACCCAACTAAAATAGCTGTTGGACAGCCATTGTTATCTAAGATGCATTTGCAAAGAATTTTTCCGTCAGATAAGTCTTTTTCTAAAAGTGTAGGCAATTTGGGGGAAAGGGAATCTAAAGAACGGTATGTAAATTTCCCTCCATTTTTCTAAGAAAGAAACCAAGATGGCAAATAAGAAAAAAAGTATATATACTAATTTTCCACCAGATTGACATAACACTTTACAAATCCTGAGGCACTTTTCACGTGCACATACAAGCTAAGTAAGGTAGGTAGATGTAATTATACCCATCCCATAGACAAGGAAATTGAGGCTCAGAGAAAATAATTTGGCTATCTTTACACAATTAGTTAGAGTGCAAATTCAAGACCCAGACCTAGATATTGAGATGTGAAGTGCAGTGTTCTTTCCACCATACATAGCTGTGCCTTTATCTATCTTGACTTTAAGATATTATACTTTCTGTTTAAACATGTTATAAAATGGCCTTGAACAATGCAATGGAGGTGGGGCATGAGCTGGGCGCCTGCAGAACTTAGATGCAAATTGTCTGTTAGTGTCAAACGAGCTTGCCAGAGGGACTTCTCACCAGACAAGGCCTGATCTCTCCTTCCCTTTACAGAGTCAGTCTCTTCATCCTGCAGAGAAGGATTTGGTGGATGGAAGAGAGGCCTGAGCACCAGTCAGCACCACTGCAAAACCAACATTATCAAAAGATTCAGTTAAACCTATAAAAGAACAACAGATTGGCCACACTGCAGTCCCCGGGTCAGGCTGGCTTGTGATGAATCCCGCCCTTGGTAGTTGCCGGCTGTGTGACCTCAGACAAGCTGATTCCTCTGAGCCTCAGTTTGCTGAGCTGTAAAATGGGGTACTATTTCACCTATCTCACAGTATACTGCGATGCTTAACTAAAGCAATAGATGTGAAGCACCAGGCAGCAGTTCTAAACCACAGATGGCGCTCAAGAAGTGACCCTGTCCTTTCTTACTTCCTATGGCCAACAGAAACAAGGAAATGGGAGTTGACAGAACCTTGGATTCTCACTTCCCAATCTGTTCATTGGGATATCCAGTTCTTATCCCTGTAGCCCACAGTGGGCCTATAATGTGGGTTCTGTCTGTGTCTACTGAGTCAAATTGGTAGAAAGACTGCATATCTGTACAGCTGTCTCTCTGTAGTCACCTCAATCAACAATCAACAAGTGGCCTACGAGGAGGGAAACTTCAGTTAGTCCTTACTTGGGGCCAGTAGTAAAAGCTCATCAACAGCCAGCTCTCCATCTCCATCGTGTTCACAGCACGGCGAATAGAAAGAGTAGTAGACTGGACTGAGAGGCCTGGGCTCCCTCTGGTTATGACACTTGAACACATTGTGCCTCCGTTTTCTCATCTATAAGAAAGGAATAGTAATCTCTTCCTCCACAGCAGAGTAGTGTCTGTGGAAGCAGGATGTGAGATTCAGCACGTGTATGAGACGCCAACACTACTACTAAGGCTGGGTTTGTTGTCCATTTCCCAGGGGGTGCCTATTGTATGTGACAAGTCCCCATCCTCCCTTCACTAGCTCCACCCCCAGCATGACTTTGGGTTCTTTTGGAAAGCCCTGGAGTTCTGGCAAGGAACTCTGAAGCCTGCCAGGAGAGAGGGAGAGGTGTGGGCAGCCAGAGAGCTGCATCTTTCTAATGAGCTGCTAGATAGTCGATTTATAGGTCAACAAACATGGACACATTGAGAGGGCAGGGTCTGACTGCCCCCACTGGAGAAGACCTGGGTTGGTTCCAAGCCAAGGATGAGGGCAGGACTCTGGGAGGAGAGAGCAGCCTTAGCATGGCAGAGGGCTCCACTGGATCAGACGCCTCCGTTTGCGGGAAGGGGCTATGGAGCAGGGAACCCAAACCAAAATGATGCTGCAGATCAAGGATTTGAGTTCCTCACCACAACACCCACCACAGAAGAGCGCAGCCTCCCGTTCCATCTGTATTCAAAGGGTTTTCACGGCCAGTTTTTTGGAAGCGAGTGGCCAGGTCCTTCTTCCTAGTCTGTCTTAGTCTGGAAGCTCCACTGAAACCCGTCACCATGGATGACCCTGCTGGTATTTGAAATCCCAGTGGCATAGCTTTCAGCATCACAGCAACATGCAGCCACCACAGTGTGACAACCAACAGATGGGTGGTGTGGTTCCCTGACTGGGAAGCAAACCAGGGCAGTGGCCATAAGAGCACCGAATCCTAACCACTAGACCATCAGGGCTGGCTGTGCCCTCTTTAGGGGGATCCATTCTTCAAAAACCCTGCAGGCTGCAGCTATGCTGTCACTAAAAAGCACATTTATAAAACAAGGCTTTTATCACTCAGGCAAGAGTTGGGAGAAGCTGAATCCATATCGCTCGATTAAAGTACTTTTTTCCCTCACCAAAGGTTGACCCAGTGCCTCTCCCCATTCAGTTCTTTAACATAGGGAACTCTTACAGTGCAATAATTATGACTTTTTGGAAAAACTGGATTTCTGAGCAATCCATAATCAAAAGCAGGTGCTTGTATAGTGGAGTAAGAAGTGTCCCAGATGCCCCCTCACTGGGACCTGCTCCCTCCATTCTGGGCCCAGGGTCTGATTCGAGCCTGGCTGCTACTGTGCATGGGGGCGGCTCGCCATCTCCTGTCACAAGACTTTGGGCATGCCCACCACCCAGCGACCCCAGAGCAGGACACTGGAGTTACTGGAGCCACTCAGGGGTGAACTCCACCCCTGCCTGTCAGCCGCGTAGGCTGGCAGTGCTGAGACCTCGCATCAGAAGCTGAGGATGTGACATATTTGCTTGTATGTCAGCGGTGGGGGGACCTGGGCGTCAGGACACAGGCAGCTGATAAGCAGGCCATTTGTTCCCTTTTAGTGGAGCAGGGGAATGGAGTGTAACAGCTGCAGAAAGCACAAGCCAGCAAGAAAGCTTTCTTCAAAACCTTCCTAGCCCTCAACCCATCAATTAAGCACAGTGTCAAATCCAATGAAAAGAAAAAGTCCAGGGAGGGGAAAAGAGATTTTGCTGGAGATCGAAAAACCCTGCCTCCTCCTGGAAGCCGATGCTGCTCTGCCCCTTTCTCACCCTAGGCTCACCCTCTCTGAGTCCTTCTGTGATTACACCTCGCATCGAGGCGGCTCTGTTAACCCCAGCCGATGAGACCAGGAAGGAGACGTGGGTCACACGCTCATCACTTCATGGCCTTCCTGGCTCTTGTCCCCTGCCACCTGCCCACATGCAAGGATGTTGGTGTTTAGCTGGGTGGGGGCATCCCAGAGTTGCTGAGTGACTGGGAGAGAAGCCAGCTGTCTGCTCCAAGCCCACGTTAGGTCACAGTGTGGGATTCAAGCTAACCTTGCTCTCCTGGGAGGAAACAGCCCCCAATGCCTTTGTCTTCTTTGTCATCTACGTTCTGTCTACAAAGTGTCCCAGCCTCCTTCCCAGCCTATGGATGGAGAAGATTTATTTACTTAAAAAACGCACCTATTTACGAATAGGCATAGATCTACCTACAGGAAGTAGTCATTTCAGAGGTCCAGGAAACCTCTCTATCTGAAGGCCCGCCACTGACAGCTGGCTCCCTCCACCGAATGACTGATGGCTTGGAATTCCACCGTGAAAGGCGCATTCTTTTGTTTGGGGCCCTGATCAGCTATAAATACCCAGGAGAGACAATACTTCCAGTCACCTGGGGTGTTTAAACTTCAGAGAGAAGCAGCATAGCCGATTTTCACTTGAGATGCGATGTCCTTAGAAGTAGAGAAAGCAGAGCTGAAGAGGAAGGAGCTCCCCTGAGGGATGCAGACAAAGGTGGGTGCTGCCCGCCGAGGAAACTCTCCCCCTTGGCTCGGCGCTGCCTCCTGGGGGGCTCCGAGGACGGAGGAATCCGGGTCTGCTTCAGAGAAGACTCATCCTTTTCCCCACGAGGAAGGTGCTCCAGGGAGGCTGGAGAGTGAAGGTCAGGGAGGGAGCCCGTGACCGTCAAGTTGCCAGAGAAAATGCTCAGCACAGAGGCAGCCTGGGAGCCACCCCCTGACATCCACCTGCTGCTCCCCTGGCAGGATGTGTGGACCTCTCCCCCAGTGCACCCACTTGAGCTGAGCACCCGACAAAGCTCTCTGCCACACTGGGCATTCAGGGACGTATGGCCCGAGCCATCCCACTGTTTCCTTTACTCTGTCTCCGTATAGAGTAGTATGCGATTAATTGATTTTCTGTCACTCTTTTAGTACAGAAAATTAATTTTAGAGCAACCTTGTTTTCTCAGGGTATGAATCCTCTACACGCAGAGTAATTTGGCTGCTCCATTATTCATGAGAGAAAATAGTGATGGAGTGTGCGACGGAGACGCCCCAAGGCCACAAACTGATAGTCTGTGTTACCCATACAACAATATTCCTCCGGTGTCTCTAAATAATTCACGTCTACAACTCAATTTGGGCCTGTGCGTCGCTCCGGATGTGGCTGGGGGAGGCAGAGCTGCGAGATTTTGGAGATTGTCAATGACAACGCAGAGGTGAGGACAGACGCAGGGCCTCGCAATGCCCTCCACCTGGGGTTCCTGGAATGGAGGCTCAGGCAGAGGCTGCAGCCTGTTGACCCAACCCGGGGCTCCCCTTTCACTTTGGTTCAGAGCACAGCTCACACATATTCTAGAAGAGGGCTAAAAATGCAGTATCGGACCCCTGAGAGGGAAATGTGAAAGCAGGCCCCCTATAAACTCCAGATCCAGCTCTGAAGAGGGTGAGCAAGACACCCCAGGCCGTTTAGATCAAGCAGGTCAGCTCATTTCTCTGGAACTCAGATTTTAAGGTTTTTGTTTGTTTTATTTTGTTTTGTTTGTTTTAAACCTAGCTGTTCATCAAATTCATCTGAGACATATGTTAAAAATAGAGACTCCTAGACCCAAATTAGACCTACTGACTCGGGGTCCCCTGTGAGTCTGTAGTTTGTACAAGTTCCCGTTCTCATAGGAACAGCTGCACCAGAAGATACCCAGGGCCCTTCCAGCTCTGACATTCTCTGATGATTCTAACAAAGAAAAGGGTTAACCCAAGCCTGCGGAGGGAAAGACTGCCTTTTTGGACCGCTGGTAATCAAAGGAGCACATGGTTCACCTTGTCCTCTGGGGAGAAACAGAGGGAATGAACGAGGCCTGACATTCCACACAGCTTATCAGCCTTGTTGATTTCCCCTCACGTCGCTGAAGCCAGTGAAAGGACATGGGTCCCCACTGCCTCCAAAAGAAAGATAGAGGCCCCACATGAAATATCCAGGCCATCCTGAAATGGATATGTGTGCTAGGCAGGACTCTAAGATGGCCCCGAGATTCCCACCCTGTTGTGTGCACACCCTGTGTAACACCCTCCCCTACGGTTTGAGCAGTATGGTGAATAGGAGGGGATAGCCATGATTAGGTTACTAATCTGTTAACTTGGACTTAATCCAAAGGGAAATTATCCTGGGTGGGCCTGATATAATCAGGTGGGCTTTTAAAAGAAGTTAAAAGTCAGAGAGACTTACTCCTGCTGGCCTGGACAAGGCAAGCTGCCATGTTATGGGAGGGTCTTTTGGCGTCCCTGTGACTAGAATCTGTGAGTAGCCTCTAATTGCTGAGAATGACCACTAGCCAACAGCTAGCAAGAAAATAGGGGCATCAGTCCTACAACCACAAGGAGCTGCCAACAACCTGGATAAGCTTGGAAGAAGACTGGAGCCTCAGATGAGATCACAGCCCGCTGACTGACCCTGATTTAGCCTGATGAGACCCTGAGCAAAAGACCCAGATGCCTCACAGCAGGACTCCTGATGCACTGAAACTGTGAGATAATGAAGGGGTGTTGTTTTAAGCCACTAAATTGTGGCAATTTAATTTGTTAGGCAGCAATAGAAAACCAATATAATATGCAATTAGACAAAAACAATGGGACATGCACGCCCTTTGCGGTTTACAAATGCTTCCAAAGCTCACATCTTACCCGTCTCTGCATGCACAGTGCCCGCCCCCACCACTCCCACCATCACACAGTACCCGGCGAGTGTCTGCCCGATGAATCATTTTACGTTCATACTCAAGGCGATGCCATGAGACTGAGAGGGCAGCTTTGTGTTTTCACGTCTCTGTCACAGATGGAGAAACTGAAACTCCAATAAACTTCTCTGTGGTCATATAAAGAAGCTGTAGCAGAACCAGGACTCAAATTCAGGTCTTCTGACTCCAAGGCCAGCAGTCTGTGTTCTATAGTGTTCAGATAGTGTTGCCACCCAGCACTATCCTCTCCAAGAAAAGAAGGTTGCTTTAAACTCAAGTCCCAGGGCCTGAGTGTCTACAACTCTCTTAAGAAGAGGAGAAGCAGAGTGGTTGGAAGAAGCCAAGTGCCACCATCCTGTCAGTGCCCCTCTCTTCCTCCCACGTGTCAGTGGCAGGGGCGTGGCACTGAGAGGGCAGCCATGTGGCGGCTTCGAGTCTACAGCTGCCTGGCTGCTCACTCGCCATTCCAGGGCCCTCAGCTGAGCCTCTGCGTGCAGCCCAGCCTACCTGCCCTCCGCGGACCCAGGGAAGGACCCAGGGGAACTGGGGGCCCCCAGCCCACTCACCAACAGGCCCGTTGTCATTTGTCATTAACGATGTCCGATCAAATCCAAGCAAGAATTGCAAAAACAGATTGCAACATTGTGCTCTTTATTGCTGGTGTTTCTCTGGAACATTAGCAGTAAGAAGCCTCCAGAGAGCAGCTGTGAAGGAAAAAAAAGAAAAAGTGCGAAAAAGAAAGCGAGAGAGGCACCTCCCCTGGCTGCAAACTTCACGACACAGCCACTTTGTAACATGCACCATATGCAGCAGCCTCGCACAAGGCCCAATAACCTCTTTCCAAATGGTAATAAATCCCCTCGGACCGAACACACTTGTAATTTACAACTTGGCTAAAATGAACATTATTTCAAGCTAAGCGTATTCTCAGAGGTGTGGGAGAATGTGGCAGCTTTCCTGCTGACAGAGGAGTTTCTTTTTAAATGTCATGCATTCACTTTCATTACTTCCAAATAATTGCCCGAAAAGATCGGCTGCTGGACAGGGCTGCCCACGTTACATCGCTATGAGTCAATTTCATCATCATCAAAGGAGCCCCTGGGAGCTGGTTTCAGCCTGGGGAGGGCTCAGCCCTCAGCTGTTGGCTTCTATGGGTCTCCTGGCTGTGCAGAACAAGGTGCCTCCATCATTCTCTGGGGACAACTCCAAGTAAGACAGAGTGTTGTCTACAGATAGACATCATGATCTGTCTTTACAGCCATCATCAAATATCATTCTCCTGCATCCATCAGATCGTAATATCATAGGCTGTCCAGCCCGTGTGTGGTGCTTGTTATCTGGAGCTAAGTGAAGGAAGTGTATTCCTGTCTTTTATGGAAGCTGGCCCTTTGGCCAAGAGAATGGAGGAGCAGAAAGATGTAACTCACTGAGGTAAACAGGGTACTTTTCCTTTCCATTCCCATAGTAATATATTTTGTGGACTGCTTTTGAATCTAACACAGTCTTTGCTTTCAGAGCTCTGATTTTGGTTTATCGGTTGCTGCTTGACAAACCAACCTAAATCTTGGTGGCTTAAATCTTGCTTGTGATTCTGTGGGTTGCCTGGGCTCAGCTGTGTGGTTGTTCTTCTCCATGTGATGTCAGCTGGGGTTGCCGTTATCTGCGGATTGCATGGGCTGCAGGTCCCAGCTGGCTCACTCCCAGGTCTCGTGCCTTGATTTAGAAAGCATGAAGACTGGACTCAGTTAGGCAGGCGGGAAGCTGGGACTTCCTCTCTGTCCGTCATGTAGTTACAAGTCCTTTTGCTCTCCATGGGGCCTTTCCACGTGGTCTCTTCATGTGACTTCTGCAGGGTAGCTGGACTTCCTACGTGGTGGCTGAGGACTCACAAAAGCCCAGAAGTGAAAGCTGCCAGGACTAACACGGGGTTATTTTGCCACATTCTACTGGTTAAAGTGAGTCATTAGGCCAGCTAAGTGTAAATGTGGGCGTGGACTAGACAAGGGCGTGAACACTGAGAGACGTGATTCATTGGGGGCCATCTTTGGAAACTAGCTCTGAATCAGGAAGATGGAAAGTAGAGAGCAGAAAGCCGCATCGCCTTTGTGAAATATCCCTAAATAACTGCCATCAACTCTAATCTCCCTTAAGGAGAGAAGAGGATAAATATAACAAGCTCCTTAGGGAGTCTCTATTCATTGGGATATAAGCATCAAACAGTTTATGCCTTCCAATCACTGCCTCAAATGGTGATAAGTTTAATCTCCCTCTCTTACTATCTAATGACATTCCAAGCAGATTCTACAACTTTCTAGCCATGTGCACTGATTAAAATAGTTTGATTCCGTGTGTTAGATGATGTTAGGGAATTATTTTCTTTGGGTGTGATGGCGGTTTTGTGATTATAAAGAATACCTTTGATTTTAAGACATGTTTGGGAGAGAAGTGTCATGATATTGCAATTTACTTTGAAACTGATAGGTGGATCCGTAGATAGATGATAGACCAACTAATCATTAACAATTCGTGAAGCCAGGAGGTGATTAGCTGGGTGTTCATTGTTCTAGTTCAACATTTCTGCATATTTTTAAATTTACATAACAAAAAGTTGAAGAAGAAATCCAGCCCACTTTAAGACTTGAATTTTACATCCCATTTAAGGTTATCCCTCTCGCCTATCACTGGCAAACTCCAGACTTTAGGGACTTGCAACTTATTGTGTTGGAGGAGGAAGCGCCCCTGTGCCCAGCGGTGTGTGGTTGTCCTTCTATCCGTATTGGTTGTTATGGCTCCTCTAGTCAACGCTGACCCGCAGTTACTGCTCCATGGGTGGCACGTGCTGGTCCTGCGGTCCTCCCCACCACAGCCACGCGGTGGCTAAGAGCCCCCTCTGCCCCCCCTCCTCTACGCATCCCCCTCAGTCCCTGACACTCATAGTGCACTTCCAAATTTCTTGCTCCTAGGTCCCTTTCTTGAGGAATAGCTCCCTCAAGGGAGATGCAGGCAAGATGGCCAGGGCCAGCTCCCCTCCACTGTGCTCCTTGATCTAAGAGGACTTGCACGCCCAGTGGCGAGGGCACAGGCCGCTGCGTGGCTGCCCTTTTCCAAGCCCTGCCAGCTCCAACTCTTTCTCTTGCTCAGAGACAGGTCTGTGAGCCCCCTTGGCAAGACATCCAGCCAGGGAATAAGATACTAATCTTCAGTGTTTCCTAGTGGGTTCTCCTCACTTGGTTTGGTGGGAAGAAGGGGATGGATCTCCCCTTTCCTCCTTCCTTCCCTCTAAACGCTGCACTTCCCTCTAAAAGACAATCCCCATGACTATCCCTTCCCAGCCCCCACAGCTCTCCTTATATGGACTGAGGTTCAGTGCGAGGAGGGGGGGTGGTTGATGACAGTAGGAAGGTCAGTGCTGCCACTTCATAGGAAGCTCCAGGCGAAGGTGCTAAGCCCAATTATTAGAGGCTCTCTTTTTAAAATGTGGAGTTTAGAGGCTCCTACCCTGAGCTGTGGACCTTAATCACTGTTTCTAGGGCAACGGGAAAAAATCTACTCCACATCCCTGTACAGAGACATAAATATGGCTAATGTATCTGGGCATGGAAAATCTGGTTTGCAGACTCAACTCAACTGCTAACTTGCTGTGTGACCTTGACCAATCACTTAGCCTCTCTGGTCCTCAGGGTTGGCTGGTAAAGGCTCACCAACTGGTCTAGTATGTTTCTAAAAATGTATTACAGACTCCTGGGACTTTAAGGAGGTTCTTTAAAGGCACTGCAAACACTGAGATGACCCTGACCAGACAGCGAAGAGTTAGATTGGCCAGAGAATTAGTTCTTCACTCTGATCTGTTTTTCACATTGGAGTTCCAGGTAAGATTTTCCTTTCAAAAAACAGTTCTGTTCTAAAAACGTTTGAAAGCTCTTCATCAGTCCAGCTGCCTCATGTGACGCCCACAGAAAGTACCAGCCTCTGAGGACTGGTCCATGGGGGATGTGCTGTCCTGCCCATTTAATGAACCGCTGCTTCTCTCCATAGAACCGGAGGAGAAGTCAGTTCCCAGATCACAAGGAGAGAGAAGAATCTTTTGCAATGTTATGTCCAGGGAAGACTCGCTCCCTGCTTTGGTCTGCTGTGTGTGTGTGTGTGTGTGCCTTCCCCCGAGTCTGCCTATTGTTGTGGGGCAGGATGAAATTTAAAACTGCACACGACATCTGAGGCGGGTAATCAATCACTTCGTCACTGCCAGCGCAGATAAAGAGAGGGGCAAGCAGGAGGAAGGGTGGAGGAGCCCGCGAGAGAGCGATAAACTCCCTGCCTCGGAATCAGCCTCAGAGCAGCAAGCCCTGTTCCTCTGGTGCTCATGGGCCTCTGTGTTCAGGAATTGGAGAGTGTAGGAGTCCCCAGTAGAAATCTCAACTTGTTCTGAAAAAAGCCCGGGGCTGTCCTCACACATCTGGTGCACTGAGAAAGACTGGAAGGGTAAGGGCTCCAGAAGATTTGGGGCCGGAAAAGAACCTCATTTCACACACATAGGATCCCCAACGAGGTCACTGTGCATACACCTGCTCAACTAACTAAGCAACCAGCCCTGTGTGTGGATTCTGGAATGTTCCCTCACTGCCAGAACAGCAGCAAGCAAGGCAGGGGCTCAGGAGCCGGGAGGACCTGTCAGCTGGCTGAGCCAGGCCTCAGTCTTCTAGAGGAATCTCAGGGCCAGGCTCTGGCAGGACAGACTGCAGTCTGTCAGCTCTGAGTGGCATCAGTGGAGTACCACGTTCCCACACCCTGTGTCCTCTGCATAAATGCAATTTCCTCAAATGTCAGGAGGAAAGCATTACAGATAACACATTGTGTGTGTCTTTGACCCAGTAAGTGCTGAAATCACAGATCTCATTATTCTGACATGATAGAATTTTCTCTTTCTCTCTCCCGGTGCAGGCTGAGTGCTGTTGTTTTCTAGGCTACAGACTTAATTGCCAAAGGTGCAAAGCCACCATCGGAAAACAGGTCTCACCTTTCTCCTACCCTGAACAAAATGCCAGGTCTCCTTGTGGTGGAAGGAAGTGATCTTAAGGGCAGCTCATAACAGGACGTTAAGTTGCAGGTGTTTTTGGTCAGAGCTCTAGTGGGTGGCTGAGGAACAGACAGCAGCATTTGACCTTGAAAGCAGAGTTGCCATGTATGACTGCACCTGGCATCTGACCCACAGGGGTGGGACAGTCTGGGAGGTGGGATGGGGACGACAGCACTGAGGGTAGAGGAACAAGCCCTGGATTTGGATTCTGGTTCTGCTACTTTCTATCTGTGCACCGGGCTTAAGTTGTCTGTCCTCCTCAGTTTTTATCTTCTCATCTATAGAAATAGAAGATTTCGTAGGGTGGATATGAAGAACAAAGAGATGTTGATTGTATTTAAGGTGCCTGTCAAATAATTCATGCTGAAAACATTTATTATAGTCAAATCTGAGGTTCCACTTCAGGGAAATAGTCAATACATCACCCATTCAATCAACAAATAAAGAAGTATTTACTGAGAGCCCTAATCTTGAAGCCAAAAGCTCACTAAATATTTGTTGAATGAATGAATGGCTTCTCATCCATCACTAGTGACTTTGAACCAGTCATCAACTCTCTTTCACTGTTTCAGAGCCTCTAAAATGCAGGGTTGGGCGGGGTCATCTTGAAGCAGCCTCCCAGTTTTGATACTGTGTTATTTGAGTGGGACCGTGTGGGGACACAGAGGAATCTAAGATGGCGTTCCAGCTCTCCTAGGCTTAACATCTTAACGTCTAGTTAATGAGATGTATCAGAATAACCTGCACGAAGGTAGCCAAGGATTGAAGGCTGTGTGTGAGGAGTGCAGGTGAGGGATAAGTGTTACAGCAGCCAGAAGAGGGTTGGTGGTTGGAGGAAGTGAGGCCAGGCCTGCAGCTTGGAGGAAAGATTGGCAGCAGGAAGAGCGAGGTCATTCTGGGCAAGGTGTGTTGAAATGACTACATTCCCTGAATTTCAGTTCAATTCAAGTTAGAGGAAGTCGAACCTCTGTGGGATGTGAGGACCTGTTATTGAGAGTAAAGCCACCCGGCAAGCTCTCCCCGCTGACATGGGCATCCTGACAGGCCATAGACAAGACCTCCATCTCGCCAGGGTGACGCCTGCAAAGCCAGCAAGAGCCGGTGATGTTGACCTCCTCACCTGCTTCTCCATCAGCTCTTTACAGAGTCTTTCTGAAAGGCCCCTGCCTCACCTTTGTCCCTTCTCTTGCTCAGCTCCCCCTCCAGGCTTACGGGTAGAGCAGCAGAAAGACATAAACCCTGAGCAGGCTCTCTTCTCTCACCACCCTGCTTGGATTACAAATGTCATCTTTTCCCCATCCAGCTTGGTCTTGCCTTCTCCTTTCTGCCACAAAAACAAACAAAGAAAAATATATACATTGAGTTTTTCAGATTATAAAACAGAAACTGTTTTACATTCATTGTGAACTTTGAAATATATAGGCAAGTATAAAGAAAGCAATAATCACCAATGTTAAATACAGATGATAGATATAGATAGGTATAGATAGATAGATAGATGGATACATAGAAAGATAGGTGTTAGATAGATATTCAAAACTTGATATACAGCTTGATATTTTGTTTGTTTTCACTTAAGATCCCATTGCGAACATGTTCCTATACCCTTAAAACATTATTTGAAAGCACGGTTTTTAATGACTGTATAATATTCCATTGAATGGATTTAACCATAAATTATGTAACTGTTCTGCTATCGTTGGACATTAAGGTTATTTCTGATTTTTTAGCTGTTATAAATAATGCTGCGATGAATATCCCATACCTAAATCTTTTCCTAAGATCATTTTCTAAGGTCAAATTCTTGCTATGGAATTTCTTGGTCAAGGCGTATGTATGATTTAAGGCTATTGATGCACCTTGTAGTCCTCTCTATCTTTCCAAGTGCTCTGTGGTTCATTGATTAGCTAATATGATATTCCTAATTATTACAATGACTCTTCCTGAGGATATGTCTTATCTTCCCAAATAGACTGTGAGCTCCTTCAAGGAAGAACAGTTATCCAAGGCACCTTGCACAGTGGTCATCAGATGCGTGTTGAATGAGCAAATTAGGAACCCCAAAATCCCAGGGATAAGTGTTAAACAGAGCTCACTTTTGATACCTATCCCAAGGAGTTTAGTTGCTCAAGTGCCAAAAAGACCTCAATAATACTCGGTGTTGCCTACAAAGCAATCCCACACCATGACTTTTAGGTCCTGGTGATTTCATTTCAGCCAAAAGAAAAGCTTCCCGAAGGCCTGAGTTCCCCCAAAATAAAATGGGCTTCCCTGAAAGATGGTGAATGGGGACTATATGACAAGGATGCTGCTAAAGGGATTCAACTTGAGATGAAATTTAAGGACTGTCCAATCCTGAGATCCAGGGGTTGTTTTCATTATTGTCAATTCCCGTAAACCTGAGGTACAGTGGTCTACACCAAGGGCTTTTTCAATAAATGCTGTAGACTAGATGACAGAATCCCTGACCAGCTCAACAACTGACAGAAGTGGGTTGAGGGCTAAATCAATGGTGTTCACAAACCCAAGGTGCCTATTAAATCTTTCTTCACTGTATCAGTTACACGATGGCCGTGTAAATCTTTTAAAACGGCTACAATATTTCATTTCACTTGTGGCTTGCCTGTAGGAGTGAGCGAGTGGTGTGCCTCCAGCATGTTGAATTCCACCCAGGGAAGCCTCTGGACACAGGGGGTCAGAGGGCCTTGCAAGGAGGCTGGGAGCAGACCCTCCCAGGCTTCGGGGGGCAGGCCCCCAGGTGGACCCAGAATGCAGTTTGAGGGTACACAACATAATCTCATTAACTCAGACTAACTGAGGCCAAATGAGGGGACATTATCAATTCATTTTAAAAACCATTAACTCATTTAAGAGAAATGTCAGTATAACTGCTTGGAGGTACCAGTAACCACAGCCAAGTTCATGACTTGCTTGTCTATGAGGTCCTGGGGAGCCTGCTCTGGGGCAGGAGTACATTGTAAGCAATGGACCACATTTGCGTAACTGGGTGTTTGGGACGTGTGTTGGGGGTTCCTCTAATAAAAAGTTTATTCTCCAATTTTTTCTTAAAAAAGAAAATCTCTCTTTTAATTTATTTAAACTCAGGTTTATTTGCACCACCTGGAATCTACACATGCTAAGTGAAGGTAGGCTTCAAAGCATTCCCTTTTGAATTGTCACAGCTCTGAGTTGAGGTCAGAGTTAATGAGATTTTTCCGCCTTCCTTCAAAGGAAATGAGCTGTAAGGTTTCCCCACAGTTTCTAGGTGTGGCATGGGGGACAAGGTTCATAACCCCTGTCTCCCCAGCACTCCAAAGCATTACCGAAAGGGAGAGACAAAGAAGGCTGTGATTAACACAGTGCTATTATCCCCAGCAAGCGAAAAGATGAGCAAAGGAACACGAATGCTGCCGCCATTCCTCGTCCCGGGAGCAGGGAATAAGCTGGCGGGAGATGGAAAGGAAGGAGCTTGGCTTGTGTTAATTAATAACAACCTCTGCCATTCACCCCCAGGAAAGGTGAGGACCAAAACACATCTCAACCCTGGGCCATTTCAGGTGACTCTCGAGGCTCTTCTGCTTTCAGCATCTTGTCGCCTTTGTCCCACTCCCACTTACACCGTATAGAAATGAATGATGTGCTCTTGACGGCAATTTTGCTGCAATTTCCTCAAAGTCCAAGCCCTCAGGGACTCCTGATCTTCCTGCCAAATAGCTCAGCCTCCTAGTGATCTTCAGATCCACGCTGGGACACTTATGGAGTGAGTTTCCTTTCTCTCTTTTTACCACCTTTCATTCCACCCCACCCCCTACACAAGCACCAACAACATGTTCATTAATGAATGCATTTAATCAAGTTTATGAAATCTCTTTATTATCAATAACCCTAATCACTCTTAATTGCTGCATCATTAGTTCGGCCACGCTCAGATGTAGCAGTTAGGCGGTGCAGTAAATGACGACGCCAGAAAAATGACTTGCTGCGTGAAAGCCTGGGAGGAAGGAACTGACAGATAAGAGGCAAAGGGAGGAGAGAAGAGAGTGAGAGCACTCAAGCTGTGCAAGGCTGCTGGGCAGAGCGAGGGGGAGAGATGCCATTAAGAGGTTCGGCCAGGTGTAAAGATGCCGGTGAGCCAGTTTTGCACATTTCTAAACTTTAGGGAGCTCCACATCAGCAGCATGCGTGAACGTGTTGCTTGACAAAAGTTGACGTTATGTTAATATCTAGCACCTGCCACCCTCGGGGATCTCCAAGCCCTCTGCAAGCTCCATCGTGTTCAAAGCCAAATGCTTGGTGGAGGCAAGGTGAAGGATGCACCTTGTCATTGGGAAAGCAGCAGGGGGTAGCCCACTGCAGGTCTTTGTTGAGATATTAACTCTCTTGTCTTTATATGTTCTTGAAGGCTTTGCACAACCAAGGAAACCACTGAGATGCCTCAGGTCGAAAGAGGTGGCCAGCAGCATGCTCCTCGTGTTGCCTTAACCTCCCTAGGAGCCCAGAGAGCTAAGACCCTGTCCAAATGCAACTTTAACTCATGATGTCGTCTTAGGTCTCTAAGTCTTCATCTGCCTCATTTCCCATTCCGTAAAGTAGATTTAATGAAGCCCATGGCCAGGCAATGTCAAATGGATGCTTAGAGTAAGTGAGTTACACCGTGGGGAGGGTTGTGAGAAACGCTTGGGACACTCCAGAGTGGAGGAGCTAGAGAAATTCTCTCTCTCTGCTAGCAGGAGTATCTACTTTGTGGTTCCCTCCATCCTTACTGCTGTCCCTCTGCTGTTTGCTTCAGTCTTGCCATCTATGAAAACCTCCATAATTAGATTTCACATGCAGGAAGTGTGAGACCTAGAGGCACAAAATTCTTCTGAATTCCAATTTCTAGAATTTTCTTCTGTGCCCTACCCCTCTCCAAAAATGCAAAAGTAGCCTTTCTACCTCCACCACTTAAGTATTCAGTGTTCATGTTCATGTTAAGTATTCGTGTTCATTTCTTACCTCTACTACTTAAGTGTTCATTGAAGAACTGTTTGTCAATACCTCCTATGTGCCAGGCGCTCGGAATCTAACGGTAGATCAGCAGGGACCCTGTCCTCAAGGAGCTTGTGGTTTAGTAATGAACATAAGCCAACTCTAATATAAGTATGTCCGACCTCTGCTCATCACTTGGGTGCAAAATATTCCATAGAGAGATGCTCTCGGTACTAAATAAACAAGCCAGTGCCTTACCCTTTTCCCCATCCCTTTTGTGTCCTCACATCTTGGGGGCCCCACCAACACCTCTCCATGGGCAAACATTTCCTGGATAGTTCCCAGTACCTGCAGGCTCAGCTCTGATCCAGATGAGGATATTCTAGAAGCTTTACCCTCAGCAGGAGGGGTCTGGATATATAAAATATTCTGGATAGAATATTCTTATTTTAACAGTTCATTGTTTAGTTTGTACCTTTTATGTCACCCTCTATTGGTCCTCCTGCCTTCAGCCCTCAAAATGTTAGGTGCGGGCCCGTGAATCCTTGATGCTAATCCGCCAAGGTCTGAATCAGTCATGGTGTATGAAGACAAATCTCTAACTGATAGACTTTTAGGTCAGTTAAAATTCTTTGCTATTGTAAATGATACATCGGTTAACATTGAAAACTTGTGAGATTACTTCCCTAGAATAAATATATAAATGTGCAATTGCTAGGTCAAAGAGAATGCCCATTTTAAATTTGATACACATGGATGAGTTGCTTTTCCAGATGACTGCACTAACCAATTTATACCATCACCAATAGCATATGTTTCCACACACTCAAAACGTAAGTGTGATCACTGTTTCTAAGAGGTGAAAAGTGGGTCTCACAGATTCAATATGAATTTTTTTTCATTGGTGGAAGATCTTTCCTTACATTTATTAGGAATTTGTTTTTCTTGTTCTGTGAATCATCAATTAGCATCATTTTGCTGCTATTTACCTTTTTTTATTGATGTGTAGGAGTTCTTTATATATTATGATTGCACAATCTTTGCCTAACACAAGTAATATATTTTTCCAGTTTGTTATCTATTAACCTTGTTAATGATGTCTTCTGATGTGGAAAAGTATACAATTATTGTGTAATCAAATCTGTCAATTTTTAAAGGTTTCCAGCCTTGATGTAACTCTTCAGAAGATATTTACAAAGATATGTTCCCACACTCAGTTTAAAGAACATTCTCCTGTATTTTATAATAGCATTTAAATCCAAATCTTTCTGGAATTAACTTTAATAAATTAATTAATCAATTTCTGCACCAATAAAATGTCATTTAAGTACTATAACTTCATAGTATATTTCATAGATAGCAAAGCAAATCCTACCATCATTATTCTCCTGTTTTCCAAAACTTATTAACTATTTTTATGTATTCACTCGTCAAGATCAATTTTTAAAGTTCAAAAATATCCCATTGAGATTTTGAATGGCATTCCATGAATTAATAGATTAATATGAGATAAAAGATGTATTTACATTTACAAGAAGGGGTATTTCCAGCAAGAGTACAATATGTTTCTCAATTTTTTCAGTTATCTTCCTAGCTCCTTCAATAACATTTCACAATGTTTTTGTATAGTTCTCCCATATTTCATATTATTGTTAATTTCCAGGAACTAGTTACACTTGCAAGCAGGATTTTTTCCCATTCTTAGACTCCAGTTGGTTATTGTTAATGCATAGGAAAACTGTTGATTTTTGTCTTCTACAGCCAATTTACTCAGCTCTCATCTAGTAGATTCTCTTTTGATTAACTTAGTTTTCCTAGGTTTACAATAATACTGTAATAAATAATGAATTTGGGGGGCTCTTACTTTCCAATATTTATTTTTTCTTAATTATTTCTTTGGCTAGACCTCAACAATAACAACTGAATGACAATAGTATTGGAGAGGAACCTCGATTTATCCAGTTCAGCTCTTTTACTATTTACTATGATAATTAGTATTGGTTTCTGATACTTTTTTGTGTTAAGAAATTGTCTTCTCTTTCTACTGTGCTAAAATTTTCTAAATTACTATTTTTAGTTCTGGATATTGAATTTTGTAAAATGCAGTTTTAGACCCTAACAAGAGGATTATATCTATTTTTCTCTTTTAACCTATTAATATAATAAATTATATCACATTAAAACACTAAATTAATAAAGTTCCTAATATTGAAACAAGCTTCCATAATCATTCTTAGAATAAAGCCTTCTTGGTTATGTTATATTTTTCCTTTACTACACTGCTGTATTTGATTTGTTCACATTTTTCTCAGGACTTTTACATCTCTAGTCAAGTGAGATTGTTCTGTATTTTTTCTTTGAGAGACTTTGTCAAGTTTCGTTACCAGAATCAAAAAGTGAAGTTGAAGACGTTCCGTATTTTTTGTACTCTGGAGAATTTATGTGATCTGATTGTTACCTTTTCACTATAGTTATGTTGGAACTTCCCCACGAAACCAGCTAGACCTGGTACCTTTTTGGTGAGCCTCTAAGAGAAGGGGCAATTTACTCTTCTATTTTTTACATATTCTTGAGTCAGTTTGGGACATTTTCAGTTTCCCAGGGTGAGAAAAACCATTACATCCAGATTTTCAGATTTATTGGAATCATGTTGCATATAATATTTCCTTAACATTTTTAATATTTAATTTGAAAATATTTGTGGTTATGCAATGCGCTTGGCTGACTAATGTCCACCCAAAAGATATCCATGTTCTAATCCCCAGGAATTCTGAATGTTACTTTATATGGCAAAAGGGACTTGCAGATGCCATGAAGTTAGGGATCTAGAAATGGGAGATTATCCTGAATTATCCAAGTGGATCCTATATGTAATCACCAAAGTCCTTACAAAAGGGAGGCGGGAAGGTCAAAGGAGGAACTAGGAGGTGTGATAAGCAGGAGGTTGGAGCAAGGAATTTGTCACGAGACAAGGAATCTAGAAAAGAGAGGAAACGGACTCCCGCTTAGAGCATCCAAAGGAGCCAGCTCTGTCAACGCTTTGGCCTCAACTCGGTGAAACAGATTTCAGTCTTCTGGCCTCCAGAACGTCAAGAGGATCAGTTTGGGTTGTTTTAAGAGACCCAGTTTGTGGTACTTTGTTCCACTGGCCATAGCTACCTAATACAGGCACTCTTTTTTCGTATCCAATGTGGCATGTCTCTTGGTCATTTTTTTTTTTAAGTTTAATCTTTTTGTTGTTGTTTGGTATTTTTAAAGAACCCATTCTCCTTTTTCTTTCTAATTCATTTGTTTCTGCTTTTATCTTTGCTAATTCTTATCTTTTACTTCCTTTGGTTTTCTTTATTTTTATTTCTTTCTTTTTTTTTTTTTTTAAAGATTTTATTTTTTCCTTTTTCTCCCCAAAGCCCCCTGGTACATAGTTGTGTATTCTTCGTTGTGGGTTCTTCTAGTTGTGGCATGTGGGACACTGCCTCAGCGTGGTCTGATGAGCAGTGCCATGTCCGCGCCCAGGATTCGAACTAACGAAACACTGGGCCGCCTGCAGCGGAGCGCGCAATCTTAACCACTCGGCCACGGGGCCAGCCCCTATTTTTATTTCTTTCTTGAATTCAATTATTACATCATTTACATTTTATTTTTCCCTATTAATAAAGTCATTTAAGGATATCAATCATCCTTTAAAAAGAGATTTTGCTGCATTTGATAACTTCTGATATTCAGGGTTTCAGACTTTCAATAATTTTAAATAATCTGTAATTCCTATTTTGATTTCCTTTCTGACCCACCAGCTATTTTTTTAAAAAGACGTTTTAAGTTCTGGAGTTCATGTTTTTTTAAATCTCAAATCTATACAATGTTTGGAGAGTATTATTCTATTAGTAAATTCAAATTTTAATGCATTGCTGCAGCTTGGTCAGAGAATGTGGGCAATAAACTTTCTACTTTGGGGAAGTTATAACTTTAAAAGTTCAGGGGCCAGCCCCAATGGCCTAGAGGTTAAATTCACCACACTCCACTTCGGTGGCCTGGGTTCGGTTCCAGGGTGCAGACCTACGCCAATGGTCAGTGGCCATGCTGTGGCGGCAGTCCACACACAAAATAGAGGAAGATTGGTGACAGATGTTAGCTCAGAGCAAGTCTTCCTCAGCAAAAATTTTTTAAAAGTTCGGTTTTTGTAGATGTTTCAGTGACTTTTGGGAGGAATAGGCATCTTGGTTTTGTGGGGAACATGATTCCGTATCTAACTGGGAAATCACACTTCATATTTGTGTTGCCTATGCCTTCTACGTCCTAATTTACATCCATGGCAAGTTCGATCTTTATGTCATAGATGTGAGGGTTTTAGGCAAGCAAGTGACATGATAGAGTTTACATATTTAGAAAGACCACTCTGGGGGTAGGAAGATGGAATATGGATCGAGAACAAGGGTGGAGGCAGTCAGGAGACCCCCCAAGGGAAAAATGAGGGCTGCCCGAATGAAGCCACGCAGTGGAGATGGAAAGGAGAAACAGGAAAAGCCCTCGGAAGTCATTTAGCCCAACAATCTAATATTGTAGATGAGAAAACCAAGGCCAGCCAGAAGATAGAAGTGACTTACGCAAGGTAATATGGGCAATTGCCAAGAGAGAAAGGGACTCAAATCCAAGCTCCTGGTCGCCAGCCTCAGGCCCTCTGCACAGCACCATGCAACGCTTTTGGAGTCCCTGGGAACAACCCCTCAATTCTGTGCACTTTCCCTTGTCCATTCTGCAACGGCGCCTAAACCTCTTTATTCTCTGTCTTTGTCATTAAGAAGCAAACTATTCAAGAAAGTGACAGTGCCCTCATCCAAAAGAATCTATTAGGCCCCACCTTGAAGAGACACTGGTAAGGCACTGTTCCCAGAGCTCCAGACACGGCCCGGCCCGAGACAGATGACACAAACAGCAGCGAGCCCAGCAAGCGCCCACACAGGGTCAGTTCAGCAGAAGTGCATTTGTGTCACGCCCACGCCAAGACTAAATGCATTTTGGCACCCTTAAAAAATAAAATTGGTTTTGAGCATTTGGGGCATTAATAAATTTTACATTATTTTTCTTAATAGGACAAAAAACATTTTTTCTTCCTCTTATTATGCTGTGCTGAGAACTCTTTCTGCCAGGCTTCGTTCTCTTTCCGTCTCCTTGTTGTCCTGACCAGCTTTTTTTTTTTTTGGAGTGGGGAGAGGTCTTCTGAATTTTTGCAATTTGGGGCATACTTCAGAAATATCGCCCTGCTCATTATGATGTTGGTAATTGGTACCACTGCCTCCACTGGATGGCTATTCTCTTGACCTCTCTGGGCCTCAGTTTCCTCATCCAAAAAATGGAGATAAACTTGGGAAGGAGTGTTTTAAGGATTAAAGAGTTGATATATGTAAAGTGCTTTCAAAAAAGTTAGTAAGAACTCAGTATATATTACCCTCTACTAGCAGCACAATAGCTGTTGTTAGACTAATTTAGCAGTAGTAGTGGTAGTTAACAATTTTCTAGAGGGAAAGATTGCCTGAGCCATTCAGCCAGTTTCTCAAAATCCAGGCTGATAATATTCTCTCTGATAAGACGCAACTTCAAGTAGCAGAAAGAGCTCTGGAACCAGACAGACCTGGGGTGGAATCTCACTTCTGTCCTGGGTTTAGCTATGATACCTCAGGCCAGTTATTTAGGGTCTGTGAGCCTCATTCTTATCATATGTAAAATAAGGACAGACACCCTCACCCTCAAGGGTCAACAGACAGACTGATATAACAAAGGAATCCCAGCACTGGCCACCCCTACCAGCTTCTTTACTCAGAATTGTTTGAGCTTTTCACTCCTGAGTAAACCCACAACACTCATTGGATCACGCAAAGAAGAGGTCCACTCCTGGAGCTGAGGAGACCAAGACAATAGAAACGAGATCCTGGGGAGAGGGGGGTGGGCTCTTGGGCCCCAAATACCAAGCCATGCTGGAAACATCCCAGGCCCAAATTAAACAAGCACAGACAGTTTAGTGTGAAGAGTCAGAGGGTGACAGGAAAACATGGCGGTGTGATTTTCCAACTTCAGCCGACAGAGTGATTGGCTGAGGCTGGAAACACCTGTGAGTAGAGAGAAAGCTAGAAGGAAGGACAATTGGGATAGAAAAATCTTAAATGGGCAAATCAAAAATGCAATATCCCAAACTCTAACAAAGTCAGTCATGAAACTTTGGGATCTCCCAGCAAGTAGAGGTGATCTTGGTACTGAAGTCAAATGACTGCAAGTAAGAACCCAGCACGAGGGTTGTGGAAATGAGAAGCTTGTCTGTAAATTGATTACCAGTGTGCTAGGCATCGCAGGTTCTGGCATGGACAGGATTACCGTCACTACGAGTGTTCTGTTACCACACATCCCCATATCTACCCACAGGGGAAGCGCAGATGCTCTCACCTTGCATGGGACCCAGGGATGCAGTTTAAGCTACCTAATGCTAGAGAATATAAAGTGTTAAAGCAAAAGGTGATGATCTATACAGTAATGAAACTCCTAAGCAATATCCAGAGGCATGTGGAGACGAACATCCTGGTTCTCAGGACACACTGAAGACACAGTGTGGATTAAAGCCAAGAGGAGCCCAATGAGCCCACGCTCTTCTCTGACAAGCCTGCAGGGCATGTGCTGCTAGATGTGCCTCTAAGAGATGCAGTCGCCAGCATATTCTGTTCTTACTTCAAGTTGTGATGTCTCCAAATTACACTCCCCTTCATCTCTCAAGGCCTGGTCACCTTGGGAAGATGTGGCAACACTAAGATACCCACACGGTGGCTGGTGCTCCAGAAAGTGGTAAAAGACTTAAAAATGACTGGTAGTCACCTCTCAGATATAACACCACCAACTTACAGTGAGTACTTAGCCATGGCTGACCAGCAGATGCTTCTGGGGTAGACCAGGCATTTACCAGGGGAGGTGAAGACATTTAGACCTGTTTTCAGTGGCCAGGAGAATGACAAGTGTGAAGACATCTCTCCTTGAGACAGACAGGATCACTGTGTGGGACGCAGAGAGGCACAGCCTGGGTTCTACAACATGGCGGGCATGGAGACTGATGTTCCATCCTGGTCTCTCCTCTGTTATTCCCATCTTTCTCCTCTCCCAAGGTGCCCAGGAAGAGGACTGACCCAGCTAAGAACAGGTCAGCAATATCAGAAAACATACCACAGGTGACTATTTCAAAGGAATTGAAAAAGGTGACATTTTCCATTATGGCCCAGCGTGTCGGCACTAATATTCTCCTTTTCTTAACCACAGGCTCTCCACTGCCACCCGCAGCCTCTTGACTTCACTTCTAATAGGTACCGCAGAGGAGCCTCGAGGAGAGGGTTTGTCTTGCTGACACATCTTATTTCCACTCTTGTTGGCATGGAGAAGGCTACTTTGTTTGTGTCTGACTCCAGCTGGGCCACAACAGGGCCCTGACTGATGAGCTGAAATGACTGGAAGATTGCTCCCAGCTTGGTCAGCTACTATGTGAAAGATCTTCTCCTGCTCGCCCTCTCCCACCTCCACAAGCACACCCACACACCCCCACAATGGTTCCGGTCCCCAGGTGCCTTGGAGAGGTTCCAGCTCAGTGTGCTTTGTACAAACAGGGGTCACTAAAACCTTGTGCCTGGATAAGGGAAGAAAGCAATTGCTGTGTGTTACATTCTCTCCCACGGAAGGTCTTTCTAGGCCAAGGTACTTAATCAGGAGTTGATGATACGGGGAAAAGCACAGATGTGTTAGAACCAAAAAGAATCTATGTTGTATACACTCACTCAGCTAGACATTTATCCAGAGAGCACCATGTATCAGGTATGCTCCTAGCTGCTGGCAAACTGCCAGTGAATAGAAACTCAAATGATGCAAAAGTCCATGTTCATCTGGGAGCCACGTTCTACTGGGCTGAGAACTGGTGGCAAACCGGCAACACTGGGCAAATTACATCACCGCTCTGCATTGTGGTTTCTTAATTTATCAAAGGAGACTAACAACGATAGCTGCCTTATGGGGCCACTGTGCCCTTCTGTAATGTGCTACACAGATGTTAGTTATCATCGTTAATATTTTCACAACCTACACCCAAGGAGCAGTATTCTTAAGAGAAGAGGAAAGGAACTGGAATGTGATTGTCCAAATTCTCTCTGGTCTTGACAGTTCAGCATCAGTCTCAGATTAGAACTTCCCCAAGCTGGCCTGGGGTCATCTTTCACCCACTGTCCCTTGTTCTATCTATCTTTGTTATGGTATTTGACACACTGTACAGGTGTTGACATTACAATAGTCCATTGCTCTGAACAGCCTTGACAGCACACACCCTCTCTTATTCAACTCTTGATCCCCAGTGCCTAGTATAGTGATGCTATTTCCTGGGTAGTTACAACCCTTATATTCAGTGCAATAAATTATGAATGAGTAGGAATGAATGAATAAGGAGTCTCTGAGTACTATTGCCTATTTCTTGCCTACTTGCCACACCACATCTAAAAGAGCAAAACAAGTAGTTTATTCCATAGGTGACAGTGTCCTCCAAGCTTGTCATTATCCTCCAAATCTACCCATCTCCTCGTACAAATACAGTCAAAAAGATGGACAACATGTCTCCTGAGGATGCAGCCATTCCTAACAGAGCCATTGTTCTTTGTAACCTGCCTGAGGAGCTACGTCGAGGCAAGTGGACAGTCTGTCATCAGGTGGCATGTCAGATAGCTTTGATCATACCATACCCAAGGCTGCCAGGAGCTGGAGCTGCTTCTGCAACCAAGGTCAACAGAACCCTTGGGCAGGCATCATACTGTGCAGGATGAGTGTAGGAATGAGAATAGAGCTTTCTTCCCACTTCCCTGGGTATTTGCCCCAGAGCTTAGTGTCCCAAAGGTCCCAGAAGATATTCTTAATTATCACCTCTTAATTATGGACTTTGAAATCAGAACAACCTAGTTTTGAATTTTAGCTCGCATTACTGGCTGTAACCAACTGACTTTTCCTTCCTGAGCCTCACTAGGAGCTGATAATATTTATTTTAATGTTTATTATTAATATTATGAAGATTAAGGAGATAATTCATGAGACATACAGACAGTCTAATACATAACAGTTGCTCAATCAATGGTAGGAACAACATTGAGGGTTTACTACGTGCCAGGCCCCTTCTAAGGCTCCATTTAATCCTCCCAACAACTCTATGAGTAGGTAATTTAAATGAGGATAATAAATATACAAACAATAAATATGAATACACAGATAAAAAAGAGAAAACTAAAGCATAAAGATGCTACATAACCTGCCACAGGCCACTCAGCTGATAAGTCCTAGGTCAGGATTCGTACCCCAGTCCCCTGACTCCAGAGTCTTCTCTCCTGGCCTCTGCACTAAACAGCTGCTGCTGTTATTGACTCATTACACGAGTACTCTAAAAGTGTTTGATTCCACTCCCACCCCTGGGGTCACGCGGGATGCATAGCCACATCCATGTCTTCCCTGGATAAGACTCAGGGCTTCTACGTGCTGTTATGAAGCCTGTGGCCTATCCTTGGCATAAAACACCTCAGTGAAGAATCCACCTACCACTTCTAAGAAGCTGCCAGCCTCTGTAGTGAAGACCAGAGCTGAAGTACTGAGCTTAAAGGAACCACCCAAATGACCTCAGCCCTGGAGGGAAGGATGGAGAAGGAAACTCAGCCATTCTGGGGAATTCAAGGCACTCCAGGACTGACAGAAGCAAGCAGAACCACTCCGGGCCCCTGAATGCCAGGGCTTCGATTGACGTTCTCTTTTAGCTGAAGCTATGGACCAGTGATCCAGACAGGAATTGTTGCCTCCTTGGGTGACAGACCGGGGAGCTCAAGAAAATCTCAGCTTGACTGAAGTACTGAGAGGCAAAGAGAACCAGTAAGAGTGCGCCAACTTTCTTCCTTCCAGGAGCACTTCTTGTAATGACTTGGCCAGTTCTTAGTAAATTCTGCTCTGTATTTTTATCTTCTCATGCATATGTCCCATAGCCTCAGTAGACTACAGAATCCAGGGCTTATCTACCCTGCGCACCACACTGTACCTACCCTTGGGAAATGTTGCACACTGACCATCGGATTTCCCCAGCACATAGCACAGGGAACTCATGGTGAGTGGACTCTCCACTGGGACCAAGAACAAAGGGTCGAGGAGGGAATTCACACATCCTAGAAGGTGTCACATACACACCATGGTGTGCGGGACAGACACCACGCCTTCCTTCTCTGCCCTGTCTTATGTCCTGGGCTCCCAAGAAATGCAACATTCAGAGCAATGTCTAAGGCCTCCCAGCCCTCTGTGAGGGCAGCTTCTCCCTGTGCTCTGCTCTGTCCTGGAGGAAAGATGACCCAGGGTCCCCAGAGAGCTCAGACCTGGCCCTGAAGGGACCACTGAGGCCTGAAACACTTCACCCTGCCAGAGAAAGCATAAGCCCGCCTCGCCGGCTGAGAGCAGCTGTGACTGTTGCTTAAGAGCCTTCCCGCGTGCAATAACCTCTCATTATATTTTAATGTTGTTGTAACTTTATGGCTTAATCAGTATTTGCAATTTGTTAGTAGCCTGGGCGGCCATAAAATTGTTTTCCAGGTACTGAAACATCCCATCAAGGTTTGTAAAGCAGTGGTTCTTAGTTTATCACGCCCATAAAATGCCCTGGCAATTTGACAGATATAATAACTTTTTTTATCAAGTGTCTAATTTGAGAGGAAATTAAGCCATACGTTACATGTAGCTCGCTCTGGGGTTGGGAGCTCCTCAGCCTCTGAGTGTCTCTGGGGTGCCCCGCTCCTCACCCCATCTGTCCTCTTCAGCCAAGGGCTACCCTTCATGCTTGCCCCTTGCACAGGGCCTGCTGCCACCCCCACAGAGCGAGAGGCAGGTGTCCATGTGGCTGCGGCACTGCCCGTGTGGTGTGGGCATCCCCGAAGAGACAGTGCTTTCACACTGGAGCTCCAGCAATGGTTGAGAAATTAGTCCCCAAAAGACAGCAAAAGTCCTGTTAGTCTCTCCCCTCTGTGTCCCCCCCAAGCTGATGCTCCCCAGGCCTAATCCCATCTTGGGTCTGCACATGAAATGTACAAAGTTGGTTCTCTGCTCTTCACTCACCAGCCCCATCTCCATTCTCCATAGCCACTTTAACTTCTCCTCCTTTTCTTCACATTTTGCCCATTCATAGGGAGAGAACAATTGTATTAGAAAGACACATGGAAAATAAACTATTTTCCTTCCCAGTGACATGAGTTTGCTCCTCCCTGCAATTTTCAAGTGTTTATTTCTCAGGACGATGGTCAAGGATTATGTTGTGTGCATATATACATCTGTGTCTCAACCAGGCCCAAATTATGACTAACCCATAAACCCTGAGTATCAACGTCTGTGTGGTCCAGCAATGTGGGTCAAGCTATTTCCCCTCCAGCGCTACTGCTCACAGCCCATGGCACCATTGGTGATGAACAGTTTTCATCTGGCTAACACTCAGCCACGAAACTCTCCTCCCACCATGACACCCAACCTTAGAGAGCCATCTTAGAAAATAGAATCTGGACCACCTGACAACATTATTCATCACCATTTAGTTGGCATTTACTGGGCAACTTCTACGCGGCCAGCAGCATCCTAAACTCAGAGGGATTCAGAGATAACCAAAACGTAGTCCCTGCCCTTAAGGTCCTCATCAATGAACTGATGAAACTGACCAGAAAAGCAAAGATTAGAATGACAATAGAGCCGTGGGTCTCATGGGAATGCAGAAGGGGACCACCACCCAGCAGGAGAGTAACTCCTGAGAAGGCTTGTCCATGGTGACTTGGGACACAGATACAGATGGATGAATAAAAACGAGCTTGGTACCAAATATGGACAAGAGGGAGTGTTAAAGCAGAAGGATCCACAGGTTTGCAAGTACAAAAACTCAGAGGAGATGGAGGGTACAGCAAATATGAGAAAGAGCCAGAAAGCAGCATGGCGGAGCAAAGGCTATATGTGGGCTGTGGGCTGTGGCCAGAGGACACCTGGAAAGGCAGCCAAAAGGCCAGGTTCATGGCATCTAGTACACCAGGCTAAAGGGTTTGGGGCTGACTCTGAAATTGCAGGGAGCCGTCAGAGGATTTTCAGCATGAGGCTCACATGGTCACAATAGAATTTTAATCATAATGGCATCAAGGTCAGAAAGAGCTAAATGGAGGTGGACAGATAAGTCTGCAGTCAGGTTATATCAGATGTTGGTCATTTTATGACTGTCTAGAATTCAATACTTTCCTTCACACCCCTCTTACCGCCTTCCTTCTAGCACCCTGAGATCCCTTTGGGAGGAACTCCCCACCGTTTTGTGTAGTCTGGGAGGGACACAATTCCCTCTTCTGTTACCAAAGGGACAAGATTCTCTACCTCCCACCCTGGAGCAGCCAGGAGCAGGCTTGTGGCACGTACAGCCAATCCGACGCTCCCTTCTAAGAACTTTGCATTTTGAGAGGGTAACTAAATGACAGACTTTTCACAGACTGTGACAGATTGCATTTTCCAAAAATGGCCACAGCAATATTTCAGATCCCACATGCTCTTCCAGAGGCTTGCCACTCCCCACCAGGAGGCGGTGTCTGCTCTCTCTCCAGAATAGAAGCAGTGGAAGCAACACTGCAAGACTTCAGAGACCATGTCGTAAATAGTGAAATGGCTTCCATCTGGCTCATTCTCTCTCAAGAAGCTTGCCCTGGGAACCCAGCCACCATGTTGCAAGGAAGCCCAAACCACATGGAGGAGCCACGTGTAGCTTCCAGCTGATATCAGACAGGTGAGTGAGGAAATCTTCAGATGACCCCAGGCCCCAGCCTTTGAGCCATTCCAGCTGATGCCAGGTGGAGTAGAGACAAGATGTCCCCTCCACGCCATGCCGAAATTGCAGATTCATGAGCAAAATAAATGCTGTCATTTAAATCACTAAGCTTCAGAGAGTTTATTACACAGAACTAGATCACTGAACAGTGACCTTGACTGGGGATCCAACACCTGATCCCCAGAGATCTCTTGACTCCTAGCTATTTTCTAGTCCTGATTCCCTAGCTTCCCACCAGTGTTGTGTCACCAAATACGCTTCCAGTAGACATTTCGACTGTGACACAGCAAGATTAGGTATCTGTTGTTGCAACCCCTATCCTCAACTGATGAGAAGCCTATTGTCATGGTCCAGGAGAGGGAAGATGAGGGCCTGAGAATAGATGTGATGGTGGGGAGGGGTTGGAGCTGACAAATATACAGGGCACAGAATACAACAGAACTTGAGGAAGACATGGGAAAGGATGGAGGCAAGGATGCTTCTCAGGTTTCTGACAGGGCCACTGATCAGATGTTCATGCCATTCGGTGAGGAATAGAATTCAAGAGAAAGCAGCTTTCATGGAAGTAACACATGCAAACTAATTATAAGTTCAGTTAGCAACTTGGTGATTTGGAGATGCCTGTGGGAAACACATGTGGAGGTACCTACAGTACACAGGAGCACAGCCACAGAATTCTGGCTTCGCCACGTAACTTCAGAAAGATAATGCTATGGACTAGGATAAAGTCTCCTGGAGATGTGGGAATCTGTGGAAAGTTAAGCCCTAACACTATTCAGACTGAACTTGAAAAAGCACTCTCCAATTAGGTGTGTGTGTGAGTGTGTGTGCATCCAGGTGAAGATTCATGCCTTCTCAAAGTGAAACTGAAAAGGAGCAACTTCTTCTTTCACAGGACCCCACCATGTCTTAGGGACGAGCTAAAAAGGTTGTGAACTGACTTAACAGAAGCACAGGAATAACTGTGCATTTAGGTAAAGCCTTTCTCCAAGGAGCTCTCAGCACTCCGCAGATAATGGACTTATTTATCCTTAGAGAACCTCCGTGAAGCAGTTACAGGACAGAGGTGACCAGATTCATGTAATAAATAATGTCAAGAGCAGCACGAAGCAAAACTGGCCCATAACTCTGAGTCCCCGGAGGAGATGGCATGGGCCCAAGGTCACCTCGTGAGTTGGGAACTGCTCAAGCCTTTGTGCCGTGATGGCATGACACATTCTCTCTGAATGTCCCCCAGGCTTGCTCAGTCCTGTCACTTATTTGGTGAGTCTGTGGTTGTAGGGAGTTAAAAGGCAAACCTGCCGGACTGACTGGTTAGGACAGGCCGGTACCTCCCTTTCCAGCCAAGTACTTCCTTGCACACCAACAGGCACAAAATGACTGCTTGAAAACCCAGAGGTGGAGTCCACATAAGTCACTGGGAAACTGTCCTGAAGGACTTGGCTTTAAAAAAATTCCCAGCACAAGGAATAGCAAATCAATACAGAGGAACACGTCCCTAAGCCTCATACACAGAGCTCACTCCCGCCCTGTGAAAGCGAGGGCAGCATCAGTCATCGAAAAGCCTCTCTTGGCCGGAATGGGTTTGCTCCAGAGGCTCCAAGTGAAAACAGAAGTTGAATAAGAGCTATATACTATATTTGTTTAAATTTCATGCCAGTGAATGTCTGTGACGCAGGAGACAGGTTTATGGAGAGAGAAATAAAATGTTGACAAATGGCCCTGTAATCAACTGGAACATGCAATAAATCATTAGAATGCCAATAACACTTCCAGGACAAGCTTAGAAAGGTCATTACTGTGTCACAATATATCTTCTAGCACCAAACAAAGCAAACGGAACATGTTGAGAATGGGATTATGGGGGAAGCATCTGTCAGTCCTAATTAAGAATTAACTACAGATCGTATCTTGGGAGACGTATAATTTATTTTCCCTCTTCTTCCTCCCTACACACTCACAAAAAGAAAAATAAATCAATAAAAAGTTTAACCCATTGCGGAGCAGAGATGGCGGCAAAGAAGCCAGCACAAAGCAGAGACCCGAGAGAGTGAGACCCCAGGGGAGGGTGAGGCAAGCCCGGGGAAGGAGGAGAGGCTCCTGGCACAGAGGCGGGCCAGGACAGAGAGCTGGAGAGCTCCAACGCTTCTCTCTTTGTCCCAGCCTAGCCCAGCCCAAGATACTCAGCTTCACACCATCAGGAATGTTTGGGTTATTCAATACTTTGGCAACTAGGTCTCATGAGCTAGAAAGGGACAGCAGGAAGGTTGGAAGTTAAAAAAACAAAAAAGTGCCAAGACCTTTCTACCTGAACGTACCAGTGATGATTGAGTTTGGCTGCAGATACAAAAAACCCAACTCACAGTGACTTAAACAAAGAAGTGTTGATTTTTCTCACATAACAGAAGTCCAGAGGAGGGAGGTGCTGGATCGGCTTTCTGAATGTCTGCCTCATAATCTTCAGGGCGTTGGCTTTTGCCTTCTGTGACTCCATGGTCACAAGATGGCTACTGTAGCTCCAGACATCATGACCATATTCAAGGGAAGAACAGAGGGGAAAGGATGACTCTGGCCTTTGTTATCCCTGTTATCAGGAAAGCCAAAGTTTGCCCAGAAGCCCCCAGCAAACTTAGGCATTTCCCTCATTGACCAAATTGTCTCAAAGAGCTGCCAAAGAGTCAAGGAGATGAAGTGGACACATTGCCACCCCAAATAAAAAGGGGGTTTTGTTTACAAGGAATGAGAGAGGAATGGGTTTTGTGTTAGCAACTAGCAGGATTTGCCATGCAGTGAAATAGGATTGGAGTTGAAGCAGGCACCGGCAGCGGGGCGGCCAGCTGTGTGTGTGTTTGCCTCGTGCTGTTTACAGAAATGCTCCGTCTCCCACGAGGAAGAGGTGCTGGTCCTCTAAGCTCTGCTTCCCAGCTCTGCCCTGACATGGTTGCTGCTCCCAAGTGCACCCGGCCACACTGGCCAGGTGGGTTCCAATGTGTTCTGCTCTTTTCTACAAAGGGCAAGGCCCGTGCGTGGCCTTTGTGCTGCTTAGAGTAACTCAAGGTATTCAGAGGAAGTCGGTTCAGCCATCTGAGTGGCACCAAAGAATAAAGAAGAAAATATCAAATGGCTCTCTCATCAGTGGTAGCAGCCCAGAAGGCCCCAAGATGTCTGTTATGGTTTACCTGGGTTTTACTCTCCTAACAGCAGCTACTTATCCTCTCCTCTGTTTGTCTGTGTGTGTGTGCGTGTGCATGCACTGTGTGCATGTGTGTGTGCATATGTACGCTTGCATGTGTGTGAGTACACAGTGTGCATGCATGTGTGTGTGCTGTGTGCATGTGTGTGTGCATGCATGTGTGTGAATACACAGTGTGCATGCATGTGTGTGTGCTGTGTGCATGTGTGTGTGCATGCATGTGTGTGAGTACACAGTGTGCATGCATGTGTGTGAGTACACAGTGTGCATGCATGTGTGTGTGCTGTGTGCATGTGTGTGTGCATGCATGTGTGTGAGTACACAGTGTGCATGCATGTGTGTGAGTACACAGTGTGCATGCATGTGTGTGTGCTGTGTGCATGTGTGTGTGCATATGTACGCTTGCATGTGTGTGAGTACACAGTGTGCATGCATGTGTGTGTGCATGTGTGTGTGCATATGTACGCTTGCATGTGTGTGAATACACAGTGTGCATGCATGTGTGTGTGCTGTGTGCATGTGTGTGTGCATATGTACGCTTGCATGTGTGTGAGTACACAGTGTGCATGCATGTGTGTGTGCTGTGTGCATGTGTGTGTGCATATGTACGCTTGCATGTGTGTGAGTACACAGTGTGCATGCATGTGTGTGTGCTGTGTGCATGTGTGTGTGCATATGTACGCTTGCATGTGTGTGAGTACACAGTGTGCATGCATGTGTGTGTGCTGTGTGCATGTGTGTGCATATGTACGCTTGCATGTGTGTGAGTACACAGTGTGCATGCATGTGTGTGTGCATGTGTGTGAGTACACAGTGTGCATGCATGTGTGTGCATGTGTGTGAGTACACAGTGTGCATGCATGTGTGTGTGCTGTGTGCATGTGTGTGTGCATATGTACGCTTGCATGTGTGTGAATACACAGTGTGCATGCATGTGTGTGAGTACACAGTGTGCATGCATGTGTGTGTGCTGTGTGCATGTGTGTGTGCATATGTACGCTTGCATGTGTGTGAGTACACAGTGTGCATGCATGTGTGTGTGCTGTGTGCATGTGTGTGTGCATATGTACGCTTGCATGTGTGTGAGTACACAGTGTGCATGCATGTGTGTGTGCTGTGTGCATGTGTGTGTGCATGTGTACGCTTGCATGTGTGTGAGTACACAGTGTGCATGCATGTGTGTGAGTACACAGTGTGCATATGTACGCTTGCATGTGTGTGAGTACACAGTGTGCATGCATGTGTGTGTGCTGTGTGCATGTGTGTGAGTACACAGTGTGCATGCATGTGTGTGTGCTGTGTGCATGTGTGTGTGCTGTGTGCATGTGTGTGAGTACACAGTGTGCATGCATGTGTGTGTGCTGTGTGCATGTGTGTGCATGTGTATACATGTGTGCATACACAGTGCACACGCATGCATGTGTGTGTTGTGTGTGCGCACACGTGCATGCGCATGTCTTCCTCTCCCATTGTCCGTTCCCTACTCCCTCATGAGTCAGGCCCCATCCTATCCCGCAGGTGAATTCCCCAGGCTTGTTCGGGGTGTTCTGACATACCACCCGCTTTTTTATGCCATGATTATTATCTTTACCATCACTAACAGCATCAGTATTGTTGCTCGCTCTCACTCTTCCTGCCTTCCCTTCTCAGCTTTCTTTTTCTGCTTGAGTTTGCATTTCTCCTTTATTTTATTTTATTTTTTTCTGCTGACAGAGACAAGAGCTCGTCCTAGTTCACCATTTCAGGATTTGTTGCAAACTTCAAGGTAGAGGTTTATGGCTGCGGGTGTCCTGGTTATAGTATGGTTCTTATGGGTCCTAATAAACCTGGCTGCTCTAGGGTCCTCTTAAATTCCAGTACGAAAGATAGAGAAAGGCATTATTCAGTCCTGTTACATGCAGGAATCCTCACCCTTGAAGGCTGAGGATAATGTTTCTTTCTTGGGGGAGCAAAAGCCCATAACTCTTGAATGCTGCCCAGGAACCAGAGGGGAAAGAAAAGTCCTTTTCTCCTTCCCAGTTGCCTGGATGGATGGCAGATGGGAGACGCGGTTGGAGCTAGAAAGATGGGCACAGAGCAAGGATTGAAATGCAGCAGTATTTTTTTGCCAACCCCAAAAAGCCCATCCTTAGATGCTGAGCATGCAGTTGAGCTGGTTGAAAATCCCACACGGTTCCATTTTGCACGAGCACAGGCTGAGGGCCTCCACAGGGCGGCCACGGAAGCCTGCCTGGAACAGCCGTAATCACCTTCTTAAATATAGCCTCTCACAAAAGACTTTCACTTATTTCTGTTGCAAGATCCTCATAACAAATCTGATTATTATTCTTATTTTGCATATGAGAAAACCAGGGCTAAGCAGGGGAAGTTACTTATTTGAGGTCACATAGCTGGTAAGTGGCAGCTGGGACGAAAATTCAAGTTGCTATCATGTATTCTGGGGCTGGTTCCATTTCACCAAGCTGCTCCTCTTGGAGATCAAGGGCTCCAGCCAACATAGAAGGGGCTATGCCCCTAGTTGGAGCCATCTCTAGAAAATGCTCATGCCTTGTAGCGTGAAGTGAGTACTGACTTGGGAAGTAACTGCCTCTGGCCAGAGCTGTGCGCTCTTAGGAAAGAGATTTAACCTCTCTGGGCCTCAGCTTGTTACTTTATAAAATGAAGATTATTCTCATGATGCAAAACCCTAGGATGCCTCAGGGCTCACTGTTCAACAGGGGGTGTCCTGCCCCCCCGCTTATGTGTTAGGTATTGAGTTTCCATGTAAAAGGTGACATTGTGCATGAGATTCTACTGATAAAACAAGTTTTTAATGATTAAAAACACTTGGACTAGACATTCTCGAAGACCCATATGCTTTATTTATGTTGTTATCAGCATCAACCAAACATCTACCATTGTGTACTTACGCAGGGCTTGGCCAAGTGCCAGGCACGTAGTCATTGCTCAAAAATGGCAGCCATAACTATTGCCCAAGCGGCTCCCCTCATGATGAGCACCCATGAAAGATGCCTCCTGTTCACGGTAAGAGATTTCCTTAGGGGTGGGGAGGGGAGACGACCCTGGTGGCCTAGGGAGTGGCCCTTCATCAAGTTTTTTCTTGAAGATTTGAGATTTAACCAAGGGCCACACCATGGGTGTCATAAGATTCATGTCCAGATACAATTTCAAACTTTGTGTCTCCGCTGTGTCCAACATGGATGAAGAACACTGGAGTAATTTCGCCTGCAGAGTAATTTTTTATTTATAAAGTTGTGCAATTTACAGTGGTATTTCAGGTCACCTTAAGTGCTCCCGTACAACCTGGATTTTGCATTAAATGAAAACTATTAGTATTCGGAAATGCTTTACCATAAGGGTGGCTGTGTGACCATGACCTCTGTGTTTATATAAACATGTTTTCATTACCACCAGGCCTGGGGTGGGAAGGAGGGGCTGGAAGAAGCGAAAGCTGCTGCTTGTTAACATTGTCCTTGCGAATGTTCTTTTATTAGCAGCAGCTCAGGTCTAAGGGGGTCGAGCATCGCACGTTGGTTCTGAATTATTCCCATCACAGCGTGTGCGCCTGGCTAGAGGACACCAGAGCAGGGGCCTCTGGCTCAGGAAGGAGCTGTGTGGCCTTCCTTGTCCTCTGCTTTGCGTTTTCCTCAAATCATCCTGGATTCCTTCCTCCTCACCACCCCCTTTCCCCCTCCCTCCCAGGAACTAGGCCAGAGGTCAGCGAACTAGAGCCCACAGCCCAAATCCGGGCCACTGCCTGTTTTTGTACAGCCTTGGAGCTAAGAATGGTTTTTGTATTTTTAAATGATTGAAAAAGAAAAATCAACAGAAGAATACTATTTTGTGACATGTCAAAATTCTATGGAATTCAAATGTCAGTGTCCACTAATAAAGTTTTATTGGAACACAGCCATGCTCCTTGGTTTGCATATTGTCTGTGGACACTCTCAAGAGTCTATAAAGGCAGTTGAGTAGTTGCAACAGAGACCATATGAGCCACAAAGCCTAAAATAATCACTACCTGGGCCTTTACAGGAAACGCTTGCAAACTCCCGACCGAGCTAGCCGACATTGGCTTCTCTCTCCCCCTTGACAGTCACCAACACCTGATGGACTTCTTCCCGACATTTCTGAAATACACCTCCTGTCGCTGCTGGTTAAGGACCTCAGTATCTCTCTCCAGGACTTCTGCAACAACCTCTGGATGGTTCTCCCAACTTCTAGACTTGCTGCCTGGAACATCCCATTGGTGTCCCCAGAGTGTAGCAGAACAGACCGGATAAGAGCGCAGACTCTGGAGCCAGACCAACCGCCTTTAAATCCTAGCCCTGCCCTCTTATTATCTGTGTGGCCCTGCAAAGTCATTTAAGCTCTAAGCCTCAGCTCCCTCATCTGTAAATGGGGATGATAACACTACTTTATAAGGTTATTGTGAGGATTATTTGCAAAACACTTAAAAGAGCGCCCACAACAATACCAGAATTTGCTATCAGCCTTAGAAAATTCAAGTTTGACCACGTCATTCCTCTGCCGAAGAGACCTCGGTGGCTCTTCACCCTTTATCAGACACAGTCCAAACTCCTCGGCTCAGCATACAGTCCCTCCGTGATCTGATCGCCATCCACACATATGCAGTCACGTCTCTCCCTACTCCCCACCTCCTGTGCTCTGTTGTAAAATCTCCATTTACTTGAATCCTCCTATACCCTCCAGCACTCCCTTTGGAGGCTCCTCTCAGGTTTCGCTTCCTCCAGGAAGTCTTCTCTGACTGCACCTCCTCTCTGTTCATATAGTACCCTGTTCGGAGTTCCTGTATCACTCACCACAACGAATGAAGCTACTGATGACCCTCTGCCACTATAGACAGTGAGCTACTTGAGAAAGTGGGAAGGCTCTGTGGAGCCACCTGCCCACTGTCCTGTAAACCCACTTTGGGAAATCCATTTTATAGATGAAGACACTGACACTCAGAAGGCTTGGTTTGCTCAAGGTCACACAGCTAGTGAGCAGTGGAAGAGGAAGCACCTTCTCCCTACCTCCGCACATTAGTACCATCGTCCCACGAGGCTACAGGCTGAGGACAAATGGCTCGCTGGGGGCTTTTGGCCCCTCCAGTGCCACTTCTCTCAGGGGATATTAACATAGCTCTAAGACAGTAATTCAGCCAATAAAACTGAAAACCTCAACATCCTTCTACTTCTTCATCCTCTCACTTCGTCATCCCTACCTCCTACCCCCAGAAGTACTTACAAGCTGTTTAAGGTGAATTGTGTTTATACATTGTGGCTGTCATTACTGTTGAGGATGTTTGCAGTGGGGTCTCGGTACCCACTCTACAATCACCGTCTGCCAGGCTTTCTCTGTCTACCTATGTGTTTACATAGCGCCTATCACGGGCACATCAGCATGCTTTGACAAACAAGCCGCACAGTGCCGGGAGAAAAGAAAAAACTTGTTTGTGACTGACGCTGTTAATTATCGCTTCCTTACACCCAGGTTCTCCTTAAAGTGGCACATGGTAGCTCTCAATGCCTATGCACATGTGCGTGTATTTGAAGGCATCCTTCCCCATCATGCATGATATAAACGATAATCATTATATGACATGACTTGAAATGCAGCAGCTCTCACCCACGTGGCAGTAATACCATACAATCAGAACAGCTGTAACCAAAATGGGTAAAACTTATTTATTAGCTGACAAGGATTTTAGTTGGCCACAAGTTTAATGGAGCCAAGAACACAATGTGACTGCTACATAAAAACAATGCTGGATCAAATTTAGACTCCCTTAGTAGAAGGGCAGACCACACTTGCTGCATTGTGTCAAACCCCAAGAGGCACGTTGACACCCTGGAGAGTGTCCAGACAAGGGTGACCAGGATGGTGACAAGTCTGGTAACTAGTCATATAGGACATGTGGAAGAAATTAAGTATGTTTAATCTGGAGAAAAGACTGCTCAAAGGAAATCGGCTCTCTATCTGAAGACATGTTCTCTGTAGCTCCAGCTGCCGGGGGTTCTAGGATAAAAATGGAGACAGTAATTGGGACCCTAGGATGACATGTCGGCGGGCAGAATTAGAAGTCAGCTCATCTACAGTACATCCACTGCAGCTTGGGGTGCAATTGAGATCTTACGGAGTTCAGCTCAAGTCTCATAGTTCCCTAGCCCTCCCAAAAAGTTAGGTGAGCATCCAAAGGTCTCATGGTCTCATGGGGATCTCTGCCTCTGGGCTCTTGCTTCTGCTAATGCTGTCTGTTCCTGTCCACAAAAGTTCAGGGATGAAATGAAGCTCTTTCTCAAACCTTTCACAGATACACACGCACACACCACTCTACAAAGCATAGATGAGACTAGTAGACTTCCCTATTAAATGGGAGAGGGAGATAAAGAAAGAGAAGCTCACATTGTAGCTCCAACAACTTCAAATGAGGCAGTAGCATCCTTATGAAACGTCCTGTGCTCTCCCGCCATCCTGGAGCTTCACTAAATCTTGACTCCAACCAGTCCAAGCCTTTCTCCTCTTCCTGGCTTCTCTATTTTACCCATTCTCTTTCGTCTGCTCTTCTCCTTCCTCGTTCCTTCCAGGAACAAAAATGGTTCATTCCTCCCTTTCGGCAGAGTAGTATTCCCTCTTGATGTCTCAGCATCCAGTGACAGTCATACTTACAAAGTCACCCACATCCCAAGCTGGCTCACCAAGACTTTACTTCAACCTATCTCCTTCCACAAGGGAAGTTCTGGTGCCAGATATCAAGGACTCAATGTTTCACCAATCCAATGAGATCCTGGGCAAGGAAGTTTCCATGGACAAGTAAATTTGGGAAACTGTGCACACTGCAGACCCCTCTTGGAGATTAATAATTGACACAGTAACTTGTTAAAGTGTCTACGAAGTCCTCCAGGAAAGAGACCTGTTTAACTCTGCACAACCTAATGTTTCTGAGCTTGCTAGGCCATGGGTTAATAAGAACACCTCCAATATCCCATGGAATACGCCTTTGGATGAGCATGTGAAAGGCCCAGGCCAGCCCAGGGGACATGCAGTCCCGCCCTGGGAGCAGAAGTGCTGGAAGAATGAGGCACTTCCTCGAAGCACTAATGCTTGTCCTATTCCCAACTCACTGGGTGCCCTTGGGCCCTTCCTGTCTCCTCCAGAGCCTCAGACTTATAGGCCAGTTTTGCTTTGTGCTGCTCTTGCCATTATTTATTATATGAGTCTGGTCACCCCTGTCCTGTAACTGCCTCACGGAGGTTCTCTAAAGATAAATAAGTCCATTATCTGCAGAGTGCTGAGAGCTCCTTGGAGAAAGGCTTTACATAAACGCACAGTTATTTCTGTGCTTACATTAAGTCAGTTCACAACCTCTTGAGCTGGTCCAGTTCTCTGTCCAGGTTCTGTGGAATAATAGGAAAGAAACAGGTGGTGCAGACCCTGGGCAAGTGGAGCTTTCAGTCTAGTTTGGGATAGCATGTCTACACACTCATGTGCATACACACACACACACACACACACACACACCAGGTCAGATACTTTTAAGTTTCCGTATTTAGGCTAAACAACATTACTGTTTTACTTCTGTCAGATTCCTTCATCTCTGCAGGCTTTTGTTCTGGTCACGGGATCCCCTTTCTAACATGTCTACACAATCCTGTTTTTCAGAAGAGAAAGTGGAGGCCAGAGAGATGAAATGAATTCTCCCACATCCCATGGGAACTGGATGGCAAGACTAGGACAGACTGGGATTCAGAGCCTGTTGCTTTTTGCCAGGCTTGTACCCACCTGGCCATGCTTCCACACGGAGATCTTTGTAACAATTGGAGCTATCCAATAATAGATGGGGTTGAGTTCACTGTCCCTAAAGATATTTGAGCCGAAGCCTGAATCTGTCTAGGATGCCATGGACAGGTAGAGTGTGGACCAGATGCTTCATTCATCAATCTACTCATTCAACTTTTAGTTTTCATTTCCCATGTGCCAGGGGCTGTTCTGTGCACTACACAGGAATGAACAAAATGAAGTCCCCACCTTATTTGAACTTACATTCTACCAGAAAGGACAATAAGCAAATAAAGTTATGTGTTAATGACATGTAACGATAAGTGCCAGGAAGAAAACTAAGCCAGGATGATGGAGTGGAGAATTTTAGACTTGAGATAGAGAGGGGAGAGTGGTCAGGAGCGCCTCCCTGGGAAGGTGACACTGAAAGGAAGTGAGGGAATGAGACTTGTGAATGTGGGGGTGATGATCTTCCAGAGAAAGGGAGCAGTAAGAGCAAAGGCTCGGAGCTGGGCTCATGTGTGGCTTGCTGAGGAACAGTGAGGAGGCTGGTGTGGCTGAAGCAAAGTGTGTGTGGCAGGCATGGTGGGAGGCACAGTATGGAGGAAGCTGGTCGAGTCCAGACCACAGTAAAGACTGTAGCAAGGGGGCCTTCCAAATTTGATTCCATGACCACGTGACTAAGTCATAATGTTGGGTACCACCAGGTCCTGATTTCCATCATTCTGATAAGCATGCTGGCATAATTTCTGACCTGACTAACATATGCTATTGGGAGCTGGTAAAGCACCTTCTTCCAGGGGCAGCTCAATGCTGGAAGGAACCAGCAGACAACAAAAGCTGAGGTAAGGAATCCATTTTTCTGTTACCATCTTCTGCAAGATGACCCAACAATCTAACAGAGGAAGTTACCTTTTTTCCCCTCATTCTTCAGACATAAAACACATGCCATATAGTGCTGTCTAAAATGCACCAGCACTTGTAATACACCACTGTTGTTTCTTTTGGTTTGGTGGAATTCTCTTACCTTATCAACAACCAGACAAGACCAGGATTCAGTTTCCCATCTGAAGCAGAGTTTGATATAAGTTTAGGGCACCATATGTCTAAGGGACAAGACATGAATCCTTAAAAGCACCAAGAACCAAAGGAAATGGGGGTACCAGAAGGAAACAAGCCAAACCCTGAAAATGTGTGCAAGTTCAAGCAAAGCCAACAGCTGAATCTGAGGAGTACTGGCCTCGAATTTCCCATTTCTCCCTGCCCAAGGATGGGAGCAGGTCTTGGAGCCTGGGTGCACTTCCCCGCAAGTGGTCATGAAGTGGTCCCAGTGCCCAGGGAGAGGGAAACAAGAAGCCAGAGAATCAGGAGGTGACTGTCATCTCCACAAGCACCATGACATCTTTTCAGTCTGTCCTTCTCTGTCTACAGTCAATCTACACACATTTCCCCCACCTTCCTACACCAAGCCAACGTCTGTTTCCCCAAAAGTCTCAAACCACCAGAACTCAACATAGGTCTGGATGTGGTAGCAGAGGAGGCCACTGCTTACATCCTGTGTTTCTCCCCAGCCCAACAGCCACAAAGAAGGCTCAGTGTCCTTGAGTGGTAGCGCATGGTGGAGTTGAGCCTTCCGCTGGACTGGGGGATGGGCCCTTGAGGCTAAAGGACAGAAACAAGCTCAGTGAGGAAACAGGGACACTGAAGTTAAACCTCTCCGGCTTCACAGTTTCCTGAGAGCTGAGCTTGCCTTTACTGATTCCAAAAACGTAGTCAATCTTTGTCTAAACAGAAATGCACAACAGGGACGGGATGCATTTTCATGAGCCATGGTATGTAATTCCCTCTGAATCACTTTCTGCACTTAGGGCCACAATTTGACATGGACCCTAATCCTCTCCCCCAGCAGCTCCTCTTTGCTGGAGAAGATTAACATCAGTCCTGTGACGCTTTCTTCAGGGAATACATGGAGAGCCAAAGTGGACACACCTGTCTACTCCCCAACTCTTGCCTTCTGAATCAAGAGAAACCAGAAGGCTCCATTCCAGGGGGAAGAGCCTGTAACTGGAACACCTATCCTGCTTTCAAAAGACCTCACGAACTAGAGCTGCGCTCTCTGATACAGCAGCCACCAGCTACACGTGACTATAGAGCATTGGCAAATGGCTCACCCGAATTGAGGCATGTAATACGTGAAGGAACGCAGTAGATTTTGAATACCAACTGCAAAAAAAAAAGCAAAATATGGCCTTACTTTTTATATTGCTTTTCTTACACTGCTTATATTTTAGATATATTGGGTTAAATAAAACATTATTCAAATTAATTTCCCCTCTTCGTTTTTACTTTTTATAATGTGGTTAGTAAAAAATTTCAAATTACACATATGGCTCACATTATATTTCTGTGGGACAACCCTGAGCTGGGGGATGAACGACAGTGATGGCACTGGACAAGGAGTGCTAGTTCTTTCCAGTCTGAGCACCCCGTGTAGAAAGTATTGGATGCCATGTGTGTCTCAGTTTACCTGTCGGAGGTGAGTGCCAACAGAGAGGTGGAAAGACCACAGGCCTAAGTACCGAGAGTCCAGGCCTGGAGCTCCACCAAGCAAGTGTGTGACATACCAGGAGTCAAGCCTAATCAGGGTCTCCGATTAGCCAGTTGTGGTTGGAACTTGCTGGTATGCCTTCCACACCTTCTTCCTCTCAGAAGACTTGGAGTTTCCAGATGTGAAGACCTCACAGCCAGCATGCCCTAGCCCATCGCCCCTTGATGGCTGTTGTGGGCTCTGGGAAATCGGAACAGGTCGAGTTGCTCAGGACAAGATGACCTTTGAGGTCCTTTCGGGACACAGTGGGATTTGGGGTTGGACACATCTGGATTCGAATTCCAGTTCTACTGTTCACAGGCTGTATGAACTTAGACAAGAAACTTAACCTCTCCGGGTTGTAATGTCTTCATTTGTAAAATAGGCAAAATAATATAAAGCTGCAGTAAACATTTCACTGGATCAGTGCAAGTGCTTCCACAGTATCTGGCACATAAGTGGTAGCTATGATTGGTCTCTGCCCCTATGGCATTTTATGTTCTTCATTTTGTTGATTAAATTGTGTTTTAAATGCAATAGAGGAGATCAAAAGTTTACAGAGAACTTCCTCTGAATCCCTGGCTGATGGGCAGAGTACTTCCCTAAAGAAGAGAACTGCGTGTGTCTGTTGCCTGTCGCCAGCTGTGCGTTTGTGTCCCCGTGTCATGTCTGTCCCCTCCACTCCCCTCACTACCTCCCACCCCCGAATTGTCCCAGCTTTCTCCCACCCACTGGGAAACCCTCCTCTCCTCTCGAATGAGTCTTAGACAATCCACATTTCTCCTACCTGGGTTCCCAGGTTTGCTTCAAGCTAGGCCCTGTGGACCTGACTCACCATCTAGTGCCACCACAGGTTCCCAACGCAAAACTGTCCCTCCCTCCCAGGTGGCAATGCAGAGAAAGAAAAGCCCCACTCTGCTTGACACCAGAGGGTTCCCCCAAGTAGCGAGGGTGAGGGAGGAGCCAGCCTGAGGAACAGTCTGCTCAAGCAGAGGGAGGGGGAGAGGGGTTGGCATGAAGTCGAGAGAGCAAAGGAGGAAGAAAAACCAAACACAGCTTTAATTAAACACAGCATATCTAAATCAGAGAGGTGTGTTCAGAGAGCAAGGAAGGGTGAAATGGGATTTTTAGAAGAAAACAACTTTACCCACCTTCTTAGTCTCATTAACATTGAAAGGAACCCCCTGAGGAGGAGGCTGCCTCTGCCAGAGAGGAGGGCGGAAAGCTCCCTGAGCCCCAAGGGGGCTGTGTGTGTGTCTTCCTCTGCCAAGACAGGCACTCCCTACCCAGCCTCCTCTGCGCACCTCCCTCTGCCTTTGCAGCTGGAGGCAAGGGGATTTCACTCCATCCTGGGGGGCTGAGCAGCAGGGCCTTGTCGGGGAGGTGTCAGGGGTATGCCAGGGATCCTCACTGGACCCAGGGGGCTTTCCCAGCTCATCACGCCCCCTTCCTCACTCTCTCGTCTCCTCTACAGAGCATCCAGGTAAATCTCCACCACTCGAAAGCCACTAGGATCTGCTGGGTCCAGCTGGGCTCCCAGTCTCTGCAGCTCTCCTCTCCCCGCACTCGGGAAACTTGTGCTCACCTGGAGGCCCTGCCCCGCTCCAGGGTCAGCCCCACCTGAGACCCAGAAGACTGAAGGAGTTCAGGGACTGAGCTTGGAGTCTCACTTGCCGCTAATTTGACCTCAGGTCTAATAGTTGGATGTCCCCCTTGTCTCTGGCAGCTGTCCCCACCCTGAACTTCAGTTCTTACATCTGGGCTTCTGTGCCAAGGGCTTCAAAAGTGTCCTGGGTCCTTCTCTTTTATTAGTCACTGCCCTCTGGTGTCGCCTGAACATCAGTCCAGTGGCTGGCTCTTTGCCAGGAGAAATATCTGGCCCCAGCTTCCTTATCCCAATATTTTCCCCTACCTGTTTGGAAACTCTTTGCCATCTCTTACTTTGGTGTGATACCTAACACACAGTGGGAGATTAATAAACGTGTGTTGAATGAATGGATGATAATTAGTGAACCCAGCTGGGGACTCGGGAAAGCTTTAGATAGGGCCAGCCTCACATGCTTGAATGCCATCCTTGGTCTGCAAATAGTCTCCAGTTTAGTATGGAACCGCCCCTACTGAATGCCAGAACATATTCATAGCTATCTAGTAAACGATCCATCCCAGTGTTGATGCTCAATGAAGCACTGGTCTGTTGGCGACAGTCAAGTTTGGCAGCATCCTAGCTGACTAAACCCGCACTGCATCTAGAGCAGGGGATCCTGGAAGCAGAGAAGGAGGAAGAGGCTCGACCGGGGGAACTGCCCCCTCCCTGTTATTTACTGTTCAAAAGCTTCCACTGAACAACCTCATTGAGCTGGCAGTGCAATTTTCTTAAATTTTCCCAAATAAATGACCCTAAATTTGAGCACAAATCGAAAAGTCCCTAGGGCAATGAAGAAAGTCTATAAAGAAAATCTATAATGTAGGGGAAGGACCTTGCCCAGTGTAACCCACGAAAAGGAATCATAGAGAGAAAATACTCAAGACAAAGCTTTTCTAGTGTTTGGGTTTGCATACCTAATAAATATCTGTAAAAGTGTGTATTTGTATTTTATATTCTCATTCAATTTCAACATCACATTTTGGTAATTTTATGGTATGAAAATGGAAATGTCTAGCAATGGAAATAAAGGTTCAACACTATGTTTTTTGAATGAATGCATAGGAATAGAAATACGAATATATAGGATTTTTTTTAATATGTCTGCAAAATCTTTATATATGTCCCTTCAAGAAGTCATCTTAATTTTCCTCCCCTTGAGAATGGGCTGGACATAGCAACTCACTTTTAACAAAATAGATTGTGGCAGAAGTGGTGGTGTGTGACACCCAGGACTAAGTCATAAAAGACATTGACTTCCTTCTTGCTAGCTCGCATCACTTGCTCTTGGGGAACCCAACTGCCACGTGGGAAGGAAACTGAAGCAGACTTGTGGAGGGGGGTCCATGTGGCGAAGAACTGAGGCCTCCTGCCAACAGCCAGAGAGGAGCTGAGGCCATGTGAGGAGCTGGCTAACCTGGAAAGGAATCCTCCAGCCCCAGTCAAGCCTTCAGATGACTGCAGCCTCAGCCAATGTCTTGACTGCAACCTCAGGAGAGACCCTGAGCCAGAACCACCCATATAAGGTGTTTCCAAATTCCTATTCCACAGAAACTAAGAGATAATAACCACTAAGCTTTGGGGTAACATCCTACACGGCAATAGATAACTATAGGCATGCCTCGTTTTATTGTGCTTCACATATATTACATTTTTTACAAGACCCTCCACCAGCAAAAAGATTATGACATGCTGAAGACTCAGATGATGATTAGCATTTTTTAGCAATGAAGTATTTTTTTAATTAAGGTACATACACTGTTTTTTTGGACATAATGCTATTGTACACTTAATAGATTACAAAATAGTGTAAACATAACTTTTATATGCACTGGAAAACCAAAAAATTTGCGACTCATTTTATTGTGATATGTGCTTCATGCAGCAGTCTGGAACCAAACCTGCACTATCTCTGAGGTATGCCTATAATAGCGAAAATGAGATACCTCAACGTTCCAAACAAGGTTAGACCTGCAGATCAAGAGTTGTGGTGGGTTTGTTCACAGTGACCAGCAGCTTCAGCTACTGTCATAATAATGAAAGAAAGAAGCTTGACTCTCCCTTGCTTGTTGAGCTGGGCCTTCCCATCCCAAGCGCATTGAACCCATTAAACCCATAAAGGACTCTTCCATAGTCCTGCCAATGACCAGTCGGCCTCAGGGTTTTGAAACCAAAAGTGTACCTGAGATACCTACACAAGTCTCTCTTCCACGACCCCAGACAGCATCTTAAAGAAGACCTAGTATGCCAAGGAGTTAAAACATGTTGGTATTATCACCATCTAAAAGCTCTCAAAGCAAAGGCCATCTACTTTTGGTAACTGGGAATGAGATCCGTCATCTTATAGCCACAAAACAGCACATTCCAATGTCATCTTTCTGTCTTCCCGAATTCTCCTATAAATCATAATACCGATTCAGTCAAGTGTAAGTTATTCTGTGCACCCACTCAGGAAGCTGGCTACTTCTAGGAATCATTGAAAGGGAGGAAATTCTTCTGCTGCCTTATGAATAATCTCCCTTAGTTTTATCTGTACAGGAAGGTGGTTTAGAGGTGAGAGGGGATCTATGATTTCCATACATTGGATGTTCCTAACGTGAAGTCCACTGTATGCCCAACCCCTTCCTCTCTGCTTTTTAGTCCTCCAATCCCTGGGCATGTGAGAAGCCCCACTCTTGAGGCTCTCTCCTAATGATGTGACATAGGCAGCTTATATAAGTAGGTGCCTTTCCCCACAGCAGGCAGAAGAGTGTCCATCCTGGGGCCAGCCCGGTGGTACAGCAGTTAAGTTTGCACATTCCGCTTCGGCTGCCCGGGGTTCGCCGGTTCGGATCCCGGGTGTGGACATGGCACCACTTGGCAAGCCATGCTGTGGTAGGCGTCCCACATGTAAAGTAGAGGAAGATGGGCACGATGTTAGCTCAGGGTCAGTCTTCCTCAGCAAAAGTGGAGGATTGGCAGCAGTTAGTTCAGGGCTAATCTTCCTCAAAATAAATAAGTAAATAAATAAATAAATAGAATGTCCATCCTAGTGAGTATTACCTAGTGTGGCAAAAAGATTATAAATCACCATAGGACCAAACTAGAGCCACTTTCCTGCTTTTTATATAGTATCAGCAAGATCAACAGCATTTGTTCTGCTGCCTGGGAGGTATTAAATTCATCACATTGTACTTACTTTGTTTGTCCAGTGCATATGCCCAACAATAACAGAGGAAGGGCTCCTCTGGAGCTCCAAAGACATCCCAGTCTGTATCAGAGTCTGTATATCATGGTTAGGAGGGCTCGGTAAGCTGCCTGTTTATTTCCTCCCTAAGTATTGCCAGCGTTGAGGTTTTCTGAAGCCCCCATATTGTGAATCATGAAACAGAGGGATATATTTGTAGTGGATGAAGGAGAGAGAAAAGGAATTAACATTGATTAAGTACACATTATGGAATAGTCATTGTAGATTTAATCTTCACGATGACCCCACGGGATAGGTTATTAAGTTGCCCATTTTACAGATGAGGAAACTGAACTTCAAAGAAGTTACTGGCCTTCGATGACACAACTAGTGAAATGCTGGAACCAGGATTTGAAGCCAAAATCTATGTGTTTTTGCTACACTGTGCTGCCTCCTTAAGTTACAGATACAGCCCAAGGACCTCTAGATGAGAATGAGGAGAAAGCAAGGAGTCATGGGACATTAAGGGTACGTTTCCTTTTCAAATAATCAACAGCTTTGAGGGCACAAACCACACAGATGCTTGATAGATTTTTCCTTAGAGGTTTCTCTATTTGTGAGCTAACCCATAGTCCCATAAGCAGAAAAGAATCCCGAAATTTTATTGAGGTACAAATGAGAATCACGGATGTTGAGAGGTTGGGAGCAGAAGGGAGCGGTTCGGCCAGTGTGGGACACCAGCCACCCCGCATCACCCAGATCTCCACGTTGTGTTCTCTTTCTTAACACTTGCCTTGCACTGCAATTCTTTTGAAGTAATAAAAACGATGTTTCACTGTGAAAAATAAATGAGTTTAAAAGATATTTAAATTGCAATGTGTGTATTTTTAAATTAAACATAACTCCTATGAACATGTTGGTAGGGAAAATGTCAAAAATCTACACAAACACGATTTTATAAATTGGAGCAAATTGGGGAATCTGAAAAAGTCTTGGGTGTGCTGTACAGCAAATGCCCGCATTGAGTGCTAGGGGAACTCAGAGGAATGAGTCATGATTAAAATCTCAACCCCAAGGGATACGACGCATGAAGACTGGAAAACAATGTGAGAACTGACACCGCAGACAATTAATTACCACCGAAGAGGAACAGACAATAAATTCTGGACATTCAGGGGGGACAGACCACTCACCATGGGTTGTAGAGGGCAGGAGGTTTTTATGGAGGAGGTCAATGAGAACAAAACCTTGAAAGAATAATGAATAAAACTTTGGCCCGGATGGGGAGGGAGAGAAGGAAGGGAAGGAGGGAAGTCATGTGCGTGTCTAAAGCTCGTCTTTCTGGCCAAGCTCTACACCTCCATGTAAGTGTCAGTATTCTAGAAACTTCTCAAGTAAACAAAGATCATTTGGAGGGCATGCGCTTTATAGAAACTAGCATAGTGCTGGACACATAGTAGGTATTCAAAAACTCTTTTGAATTGTAATATTCCAGTCCTTGAAACTGCGTTCTAATATTTGTGTGTGCGTGATGTGTAGACAGGTGGATGGGGTGCCTGTCTTTCTGGAAAAGCTGAGATTCAAGGAAGCAGAGTGCCTTCTTCAGTCTCTGGGTCAATGAACAAGGCTGGATCAGCAGTTGCAGCTGCCCAGCTGCAATGTAGTCCACAGTCTACTGTTTAGTAGATGCTGCAAGGCCCTCTTCTGTTCAAAAGCAAACAGCCAGACAGACTAAAGCAACTCACTAAACATCTCTTGAAGATTTTCGCTTTGAAAGAATTGGGGTGGGGGGGGGCACTAATTAACAAACAGCTCTCAAGCCCCAGATTCACAAAGTCAGGAACCTCATTGGCCTGAAGTGTGGCTAAAGAGACCTCACAGGTAACTGTTGGCCCAGGCCTTCAAGGCCAGAACCCCAGCACAATGAAAGCAACCAGAACACCTCTGAGCACCCCTTCCCTTTTCTGGGTGCAAGACAATAACTGAATATAACAGAAGGTAGGAAGAGAAGTCATCCATGTCTGAAGAAAAGCCAGGGAAGATGTCCAGTGGCTTCTGGGCCAGGTCTCAGCATGTCCTGGAGGCCCCCCAGCCCTCCGTCCCAACAGGCAGCCTTCACCCATCCCGGCCCTCGTAAGGCTCCAGGTGTCAGGGATGGAGGCGGATTCTCCACCTCGAATCTCCTTCTCCAGCTGAGACGCTCCAGCTGAGAAATCACCACAATCTGCACCCTAATAGCTGTTTAAAAATAAGTTACGCTTTCAACTTGGTGGAGTTTGCGGAACGGCTAGTAGGGAAGAAAAATGTAAAGCAGAAAAAAGGAGAAAAAACAAACCAACATTATCAGCCAGCTTTGATCTCCAGACTGTTTCATTACTGCACTCTGGGTTAAAAGGAGGAAAAAAAAAGCAACACTTCAGGCAGGAAATGTCTATTATTCAGAAATGTAATATAATTATGTGTCTGGATGGCCCAGTTTATCAGACAGCATTTTCTGGGAAGGATGCGGTGGGGTTAGACGCATCATCTCCTCTCCTCGCCAGCTCCTTCCCACCCCCAGACTCCCTCCTTCCCACCCCCAGACTCCCTCCTTCCCGCCACCTTTCTTTTTCTCCAGGACACTTCCAATTTCCCAGGTTTCGTGACCACTTACATGTCTTTCCTGAGTGTTTTTATATAGCGTAGGAAATTGGGTAATGAAAGCCGAGTCATACATTTCTGCTTTATGTTTCCAAAGAAGCAAGTGTGACTGTCAGGTTTACAAAAGATTGTTTATGTTCACTGGCGTGAAATGGGGAGCGAGCGTTCGGAGCAGAGAGAGAGAAAGGCTGGCCGGGCTGGGATGACAGCAATGCATTCATCCTCCACGCTACAGCAGACAAAGCGCGCTCCCTGCCTGACAGGGACCATAAATCATGGGCAGGAGATGCTGTACCTACAGCTTATACCATTCCAGATGACAAACACACAATAATCCACCCAGCACAGCACTTTCTCTCTCCCTTCCTTCCCCCACCCAGGGCCTTGCCCTCTCCTCTTCCTCGCCTCCTGCTTCCTCCATTTCCAGGCTCTCCCCTCCCAACCCAAGCTCTCATTTTTTTTCCTGGCACCTCCTTGTTTTTTCTCTCTTCTCTTCCTTCTCCTGGTTTCCTGTCTCTTTTCTCTCCCAGCTTGTTCCACTCCTTCATTCTTCACTCCTTCCTCCTTGTTTCTTTGCCACTTCCCGCCTCCATGCTCACTTCCTCTTTGGAAATTTCTTCTTTGTTTCTCTTCTCTGTTCCTTCCTCTTCTCTCTGCCTTCCTCTGTCCCTTGCTAATCTCCCTTGTATCTTCCATCTTTGTGTCCTGTTATTTTCTCTTTTTCTTATTTTGTCTTGCTCCCTCTCTGCTCTACCTCCCTCCTCTCTTCTCTTTCCCTCTCTTCCTTCTCTCCATCTCATCCCTTCTGGCTCACCCCATATGCTGCGAAAAATTTCACCTCTACCCTGCAGATCCCCTTGGCATGGAAGCAAAGAGAAGAGAGAGGGCAAGTTCTCCAGGAGTGGGAACCTCAGCACTGTGGCCACACTAGACCCCTTGAAGACAGTGATGGGACAGGGGTATTCCGGCCTGTGATCAGATGATCCAGGCAGGGATGCTCTCCTAGAAGCCAGGGCTAAATGAAGTCTGAGAGCCAGGGCAGAAATACAGCCAATTCCCTCAGCAGAGTCAGGCTGTGGGTCTGCAATTCTGAGCGCATTCAAGGCACAATTCAATGTTTACAAGTTTATTTTTCTTCCCCAAACCAAGGAAACTTTCCTCAGTCAACATTTGGGCCACTCCAGAAAGACACTGTCAGTATTGGCATTGGGATGTGTGCGTATATTTGCATATGGCACCTCGCAAATCAAGGGAGGGCGTGTATATGATAGCTCCCCTCATTTAGTCAGTCACCCCAAGATTTTCCACTGGAGACTTGATAGGAAAGACTAAATCTGAGAGACTTGTTTTACAGACCCCATTCCATCTGTTTATAACACACTGTCTCTGAAAGATGGATTATAAAGAAGCCCAATGAGAAGCCTACCTCCCCAATATCGTCCATCGCCCGAGGAACACACTCCATTTCCCTGAGTAATGGGGCCCTTGGGAGATGAGGGACAAAACAAAGATGAATCACGTTGCCAATTTTCCTTCAAGTTTCCTGGGTCAGGGTTAGGCATTCTTCCATAAGAGGCCACACCCCGACTCCCAGGACTGGCTTGGCTAACAGCTCATTTCTTATTTAACTTCACATGAAGCACTGGAGTTTTTGCATACAATCAGCAATGCAAACTTGGATCACACTGGTGATGGAAAAACACGTCCTGGCTTTGTCACGTCTTGCTCCTCCAAATTATTTTCACTCATTAATCCAGTATTATAAATGGCAGGCCCACTAGTACTCAGGGAATACTCAATCTAGATTCAGACTTTCTAGGTCTTTGTGAATGAGGTAGATTTACCTTTCTGGAAGTGGAATCCAGAACCGGCAGCAGGAGCCTCAGACCCCTGGGACCAAAACTGGCTTGGCCTAAGGCACCATGAGTGATTTACAAGAATGACTTCCAGCCCACCAGCCCAGTGATGGCTGCAGAAGACCAAGTCTCCAGAGGGAGGGATGGCCACACAGCAACACTGCAGCCCTCGCTCTCTTCTCCTTTTGAGACTTTATGACCATGCAGCAACGCAATGGAAGAATCCATTTGACATTGGGTCAACTCAGAGCGGGCATGAGCTGCCAAGCTGATTCTCAGCAGCCACTGACGTTGTCTTTCAGGAGATACTGCCTCTCAGGCCAGGAGAGAGATCAACATACCTGTCCTTCCATCCAAGTCAATGGACCACCTAAGTGGGGAAATATTCTGGGAGGTGATGGGTTCAAAGTCATCCTTTCTCCAGAGAGCTCCTATGCGGCCCACTGCCAAGATCCAGCTGAAATGAGATGGCACACGTTGGAGAAACTGGGGTGACCATGTTCCGGGATAATTAATGAAGCCTGGTAGAGAAACCAGCAATCAGGAGATCCCTCTTCTGCTTCCTCCCTCTGCTGTGACTTGCTAGGAAGGGAAAAGGACTATCTGCTTGGACAACCCATAAATCAATGCATCCTAATTAACAGAGGATTTAATTCATCAAAGTGACAGCAATTCTATTTATATCATTTCCTTCAACAGGGCTTAGGGTTGGTCTATGGGGGTTATTATCTTTCCGTTTTTCCTTCTTTCCTCTTCTCTTTTCTCTCTCTCTTCTCTCTCTTTCTCTTGCTTTTTCTAATATGTTCGTAGCGAGACTTAAGGAAGAGAGGAATTTGAAGCTGAGAATTGTTCAACCATCTCCTCAAAGTCTTCTTAATAGGCCCCCTCAGCCCTCCAATTTGGCCTGGAAAATAGTGCAGCCTGTTCCTGAGGCAAGGATGACAGCAGGGCTGCCCGGAGGCCCGGCTGAGGAGAGGTAGCGCTGCCACAGACCATGCCTCGCACGCCAGTCATGGGTCAGCCCACTGCCCTGGCAACCCTGAGAGGGCCCTCATTTTACGGATGAGGAAACTAAGACGGAGAGAGAGTGAGTGAAATGCTGAGATGACACAGCTAATCAGTGGCAGAGCCAGGACCAGACCTCCCAAGACTCAGGGCTCTTTCCAGCTCACCAGTCTGGCCACCACCTCCACGCTGCGGAGTGGCAGGCGCTGAGAGCACCTCATCAAACAGCTCCTTGCTTCGGGCTGGGGCGCTCTCTTCTCTGATCATTTTTTATTGTGATTAGCTGTGTTAATCATCATTTTTAAAAATAGTTAACATTTATTAAATAGTATACGTGAAGTGCTGTGCCACATGTTTTATCTAAGTTAATCTTCTCAACAGGGTAAGGTGGGTCCTACTTTTTATTCACATTTTAGGATGAAGAAGCAGACTCAGAGAGATTAAATGACTTGCCCGAACGGAAGATGACTAACCGCTAAGCCATTCTTTTAGCCACTACCTCTAATGCCGCTTTTAAATTGAAATTACTCCCAAAGGGCATTAAATTAAGCTCTTTACATGTTAGTGTGGATGAATTTAACTGGAACTTTGTGTTCAAAGAGACATTTCCCAGAGTGGGGGAGCTGAAGGGGAAAGAGAAGCCTTGCCCTCCTCTCTGCTCGGCCCCAGGCTCACAGTCTGCTCCCCTAGAGTGGATGCCAGGGGAGGGGGCCTTTGATGTAAGGCCAGCATTCATGACATTGCCAGACGGCCAGTATTGGGCAACTGTAACTGCCCATCAGCAGCCCCACAGTCCATAGAACCTTCCAGAAAACATCTACTTCCATTTTTCTCCTTGCCCCAGATATAGAATTCCACCAGGGTCTGTCCCAGCCTCAAAGGCCTCTGCACTATAACTGTCATTAGTTGGGCCTAATAGAATGCAAAAAAATGGGGGAAAGAAGAAAAGAGAAATGGGCCTGGCCCCTCCTCCTCCAGCTATTAGTCATTCCCTGTAGGATCTAAGCCCAAACAACAGCCCCTTTTCCAGAAACAAGGGACACAAGAGGTTGGAGGTGCCCAAAACAAAATGCCAGGAGGCTCACGGGTAAGAGAGCTCGGCCTTTCTTCTAAGTTGGGTTGTGCCCACATCCCATCAGTCAGCACCAGGATGAAAGGGCCATAAACCAACACGGCGCCCGAGCCTGCGTGAGAATATATATCCTGATGTGTCGGGAATACCTGGCGTGCCTTTAACCTCAACTTCAGATGAACCAACACGCCTCGGAGCACATTTATATGCAAAGGCATATAATATGTCCCCTGTATCTAATTATCTGTCAACCTGAGGCAGTTTGTTTTCCAAATCGGCCTCTCGGCTGTGACTTTACGAGGTCATAAAGAAAACGATGCCACTCTGCACTGAAACGCAAGGAGAGCCTGGATCAACAAATTATACTCCTTAATGGTGTCTCTCAGCCTGGAGATTCAGGCCTGGCAGAAAGAAAGGAGGCACAGCCCTTGGTCCTTACTCCCTGCGTTCTGCGGAGAAGAGAGCAAGGGGCGCCTGGAGCATGAGGTAGCCCTAAGAGGTCCAACAGCTCCGGGCAGGGGGCTGCTGAGAGGGGCACCCGGCAAGGCTGATTCAGAGCTCTTTCTTTCTCTTTCTCAGCTGTCCTCAGCCTTCCGATTCTCCATGTGCAATGTCCGTCTGCAGTGTGATGAGCCTGGACACCGAAGGAGATGCCTTGTCTCTGCAGTTCTCAGGACCACTCCTTAGCTTCTCAGATCACCCTGTGCCCTGGAGCATCTTTTGCTCTTGAGATGCCAAGGATCTTTGGTTCCACAGGGAAAAGCTTTAATCCACTCCACAGTAGTCCCCCCTTATCCGATATTCCATTTTCCACAGTTTCAGTGACCCAGGGTCAACCACAGTTCAAAACTATTGAATGGAAAATTCCAAAAATAAACCATTTGTAAATTTTAAGTTGGCATCATTCTGCGTAGCATGATGACATCTCGCACTGTGCCACTCCATCCCTCCTGGGACATGAATTGTCCTTTCATCCAGTGTATCCATGCTGTGTATACTGCCTGCCCATTAGTCACGTAGGAGCCGTCTCTGTTTTCAGATAGGCTGTCTCAGTATCACAGTGCTTGTGTTCAAGTCACCCTTATTTTACTTAATAATGGCTCCAAAGTGCAAGAGTAGTGATGCTGGCAATTCGGATATGCCAAAGGAAGCTGTAAAGTGCTTCCTTTAAGTGAAAAGGTAAAAGTTCTCCACTTAAAAAGAAAAGAAAAAATTGCATGCTGAAGTTGCTAAGATCTACTGTAACCTGTATTAGAGTATACTGTTATAATTGTTCTATTTTGTTCTTAGTTATTGTTGTTAATCTCTTACTCTGCCTAATTTATAAATTAAACTTTATCATAGGTATGTACGATAAGAAAAAACATAGTATATATAGGGTTCAATACTATCCGTGGTTTCTGGCCTCCACTGCGGGTCTTGGAACAGATCCCCACAGATAGGAGGGGACAACCATACATGAGACAACACGTTCCTGCCTGCACGAACCCAAATATCGAGATTCTGTTTCCTTGAGAAATTTGGTTGGAAGATATTTTATTCCACTATTACATCTGGGAGAAGAAGGGGTGGCTGACTTTTATAAACCTCTAAGCTAGAGGAGAAAATTCCTTCTCCCAGAACAGGGAAGGTAGGTGGCAGCAGCAGGAATGCTATTGTGCTGAATCGCTAGCTGAGACCATCTTTCTCCTGCCAGGCTCAGCACCGCCAGGGTGCACACACACACACACATACACACACACACACAGGGAAAGGGCGGAGGGATGGGCCCGGCACACAGTCTTCAGCTCCTATTAGTCCTCCTCTGATCTTCAGCAGATTAATTAGGAAGTTTGTCAGGAACCAGCCGTGAACCCCAGCCGCTCCTCTCTGGGAGTGGTAACAGTGCCAGTGAAACCCAAGCTGCAGGAATTCCTGTACCCACGCCGCTCCTGTGACTAATGATAGAAAGGAACAGAAAAAGAGGGGTCAACAGCTGAGTGCAAAGCAAGTTGCTAGACAGGGAGTAATTAAGATACTTGGGTAAATATGATTAATAAGCTCAAACTGGCAGGGTGTGCAGTAAACAAGGACTAACCAGATGGTCCCCTCTCTTCTGACAAGGCTGGGCACTTAGAGACAAGGGGGGAGGGGAGAGCCCGAAGCAGGAGGGGAGAGAAGGGAATCTTGAAAGACACGATCGACACTTCACTTTCTTTCGCTGGCCCTGTCTAGAGGGAAAGGCTAGATCCCTGGGGAAGGATGAGGACAGGCAGGTGGCTTTGAGCCACCACTGATCCTCTTATCACAGGCACCAGACAAATTGCTGGGTGAAAAAGGATTCCTGCTCAGACATCAAGGCCACATTTCTAAAGCCACTCCTGCCCTGAGCTCGCTGGCTCTCTCGTCCTCTCTCTCTCTCATTCAGCAACTCACCAAAGATCCAGACAAGACTCACAGTGCACAGGTTAGCGTCACTGTATTTGTGGGCTCAGGCTGCTGTGACAAAGTACCACACACTGGGCACCGAGAACAACGGAAATGTCTGCTCTCACGGTTCTGAGGGCCAGAAGTCCAAGATCAAGGTGTCTGCAGGGCTGGTTCCTTCTGAGGGCTGTGAGGGAGGATCTGTTCTGGCCTTTCCCCTAGCTTCTGCTGGTTGGCTGGCAATGTCTGGTGCTCCTTGAATTGTAGGAGCATCACTCCAATCTCTGCCTCCAGGTTCACAGGACCTTCTCCCTGTGTCCAATTTTCTCCTTTTTATAAGGGTACCAGTCATATTGGGTTAGGACCCAGCCTGATGACTTCATCTTAACCACAAAGACCCTATTTCCAAATAAGGTCACATGCTGAAGTTCTGGGGGTTAGGACTTCAACACATGGATTTGGGGGGGGCCACAGTTCAATCCATAAGAGCCACTTATCAGGTTGAAACATAATCCAGGACACAAATTCTTACTCATAAGGAACCTGAGCCAAGAAAAGGTATGCTGTCACAACACTGTTTAGAAGGGGGACGCAGCATGGGCTCCCATTTCTCAGCCCACTGTCTGCTAAAAATATGCCTCCTTCAAGCCCTAAAAGTGCCTTGGAAAGAACATCTCTGTCTGTGCAATGTCAAAGAGACAATCTAATGTTTCCAGAGATGAAGTTGAGAAAGAGCCATGGTTAGGTGTCCCCAACAATCCTGATTAACAGAAAATATCTGCAGGTGCTAAGAGAAGACTTGGAAGGTTTGCCCTTAGACAGCAGAAAGGTGCCAAGACATCTCCATCAACAAGTGTGGGCAGCTATGATATGTCCATGCTAGGGACAAGGCATCGTTGAGAAAACGAGAGTATAAACTTAGTCCCTAGTCTAAAGGAGCTCATAGTCTGGATTCCTGTGTTAGTTTCCTGTGACCGTTGTGACAGATAGCCATAAACTTGGTGGCTTAAGACCACAGAAACTTGTCCTCTCATAGTTCTGGAGGTCAGAAGACCGAAACCAGTATCACTGGGCCAAAGTCAAGACGTTAGCAGGGACATGCTCCCTCCAGGGGCTCTAGCGGGGAATCTGTTCCTTGCCTCTTCCAGCTTCCGGAAGCCCCTGGCCTTCCTGGCCTTGTGACAGCATCACTCCTGTCAGTATCCTCAAATCACTCTCTGCTCTGTTTTCACATCTCCTTCACCTCTGTGTGTAAAACCTCCCTCTGCCTCCCTTCTATAAGGATACACGTGACTGCATTTAGAGCCCACCTGGATAATCCAGAACAATCCCCCCATCTCAAGATCCATCTGCAAGGACCCCCCTCTCCCCCCGGCACTGCCACCTTTTTTTCCACATTAGGTAACTATCACACGTTCAGGGATTAGGAAGTGGATATATTTTGGGGTCCATTTTTCAACCTACCTCAATTCTCATAGGGTTTACTTTTTCTAATCTCTTTTCCCAATGGGTTTAAGTAAAGCTGGTCGGCCTAGTCTCTGCTCCCACCTCGCAGATGAGGAAAGCCAGGCGTGTGTGACAAAGTGAACTCCTCCACGGAACGTCAGAAATCAGGCTTAGTGTGGACTCGTCGGGTACTTAATCTGTCCTATAAATCAGTCCCCTGTCTCTTGTATATCACAGATCTATTAAAAATATATTTTTAAAGGAAGGGTTAGAAATGATAGGGTCGCTGCCAACTTTTTATTTGGCCAAGTGAAGACATTAAACAAAAAACCTACCATATGTTTCCATTCATAAAGGAAGATATCTTAATTCTAATAAACAAAGTGAGGAAGACATGTCTTGGAACAAAGCACGGTCTTCCAGGAAAGACTGTGGGCCACCTTACCCCCTCAAAGGCTCATGCTGCTCTCTTTTTCATTGTGCCCAAGGCCATAACAACTCAGTAAGGGCCTGCTGTTGAAAACACTCTTCCCTGGACAGGGATTTGCTCTCAGTGGATGACCCAGTTGGGCTTCTCCCGTGTGAGAGGCCACAGATGTTAAACTCACAGGGACCAAAGGGAGGGAAGAGAGAGAGAGGCCTTGTTCTCACCTTCCCATCCCGTCAGAAACATTCTCCAGCCCCAGAGAAGAGAAACCTCAACCAAATCAGGCCAGTCAACAGGGCAGCCAGCCTCCTTGCTGACCTCGGACAATTGTCTCCCAATTTCGGAGTTCAGCCAACAGCCCAGAACACTTCCCACAGTGTGGTTGGGGTTTTCCTTCTTAAAGACATACTTGACACAAATAGTATGGTACTCCACCTGGTGAACCACTTCCTGGTTCCTGTTCCTCTCTCACTCTGAAAATAAAGTGAAGTCATGGTAGACAAACACTGGACAAGGTCATCACAGAACAATCCTGGGGGGTTGACTTTCTGCTGAGGACCTTACCCAGCCTTCCACTGAGTCAGTCTCCACCCCTTCCTTGCTGTACACTCTTCTCTCAGGCAGGGTGAGAAATTCTGTTCCACGTCCCAAGTGCGACCAGTGAACATTTGTGGCAGTAGCTCAGTAGACATCTAATTCAGCCCCACAATGGCACAGCAGATATGTTCTGCTTCTTTCTCTGGGACTTTAGCACTTTGCAGGAAGGGATTTTATTTACAATCTCTGATTTACTTTCCTCCCAATTTCTCATTTGTAATAAGAGTCAGGATAAAAGAGATGAGATCAGATGCTGTCTGTACCAAATCAGGACCAATGCAACCACACGAAATGCAAACTGCAACCTAGCAGTCTCTTACAGAGTGACCAGCACAGGGCTGCTCTTGTCACCAGGCTACATAAGACTCTGGGCAAACTTCTTGCCACAAAGTGCCATGAGAGGAGCAGAGCGCACAGTGGGCAGTGATGCCAAGATGATCTGGCTGGTCACTTCATTCTTTGGTGCAAGAGGAAGATCTAAGCTCCACCAGCTCTGTGAAAATGGAAAAATTTTTAAGTAGAGAAAATGAGTACAAGAGAATCAACTCAACAAAAGTAGGAGCATTGGATGTGTGCCAGGCACTGTACTAAGTGTGGGGGACACAGAGAGGGACAAGGCACACTTTCTGTCCACAAGGAGGTCACAGTGGAGGAGGGACACAATGGAAACACAAAAATATACTGTAAAATGGGCTGGAATAAATGTGTAGAGAGAGCACAATACAGATGAGGGGCTACGTCTTAGTTGGATTCCCCCAGAAGAAGAACCCAAAGCAAAGGTTCAAGCACAAATACGTTATTGGGGGTGCGGGGTGGGTGGTGAACAGGGAAAACACTGATGAGAGAGGGGGGAAATGAGAAAGGGAGGAGAAGGACTCGCTAAAGGGTGTGTCATCAACCAGTTACTACTGTGGATAATGGAGCTTAGCCCCACGGGAGACCCCAGGAGCTGCTGTAGAACACGAGCCTCAAACACGGCCTCTCCAGGGGTGAGGGAGCTGGGGTGTTTGCCTACCAACTCCCACCAGCCACTGGTAGAGGCTGCTCTGGAGACATAACCCCCGACATTTCCCACCCACCCTGCACATGGGCAGAGCAGGCAGGCAGAGAAAGCCTTCAGAAAGAGAACTGCTGTTAGAAGTCAGGCTGGCATGTCCGAACACAGTAAATGCCAAGGGGATATGGGTGGGGTGCTGATGGCAGCTGCTATGGACCCATGGGTTCTAACCCAAAGTGAAGGAGGAGGTCAGGGAAAGTTACAAAGGAGAGCTGATATTTGAGCTGAGCCTTGGAAATGGGCAAGAGACTGCTGGGCAGAGATGGGCAGAAGGGGTCAGGGTGGGAGGGTGTAGGTTTCCAGCTGTTGTGTGGACAGAGGTCCCTACAGGCAGCTGGGGAGGCCCCTGGGGAGGCAGACTGGGGCCCAGCTGTGAAGGGCCTGTGTCCAGGCCTACAAGGTTGGCATTTCCTGCTGACAAACAAGGAGCCGTCAGTGACTTTTAAATAAGGGAGTGGCACGGACGCAGGCGAAGACTTAATGAACTTCTTGATCCCATGCTCACCTTCTAGAGAGCAATGTCAGGGCCATATATGTTCTCTGCAGTGCCCAGTACGTTGGGGACAAAATCGACATCCACCCAAGGCTGGAGCGCACTGAGCTAGCACGTGGGCTTGGTAGCACTAATGAAACTAACTCCTCGTAAACCAAATAGCTGAGAGAAGCAATTGAATGAATGAAAATAAAATGATCTTGCCAAAACAGTGGCATGGTTCTGCGCACATGGGACCCAACACTCCTGGGAAACAATAGGCTCCTGTTTCAAGGAGACCTGGAGCTGCTCCCATGGTAGTGTCTGCTGGGCCAGGCAGACCAGGGTGCACTTTCTCTGCCTACAGTCACCTCCACCTGGGGACTGAAGAGCTGGCAGCAGCATCCATGCTCCTGGATTCTGACCCCACCCTATCTTTGTAGGGAGCAGGAACACAGGGACAACAGATACCCTATCATTGTTCTGGAAAATTTTGTCCTGTACTTTTATATTTCATCATAACCATTTGAGTAAAGGAAAGAAAAAAGAATCACAGATTGCCCAGTGTCGAAATGTGCTCATTCTCATTCATTCCAGCCAAACTTTGGATATCGGCAATATACAGCTTCGATTTAATGTAATTTGCTCCATCATACAGTCAGTTGGCTAGGGGTTTGACTCGGGATAACAGCCTCACAACAGCTACCGCAACATTTTAGGAGATACTACCAATTTCAAAACAGACGTGAGCAAATGAAGTTGTAGAGATGGGTTCTGGCCCCAAAGCCTTCTTCACAAAGGCATTGTGGTTGGAAGACTTCTAGAGGACCCCAAAGAGGCCCACCTTCTGGTATGCACACCCTTATAAACTCTCATCCCCTTGAGTGTGCACTGGACCTAGGGACTCACTGCCAATGAACAGAATACAGCAAAAGTGAGGGGATGGCATTCAGAGCTTAACCTCACAAAGGCTGTGAGCTCTTGTTTACTCTTTTGCTCTCTCACTCTGATGAAGCAAACTCCCCGATCATGAGCTGCCTCACACAACAAAGAACTGAGGGCAGCCCCAGCCAACAGCCACCAAGGAACAGAGGTGCCTGAGGAACTGAGTCCTGCCAACAACCACTTGATGAGCTTGGAAGTAAATCCACCCACAGCTAAACTTCAAGATGGCGGTAGTCCCAGCCTACATCGTGATAACAGCCGTATGGGAGACCCAGAAGCAGAGGACCCAGCTAAATGGTGCTCAGATTCCTGACCCACAGAAACTATGAGATAAGAAATGTGTTCCAACTTGCCATGTTTTGGGGTAACTTGTTACACAGCAATGGATAACGAATGCAGGCATCTTAGTGAAGGAGACAGTGAAGGAATGTACAGACACACTTAGAAAGCTTAAGACTAAGAGAAAGTCAAAACTCTTGCTCTTGGTATTGTATGTCTTGAGCAGGGACGGGCCTTCCCCACCGACAGCCAGGCTTCTGTAGAATGTTACAGCAGAGACTGTGGAAAAGCCCCACCGCCCCATACTACTCCCACTCCTTGATTTGTTGACTTATGCTGAAATTCCACAATTAGTCTTTCCTTTGCCTTAAAGTTCTCTCTTTTAAAATACACAAATCAAGTCCCAGATTTTTACTTTATCAACCGTGTGATTTTCAAGGGGTCATTTATGCATACCTCAAACTATATAGAGGAAACAAAAATATGAATTTCGAAAAGTTACTTAACTTTTATATGCCTCTATTTGTTTTAAAATAGGAATAAATAATGCTGCTGTATATAACTCAAGGAGCTGTTGAGATGATTAAATGAAATAATGTGGTGAAGGTGTTTTTTAGACTATAAACAGCTCTAGGCTCTCCCATGTGGGACACACTCTGAACGGTCATTAGACTGTTCAACTTTCGTGCGATGCGCTCTCATAAAGCCTTTTCCTGGAAGCAGCTCTTGGAGAGGGGATGAAGTGGAGGAAAACAGAGCAGCTGGGATGGGGGCGGGGAGGGTGCAGAGAACCTGGAGCCCCCATTTTATGGCTTTTAAAGATTCAGTCCCAGAGGAGTGAGTAAGAATTTCACAGCTGACTTCTGAAAGGCCTGTCTGAGGCCTCGCCTTCATGGATTTACAATAGCCCAGGCCCTCATGTGCTTTTCCTTTGGATCATTTATCCGGTACCAGCAACCTGGCAGGCACTGTGCTCCGCCCTTCAGCTGCACTGACTGATTTAACCTTCCCCACAGCCTGTGAGGCAGGTACAATCCTTATTCCCTGTTCATAGATCTTGAAACTGAGGCTTACAGGCTTAGAGACCTTAAGCAACTTGGCAGCATCACACGGCAAGTATGTGATGAGCCAAAATCCAAGCCTGCTGACCTGGAGTGCCAAAGCATATCTGCAAGACGTGCTTTCTCACGCTCTCTGTCCTGCTTCTTCCAGGAGAGTGATTCCTCTCCCTTCTCCTTTGTTTCCATCTCCCTATAAAGCACGCTGTGACACTTCACACAAAGAGCCACATATACAAATCAATTGCAATCAGCTGTATTTCTCTCCTGATGGTAAAAGACTCGTAAAGGAAAACGCACTTGTTTCAAACACCCTTTTCTGACACTAAATCAACTCTCCACCGTTGGTGGAATTTCTGCACAAATTGAGCTGGGCCCTCACGAGACCAAGGTTTACCAGCATAAATCCCAGGTTTGCAGAAGCTGTCTAGTTGTATTAATAGAAAGAGCTGATCTGGAGGCTGAGTTTTCCAGGGGTCAGTGGCACCTTCTGGTTCAGGTCAGAAGGACATCGAGCAACTCGCTTTCTAGTGTGTGATGTGGAGGTTGGCAGGGGCATTATGGGCAGAGGTGTGGCCAGAAGCAAGGGCTGCTCTCACCCCATCACACCTCATCCTGTACCCCAAAGAAATCTCAGTCAGAATTACCGTCTTCTGCAGAAACATTCAGGCTTCCTCATAACGAATTCCATAGGAATAATGGTTCTCACAGGACGCTTACCAATCTGTCTGACCCAAAACAACTTTGTTTCTTTGAGATCTGTTAGGTGTGCCACAGCCTATAGGAACTTCATGACTCTAAGGGCTGCTGGTTCACTCTGTTACTCTGAACACACCACATCCTTTCTCACTGCCTTGGTTTCTCTTATTTGTATCAGCCCTCTGAGTCAGTTTCCTCATTATATATTGGGGATGTGAATGCCTTCTCTATTCTATAGACTAGAAATAAGAGGATTTGAAGGGGTCTCCAGAAACACTAACCCTTTCTTTTTAACCATGTGATGATTCTGATCACCAATTACAATGTATGAGGTTTCTCCCTACTGCCAAGCAATTCTGTGACTCCAGCTGGATGTCCTATAATTCAACTCATTTCTGATGCTTTTTACCTGGATATAGCCTCAGATCCCACAGGTTAAGGGCTCAGTCCCACAAGACTGCTTCCCCCGACCCCGCTTCAGATGCCAATCACAAGTCCAGGTTGTCACCTGTTCTTCTGACCAACCAGCTGTGGATGGAGAGTCCAACAACCCCCTCATTGGCTTCAATTAATGTGCTACAGTGGCTCACAGAAATCAGAGAAACATTTTACTACTAGATCACCAGTTTGTTATAAAAGAATATAACTCAGGAACAGCCAGGTGGAAGAGATGCATAGGGGAAGGTATGGGGAAAGGGTGAGAGCTTCCAGGCCCTCTCTGAGTACCCCACTCTCCCTCAGTCTCCACACGTTCACCAACCCAGAAGCTCTCTGAATTCCATCCTTTTGGGGTTTTATGGTGGCTTTATTACATAGGCATGATGGATTACATCATCGACCACTGGTGACTGAACTCAATCTCCAAACCCTCTGCCCTCCTGGAGGTCAGGGGGCCAGAACTGAAAGTTCCAGCCCTCCAATCACATAGTTGGTTGCCCTGGCAACCAGTCCCATCCTTAGGTGCTTTCCAAAAGTCACCTCATCAACATAAGACAAATTCTAAAGGTTTTAGGAGCCCTGTGCCAGAAATGGGACAAAGACCAAATATATATTTCTTAAGATAAATCACAACATCACACAGTCCCTATAAAGACATAAAAATGTCCCTTTTGCCCTTTTTGCTCATCCTAACCACCCTATCACCAAGCCAGAAGGCACGGGAGCGAGTACCCATGATCAGATTTGCATTTAGAACACATGCTGCCAACTAATTTTATTTCCACATGAACATAAACAAGGCGATGGTAGATATAATGCAATCCAAAGGAAGACTCGATGTGGTTTACATTTTGTTATATACAGCAGTTGTATGTTTTATTTAAAAATGAAGATGGATGATATCAGCAAGAGAGGAAAACTGTTATGGAATTCAAAAATTGGCCTACATTCATGTTTATTTATTTTTAGCACCTCAACTTTACAAAGAGAAACAGCCACCACCTAAAAACCTCCTCATGGTTCGCTGTGAGCTGTGGGGGAGACGTTCTCCTGTGCTGAGCGTTTCAGTGTCAGCCTAGAGGTGGGCACACATAAAGTCAGTAGTGATTCAGTGTCGTGAGCACAGCGTGCCTGGGACACAGCCACCAAGCACGTGGTTTGGCCTGCGGGGGATTTGGGAAGCCTTAACCCACAAGGAGAAGTCTTAGAGAGTCTTTTGGGGATAAATGAGATTACCAGACAGAGAAGAGGGGAGCAGATATCCAAAGAAGAGTTGTTCTGAGCAGAGGGAGGGTGCCCGGAAGATTGGGAGTGGTGAGCTGTCCTGTGTGGCTACAGGAGGGACCCCTGACTCTCTCTTACCAAGACCCCCGAAGGTTCTCACCAGGGCAGCGAGTGACACGGTCAGAGCCACATTTAGAATGTGAGTCCCATCCAGCATTGATGGGGAGCTGTTAGCAGTGGTCTAGCAGAGGACCAGGGATGAAGAGCTGGTCCCAGGCCAGTGGCGGGATGAGGGTGTGGGGAGGATTGGTCGGATTCCAGAGAATCTTCAAGGTGGAACCTTTGCTATTCACAGGCTGGACATTACACCTCAATTGCAAGTGTTCCTAAGAACTAAATATTGACTGAGCTCGCGTCTTTGTTGCCTCAAAAAATGCAAGATTTGTAAAATTCAATGACACACATGGCTATTCAACATATATTATCTGTTGACCACTCCGATGGAGACAGACGAGTTTAGTCGAAGCAAACAGGAGTAAAATCAACAACGGCCATGTAAATAGATCCTTTTTTAATGAATTTACTGATCTTCCCATACTTCTAACCTTAGCTATTTTATCCAGATTTGCCCTTATCCCCGAAAGTTCTGCAACCCACCAGAGAAATGGCTTAGAAAGTTTTAAAATGCACTCAGCCAACCAGTCATTTTGTCCACATGAAACAAAACAAGAGATTGGACTGATTGGAATTAAATGATTTTCTTTTTCAATCATTTTTGCTGTTTGTCATGGCATTGGGTAGATAGGTAATAAAATTATTGCCTTCGTCATCCAAGGAATTACAGCAAAGAGCTGGTACTGTCTTGAAAAATGCTCCACAAATGGTTACACAGCAGGACCGTGGGCTCCCGTGAGAAGCACCAAGGCGCCTGGCGCTAGGTGGGAGAGAAGCAGGCCAAGATTGAGGGCAAAATTGCAACCCATTGGCACAGCACATATTTTTCCAATATAAAAGCAAATGGAGAATCCGTAAATAAATTGACTATATAAAAGTGTCCCTTTATATTACTGCCTCACCTTTCCAAGGGGAAAACAAACACAAAAAAGGTTTCCTTTTGCAGCCCTCGTATAAAAATATCATTTCTTCTGGGTAATTTTATAGTACCAACAGCAGTCCATATCTATTTAAAATACATAGGCAGCCCCACATCCAGACCCCCTTGCACAAATGATCCAGTAACCAGCCTCAGCCCCGCTGCAGAAGCAGCTGCCACATAATTACAACCTCTCATCACACGTTTGGGGAAACAAGTTGTGGCGTTTGGGAAAGGTCTGCAAAAATAGGTGTCAGACCTTAACTAATAGTGATTGTCCTTCCATTCTACTGTAATTTACATTTAATTCACACATTTCATTTCCATTTAAAATATGATTACAGTGTTTTGAAGCACATCTCACCTGTCCCCTCGAATTATAGGCAAATGAAAATAACAGGGAGCAGCAGGCACCAGGAAGGCTGCTGGAGTCCTTGGCTGCAGGGTCGCCAGCTCGCACCGCCTCCCGGGGGTCCAAGGGGGAGAACCGAAGAGAAATGGGGGCTGTGGAGGAGAGGGGGAGAGAAGCAGAATGGGGAAGAAAGGCAGGAGATATCAAAAGTGGGTGATAGGACCCAGGGAGATGGAGATCCCATCTTCAGAGGGCTCCAGTGTGCTTGCCTTATAAATTCATTATTTTCTGGCAGAGTGCCCACCTTTTATTCCATTCATTTCAGGTTCATGACCTAATCCTAAATACACGCAGCAGGAAGCAGGTGCCTGTTAACTCTGAGGTCTGGTTTTCTCTACTCTGGAAGCAACAGAAAGAGCAGAGGAGAGAGGAAGGCAAAAGCTTCCGTGCGTAGACTCAGAGAGGCCAGACACCATTCAAAACACACCCCCTCCCCAGCTCCATCCTGCATCCCCTCCATCCTGTGCCCGGGGCTTCTGCAGCTGTGGGCGGCAGGTGAAAATGTTTCTATGGGCTTGAGGTCAGAGGAGCAATTTCTATAACAAGGTTCCTTAGGAACCCAGTGACCAAGCTCCTCCAAGTGTGGCAGAAGATGGGCTTGCCTTGTGATGAATTCCGGCCAATGGCACCTGATTCACAGTGAGATTTTGGTGCGAGCTCAGAGGCAGAAGGAAAGAGCCCTTGCTTATTCAGAATAATCCCCAGATGCTGCCCTAAAAACCTTGAGAAAGGCAAAAGACTCAAAGTACATTTATAGAACACCTACTGTATAATAAGCACCAAGTGAGGCAACAATGATTTTAAATCTTCGCTCTCCTCAAATTTCCCACACCCCACACCTCTCCCTTAATTTACCTCCTGTTTCCTAGAAAAAAGAGACACCAGCAGAGAGGAACTCCCTGTGATCCTGTTACTAAGCATAAAACCTCCTAATGCCCCTACCATCTTCCTTCCCTCCTTATACAACAAAATAGCTGACCGTCCTCCCTGAGGCCAGTCCTAGTATTTGGGTTTCGCGTATCATACTTTCTTACCTTGCCTCCCTCTCATATTCATTCTGTTTATCCCTTCCTTTCTTGCATATTTAACCTCTCTCTTCAGTTGGATCATTCCCAATGGCTTGAAAACATGCATAGGCTTACAGATTAAAGAGACAAATGGGGGCCAGCCCAGTGGCACAGTGGTTAAGTGCACATGTTCCGCTTCGGCAACCCAGGGTTCGCTGGTTCAGATCCCGGGTGTGGACATGGTACCGCTTGTCAAGCCATGCTGTGGCAGGTGTCCCAAGTATAAAGTAGAAGAAGATGGGCATGGATGTTAGCTCAGGGCCAGTCTTCCTCAAAAAAAAAAAAAAAAAAAAAGGAGAGAGAGAGAGAGAAATGCCCTCAACTCCTCACCTCTCTCCAGCTTTGAACCAATCCCCCTCCTGCCATTCCAAGCAAACTTCTCAAAAGCATTATCTCTACTGTGGCCCAACAAATGTCCTACCTCTCTTCCAGTTGTAAAGAGTTAGTGGCTGTCCAGGCAGACTCTCTATTTCCAGCCTCCCTTGCATCTAGGTGTGGCCATGCTATTAGTTCTATCAATGAAAGAGGAGCAAAAGCTGCATGTAACTTCCAAGCAAAGGCTTTAAGAAGTCACCTTCTCCGTGCTGCTTCCCCTTTCACCAGTTAAATACAGACACCTGCAATGGTGAGGTCCCACTAGGCGATGATGCAACCATGCAAAGGAAGGAGGCTGGTTCCCTGGATTGTATCATGAGAGAAAGCTGTCTAATGACCAGGAACATCCAGAAACACAACTGCTACAAAAGCAATACATTAACTTCTATTTAGTGAAGTTGCTGAAAATTTGGTATTTATTTCTTACAACAGCTAATATTGCTTTAACCAATAAAACTTATCTACCACTCATTGCTCAGTCTACTACAATCTAGTTTCCAATCTGTTTCTTGGAAACAGATCTCTATAAAAACCATCAATGGTTTCCCAGTTACTGAATTCAACGGCTATCTTTTAGTCTAAATTTTACCTGACCCGCCTCAAGACTATTACACATAGTTGTACACTCTTCTCTTCTTAAAAGGTTTTCCTGCCTTGGTTTCTGTGACACAAAACTCTTTCAGGTTTCTGCTTTTCTGTCTGGCTGCTTCTCAGTCTCCTTCATAGGCTCAGGTTCTCTACTACCTAATCTCAGAACTCTAAAAACTTGACTTCTGCTTCTAAACATGTTGAACTAATTGATGCTGGACTTTCCCACTTGCTATAAACAACTGGAAACTTCAACACATTGCATTTAAAACTAATTTTAGACATTTGAAAATAGGCAGCATAGGATCACAATTCCTGAGAGAAAGGAAACAAATAAGGTGAGCCTACAATCACCCCACCTTTTGCCAGAAGATACCTTTTGGATTGCATTACAGGGAAGAAAAATAATGGCAGAGTAATGGTTTCTCTGAGTCAATGAGATAGAAATCAAAGTTGGGGAAGCTAAGGTGACTTGAATTTGCAGGGCAGACCATCACAGAAGAGGGAGCTACACAGAGAAAGGGATCCCGTTGAGTCTGTGGCTGGATTCTAAGGTAAGGCTCCACAATGCAGGCAAAGGATAACTATCAGAGCGCTGTAAGCTAAACAATTCCCAGAGTTCACAAAAGGCTAAGATGTGTTCAAGTTCCAATCAACTGGACTGGCACCCAATAGAAATTCCAAACTGCTCACACCAAATAAGCATAAATACTCCAGCCCTAGAGTAAAGTCTACTCAAACTTAACCTTACAAGGCTCAAAAATAAGCTTTAATGGATTGAGCTGATCCACAGGGAATTTAACTACAAGCCCAAACAAACTCCACAATCTATAAAGGAAAACAGCAAAATCCAGACAGGTGGCATTATATTCTAAATGTCCAGCATCCACTCAAGAATTATTATACATGAGAAGAATATTCAGGAGAAAAATCAGACCATAGAAACAGATCTAGAAATAACAGAGATAACAAAACAAGCTGACAAAGATTTTTAAATAGCTGTATAAATATGCACAAGATTTTAAAGGAAAATATGAACCCAATGAAGACAAAAGGAAATATTTTAAAAGGATGAAATTTAACTTGTAGAATTGAAAAATGTGATAGCTTAAACTTAAAAATTGCACTGGAGATTAGATAGCGGTGAATTTTAAAAATAGCAGTAGAAACTATCCAAACTAAAGGATAGAGAGAGAAAAATCTGGAAAAAATGAAGAGCCTCAATAACCTTGGGAATAATATCAAGCAGTCACTAGGTAATTAGAGACCCAGAAGGATGGGAGGGTAGAAAAAACATTTGAAGAAATAATGCTCATTTTTTTTCCAAATTTGATGAAAGCTATAAGCCCACAATCCAAGAAACTTAATGAACCCAAAGCAAGATAAACACAAAGAAAATAACACAAAAGTGCATCATAATTAATTGATAAAAACCAGTGATAAGGAAATGTGGGTAAATGAAAGGCACAAATAACCAATATGATTTGTGAAAGAGAGGACATCACTACAGATCCCGCAGATGTTCAAAGGATAATAAGAAAATATTCTGAACAACTTCATGTCAGTGGTTTGGCAACCCAAGTGAAATGTTCAAATTCAAATAAACATTCAAAATATTTAAAATTATTAACTAATAATACATTAATTTAGCAAAGTCATAAGATACAAGTTCAGCATGCAAAAACCAGTTGTGTGTTTTACAGCAGCAAGAACAACATGAAGGTGAAATTTTTAAAATACCATTTACAACAAACAGCATAAAAATATGAAATATTTAGGGATAACTTTAACAAAGTTTGTGTAAGCCCTATATGCTGAAAATTATAAACCATGGCTGAAATAAATTAAAGAAGACTTATATCAATGTAGAAATATATGACATTCATTTATTGGAGGAGTCCATGTTGTTAAGGTGAGAATTTTTCCCCAAATTTCCCTACAGATACAAAGAAATTCCCCCAAAAATTCCAATCTGGCTTTTCTTCTAGAAACTGACAACCTGATTTTAAAATGTATGAAAATTGAAAGGACCTGAAATAACCAAAATAGTTTTTCAAAAAGTAAAATATTTAGAAGACTTATGCTACCTGATTTCAAGACTTATTATAAAACCACAGTAATCTAAACAGTGTGATCTATAATATTGATATACATATAGATCAATGATACAGAATAAGGAGTACAGAAATAGATCGATCTATATATGGTCAATTATTTTTGACACAGATTGAAATATAATTGAATGGTAAAAGGATAGTCTTCTCAACAAAGGTGCTGGAACAATGAAATATCCATATTTTTTTAATGAACCTCAACCCTTACCTCACACCACTGACAAACATTAACTCAATATGCGTCATAAACTTAACTGCCAAAGCTGAAACTACAAAACTTCTAGGAAAATATCATAATTAGATTTCATCTAAATTACAAATTTCTGTTCTCTGAGGAACATATTAAAAAATTAAAAATGAAAAGACTAGCCACAGATTGGCAGAAAATTGAGGATATACATGACAAAGGACTCTTATGCAGAATATGTGTAGAACTCCTACAACTGAATAATAAAAAAGACAAAAACCTCAATGAAACAATGGACTGAATGGTTGAGAAGACACTTTACAGAAGACACTGAACCTTATTAGCCATCAGAGAAATGCTAACCACTAAAAGATACCACCAGACACAAAGTAGAAAGGCTAAAATTCAGAAGACCGACAATATCAAGTATTGGCAAGGACATGTGGCAGCTGGAAATCACATATTGCTGGTGGAGGTAGAAAATGATGCAACCATTTTGGCAAACTTTCAGCAGTTCCTTATAAAGTTTACATTTACTCCAGCACCGAGTCCTACGTACTTATCCAGATAAATGAAGACATCTGTCCACACAAAGACTTGCACATGAATATTAATAGCAGCTTTTTACTTAATAGCAAAACCTGGGGAAAAAATGCTAATGTTCATCGGCAGGTGAATGGTTTACTCAGTCTGTGGCTTATCCACACAATGGAACATTAGCAATAAAAAGAATGAACTTCTGATACTTGTAATACCATGGATGAATCTAAAAATCATTTTGTGAAGTGAAAAAAGCCATATACAAAAGAGTACACACTGTAAGATTCCATTTATACGAATTCTAGAATGAGCAAAATTAGTGTTTAGTAACAGAAAGCGTCTTACCTGGGGCCAGCATGGGGGAAGAGTTGACTCCAAATGGGGCACGAGAAATCTGAGGGACGGAGATGATGCAAATGTTCTGTATCTTGATCGTGATGGTGGTTACATGAGAGTATACATTTGTGAAATCTCATCAAACTGTACACTTAAAATGGGTGCATTTAATGGTATGTAAAGTATATTATTCCTTAATAAAGTTGATTTAAAAGTAAAAATAAGTAATTAAAATGTTTAAATTAAAAATTTTTAAAGCTGTAAAGCTTTCTTAATATTTTCAGAATACAGACAAAATCCTGAATACTCATCATGGGATATGAGTGGCCTGCTTTACTTAGTTAACTACTAAGGTTGTTTTGTCTTGTTTTTATAATCGCTTTCTTCTCACTTCACTGTTTCTCTCCAGGCAGTCTCATCCATTTCCACAACTTCAATCACCATCTACATATTTATGACTTCCTTGTATATCCTCAGCTAACTCACAGCCCATCTAAGTGACAGAGCCCTCTATCCAGGTGCCCACTGTATATCTCAAAAGCATCCCAAACTCAATGTAGTCAAAACTAAACTCACTTTCTTCTCAACTGTTCTCAGTAAATAGTCCACCACCCATCTACTTCACAAAGAAACCCTCAGTGTCATCATTGACTCTTTCCTCCCTCTCATGCCTCATATCCAATCCAACAATATCAATTTTACTTACTACTGTTAAATTCAGCTACTTCTCTCATCATCTCATCTTAATCTGAGATACCATCACCTCTCACCTAGAGTCTTGATACGGCCTTTAAACCAGCTGTCCCCACATTCTCTCTGACCACCCTTAACAAAATATCCATAGTGCAGCCAGAATAAGTCTTTTGAAATATAAATATCATCATGTCATCATACCACCACACTAAATCCGAATCTTGTGTTCATTATTCCCTTGCCTTACTGTTTATAGAGTTTTATTACATATTAAATATAATGTGTATTATATAATATATATCCCTAAAAATAATTTTAGTTGTTTTTGACTTTATAATAATAGATGCATACTGTGTGTATTATTTGGGGATTTGCTTTCCTAATTAATATTATATGAGTGAAGTTTATCCATATTGTTGCATGTCATGGTAGTGCATCTATCATGACTAATGCACAATGTTCCATGGTGTGGACACACAATGGTTTTTTTATCCACTTTCCTGTTGATCACCAATCACATTGTTTCCTGGTTTGTTTGGTTTTCAATTATGAACTATATAGCTGTGCACATTCTTGTACACGCCCCTTGGCACACTCCTTGGTAGTGTTCCAGGGTATATGAGCGTCCGGCTCTAGGAAGTCATTCCAAGCTCCCTGCCAAAGTAGTTGCACCAGTTCACACTCCCATCAGAAAGGCATAAGAAATCCTGTGGTTCCATGTCCTCTGCAACACTTGGTGTTGTCAGCCTTTCTTTTTAAATTGAGGTGGGATTAACTCACATTATATTAGTTTCAGGTGTACACATAATATTTAGTGAAATAGTCACCACAATAAGCCTAGTTAACATCTGTCACCATACATAGTTACAGAATTTTTTTTCTTGTGGTGAGAACTTTTAAGATCTGCTCTCTTAGCAACTTTCACACATGCAATACAGTATTACTAACTCCAGTCACCGTGTTGTACCTTACGTGCCCACTATTTATTTTATGACTGGAAGTTTGTGCCTTTGACCATCTTCACCCGTTTCACACATACCCCCCGCCTCCGGCAACCACCAATCTGTTCTCTATATCTATGAGTTTGGTGTTATTTTTGGTTTGGGGGCTGGGGGAGAGGTTTAGATTCCACATATAAGTTGTCAGCCTTTTAATCATTGCCAATCAGATGGTGTAAAATGGTATCTGCAGTTCCCTGATCACTAGTTACATTGAACATCTCTATATATCTTTATGACTCAAATATGTTTTCTTGCTTAGCAATTGTCTTTCCATGTCCTTTGTCCATTTTTTATGAGATTTTGTTGTGTTCTCTTCTAATTGATTGATAACTACGCTTCATTCTAACCCTTTGTTGCTTACGTGTATTATAAATATGTTCTCAAGCCCCCGGCCTTTACTCACACCACCTGCCCCATTGGGATTCTCTTCCTTCTCCACACCACCTGGTGAACTCCGATTCATCCTTCAGAGCTCGTCTCAACTACTCACTTACTCAGGGAAGCCTTCACTGATTTCCCTAATTTGATCAAATGCTACCATGTTATGCTCCCATGGGATGAGGGAACACTGCTTCCCAGCACTTCCTCAGCTCTAATCTTTACATGCATTTTGGTGATTGTTTAATGTATGCTCCACAGGGCAAAGATTTATCTATTTTTTGCTTGTAGTTTATCTGCCCTCAATCAATCTGATATATCTGAATGACTAAATGCCACATTTGCATGTGGATTATCTTACAACTGCCCCAAATGCAGTCATGGTCATGCCATTTGACCTCCTCACCCCTTCATTTCCTGTCTTTACACACCTCTTCTTGCTCCCTTCTCTCTTCCCTGTTTCCTATAAGCATTCCCAGACCTGAGGAAGGAATTTAACCTCCAAGTGCCTGTTTGAAGAACTTTTCATTCCAGGGAAGGAAAAAGTGAGATAAAAAGGGACCAGATCTGACAGACGTAAAAGATAACCCAGAGGGTTGGTAACAACCACTTTGCCACCCAGTCAGCAGTTTCTGGGGAAACTAGGAGTGCAGAGGGTGTGCTCATTAATTCTGCGTCTTATTAACGTATGACAAGAAGGCTGTCACACAAAAGGCATTTGGTTTTAGGCTCCAAATGCCTTTGCTTTTTATGGAGCCAAAAACCATTGTGGAGAATGATGGTGAACCAGGAACGGGCTCCAGCAAGGGGGAGGGGCAGGCGCGCCCTGCACCTGTTGCAAGGCTTCCTTAGAGGCAGAACTGTGCTTGGAAAGCCCAGACCATTCCACGAGGCACTGGACCCACAGCCCTGCATTCCAGGCCCTCCCCATAGGCGTGTTCCAGTCAGGTCCCCCAAACAGGGCTATTAGAGACCCCTCAAGGCCATCTGCTGACAGTCATTCCTCCTTGGCTGTAAACACAGATGCTTCCAAGCTGGACTCTCCACCGGCAGTATTTCTTGGGTTCTTTTCCATTCCTGTCAAGAAAGAAGTAAAACGGATCTCCTTTTCCACCCGGGCGCCCCTCCGGAGGATGAGGACTGGTCCTGGGAGCTGCTGCCCAGTGGCAGAGGTTCGCTCTCCCGCCACTGCGGGGGAGGGGGAACCTCAGTGCAGCATCGCTGTCTCCCTTTCACTGGGTTGGTAAACATGCTGGCCGTTTTGAAGTATTATTTCCCCCTTTAGGACAATGTACTTGGGTTTGGGTTCTTTTTGCTTTGTTTATCCAGTAATCGTTACAGCAAGAGGGATGCACCTGTTCCACGGGCCCATTAGACTCCGAATGGCTTCTCTCCGGAGCGGAGGCATGTAGGAAAACTGGCCTTGGCACTCAACGTGCACTGCAGGGGAAGAGAGCAGAGCGAGCGGTGCGAGAAGACCAAGATGTAACCTTGAGCCATAACAGGAAGTAGCTCGGGGCTGGGAGAGGGAGACAGGCGGTGCCTGGAAGGAGGTTGAGGCTTAGAAAGAGAAGGAACAACGTGCCCAAGGTCACACTGCCAATTAGTCTTGAAGCTGGAGTTAACATCGCAGAAAGCTGTTCTGTCTGGCTCCAAGCCCACGCTCTCCCTCACCTTGTTATATTTTGGAGGAAAGAGAGGTGGGGAGAGGGGAAGGAAGTCTATACAGCCAGGTCTCAGGTCGGTGCCCCCACAAGCTGAGGGCTTTGTCTGTATCTTATCTGCATGTGGAAGCGGCCCAGGGAGGGCTGCCGCCTGAGCGCTTGGGAGGAACTGCAGGTGGGTGGGGAGCAATTTCAAGTCCAGGAGAGGAAAGGGAAGCAAGATGATGGGTGGTTCCTCTAATTCAGACTTTGAGCTTCGTCTAGCAGTAAGTCCCACTCAGCTGGTCTAATTCCTCCTCCTCATCTTCCCCTCACACTGTAACCCCCAAGGGTGTTCTGATTCTGGGGGGGAAAGGATGGTATCAAATGGCCCCACTCAGGCCTCTTTCGTCCAAGACGCCCCATGTTGGGGAGGGGAGGGGGCTGCCAAGTGGGCTTGCAGAGTCTTTTGTTTGGAGCGTCAGAGCCACAGCCCGACACAGAAGCTGCTCCGGGGCCCCGGTGACTTACTTTGTCATCTGCCGCCTCTTGTGCAGGTGTGCGTATTTTAGCTGGAGGAGCCCAGGCATGGAAATCGCTCTCCTTGTGCCCATATATTATCAGTATTTTTTAACATGTCGCTCTCCAAGCAGGTAATGCATTTGCAGAGACAGTGATCTTTCATCGGGAGATTACAATGATTTGTGTTCTCTGTCTCAATTCCAGCATAAATTTCAGAGCCAGCGAGGCATTGGCTTGTGGCAAGAGCTGCGTTCTGAGATGTGGCAGGCTATCTGTGCAAACCTGAGGCTCGCAGCCATTTGTCCTGATTAGGGAAAGGCTTTGAAATTCTTCCTTGTGCCTCACCTTCTTTATTTTTTTCAAATCGCTCTTCCAGCAGGTCACCTTTGCAGCTGGGTGCAAGCCTCAAGTTGTATTTGCTGGCCTGGTCTCAAGCAATGCATTGAAGCAATTCAATTTCCAGAACTCCTGGTTCTGCTGAAATTAGCAGTGTGGCTTGGGTCAAGTCTGTAAACCTCCGGGTTTCAGTTTCCCCATCAGTAAATTGGAAATTGCAATCCTAACTTCACAGGGTCAATAGGAGGATTAAATAAAAGAGCATAAATGAGAATTTCTCCTCCCTTGGTACGCAGAAAACTGTGGACAAAACCCATGCGGCCATCCCCAGTGTAGTCCCAATATGACATGCACCCAGAGGCCTGTGGCTATGACTGCACCCTGGCTGGACGGTCCCTTCAGTCAGCCCCAGTTTTCTCCATGGTTCTCTGGAACTCTCCAAAGTGTCTCTAATAGGATGAATAAGTAAATCACCTTGCTGTGTATATTACTTTGCTCGAGCTGCCATAAAAAAAATACCACAGACTGAGTGGTTTAGACAACAGAAATTTATTTTCTCACAGTTCTGGAGGCTGGATGTCCAAGATCAAGGTCTCATCAAGGTTGGCCTCTTCTGAGGTCTCTCTCCTGGGCTTGTAGACGGCTGTCCATCTTTTCCCTCTGTCTTCACGTGGTCTTCCTCCCGTGTGTGTCTGTGTCCTAATCTCCTTCTTCTAAGGACACCAGTCATATCAGATCAGAGCCCGCCCTAAGAGCCCCATTTCAATTTCACCACTTCTTTAAAGATTCTATCTCCAAATACAGTCACATTCTGAGGCCCTGGGGGTTAGGACATGAGCATACGAATTTGGGAGGGATACAGTTCAGCCAATAACACCATGTCATTAAAAGCACAAATACATGATGCATAACTTTAAGGAAATCCCAAAGTCAGACCAAGAGCGATGGTGTCTTTCTGTGTCATGATAATGCTTTGTTTTCCGAGTCCTGTCTCAGTCATTACATGTCATCTCTCAATTGACAAATGGAAAAACTGAGAGAGGGAAAAAGTGGGAGGGACTTACTCAAGGTCACACAGGGTATAATGAGTGTCAAGATTAGGTCTGGAACTGAGATGTGTGGCTCTTGTGCTTCTCAGTATGTGATTCTGCACTGTCACCTTGGGAAGGTTTTCACCACCTCCAGGAGCACATGCCAGAGGGCAGATGGCTCCCCTGTCAGATGTGTAAGTGTCTTCAGGGCAAGCCTGCCACCTGTGACTTGTAGCTTGCCTGCCTGCTTGCTATCTTCCATTCCCACCCCCTTGCATCTAGCACAGTGCTGTGCACATTGGAACAGGGAATGTTGTCCACTAAGTTGCCCGTGCAGGATAATTATGCTGACCCAGGGAGCCGGCCCTTGTGCTAGGCCTAAGTGAACCGTCTCCCTGGCTCTTGACTTGGTTTGGGTTTTTTGTTTGTTTGTTTTTTAATAGCAGACTCTGTACCCAGCCCTTTCTGTTGCAGAGATTGCAATGGGCCAAAGGTACAAGAGAGTAACTATGCTGCCCAGGAAAACACAGGAAGAGGGGAACCAGCTGGTGACATCAACAGGCATAAGAGGCAGGGCTGTGAAAATTCACAGCCAACAATGGCCCCCTTGACAAAGCCGTGGGGAAGAAAGGTACAGATGAGGCTCTGAAGGAGTTCCAGCTACCATGGATGGAGGTCGCCTGATCCAGGGACAACAGCTGGCTTTGTTTCCAATCCGTGTATATATATTTATATCTCCAGTGGCAGTATTTGCTCTTCTCCATAAATCCCCAAATTCCCCAAAGTTTTGCATTCACCAGAGTGAGTGAGTGTTCTGGGGAGGACAAGTACTTATATTTAATGGACTTTCTGTGGGTCAAGTGGAAATTAGCAGAGTGAAGTGGACAAAGATCCAGGTTCAAGACCAGTTCTGCCACTGGCCAACTCTGCAGCTGGGCGAGCCTCTTACTGTCATAGTGTTGGCTTCCTCAGAGAGGTTGAGAACCCGCCTGAGATGATTTTGAAAAGCATGGGCTTTAGGGTCGATAGGCGTTGGTCCAAATTACTTACTAGATATGTGACCTTGACCCCATTGCTTACCGTCTCTCAGTGGATCGCCCCATCAGTAAAAAAATGTGCTAAAAAGTGCCCACTGCCAGGGGTGCCATGACGGGAAAAGAGGTAGCATTTGTGAAAGTACCTGTTGAGTCGCCTGGGATTGGTGTGTCCTCTTCCCTCCTTGGCAGAGTGTTATCGCAGGAGGGGAAGGAGAGCAGGAGGGAGGATTGGAAACAACTGGAAGCCCATTTACGGGACGTGTGCTCTGATGCCACCGCAACCAGCACCCATCCGGCTCTCCCCGTCCATGTGGCAAAGCCCCAATCTCCCCATTTCTTCTCCTTCCTCCCTCCTCTGGGGCCTGGATGAGTGTCCAAAGCCAACTACTTAACGCCCTGTAACCAAGGCAGCCAGAGATCTAGGAAGCGAAGAAGCAGGCTCTCTGGCTGTGGCAAGGCAGGGTCGTGCTCTCTCCAGGGCTGCTTTTGGCCAATAACAGCAGCGTCCCTTCCCTGGCTGTGTGGATTCACAGCCCGGCCCTCCTCAGCCTTCAAATCATGGAAGCCGGCCCAGGCTCTCTGAAAGTGATTTTGTCTTCTGAATGCTCTCTCAGGGCGCATCAGCAGGGCTGGACAAGGGCCCAGGGTGGAGGAGAGGCTGGAGAGAGGGTGCAGAGAAAGGTCACTTGAATGGAGAAGGGTTATGACTTGTGTTGCACTCGGCCCCAAAGCACAAGCCAAGAAAAGTTTTCAAACAGCAGGGAGCCAGTGCCTGGTTAGAAGCAGGACTGCAGAAGCGTTTGATGATTGAATAAACAAGTGTCCCGCCCCCAAAACCACATCCAGGATTTGCCCCAGTTGGAATGACTCCCTCCCTCCCCTGTTTCACTGTAGTTCTTTGTACCTCTACTGCCTGGTCAAAATCAGCTGAATAGTCATTTGTTCTGATTCTTCCGTGGACTATAAACCCCTTGAGGGCAGAGACTGTCTAATTCCTGAGGTTTGAAACTCACAGAGAAATTGCTTGATAATTGTTTGCTAATTTATGTGAAAATAACGTGGCCCACCTAGAGCTCCGCCGAGTTCTCCAGGCCTCCAGGCTCCAGGGCCTGTTCCCCCGGTTAAAGTCATCCTGGAAGCGCTGAAGTCACAGCCTCCAACTGCATCTGTTTATTTATTATGTAATGGTCGGGCACCTGATCCTGAGCGTGTATCACCAAGGAGGTCTCTCTCGAAGTCTAACCTCGTTAAGTGTTGCTACACGAAGACAGGAGGAGACTGGGAGCCGACTCCATTGTCCAGCCTGCTTGTTGCACGGGGGGAAGCATTTTAAGAGCAATCCCAATCTAATTTTCTCTTTCTTTCTTTCTTTTTTGATCATTCAAACTGTAGCCAGGGAGCCCAGAATGTAACACTTGAAAGCTTATAAACGATAAAAAGTGGGGTCAGAAAATCTCAGGCTTGGGAGGGAGTTTAAAATCCATGTGAGGCTTTTTCCATATTGTTCCCACCTGCATCCCCTGATCATTGGATGAGAAAGCACAGGGCCGTGCTCCCTACATCTTTTCCATGTCAACACTAAGTTCATTAACACTTCTGATCAGAGACGGACCACTGACAAGCACTTTCCCGTGTCTGAATAGCCCACAACTCAGCCAGAGGAGAAACAGAAAAGTCACTTTTTATCTAATGTCACAAGCGCACAATGACAGTGGGAGAGCCACTAGCCATCCCCAAACCACCTTTCTTTGGGTAAAACTCCAAACTGGGCCCTGGACACGAATGGCTGCAGGTAACTTCTCAAAAAGGAAAAAAAAAAAGGATTGCTTTAAAGCAGCACAGAATGAAGCACCCCACCCACAGACTCCTCCTCCCCTCTATTGCATCCACCACACCCTTCCAAAGGGACGCTTTGATCAGTATCTGTTCCAGGAAGGGGAGGGCAAGTGGAGGAACAAGAAGGGAACAGTCCGTAAACAGTATTATTAACCCATAGGCTGGCCATAAATCAGGGCAGGAAGGTGACCTCAGCGGGCTGGAGTAATCCTGCATGTCAGGATGAATTTATGAGGCCAATTTTATTGGCCTGCATGACCCAGGCTCCTTGGAGACGTCTCAGTAACAAATCCAATCCACTTCATTTATGAGCTGTGTACAGTGTCAGCCGTGGGCCCCAGCCAGAGCACACTGACCGCCCCTCTGAGAGGGCATCCAGGAGCGTGGCCCTCAGGGGAGCAGTGTTCCCAATCCATGCTGACTGTCACTCCCTGTGAACCAGTGGGACCTGACCTAGGAGCTGTCACCTTCAAACTGTTGTCCTAGGTTCTCGTTCTGGCTCTGCCCTGAGAGCCAAGACGGCTCACAGCAAGACCCTTCCCCTCCCGGGGTCTGTTTCCTCATCGCAGAAGGAGAATGTGGGACTACCAGTGTTGCTCAGTGGGGGCACTAGAGACATTTGGGGGAGGACAGATCCTGTCATTGCAGGACTTGGTACCTCTGGTCCCAACTACCATATGCCAGTAGTTCCCCCACCCTGTCATTAGATCAACCAAAAGTGCCCCCACATATTTCCAAGTGCTCTCACTTAACAATTATTGATTAGATAATGTCCAAGTTCCCTGCCTGGGCACAGACATCCCAAGGGGGTCTGCGAAGGAGCTGTTTCTCCTTCCACTTCCCCACCCTGGGAGCAGAAAAGCTGATACTCCTGCCAGTGGCAGCTAGAGGGACCTCGGGGCCAGCCAGGAGCATCTCAGCGAGAGGAGGCAGCAGGAGCTGGAAAGTCCTCTGAGCAGAGGGCCTGGCGCGTACCTGGCCTTCACCTGCTCTCTGTCGGCTCCGAGAGCTGGGCGGAAGGCGTTTAAGTCTATTTGACTGTCCCTGTCATCGTAAGGTTTACGGGTGGTTAATTTATTCTTTATAGCACAGTCATTGATGGCTGTTAAATCACAAATGAGAGCCAATAAAGGGTGAATTGCAGCTGAAATTACACTGTTTATATGACAGCAGAGTGCCGGCTAAAAGATTCATATGCTGCTGATGAAGTATGTTATAAATTTTAATTACCATAGTTTGTACAAATGACATGTTTGAAATGCTATTGAGTAATGTGACCCTGATAATGAAACTATAAAATAAATCATTAACTTTCTGAATGAGCTTTTTTATTTCAGTGCTGCACAGAGTAAACTTTTCAGTTTATTCCAGATCAATCCTTTTGTACCCCCACCCTCCACCCGTGGCCTAACCGGCTCCTCTCTACATAGGCAGGGGGCAAGGGAGCAACAGGAGACTGGTGACCCTGGGGAATGCCTGGGGACAGGGCCCAGGGCTGCGGAGGGAGAGTCAGCCCAAGGCAGGGATTCCAGTTTGTTCAAGGTTTATTTAAGGTTCTGTGCACCTTGAACAAACCCCATAAAGTTTCCCACCTGTGGGAAGAAGGGACCCTTTTCTGAACCTGCAGACCCTCTAGTGCCCTTCACCTGCTGGCAGCTGGGCGCCGAGGCTGAATCACCCAGCGGAGCATCTGCCGCGGTGCCCAGGTGGGTCAGACTCCAGGTGAGGGTCAGGCTGCCCAGTAGGTGAGAGAATTGCGAGGAAACTGAGCCAACTGTCCTGGCCCATAGCCCAGTGAAGAGTCCAGAGGAGAAAAAGGCAGTCAGATGTTTGGTGGGTTTCCACAGTTAAGGCGTCCCTACTTCAACGCCCTGGTCTATAAGGTTCATGAATGATCCCCTCACAGCACCCCCAAGGTGCCTGTCACTGCGGTTAAACACATCTTGCAGAAAAGAATCTGAAGCTCCCCGAAAAACCGAGAAGGAGCCCTACCAAAGGCCATTTAGGGCAGCCTCCTGCTCCAGGAGTCACAGGTCCCAGCTCTCTCCAGCAGACATGGCCCTCTTAGGCCTGCAGGACAGGAAACACTTTGGTAAGTTTGGCAAAACCCTGGCTTCATAGGATATCAGCACATCAAGCTGTCTTGCCCATCCTTTAGTCCTAAAGCTATCAATGTGGGTGGACAGGGAGGGAGGTGGGGAGAGAAAACACAGGAAAAGAGGTTCTACTCCCAGCTATACACAAATTCCAGAAGAAAATACAAAGTTTGAAAAAGCCCCCAGGTGTTTCTATATGCCCTTCTGGGTCATATCCAGCCCAGTACTCCCACTTTGCACATGAGGAAATGTCAGCCCAGTGGGGCAGTGGCAGAACTGGGGTGATAACCCACAGGACCAAGGATAAGAGGAGAATGGAGCTTTTCCATTCAATATGCAGACAGGCTGCCTGACAGGGAGGCAGGACGATGTGAGGGACTGCTCCCTCATTTCCTCCATTCCCCAGAACAAATCTGCTCTCTGGATTGTGCCAGAAGAAAAGAAGATCACACTCAGAAGGGCACACGATGGGAGAAACCTCTCGAAGTTTCTTCCCAGGGGTCTGCAGAGCAGACCCAGCTATGACAATGTGGCTTGTTAGGAGATGCTGCCAGTGAAAGGCCTTCCAGCACTTCAGAGGCCTCGCTTCGACCACCTAGTGACAGAAGAGAAGGAACGCCGACTGTACATCCATTTCCATAGATGAGCAAGTGGGAACAAATGGGAAGGGATTTGTCTCAGGTCACAGAGCATGTGAGCAGCTGGAGCAAGAAGAAAATCCAAACACATTCATGAGACAATTTGAGAAATTTGAAATCTGACTGGATATTTGGTGATATTAAGGAATTATTGTTCATTTTTAAGGTCTGATAGAAGTATTGTGATTATCCTTTGAAAGAATCCTTAACTTTTAGAGATGCGTACTGAAGTCATAACAGGTGGAAATGTATGATTTCCATGGTTTACTCCAAAATAATCCAGATGAGAAGGGATGGGGCTGGTGGATGAAACAAGATAGGCCATGAGTTGATAACCGCCAAAGCTGGTGATGTTTACATGCGGGTTCTTTATACTACCCTTCTGTAAATGTGATCAATTTTCCATAATAAAGAAAATTTTTAGAATACCTAAATGCTCTTGTCCCCAAAGTCTACTGCAACGTCCATTTTCCCATGCGTGCTAAGCAATGCCAAGCTGGAAAAAAGATCAGACCTGCTGTCTCCTAGGGCATGCTTGCATGGATGTAGGAGAGTATGAACTTTTTCCCTTCCTTTTGTGGGAGGAAGTCTCAGTGACACTGAAGCTCTTGGTCTGGAAGCTCCTGGCACAGCTCCCTGGCACAAACACAGCCAGAAATAGAAGGTCCACCTGGGTGGGGCTCAGACCTGCTGTGTCCACTCGAGCAGGTCCCTTCATGTCTCAGAGCCTTAGCTGCCTCATTTGTAAAACCAGTATGGAAGCCCCAACTAGCCTACTTCAAAGGAGGTGAGGATCATATTAAATAATGAAGGGGAGTTCTAGAGAGATGGCAGAGAGTCAGCAGTAAGAGCACAGGCTCCAGACTCCCTCTGTTCAAATCCCAGCTCCACCTTGGATGAGCTCTGCGGCTCAGACAAGTTTCTCAGTCTCTTCTGCCGCAGGGACCTCTATAATAGAAGCAGTGTTGTTGTAAGGATTCAGTGAGTTCATATATGCAAACAACTAGAACAATACCAAGCACTATGTAAGTTATTATTATTATTGCTCTATAATGGTATGCTAACATAAGATGTCAATATTATGAAAAGAACCAAAGAGTCTTACCAGAAAGGGACTTGAGCAGTCATTAATCCCAAGCTCCATCTTTCAGAGGCTCATGAAAGTGACGTGATGTATCTGGAGTCACATCACAAGTTAGTGACAGCACCGAGCCTGGAGCAGACTCCATCCCACTAAGCAGGTAGTCACTTCTTTCTTTTAACTACACACCCATGAGGAAGCCAACACCAAGTCACCTCCTCAGTCCTGAGTCTCATGCTGGACAGGCACGCCCAGGAGGCCCCACACCCAGCACCTCTCTGGGTCTGTAATGCGGGAGGACCATAAGAGTTGGAAGAGAATATCCTGCTCCTTGTTCCACATCTGATCCACAGAGACCAGAGACTGGGCAATCAAGATGTGGCTTTTGCCTTCCCCGGTGTGCTCACGAAGAGTGAGTGGCACTTGGAAGGCCTCCCTCTGACTTATCAGCCACCACAAAAGCATTTTCAAAGCGATGGTACAAGCTGCCCTACTTACCATTAAGAGAAAGGACCACATTATTGCTGTTATAAACCATTGATTAAGGTTTATAATAGCAATAATCCCCTCGAAATTCATTGTTACTGCAGTTAATGACCAGTTTATTAGAGCGTTAACCATCCTTGGCAATGGGCTGAGTCGTTTAATGCGGGTAACGACCAATTTCTCAAGGATTATTGCTTAAATAACAATTCTTTGCGAGATGTATGCGCCACCACAAGTGTGGCTCTGGCTGGAAGCTTCTCCTCAGAAATAAGTGTTAATTATTTCCTCAGAGTTGCACCACTGGCACCATACCTAACAAACCCCAAACCATGAGCTTTGTAGTAATGCTACAGAGACACCAAAGAATCCCAAATTTAGATGAGGGCCTGGAGATGGTACCGCACCCTCCTATGAGGGAGCCAGGACTAGAGCCGCCTCTGGGAGGTCTTCTGGCCTCCTAAAAGAAAGTACCATTGGGAAACAGTGTCTGGCTTTTAGACTACCCCACTTTTCTCTTCACTTGGCTTTATTTCCAGAATTTCCTACCTGCCCAAATCCCCCACCCACCCCCTTAACAGGTGAGGAAATCAGGGTCACCAAGGGGTTGGGAAAAGGGCTGAGGAATGGGAAGACACAACACACCAAGGTTTCATAAAGGTTTATCATACTCGGAAGCAAATATTTGCCCACACCTGACCACCCAGGTCCTAGAAGACCTGGTAGGATATGGCTGCAAGCAATGAATGGTACCCAACAGTTTGCACAGGGCTAAAGGGCTGGTTCTCTGTGACCACTGGGCTGCTTTTGGTTTGCTCCAGGAGAAAAAGAAAAACTAGGATCAGCTTACACGCTTCATAGCTCAGCTTGAGAAGTCATAGTATCATTAAATATAATGACAAAACCAAGGGGCCTTATTATCATCTAGGCCACTTTCCTTGTTTTACAGGTGAGGGCTGAGTTCCCAGAGGGGGTAGGAGGCCTGCCTAAGCGACACAGCCACTTAGAGAAGCATTGGAATTAGACTTCCATCTCTGTCTTGCCATTATCAACCTCAAGACCGTCTTTTTGGAACACCCAAACAAAGAACTGTGTCTCAAGAGACGGTAAGGATCACAGCCCCAAACAGGAGAGAACACAGGGGCAAGGCATCCCCAAGTCCATGAGCACTTAAACAGGAGTCTCAGAGAAACCGAAGATCTGATCACCCACTCCTCCCACCCCACAACTCGCAATCAGTGCATTGACTATTTTCCATCACTTCACGTTAGCACTGGTGTTTCAATAACTTTCATTTTTTTGACATCATCTGAAAGCTACTGATATGATTACACTCTAATTGCATTATATTAACTAAAATAAATACTAATAGGGTGTGAACCTAACATAACAAGACAGCAAATTGCTATTGCAGTGCCAGAGTAGGCTAGAGACAAATCTGCTGATTCACTCAACAAGCACAGACCAAGGTCCTGCTATGTGTCAAGCACAAAGGCAACCTCCTTTTTTCTCCTCACCGCCACAAATTAATTTGGTGCAAGAACAGAAAGTGAGGTGTCACAGCCGCCTTGAACTGTGAATCCTTCAACCTCCATGTTTTGACCTAATAGCAAGAATAATCACCTATAAATGATGGTAAGGAGCAAAATACACATCTCTCCCAGGAGCTCAGTGAAGAAATTTCCAGTAAGTCATGGATCCTTTTGTCTTTAGACAGATAGACCCATGATCATCACTGGGGCCTGATGAGTCAACGGCGCCTCAAATAGCTCCTCCATCAGATGTGTACAACGTACTGGAGACAGAGGGTGGGGCCTTCTCTTTCCAGCTCTCTTGCTAAGACTTTGCTCAAGGCTCTGACACCTGTGATGACATTGCACCCCATTATCCCCCAATTTCTAGTATTTATGAATCCAAAGATCAACACTTTTAAAGTCATCAAACTGAATTCATGATTGCCAGGATTAGATAAATGCTCTCAGTAAATCACAATAGTTCAATATTTTCTACCAGATTCCCAACTGTATTGCTATCCATACGCTTATAGGATATTATGAAATTTTTATTTGCAAACATGCAAGATAGTTGTATGAATTACAGATCATGTTTGAGCTGCATATGTGTTTCTTTATCAAGAAAATAAGTTGATATATGTAAAGTACTTCAAAGAATGCCCGGCACATAGTAAGGAGTCATCAATGTTAGCAGTTATTACTGTTGGCTATTATGCAATGCCTGATACTAAATGTGATAAAAATCAGTCAACAATTTCCTGTACATAATCACAGAAGAAATGCAGTAAGTTTAATAACTAAAAGGAAACCAATATAATTTAATTTGTTCAGCAACTTTCTGAACTGTGAACAATTTACCATGGGGGTATATCTCCATGTATGTATCAATGATATGATATATATAAATAATTTCTACGAGGGGTAGATAGTTATTGGTCACTGCCGTCCTTGTCTTCAGCAGTGGCAGAATATCAAGAATAGGTCTTCAATCCGTGAGCAAGAATCACTTTTCTCCATCAAGACCCCAGAAATCTACCACAGTTTTCCTCTGATTCTTTCCATTCCTCTCCTCTGAACTCAGCTCCTTTCAACATTTGTTGAGCATTTTCAAGGGGCCAGGAACTGTGCTAAGCACTGGAGACAAAGAAGAATCACAGAATTTCTGCCCTGAAGCAGCTGGCAGATCAGAGAAGACAGACACATAAAGAGCTCAGTGTAACACAGTGTGGTCAGCGCTACACCCTCTAGATTGTGAATGAAGGATGGACAAGAAGAGGAGGGAGCTGAGGAATGGCTGGATGGCAGAGGCACGACAGAGGAACAATTATTTCTGCCCAGTGACACAGGCACCTTTACCGGGGAGGTGACATTTGACCTGCACCTACAGCCAGTTTACCAACATGCGGGCTAAATCTTGTCTAGGAACAAAGCAGAAACACAGAGGGAGAGAGGGAGAGAGCACATGAGGGAGGGAGACAGACAAGGGGGAGAAGAGTTCAGCTTTGACGAACTTACTCAAAAATTTAATTAAAAAATCGGAAGGGGTTCATTTCAGCATGCATATGTTTAATTCCATAGCAAAAAAAATTTTCAACTTTTATTAACCTATGAAGGGGTGGGAGTGAATACTGAGAAAGGAATGAATGTAGCCCTCGTTGGAGCTTCAAGAATTGAAACAGGAGTTTATAAGGCAGAAAGGAAGGAAGATGAGTCAACCCAAAGGCAATCCACAGAAACGCATAGAATGTTAGGGCCTGAAAAGGCATGGAGATGTCCCCTGGGCCATTCTCCTGCTTTGAGGGCTGATGCAGACTATCCAAAAGGGTTGTAAGGTCTTGCCTTTACTCCCAGAAGGCTCTTTCCAATATTTAGGGAAGGACTCACGTCTCATAAGGAAGCGTCTTATAGCTGAAAGGAATCTGAAAAGAAAAAAAATTGGGGAAAGCCCCAAAATCTAAGCTCAGGTGACCCTCTAGCTCATCCCCAGGAGACGACAGTGGCTTCTTGCTGTGACTCCTTTCCTTTGCTGGCTTCTGACATTTCGTAAAGATGCTACCCAGCCTCTCTGCCTCCTGGCGTCCCCAGCAGAGCTGGCACCTCAGCAGAACCATTTTCCTTCTCTTTACAGAGATTTTTTTGTGGGGGGAGGAGTTCTTTGGAGGGGAGGGTCTTGTTTCAAATGAGAATATTGCCACAGAGCATTACTTTTCTAGTTTTTCTTCAGCTTTTAATTCGTTTTTCCTTCTACATTTTTATTGTCATTATCTTTCCTTTTTGTTTTTCTAGGCTTGTTGGGTCCCTGAGCCCTCCTGGCTCATAGTCTCGCTCCACAGCCAACAACGACATGGACCCACCCTTTCTCCCTGAGCCAGGCGGTTGGAATCACGTTGTAAGTCAGCAGGCTGGGGAGGGGCAGGCTTCTCCACACTGGGGTGCATTCTGTATGATGACTGTGACCCCAGAAGCAGCCATTCAGTTTCTCAGGTGTTCCTGGTTTCTCTGCGTTCTCCCAGGAGGCCTTTGGTTATAGTAGGTGGGGGTGAGAGGTCAGAACTCACTTCCCATCCAGCAGGTTTGACAGGTACATAGCATGCAGCAAGACGAAAGGCCCCAATTCCACTCCTTAATTAAAAACATTTTTCATTCCGAGCCTATAAAAGGCAGATGTGCTCATTCCCCGACCACAGATCGCTGCTCCGTATTGAGTGCTGCAGCTCAAATCCTTTCTCGGAGCTGGAAAATACCAGGCCATCAAAGCACAGCGCAATCCTGCTTCTCCCTCCACCTTCGCCTCGCCCCCTCCGTTTCCTCTTTTGCTGAGAAATATTCATTCCCATCTTTGCAGGGGCCATGTGTTTTAAGCTTCTCGTGACACCTCCGTGCTGCCATGAAGCGGGAGCGCAGCCCATGTTCCAGGAGAGACAGGCGGCAGCTCTTACATTTCATTATTCTAGAATGCCTTTTCACCTGGATTTTATTTTTTTTTAATTATTTTATTGAGGTCACAATGGTTTATAACATTGTGTAATTTCAGGGGTACATTACTATATATCAGGTTCTGTATAGACTACATCAGGCTCACCACCAATGGTCTGGTTTTTATCTGTCACCATACGTATGTGCCCCTTTACCCCTTTCGCCCACACACCCACTCCCTTCCCCTCTGGTAACCACCAGTCTATTCTCTTTATCCTTGTGTTTATCTTCCACATATAAGCAAAATCATACGGTATTTGTCTTTCTCTGACTTATTTCGCTTAACATAGTACCCTCAAGTTCCATTCATGTTATTACAAATAGGATGATTTTGTCTTTATTTATGGCTGAGTAGTATTCCACTGTATATATATACCATATCTTCTTTATTCATTCATCATTGATGGGCACTTGGGTTGCTTCCACATCTTGGCTATTGTGAATAATGCTGCAATGAACACAGGAGTGCATAAATTTCTTTGTATTGTTGATTTCATGTTCTTTGGATAAATACCCAGTAGTGGGTTAGCTGGATCATATGGTATTTCAATATTTCATTTTTTGAGAAATCTCCACACTGTTTTCCATAGTGGCTGCAACCAGTTTGCATTCCCATCAGCAGTGTATGAGGGTTCCCTTTTCTCCACATCTTCTCCAACATTTGTTATTTGTTGTATTGTTAATTATAGCCATTCTGCCAGGTGTGAGGGGATATCTCATTGTAGTTTTGATTTGCATTTCCCAGTAATTAGTCATGTTGAACATCTTTTCATGTGCCTGTTGGCCATCTGTATATCTTCTTTGGAAAAACGTTTGTTCATATCCTCTGCCCATTTTTTGATCAGGCTGTTTGTTTTTGTGTTGTTGAGTTGTATGAGTTCTTTATATATTTTGGAAATTAACCCCTTGTTGGATATATGATTTGCAAATATTTTCTCCCAGTTGGTGGATAGTCTTTTCATTTTGATCATAGTTTCCTTTGCCTTGCAGAAGCTTTTTAGTCTGATGTTGCCCCATTTGTTTATTTGTTCTTTTGTTTCCCTTGCCTGAGTAGACATGGTATTCAACAAGATGCTGCTAACACTGATGTCAAAGAGTGTACTGCCTATTATTTTCTTCTAGGAGTTTTATGATTTCAGGTCTTATATTCAAGTCTTTAATCCATTTTGAGTTAATTTTGCATATAGTGTAAAATAAAGGTCTACTTTCATTTTTTTGCTTACAGCCATCCAGTTTTCCCAACACCATTTATTGAAGAGCTTTTCCTATCTCCATTGTATGTTCTTGGCTCCTTTGTTGAAGATTATCTGTCCATAGATGTGTGGTTTTATTTCTGGGCTTTCAATTCTGTTCCATTGATCAGTGTGTCTGTTTTAGTGCCAGTACCATGCTGTTTTGATTATTATAGCTTTGTAGTATGTTTTGAAGTCAGGGGTTGTGATGCCTCCAGCTTTGTTCATTTTTCTCAGGATTGGTTTGACTATTTGGAGTCTTTTGTTGTTCCATATAAATTTTAAGATTCTTTGCTCTGTTTCAATAAGGAATGTCATTGGGATTCTGATTGGGATTGCATTGAATCTGTAGCTTGCTTTAGGTAACATAGACATTTTAATTATGTTTATTCTTCCAATCCATGAGCATGGAATATCTTTCCATTTCTTTGTGTCTTCTTTGATTCCTTTCAAAAATGTCTTATAACTTTCAGTGTACAGGTTTTTCATTTTCTTGGTTAAACTTATTTCTAGATATTTTATTTTTTGTGTGTGACTGTAAATGAGATCAAGGCAAGCCTCAGTAAATTTAAGAAGATTTAAATCATATCAAGCACCTTTTCTACCACAATGCTATGAAATGAAATCAACTATAAGAAAAAACCTGGAAAAGGCACAAATATGTGGAGATTAAACAACATGCTACTGAACCACCATTGGATCAATGAAGAAATCAAAGGAGAAATTAAAAAATACCTGGAGACAAATGACAATGAAAATACAACATACCGACTCTTACGGAATGCAACAAAAGTGGTGTTAAGAGGGAAACATAGCAATACAGGCCCATCTCAACAAACAAGAGAAATCTCAAATAAGTAATCTTAAACTACTCCTAACAGAAATAGAAAAAAAAGAACAAATAAAGCCCAAAGCCAGCAGAAGGAGGGAAAAAATAAAAATTAGAGTGGAAATAAATGAAATAGACACTAAAAGAACAATAGAAAAGATCAATGAAACTTAGAGCTGGCTCTTTGAGAAGATAAACAAAATTGACAAACTCTTAGCTAGACTTACTGAAAAAAAGAGAGAGAAGATGCAAATGAATAAAATTAAAAATGAAAGAGGAGAAATTACAATGGATACCACAGAAATACAAAGGATTATAAAGAAATTCTACGAAAAACTACATGCCAACAAATTGGATATCCTAGAAGAAATGGATAAATTCTTAGACTCATACAACCTCCTGAAACTGAATCAAGAAGAAATAGAGAATCTGAATAGACCAATCACAAGTAAAGAGATTGAAACAGTAATCAAAAACCTCCCAAAAAACAAAGTCCAGGGCCAAACAGCTTCTCTGGAGAATTCCAGCAAACATTCAAACAAGAGTCAATACCTATCCTTCTCAAACTACCCCAAAAAGGTGAAGACGACAGAATGCTTCCCAACTCATTCTATGAGGCCAGCATCACCCTGATACCAAAACCAGACAAGAACAATACAAAGAAGAAAAATTACAGGCCAGTATTGCTGATGAACATGGATACAAAAATCCTCAAGAATATGTTGGCAAACCGAATACGGCAATACATTAAAAATATCGTACACCATGACCAAGTGGGATTTATACCCAGAAGCAGGGATGGTTAACATCCCCAAATCAATCAATATGATACACCACATTAACAAAATGAGGAATAAAAATCACATGATCATGTTAATAGATGCAGAGAAGGCATTTGACAAGATACAGCATCCATTCCAGATAAAAACCCTCAAAAAAAATGGGCCAGGAAGGAAAGTACCTGAACATAATAAAGACCATATATGACGAACCCACAGCCAACAACATACTTAATGGTGAAAAGCTGAAAGCCATCCCTCTGAGAACAGGAACAAAACAAGGGTGCCCACTCTCACCACTCCTATTTAACATAGTACTGGAGGTTTTGGCCAGAGCAATTAGGCAAGAAAAATAAATAAAAGGTATCCAAATTGGAAAGGACGAAGTAAAACCCCCTCTGTTTGCAGATGACATGATTCTATATGCAGAAAACCCTAAAGAATCCACCAAAAAAACTATTAGAAATAATCAACAACTACAGCAAAGTTGAAGGGTACAAAATCAACCTAGAAAAATCAGTTGCATTTCTATACGCTAAGAATAAACTTGCAGAAAGAGAACTCAAGAATTCACCTGGATTTTAAAGAAGAAGCTCAGACAGCCATCCTTGCTTCATCAGCATACTGAGGCTGTGAGTTCATTCAGGGCCTCCTCAGCTCTGGCATCTTGAAGTCAACCCTTTGGAAGAAGAGTGGGTGAACTGCTTGCCAAGAAGTGGTCAGAAAAATGAAATAAACACTTTCTTATGATGGTTTTCCACCTCTAGTGACTCCTTTACTCCTGAATTCCCCGGAGTTAAGACACTCAGTTTGAATGGCTGGTACAGAAAGTTGCAAGCCCAATTTGGGGTGTGTGGGCAATGTTTGCTGGCCAGTCAGTCGTCAGCAGCTCTGCTTGGGCTGAGGGAAAGGGAGGGTACTGTACCCATTTGGTTTTGCTCATCTGTCTTTTTAAAGGGTCCTGAAGCCTTTTTTATCTGGGGATTTTTCTGCTTTATTCCCAATGATGCTCTCTACTCCTCAAGGGTAGGAATACAAAGCCTGCACTCATAACTATTTCCTCACTGGGCCCAGCTAAGGCCTTGAATTCAAGGACAACCTCACAAGGTTGTTGACGGAATGATGTGGGTTTCTGCTTGCTGAGCCTACTGCCATAGTCTAGATGTTCTGTCACATTGTGGACTTTCTGTTTCTGGGTTCCAACCAAATGGTCTTATTAAGTGTTAAAAAACAAAAAATCGTGCTCTTGTGAGTGATACCAAATACAATCAATAAACCTGAAGGAGAAGGGAGCCCAAGGCGTTCACCAGACACTTTTAAGATTTAATTGTTCCACTGAATTTTAAGCAAGTAGTAGAAAAGAAACTAAATTGCATGAAACCAAATATTTTGCTCAAGGCTTCTAATTCATCTCACTTACTGGTTCCCAGGGGCCAGTGCCAGCACTGCGGAGCTTGGGCCCTTCCAGCACAGACAGGTCCTGCACGCTAAAGAACCTCCCTGTCTCTTTGGAATGGGGCAGTTGATCAAAGTCTTCTTTACCATGAAAATGCCTGAGTTCAAGGACACGGCAGGCTGAGCAGAGCTGAAAGATGTATTTTCCTAAACACAAGACACACCTTCTCTCTTTTTTCTTCAAGAGAGAAAGTCCTAGGAGAGAGGGAGCTGATACCCAAGACTGAGAGATGCATCCGGGTGTCAGCAGGCACCCAGGATCTGTCTCAATGCTCCCGGGAGGTGCAGACTAGAGTCCCGGGGGCCGCAGGACCTGGAAGCCTCAGAATGTTTCCCTGCTTCTCACAGGCTGCTTCCTCTTGGCTTTACCACTTGGAATAGAAAGAACCCCTCAATTCCCTGGGAAAAGCTTGCCACAGACCCTCCACGGACACACAGGCGAAGCACAGGCAGGAGCCCCTCCTGTCCTAACACAGTGCAAAGAACCTTCTCTTTATTCCGACCAGATGCAAAGTCAGAAAACAAGAAGAACCACGGGGAGAGCACCATGGGAGCTGTGTTCTGTGCTCATTGCTACTTTTGGAAATTTATTGCTGCAGAGGAGTTTTAGACGAGACGGGTGGGGAGATGGGAGAGCCTACGGGACGCTGACTGCCTGAGAGGGCAGGCGGCTGGGTTTGGTAGAACAGCAGAGCTCTGCAGTGGAGCAGACCTTTACCTCCCAACCTGGGAGTTACTCTAGAGTTACTCTCTAAGCCTCAGTTTGTTGATCTGTAAACAGAGATAACAAGAGTCCCACAGGATAGAATTATTGTGATGATTAACGAAAGAGTATATGTGACGTAGCATGGGCTGTTCATGGCACTTAGTAGGTACTCAATAAATAATAAATATGGTTTAAAAATAATAATTAATGATTATGGGCTGGACCACAATAGTATATGGAGAGAGGCCATCTGGGCCCAGGTTCAGCGGCCTTGACTGCACTAAAGGAAAGGGAGGGTCCTGTCACCCGCCAAGGCGCAGCTCTGCAACCGATGAGCCTCCCAGCCCCCACACAACCCCTTCCAATAGGGCTTTTGCTTGTGTCCAAACTTGGTCCTGGTGCCTTTCCAGAGGCTCAACTCAAGAGAACATTATAGCAATAACATGGCTCCCATTATACACCAGCACTTAGATAAGGAAGAGGAATGGTTCTGTGGGCCTGAACCTGAAAATATTTCAGAAAATTCCTGCCATGAGGTGCTCAGAGATCCTGCCACAAAAACAAATACACAGATTTCTGAGCAATACACCAAACACGTCGCAGCTTCATAAAATTAGCATGGCCATGGAGCATGCTGAATTAAGACAGCAGTGCGGTCGCAGAGCCCAGCCTCCAGACACCAGGCTCCAACCCCAGCACCAGCGCAGCCTCAGGGAGAACTGTGGGCTGCAAGAGCAGTTAGAGATGTTTGCAGAGCCCCGATCAGAGTGCTCCAGCATAAGCTAAGTGCTCAAAAAAGCCATAGCTTTGCCATTATTATTATCATTCTTGCTGCTTGTCCCTCTTTCAGAGTGTTGAAGTGTAAGCAAGCCTGTACAAATAAACCAAGTCTGCAGCTCCGGAAAAAGAAAAGCTAGCAGGACATCAGAGGGGAGCTGGTGAGCAGAGCAGCCAGGCATTCCTCCTGGTTCCCTGCCTGAGGATGGAGAGCCTGCCCAGTTTGGTGTCATTGCAGAAAGCTCTGCTTTGTTGCATACATCCATGTGTAGTCCATGGCCAGACCAGTGATGATATACTATGTATGAATGTCCAGGAGGGCCAACAGAGTGTGTAGTTTGTAAGAACCTAGCTGAGCACCCCTACACACACACACACACACACACACACTAGGGGCGGACTTTCACGGAGTTTTCATCTAGAGATAATCTGCCCTCTGAGTCCATCCCCCAGCCTAACTCTCCATGCACTGAGGGTGCCATGGATGAAGCTCCTGGTACTACAGAACGAAGGGCTGAGTGCTGACAGGTCCAACTCAGCAGGCGTGCGCTCCTGGGCACGGCCCAGCCCATTGGCACCCAGTGGGGCAGCAGCTCCTGTGCTCAGGCCCTCTATCAGACGTTGCAGAAGATACAAAGGCATGAAAGACAGGGGCCCTGCTCTCAGGTGGTCCACGGCCATGCTAGAGAAGAAGTGCATGATACAAGACCAGGCAGATTTTAACACTGAAGAGGGCAGAACATCGCGGAGTCCAAATTCCATCACTGTGCTGGTGAAAGCAGACCACAGCCAGGTCCTGGAAAGCCTCTCAGCCACATCCAGTGCTTTGTGATCATAACACTCATGGATTATAGTGGATTTTGAACTGTATTTTCAATTATCCAAAATGCTCACTTGCATGGTGCCTGCGTTTCCTATACATCTGGGGAGTGTAGCTGTGCTTGGCTAATTGAACATGGAGCATTAAACGAAGCCTGTTAGAAATGCGCTCCCCACAGGACCACCCATTAGGCTGCTGGCTGCAGCTGCCCTCCGCCATCCCTCCACTTGTTCTGAGTGGGCCACTCCCCCTGTGCCCACCTCCCCTCCAACCTGTCCCCCAAATGCCACTGGCAATTTTCCAGATCGCTGAGGAGCTGATGGCTAGTTTGTGTCACACTAGTGGGGCTTTCAGCTTCTATTTTCATTTAGTCTTCATGGACATTTAGTCTTCCAGGACAACCAAAAAGGAAAAGGAGATGGGTTTCCAAAGAGCCCAGCTTGGGTGAGCCTTTCCAATCAGGCCGTTGTCCCTCCAGATTTCAAGGTGAATCGATGACTAGCTCCAGGGAGAGCCCTGTGGAGGCGGGAGTGGGCCTGGCAGCCACGTGGGATTGCCTTTTCTTCATTCCTTCGAGGATGAGAGAGTGAGAAGCTAAGACTGTGCTTGTTATCTCAGCTGCAGGAAGAAAAAAAGAGAGGGCCTCGCAGGCACCTGGCCACACTGGCCTCACCAGTTCACAGCAGCCAGCGTGGGTCACCGGGGAGCTGCCCCCTCTTCTTCACCTGCATGTTATTCCAGCCATAAATCCAAGTGACAAGCTTGAACTTTCCTCAATTGACATGTTTACAAGGGAAGTCCACATTTGACAGGAAAATTAAGCCTATCAATCACTTAACGAGCTCGTTAATGAATGGCGCTCTGATCTCCTCTGGTAGCTGGGTTTATTGATTATGGAGGGGCAGCGCCAGCCCCAACCCCTTTCCCCAGTTCCCCACCAGCCCCTCCTTCTGCCAGATGTTGCTGCCCTCTGACCTCCCTCCACTGCCCCCAGGGCCCCTCTTCTCCCTGAAGCTCGGCAGAGGGTTCTGGTTCAGGGTTTATCGGGAGGTCAGACCCCCTCCTGGCTCTGTTCTCTGACAGAACAAAGGGACCAGATGCAGGCTTGGCCTCCAAGCACCCACCCGGCATATGGAAGCTATCTCCTCCATCCCAGCAATTACCCAGGAGCTTGCTTGTTCAATGGCTTTGGTTTTTATTGCACAGAAACCAACCTATTCCCCAACATAAAACACTTTAACGGTGTCTCCCTCTGGGGTTTCTGGGAGAGGTCCTGTCAGGTATAAAATGTGCAGAACCCCTCTGACAGCCCACAGAGCGAGGCCTTAGCAATTAAAAGAGGAGGACTGGGCAGAGAGGGGGAGGGAACACACGATGGAAGGCTCACTGTGGCCTAAAGGAGTCAGGGTCCCATCGCGTTTGGAGGATCGTGCAGAACTTTCTGGAACATCTGGCACTGGTGTTAAGAAGGACCGGAGGAAGAGTAGGACTGGTGGAAAAGACAACCAATCTCCTCCCATTCCCAACACACGGAGAGGTAGAATCTAAAGTCCAATTCAGCATCACATATTTGTTGAGTGACTATTTTGTGTAAGAATAAATGGTTATATGGATTATGAAGAGGCCTGGAACTTAGCATAGTTTCGATTTGTATAAATAATATAGTTCCACTCTTGATGATATCTCTAGGATGTTATCTACAGCCTTGCCGAAGGGAGTAAACTTGGACTTATGAATCAACCAACAGAATGAAGGAAAAAATGAGCCATTGGCTAGAAATGGATGGATCTTAAACCCAACAAACCCCTAAGCTCCTGCCTCAAGGAAGTGAGATAACAGAGACTTTCCTGTTTACTCTGTGAAGCTGGGACTGGGCCACCCGGAGGAGGAGGCAGAGCCCTAAGTGATTTGAGAGTGTATTAGCTTCCTAGGGCTGCAGTAACAAAGGACCACACTGAGTGGCTTAAGATGACAGAAATATATTCTCTCACAGTTCTAGAAGCTAGAAGTCTGAAATCAAGGTGTCTGCGCATCGATACTCCCTCTGAAGGCTCTGGGAAAACATTCTTCCTTGCCTTTTCCAGCTCCTGGCAGCTCCCAGCAAACCTTGGCTTGTGGCTGCACCACTCCGTCTCTGCCTCCGTCTTCACACGGCCTCCTTCCCTGCTGTCTCTGTATCCTCTCTTCCTCTTATAAGAGCCCAGTCATTGGACTGCAGGGTCATCCTCATCCAGTACGATCTCATCTTAACTAATTATACCTCCAAAGACCCTATTTCCAAATCAGGTCATATTCTAAGGCTCCAAGTGGACACAAATTTTCAGGGGAACACTATTCAACCCAGAATAAATAAGAAATAAAAAGAAGACTTGAACACTATTCAACCCAGAATAAATAACAGCAGAACAGAATGAGTGGCTTGGGCGTCAGGGTGACTTCCTGACCTCGTGCAAGCTGGAGAAGTGCTGAGGTGCAGAGCCTTTCCACAGAGCAAGAGGGAGGCCTGAGGCACGAGGGAAGTGCTGAGGGAGACAGGAGAAGAATTGTACTAAGGTAAATTGCAAATACAAAAAATATGGAGACGGCAATTTAAGTGTTTAAAATGTGCTCTGGGTAATTCCCAACAAATTTTAAAGCCATTCTCAGACCATAAAATCCTCTGGTCTAAATCATCGGCTCCCAGGCAGGCCCCGGTGCTCAGGCTGCAGAACCCGCCCCAGATGGAGGCTGGCAGGTTTGGGAGTCTCCAGCTAATCTGGCAGATGAGTGATGGTTCTGCCCGATGATTGGAGAGGGGCCCTTCTCCATTTCTCCAGGCTCCTGCTCTACTTACAGACTGATTTGCTGGTACTTTTCCTCCTTTCCCTGGGGCTCTTTCCCAAAAGGGTGGCTCAGTCACAGGAAACACGAACACAACAAGCCTCGCGAATGGCATGGCCTACGTTTTTGGCCAAAGTCTACGTCTTTGGGTCCGTACTTTCCAGTCTCTCTCCAGCCAACAGTAAAGAGCTCTGTGAAAACTCTTTCTAAATGTCATGTGGCTGGAGCGGTGGAACACCTTCAACACGCCAGTGTCAAACACCTAGAACATGGCACACTGCAAAACTCACGGGCTTCATGCTTCTAAGCACCACTTCAGACAGGATATACCCTTTATGCTAGAAGGTGCGAGAATGGGACAGGGGCAGGGCAGGCTCATACCAGAGCCTGAGGATAAACCTACACTCCACCTGAGTGTAAGGTGGTCCTATGCAGGAAATTTACTGTTTAATAAGTTCCCATGTAATCAAAGAATTCTTAGAGGTCAAGAGAAAGAGCAGCTTTTGCATCAGACAGATCCAATTTTTAAATCTGGCCCTGCCTGCCACTTACTAGTTATGCAAATTTGGGCTTCTATTTTACATCTCTGAGCCTTAGTGTTCTTATGAATAAAGTAAGAATTATAACAAATAATGTATGTAAGGTGCTAGCCATAGTAGGCCCTCAATAAACAGAATTTCCTTCTTTCCTTGTACCCACCTGTGTTGGATAATATATTTTATATATGTAAGTTGTTTGTATCTTTTGGTGGGACTGAGGAAGGTGGTGATGGGGAGGTGAGAGAGTTAATAACTACAAAAAGAATAGCTTGCCAATATATAGATACCCTCCTGTAATTCGACAATGGATTTCCTGGAACCGTCATCCATAAACTAGGTTTTTGTGGACTGAACCACATTCACCAAGGTTGCGATCTAAGTGAGCCTTCTGCTGCACAATTTCTTAAACATAGAAGCCGATATGTGTCTTCAATGTAAATTCTTCTTTTCATGTATCTGAGAATGCTCACCGTCCAAGGAAAGTCCACCTGTGAAAATTAGTTGGCTCTGCTCAGAAATGTCTTCCAGGAATCCTCCTTCCCCAGCTCTGAGCTCAAGAGAAGCCTGAGAGAGCAGCTGCCCCAGGAGTGTTGCAGAGCCACACTGAGAGTGATCCACTCCCATCCACACTCCCAGCCCTGCTCCTGTCCAGCTCCCATCCACCCTCCCCTGAATGCCTGGGATGACCTCCTCCATGATCTCTAGCTTCCAGTTTATTCCCAGGCCTCATCACCCTATGCCTTCCACCACACCCCTGACTCCAACAGGCTGTCTCTTATGCACACTCTGATTATGACCTTCTGGACTCAAAAACTATTCAATAATGCCCCACCCCTTGCAGCGCAAATCTGAGCTCCTTAGGGAACAATGAAGACTCTTTGCCATTTGTCTACAGATGACTGTCCAGCTCTGTCTCCCGTTTCTTCTCCAAACACATCCTTATCACCCTTCCTCCATCATTTTTCTCTTGCTGCTTTCTCTGCCACATGTTCATAGCCTCCTTTTCTATGAGCTTCTCGTGTGCCCAGACAGAAGTGATCTCCTTCTTTCTGAATTCTTCTCTCATGACAACTCATCGCTGTTAGTGACTTGTATATATGGGTTTTCCCCCTACTGCTCTATAAGCTCCTGAAAGATAAGGCCCAGGTTATGTTCATTTTTGTTTCCTCCTCATACCCAGAACAGAGCTTTACATCTAATAGGTGCTCAGTAAATGTTGGTTTGGGGGGTGGGGGGGAGAAGATGGATGCAGACTGAAATGAAGGAGTTAATGCCAGGTCTGAGAAGAGAAATCCTGGGGACCCAGGGCTGGCTGGGGAGAGATGAAGAGTTTGTGAGACCATGTACCATGGCAGGAACCCAGAGGGTGGACAGGAATCTCAGTCCCTTGAGACCTAAATGGCTTAGAAAGACAGGGGAAGGGACAACAGCCACGCAGGAGGATGCAGAGAGCCAAGGGGAGCCAGCAGAACTGAAAGAAAGCCTGCCCAGTGCAAAGAAGAGACCCAGGGTTTGGCTATGAGAGTCAAACCCAGAAGCAGGAACCCAATTTGGGAGAGAAAGCGAGTTGAAGGGCTAATAAAAACCCAGGGATTTGATTCACCCTAGACGTGTATAGGCAAGCTTCTCGGGAAAGAGGAAACAGCAATGTGACTGCCCCAGAACCCATGCTGTCTCCATGTGCGAGCCACAGGTGAGAAGTCCCCAAGCAGGTGTGCTCTCCCCTTCCTTTCACCTCCTCCTTCCCTGAATCTCTTTTCGTTTCCAGGCAACTGAGCTACTGGCTGGTCCTCTTGCAGAAAGTCCATATCCAAATGCTGGACCGGGTGTGTCACATTCCGCCAGCATCTTTCGGTTCAAGTACTCTCAGAAGTGCCCGCTGAAGAACAGGAGCCTTCTCTCCGGGGAGCCTGAATTGTGTGGCTCGGGTTCTGTTCTTGGGGAGACCATCTTCCGCTTGTTCTTTTCTCTTCTCTTGGGCCCCTCTTTTTCCTCCCTCCCCTCCCCCTTTCACCAAACAGATGTAACTATTTATTCCTTATGTCCTAGTTTTCCTGTAATTTCATAAAGTGCAAATTTGCTGTCCTGCTCCCAAATGCCGAGTCGGTGGTTTGTCATAACAGTCATCAGTAACTGTCGCTTTCTGCCGCGGGCTTAATTAACCCACTCTCTCATTAGCATGTCCGTGCACTTGTAAGGAATGAAAGCCTGATTATTTTCTACAACAGTCGCAGCCAATTACTGCATCCAAATGGAACCACATTAATCAAATCTTTAGTACGGTGGCAAATTCAGAGATATCAGATTGCAAAAGACTGCAAAACTAATATGTCACTGTCAGCGGGGCTGCGCAGGCATTTAGCGAATTGCATTAAATAGATGGCTTCGCTGAAGCCGCATGAATTTAATATGTGATGGGATCTGGAAGCTATTAGTGTGACATGGCAAAGTACTGGGAGCTTTGGCAGCTCTGGACTTTATCCATGAACTCAGGAAACTAATATGAAAACTTCTGTGTGTGTGTGTGTGTGTGTGCGCATGAGCTTCAGTGAGCGCATGCGCTTCCTAGGGTGTGTTCAACAACCAAGAACACTTGTGGGTTGTGGAACAGCAACCGTGGTTTTATTTGCATGCATCGCATTAAAACAGAAGAAACTTACAAGGGAACTAAGATGACAGCGAACAGCCCTGGTGAGCACAGATTGGAAGCCAGGACTCCAGGTTTGGTCCTCTGTGGTGCTCCTCTAGGACCTTCTGACCCTGTGCACACCACTGACTAGGCCTCAGTTTAACCATCTGCAAAACTGAAGGAAGGTCATGAGTATCCAGGATAGAGCTGTTGCCTGAAGGCACTATCATTCTCAGGAAGTAGGAACTTTCTGAAGTGCAACCAACATGGACCCACTCCCTGTCCACTCCCCAGCAGCTTAGCTCTCCCCTAGACTGTCTGGCCACGGAGCTAACTGAAGTGCTCACACGCCAGCATAATTCCACTAACTGCTGTGGAACACTTTATGCTACGATGTCTTACTGAGAGATTGGGACACACTGAGAGACAAAGGGGACCTCCTCCCCCATAAAACCAGACACAGCAGACTCAGGTCAGCCTCTAAGATGGTCCTATGCTAAACACACACAACATAACAAAGGAGTCTCTTTGTAAAGCTATTGAACTTAGAGGTGTTAGTAAGGACAGTGACTCTCCTGTCAAAATGAATTAGCTTATTTAGAAAGGGACCTTGATCATGGGAAAGGTTACATCCACCTCAAAAAGTTGAGTCCCTCCTAAGAACTATGAAAGTCATAGCAGTAAATCTCATGTCTGTAAAATATCCGAGTACTTTCCAGTTCTCAGGGCTCCCACTTCCTACGGAGGAAGGTAAAGGCAAATTCCACACTATAGCCAGCACTGGCACAACTTCACAGCATATTTGTCCATCTCACTAGTGTTTATAATTATGCAGAATATGGTATGAGAAGTAGACTCGTTTACTTTATCTTAGAGAGGATTTGGAGAGGTTGGTAGTTGTTATTGCTTTTAATGGGAGGAGATGGGGTTGGAGGGATGTGGAATGAGACTGGTGTGTGTGTGTGCGCATGGCTGCATGCGTGTGTGCATAGCGGGATTTAAAGAGGAACAAAATCAAAGAACTAAGTAGCACCCTGGAGGGAAGATTCAGGACAAGCAAAGAATTGCTTCTTAGACGCCAACCCTAGTTGCTGTGTGTTTACTAGTAACATGTATATCATTAACGCTGTGTCTGCATCAGGGAACTGGAATCTGAAAAGGCCTAACATGTAAGTGGGTCTTACCCACTTGCCTCCTGAGTTCACCAGCTCCAAGAAGCATGGGGAAGACTACGATTTCCTGAGAGGGGCTTTTGGTCGCAATGTTGACCAAGGATGAGTGGTGGCCAAGAAGGGCACAGCTGACGTCTGCTACAGCCTGCCCAGAGGAAGGCTTTGGGCCCCTAAAGACTGCAAAAGGCACTTTGGAAAGTGATGCCCAGGCTGCTGAACAAAGAGAAAACTCCCAACCTTATCAGCTCCTTCCTAATTCCCCTCCACTGGGAAGCTCGGGTCTCTGGGGCTCCGGGAAGCAGGATTCATGCAGAGGGAGGAGGAAGAGGAAAGAGGAAGACACAAGGAGCCCAGGGCCGCTTGCCTGCTGCACAGGCAGCCAGGGAGAGAGTGACAGCAGAGACAGATGGGCCCCGGCAGCTAGGGCCTGCTCTTACACAAACTGCCTTCATCAGCAACTTGCCGCTACCATCAGTTAATCTTCTTGCAAAGGTACATTTGTACATTTCCTTTCCCAGCAACCTAATCTACCATCTCCTTTATGCACACATGCTCTCAGGCTTTTTAGGGGATGGCACTGTCGGGGGGAGGAAGGGGGAGGCCGGCACTATTCACCAGGAACCAATCTACCCGGCTATGAACTACAACTGAATTTAAATACAAGAGGATTCATTGCGTTAGAGCAAGCAAAAGAACACCAGTCAATCCTTCCCCATCTCCCACTTGTAAAAAAAAAAAAGATTGGCAATACAAGATACTAAATAGACTAAAAATTACATATAGATGGATTTGTAGATAGAGAGAGCCTATTACTGGAAGTAATATGTAATTAATTAAGATGTGCAGTTTTTGTCTACAATTGTATAGTTTCTAAGATAATTTACCAAATTCATCTTAGTAGTAACAGAAATAGAATCTGAGAGGTTGTGGGGTGAAAGACATCTCTCTATTTACAGCCTACCTCCAACACACGGCACACAGCACACAATACACACACACACACACACACACACACACCCCTCTCGCTTATTAAATGTGTTTGGAAGGAGTACAATCCTCTTAACTCATTTTTTTTTTAAAAAAAACTATTTAGTGATAATATTGTCTAATAATGAAAACCTCTTTCTGTTCCCAGCCTAGAAGACAGATTTCTGAGCGTGACTGAGACAGGCATATTGGCAAAAACATGAACACAACGCGCATGCATACAAACACAGACCTCCACACTCCCACTCAGCCGCCCACCCATCCTCCCGTGTTCCATGTGCCCAAACAGAAACAAAAAGGGACAAACATTCTGACATCACTGAGAAGCCGAGGATGTGTTTCCTACAGAGTTAGCTGCTGTTTTCTGAATGTTTCCGACCTAGGAATTTTCTAGCCCCCAGAATGAATTAATATTTCTTTGGGCAGATGAAGAATTTCTGTAGCTCTCTCCTAACATGGTGAAGATATGGTGGGCAGGTACAAAGGACCGCAATGGGAGGGCGGGGTGACTCCAGCCCACCCACCTCCTGTGGTCCAACTTCGTGTGCAAAATATCTCTGTCCAGAGCCCCGTTCCCTCGGAACCGCTTTGTCTGCTGGCCAACTGCATAATGCTGCTGAAGAACAAGGAGTTATGCATAAAGGTCCTACCCCTCACGAGGGCCTTATGCAGACCATATTTTAATGCAAAGGAGTAATTTTAATAGCTTGGATTTCAAGCCATGTCAAAGGTCTTTGAGGGAAATATTTTTGGTAGCGGGGACTATGATAGATGATGTTTGGGGCCCTGATTCTATCCTTTTGCAGTGTAACTTTGCAGTGCCTCCCCATTTGGGGCAGGTCCTATTTTCTAGCCTCTTGACTTTGGATTTTGTCACGTGATTTGTCTTGGCCAAGAAACCTGGAGTACTTCCACATATGCTCTTGCACTTTGGGCATTGCCATGGGAGGAACATGTCCAGGCTCGTCCACTGGTCCCAGGAGGAAGATGAAAGACGTGTGGAACAGAGCCAAGTCAGCCCAGCAAAGCCCAACACAGATCCGCCCAACCCCAGTCAACTCTGGCTGAGCTGCAGACTCATGAGAATAAATGACTGTCACTTGAGGCTGCTGAGTTTGGGGTAGTTATTACACAGTATCTTTGTGGCATTAGCTAACTGATACAGGAGCCTTCTGGTATCTCTCAAAACATACCCCAAAGGCGGATTCACTTTGCTGCAAATGAGATCAGCCTGAAAAGGCCCATCTCCTGGGTGGAGTTCTGCGGTGGGAAGAGCCAAAGGCAGCTGCAGGTCCTGGGCCTCCAGAGAAAGAGGGAACCAGGGCAAGGCAATGTAGCAAAAGATGGCTTTCCTTCCTTATTTGCTGCTACAACCATCTCACCCATGATCCATGTGTAGCCAGGATGAGGGAACTTTGTGTAGCCCCACCCCAACACCCATCAATGTGCGTGGCTCCCGAGTACAGTACAAAACTGAAGCCAGGGGGAGTCATCCTTCCCACGCTGTGTTAGCCACACCCTGAGTCTGTACCTGGGGCTCGAATCTGTCATCACTTGGTCCTGTTGCCCCAGACCACACCTGCCCGTCCCTCAGCACTATCCACCTTGGGGCAGAGACAGGAATGGGGCCCAGAGGAAAGAGAAGCTCTAGTTACAAAATCAAATTCTGACTTGAGGTAAATCTCCTAGCCAGCCCTCCCTTGGGGTGAGGGATAGGCAGAGGGAATTGCAGAAATAAATATGAGCTGCCATCTTTGTGAAAGGCAGAGATTTGGTTTCCTATAGAAGTGTCAGAACGTCCAGAAAAGCATGCCCTTGTGGCACCCCTTCCACCTGTGGGCAGTGCATTATGCATCTTCTCTTTGGGGAGGAGGCACGCAGGCAAGAGGTTGGCCCAGAGCAGCCTGGCCCAGCCCTCCACGCCCCAATGTACCAGCCTTGACCTCCAGGGTGGGCGCTCGGAGGGGTGTGTCTGGGCTCCAAGTCTCGTCCCTCAACACTTTGGGCCCAGCTCACACACATCAGCAGGACAAGGACAAGTCTTTACCCAGCATCCTGGAAACCAAGAAGCCTCGTCTTCTCTGCTCTTTCAATTTAATAAGAAAACAATGGCAAAGGAGGGCCGAGGGTCAAGGCTGGGACTGCAAAACCATTGCCATACGCCAGTCCCCACTGAATTCCAGAAAAAATGCCAACTGTCAGGACAAAGCCAGAGGATGGAGAGAAGAAGGTGGCACTGGAGAGGTCTTCAGAGGGACTGTTCTCCCGCACACACCCCCAAATTCCGAGTTTTGCTCTTTTTGGGGGGGGGGGTGCTATCTCAAGACCCGGATCCTTCAGCTGTGGGAGCTCCTTGTTTGACAGGGCCCAAAGGGCTGCTGCAGCTCCTCCAAGAACTACTTAACAGACTTTGAGAAATGGCATCTTTTCAATCTTGATTGAAAAAGTCAGCAGAAAACCTCGAAAATGAGTATGAGGTCCTTAATGAGAAAAGAAGGGATTTCATACGAAGGGGGATATTGCAAATCAATCTAAAGATTGGCCAGACAACGCTTTATCTAGAATCACGAACACACCAGACAGAATGTTTCCATAGAACAAAGACTTGGAGGCAAATGGTCAGATTCCCAAACATAGCCATAAATTCATCTTCAGTCTGTCTTGTGTGGAAAACGTCAACTTATCCTCAACAGAGTATGATTTTTCTTTCTGTGTGCTCCAGGATGCAAGTGTATCCAGAGGACTCAACTAAAGGGAGCATTATTTTTCCAGAAAAGTAAATGAGTATTTAAGCAGTTTACAAGGGATATATCTTGCATTTTGCTTTACACAATAGATTTCCTAACAAGTACATGATAAAAATTTTATAAACCAAACCAGGCAAACTACGACCCATGGGTCAAACTCAGCCCACTGTGATTTTTTGTACAGCCTGTGGGCTAAAAATAGTTTTCACATTTTTGGTGGTTGGAAAAAGTCAAAGGAAGAATAATATTTTGTGACACATAAAAATTATGTGAAATTCACATACTGGTGTCCATAAACAAGGGTTTCTTGGGCCACAGCCATGTTAATTCATTTACGTGTTGTCTGTAGCTGCTTTTGCACCACCGTGCGGACCTGAATAGTTGTGACAGAGATTGTACGTCCCACAAACTCTAAAATATTTGCTATCTGGTCACTTACAGAAACTATATGCTTATCCCTGCTCCAAAACACTTTATAGGAGTTACCTACTTAATGGAAATCTATATGAATACTCGTTCTCTAAGGTGAAAAACTCTAGTTTACTTTGGCTCTTGAGTCCTTTTAAAATAAGGTAACCCTGTATATCTGACTCACTTCCCATCCACAGTAACTCCACGGAATTTGGCTCCAGCCTATTGGGAAAGACGCTCGAGGGGCAAAATCACCCATGTCCAGAATATACCAACTTGGCAGTAAAGATTGGCCTTGCCTTCCAGGCAGGCTGGTCGACCTGGATGGTCATCCACAAGGGAAGCGGTCATTCAGTGAAATGTACTCTTAGTACCTTCCTTCTTGAATGGCAGCAAAAGGAGCAGCACCTGGCGAGAATCTTCCTTGGAAATTCAGCATGGTAGAGTGGAAAGGTTATTAGCTTTGAGATCAGGCACATTTAAGTTTGAGTGCCACCTCCATAAGTTACTGGTTGTTTGACAATAAGTTACTTGATCTTTCTGAGTCTCCGTTTCTGCACCCGTAAAATGAAATTCATGCCTGTCTCATGCTGTCATGCTGATGACGTCATGAGACAATGCACATGAATGAAGCCCTTAGCTTAGCAAATGTGTCATGGGGGTTACACTCTCTTGGGTAGATATAGGGTGTTGGTTAAGAGTACACCTTCTTGGGCAGACAGAATGGTATTCTGTCACTTATTAGTTGTGTGACCTTGGGCAACTCAGCCCACTGGTCTGTGACAGTTTCTTCCTTGGTAAAACGGACATGATAATAGACCTACTCGCTAGGTTTTTTGTGAGCATTCAGTGAAGCACTTAGAACAGTGGTGGGTCGAGGGAGAGTGTTCAATAACCGTCACTTGTGGTCATGACCTTCCCCTTGGGGTACCTAGATGGTGCTTCAACAAAGTGCTTTGCTCTGGTTAGCAGAAATACACTGGCCATGAGGGGGCACTTTCAGCCGCTCCCCACATTCATCAAAACAAACCCTTCCTTGTCCAAAGGGGCACTGCCAAACTTGGCCACCACCCTCGGGGTCTCCTGCTGGAGGTCAGATGACTTTCACAACCTTCTGGAACTAATGCTTGTGTGGATAGGCAGAACCCAACAGAACTTCCCATTCTCTCTGGGCCTCAGATGTGTGGATTTGAAGAACTGGATAGCTAGAGATTTACTGGCTCTTTAACTCACCTCCTGCCTGCCTGTCTCCTTACCCAACAGAGACTCACAGACTATTACGCCCCCTACGCCAGCAGGATCAGTTTGACCTTCCTGTACACTAGTCACTCTCCTAAACGTTTGCTGATGCTGCGCCCTCCACCAGAAATGTCATTTCTCCTACTGCTACACCTGAGACAAATACTACTCAACTTTCTATCCCTGGCTCGAGGAATACCCTTAGAAACTTTCCCCCTTTCTTCTGTAAAGGTCCCTTCTTCTCCCGCAGAATTTCCTTCAGACCGATCACATAGTGGTTTTCACATCACACTGCAGTTAAGGCAGTTTGTGTCTGCGTCCTTTCTTCTACTCAATATATTTTGAGGGCAGGGCCAATTTGTTCTTTCTTAGCGTCCTCAGCAGCTGCTATACTGCTTGGCACACAACAAGAATGCCCCAAATGTTTGATGCCTAAATGAATACATGAACGAGCAAAACATACATTAGCGAGCAACTGGGAAGAGTATGGAGACAATTTTTTAAAATTCAGCATGGCTCAGCGTCTCTCGGATGCCACAATGGGGACCAATGTGGTTTGAAGGTGTTTCCTTGAAACCTCACTCATTCCAGATGGGGGTGTTGGCTTCTCATGTCCTCACTCTCAGCTGTCCCAGTCACCTGGCGCTAATGCCCTTCCAGCTTAGACCTGGAGCCTTCCCGAATAACCCCTTCATGTTAATGATCTGTCATCTAGACCAGCAAGGTCAAAGCAAGGTACCTGTTAAAAGAAGAATATGGAGAGCCTCGAGCAGCCTGGAGAGTTCAAGTACAACTGTTTTGTATGAAAGGTCAAGTTCACCTCGTGTCGGGGGGGCCCTTGGGCTAACAGTTACCCGTTAAAGGAGATAAAACCATAAATTTTGCTGGCTTTTTAACTCCTGGTGTGCTCCCCACTCCCCACCCACCTTGACTGGAAAGACTTTCCTAGGCTTCTGAGAACGTGGACTCCTTTGCAATTTCTTCTTTTGCCACCAAGCACACACTGAGTTTGGTGCTCTTTCTGCTTCTGCCCAGTGCTCCTCAGTAAGGTTCACTTCCGGAAAACAGCCTGGGTCCACCCAGATATGATTTTTTTTTTTTTTTTTTTTTTACATTTCCTATTTGGAAGGTAACAACAAAAAAGTGGCAAGGCTGCAGTCTGCAGCTGGGCCAGAAGGGGGAGGCTGAATGAAGTGGATTCCGGCAAGTCTATTAAAAACAGTACTTTACGAGGTGTGGGAAGGGGGTTGGAAACGCAGAGAGGAAGAGAAGGAGGGGCAGCGAAATCAAAATAATAATAATAAAATAATAATTGCAGCCATCATTTCAGTGTGCTCGATGCTTTACATATGCAGGCGCATTTAATCCTCACAACAACCCCAGGAGGTAGGTATTAATATCCCCATTTTTCAGATGAGGAAATCAAAATGCCAAAAAAGAAACCCTTCAAACTTTCAATTTGTACACTAATTTTAAGGCAGCCGGATCGCTGGGCTATAACCAAGTCATTTCATAAGTAAATATTGGCGGTTTGATTTTTTTCTTCTTTTTTTTTTTGCTTCTTAATGTTCTTTATTCCAGGCCGCAGGTCAGTAACTGAATATGTGGGAAGTCTTTAAAAATACCAATGAGAGCATTTGAAATAGCACAGCTGAAAACCACTACTTTTCACACTGGGCTTCATTCAGAGTTCAAGGTTGTACATTTTTCTCCCACACAAATTCAACAGAACAAGAAACCACAAGAATTGAGTGTTTTCCAAGTCTGAACAGGGGAATAGGAACTGCAGGAAAAAGCAGAAGGAGAAATTTATTTGAAAGTACTTCTCTGGAAAACTTTGCACCTCAGTTTCCTGGCTTCAAGGCCCTTGAATCAGTCTAGATATTTCACATATACCAAATCACCTGTGGCATTCACTAAATATTCAACACTATGAATATTGTGGTCAATTTCCTGATGGCTCTAACACTTGTTAGAATTTTCCAGATGAATCACTTCTGTTTTATCCAAAGGCCATACCATGACCAGCTCCATATCTGCCCTCTCCGTGAACTCCACCGATATTGCCCACCAGCTTAAACTTTCTTAGAATGTATTAAACTGGAGTCATTTTTCTCTCCCTTGTTTCTCTGCTACTAGGCCGCGTGTGCCCCCAAAGTGTGTCCTACAGAGATTTCCACATAGTAAGGATTTATTAAGTGTTGCTGAAGGAATAAAGAAACGAACTTCAGCAGATCATATATCTCTCCATTTAGGTTTGCTTTTAGTGTGAGGGCTTGGGGTTTTGTGGGGGAAGCAATTGGGGTTTTTTTTATCTTTTTATCCCCCATTATATTTCAGTTGAATTTGTCAAGAGGCTCAGTTTTATTTTCCCAACGTGAATCACTGATGATCTAACAAATTAATTACCCATCCATCTTGCCCTACGGAGTGAGGTCATGGGAGAATGGATGGGTTCAGCCGACCTCCTCTGGACAGCAGTGTCAGGGCCCCCACTTAAGAACTTGAGTTCAATGCCAAAATTGCCAGTTTAGGTTAGACTCAGACTTAAATGTGTCTTATTATACACAGAGGCACACAAATGCAATATGTCATCTTTAATGGTTCAGAACAAAGTCTAAAAAAATAGTGTCCTAGCACAGATGAATTTTATAACCTTTGATATATGGCTTTCATTATTAACAATAATTTCTGTAACTGCATCCAAATTCGGGAAGGCACCCGATGAATATTAATTTTAGTTTTGATTTATTTTCTGCTCCCGGTGGCTCCCTCTAGGGCGGACCTGCATTCCCAGTGTCCCTTCTGCCCTGAGATCTTACATTCTCCAGAATGAACTTCTCATTGTCCTGGGGACAGCTTGGTTCTGGGAAGACCGCATTTGGGGTTTTGCTTCCTGCTGGAAAATGAAGATTTTTTTTTTCCCATTGCGTTCTCTTACCTTTTTATATTTTAGAAAGATTTCCCCCCTCACACACCCTTTGTCATTATATTCAAATCTAATTGCAAGACAACTCTCTCACCTAAGTCATCAACAAAGCCCAATTATTTCTAATGCATGCAGAAGGGGGAAAAAGTGCCAAACAATAAAAAGGCACGCAGTAACCCAAGCCTTTTTCACAGTCAGGCTTCAAGTTCACATGTGAATTTATGCCAGTTTTGACATTAGCCGAAAAAATTAACAGTTCTCAAAAATGAAACTCTCACAAAAGGGGTTTTGTGTTTCAAGCAGAATAAATTATAGTGTGATGTTATTAAAACACTTAGTTGTTAAGTTGCCAAGAAAATCCAGTATATTCACACAGACTCGAGGACCTGTCTCCATGCAAAGTAATTAAATTAGATTTATAGGCTGCATTACATCAGTGCTTGATAGTTCATTTTTCCTTTCTTCATATTTTGCCCTGCTTTATTAGAGCATGTGACAGATGGTAAAAATAGTGTGAAGTTTCTTGGCCCTGTGCTAAATCCCCTTTCGGTAGTATATCTCTCTCCTGTCAGTTCTCCCCAGCGATGATAAATTAACCTCTCTCTTTGTATCCCAAGTGTGGCACTAAAGCTCTCTTTGACACGGCACTATCACTTTATCTTAATCTGTGCTGTTTCGAGGAGAGAGGGAGATGATGCAATCGCCACCATGAGTTTAAAGAGAAGATTTATTGTGTCAGAAAAAGGGAGGATGATTAATATAATATGCATCATTATATTTTTCATTTTGTCTCATCTGTCGCCTTCTTCTTGTCCAAGGCAAGGAGTTCGCCAGGGTGGGCCGTCCTCTGGACAGCCCTTCCCCCGGGGCTGTGTCTGCAGGGCTGAGCCTGGGAGCTAGCAGGCGGAGGTGGCCAGTCCTCCTCGATATACACCAGGCCACCGTGGAAGGGGTGGGGTTCATCTCTCTGGTGACTGGAGCCAGCTTGCTGCCATTCCCAAAGGGAGGCAAGGGCACCTGGGTCTGCTCCGTGCAAGGCTCCCCTGTGGGAAGGGAACGTAAATAAGGTCTCAGGGCCTTATTTGTGGTGGATCAACTCTACGAGTGCCCTGAGACTAAACAGGAATTGGGGTCATTCAGACCCTAGGAGACGCTGCTGGCAGGACTAGAAGAAGCAATGCCATTTACAACATTTTTGCAGGAAGGGACTTATTACTGTTTCCCTTACTGACAATAAAGCTCTATTTTCCTTAAGCTGCTCCTTGGCTGTGAGTCTATCTGGAAGCCAGCTTCATGCGTTCAGCTCAGTAAGCATTATTAGCATGGCTACGTGACACACACCCCGTCAGACACCGGATGCAGGCACAAGTGAACAGAGGACCTATCCCTGCCCTCAGGAAGCTCACGCTCTAGCCAGTGGCACCCATTGGCCATATACAGTGAGCATCACTCCCTCCTGGTGCTCCCAGCACGGAGGGTGCCAGGGGATGGATCCTGAACCCGACTGAAGGAAGATCCCCAAATGAAGGGAAGCAGATTCATTGCAGATAAGATGAGCACAATTAGAAGCATAATGGGAAAGAATCACTTAAAGTTGAAAGAAATCTTGGTAAATCTCCTCAAAAGTGCATAACCCTTTCTATGAAGTGAGTGGTCACAACTCAATTTCTCTGCTTTAAATATCTGGATTTTTCAACATTTGCTGAAAGTGAGCTAACCCTCTAGAATCCCAGCCAACTGAAATATTTTCACCCGGTTTTCCTCAAAGACGTTGGAGGCCTGTCTTAGCTGAGCTTACTCCCCTGGTGAACCAACTCTTTTCCTCCCCCTCTGGGGCTGCTCTCCCCCACCGCCTGCCCCAGGATCCCAGGGTGCCAGAGCCATGCTTTCACCTGCCCTACGTGACATCCTCCATCAGAATTGATTGGACCAGGCCTAGACCATTGGGGTTGTCTCTCTGTCTCTCTCTGGAATTTGGAATTGAGGCAGAATAACTGCCAGGGGTCTGGAAAGGGAAGGAGAGCCTCAAGATGTTGGCGGCAGCTATGATCTACCATAAGAATGAGGAAGCCCAACACCAGGCAGATACATACGCAGAGAAGTGGAGACAAGAGAGGCATAAAGAGCCTCCTGGATCCCAACAGGATTTCCACACAGCCCTTGAGTCCTTGAGTCCTATGACACTCCCTTGGATCCTTAAAATAAATTCCCTTGTTTTTCCTTTTTTTTTTTTTTTTAAAGATTTTTCTCCCCAATGCCCCCCGGTACATAGTTGTATATTCTTCGTTGTGGGTCCTTCTAGTTGTGGCATGTGGGACGCTGCCTCAGCATGGTTTGATGAGCAGTGCCATGTCCACGCCCAGGATTCGAACCAACAAAACACTGGGCTGCCTGCAGTGGAGCGCGTGAACTTAACCACTCAGCCACGGAGCCAGGGCCCCTTGTTTTTCCTTTTTTTTTTTTAATTTACAAGGTGATTAGGCATCATTTGGGGAGTTTGAGCAAAAGATTGGCAAACTCAAAGCTCTCTTTGGATGTGAAATATAGACAAGTGGGGGTTCATACAATTAAATCATTATAATTTTAGAGTGAACTTCCCAACAAGCTGGCAATAAACTGGGATGACGCCTTACAAAGGAATGAGCTCTCCATTTTCCAAACAGAGGCTGAAGTTCCATTTCATGTCAAGGAAGTCTCATGTTGACTAGAGGATAAGACGCTTGGGGTCTTTTTCTAATGTGTTAAAGGAGGAGAAAGTACCAAAGTTAGTCAACAGGAGGAGACAGAAAGAAAATACAGAGGTGCAAAATGTGTTATCCAAATGGGCCTCTTCCTTAAGGAGAAAAAAATTGAGAAAATATAAAAAATAAGTCAGGAAATGTAGAGGGGTAAAATTATAAGGGTAAAAATTTGCCATCGAATATATTAATATGTCCCAGTTCCAGTTATGGGCAGCTGGATCCTCACTATCTCAAGTCCCATGAGGCTCCCTTGTATGTCTAAATAAATCTCCCCTTTTTGTTTTCTGTTCCTCACAACCAAAAGAGTCTTAACCCGTCTGTATTTCACACGACTCCCTACCATAGTGAGTGTGTTCCAGTCAGCCCTTTGTTGCCCCATGATCCTGGCTTGCTCTTTTCTACATTCCTGCCTCTGCTTGGGCTGATTCCTTCGTGGAAATGCCCTCCCCTTCCCGCCATCTAGCCTACTCCTAACTCAGGGGCCTCCTCCATCAGGGAAAGGACACCATCCTAGTTGATGATCTCTCTCTTGAGTTTCTCCTTCCAGTCTCTGCCACCAAATTTAGCAAGGGATTTCATTTTGTGATGTGTGTTATGCTGCTATGCTAATCTTGTCTCCCCAAAGAGACTAGGAGCTCCTCGAAGGCAGCGACATCTCTTCGGAGCCTTCATTTTACTTCTTTCAGTGTCAGCACCCGGTCTCCTGGGGCACCTCTTCCCGCTGGACTCCTGGTTGACCAGCAGGCTGGGGAGAGGGGACTAAAGAATACCAGAGCCTCGGTTTAGACGGAGCTGAAAGTGCCTCTTGTCATGTCCTCCTTCCCAACCCTAAGGAGTCTCTTCTCCACCGTCTTGAACAGGGCTTGTGACCTCACTTTCAGCAGGATGAAAGAGTAAAAATATTGCCCTGGGATACGGAACAGGCAATGCCATTTACAGGAGAACCAAATCTATTGTTGCCAGAAAAAGTAGGGCCCACTAGTGGTGATACAGGTTGATGCGCATAAACCCAAACTTTGGAAGAAGCATCATTTCAACTTAATTTTGGAAATCTAAATATATGGAATGCATTAGCTGATTTTATTTTTGGCAGCAGACTTAACCGTTCTAATCATGTTTTGCTCCAGCGAATTTTAAAATTAGTTTGCATTTCCCAAGCACACATCAGCTGAGTGAGGGCTGAGGGAGGGAGCGAGGGAGACGGGATGCTAGGAGAAAGCCAGGTTGGGATTAAAACTTTCCTGGCAGATGCTTCATTAAGTGGATAATCCACATACAGATACACGAAAGCTGACTCGAACTGAGTCCTTGGCCTAGAAGAATCTGGTGCAAACAGGCACCTGCCCAAGATAATTATAACTAAGAAGCCAAGTTGAGGGAGGAAGCGGGGTGTGGGGGGGGCATGGTAGGGGGGAGGCTATTTATTTACTTCTGCGTTCCTTCTGGGAAAAGAGGAGAGCCAAAAAAACTAAATTTCTGTGTGATGGTAAATTTCCTCTACTTATTTGTAAAGTTGATCAGTCTATTATTCTCTGCTAACATGGTAGTGATATTAAACGATGGTAAAAATCCATGTTTCTTTTGAGGATTCATTGTACTTTGCAAGAATAATTTCTTTACCCTCAGCCAGATCTGGGAGGTGGGGCTGGACCAGGATCTCGACTTCTTAGGCAGCCCACATGTGTCAAATGTCTTTCCCAAAGTCCACCCTCATCCTCAAATAATCCCATTATTGTTATTTGTGTGACTGCTGCTATGGGCTAGAAAATGAACACATTTGACATCTTGACCACAATGCTGCAGGTTTGGTTGAATAACAATCCCCAGTTTACAGATGAGGAAATTGGGCCACAGAGAGGTGAAGTGACTTGGATATAGTCACACAGCCAGAAAGTAGTTGAGCTGAGACTGGAATGCAATGTTCTGTCCCCAGAGCCTGCACCCTCTGGATGGTGCTATCTCTCAAGAAGCCAGCCCTGGTGGTCTAGAGGTTAAGATCCGGTGCTCTCACTGCAGTGGCCGGGCTTCCTTTCCCTATGAGGGAGCCATATCTGTCCATGACCACCCATCTGTCGACTGTCATACTGTGGTGGCTGCATGTGGCTGTGATGCTGAAAGCTATGCCACCAACATTTTAAATACCAGCAGGGTCACCCAAGGTGGATGGGTTTCTGCGGAGCTTCCAGACTAAGACAGACTAGGAAGAGGGACCTGGCCACTCACTTCTGAAAACACTGGCCATGGAAACCCTAGGAATAGCAATGGAGCACCATCTGATAGAGCATTGGGAGGTGGGATGCAGGGCTCAGCTTTGCTGCACGCAGGGTCACTGGCACTAACAGCAAACCTCTCAAGAGTACAGACTACAGGGGCCAGCCGGGTGGTGCAGCAGTTGGGTTTGCACATTCTGCTTCAGCAGCCAAGGGTTCACCAGTTTGGATCCCGGGTGTGGACCTACACACCACTTATCAAGCCATGGTGTGGCAGGCATCCCACATATGAAAGAGAGGAAGATGGGCACAGACGTTAGCTCATGACCAGTCTTCCTCAGCAAAAAAGAGGAGGATTGGTGGCAGATCTTAGTTCAGGGCCAACGTTCCTCATCAAAAAGAAGAGGATGGGCAGCAGATGTTAGCTCAGGACTATTCTTCAAAAAAAAAAAAAAAGAATACAGACTATGCTTTGGGCTGGCGAGCTGAACTGACTTCACTCCCCACTCCCCTTTTAGGCAGGGTGGAGATCCAAGAACACCGAAGGTAGCATGTCAACCAGTGCTCCTGGGACTTTGGCATTAGTCTTATCCAAACTGCTCTATGTCATCTAAAGACTGTCCTTGATGGGCAGCCGTCCCTTGATGGGAGCACAGCCCTCTGGGGTCTCACAAGGGGCTGAGGCCTTGCCTGAGAGCAGCCTCTGACATTGCTCAGTAGCTGGTTTAGAGGGAAAGAAGAAAGCACGTGGGCTAACGCATTCCGGTCTTCATCACCATTTGATCCTGCTTCTGCTGACGGACTTTAAGGATCAGGGGCCAACTGGAGGTGGACGTTGTCAGAAGGCTGAGAAAAGATAGTCAAAGAGGAGTCCAGGCACAGAAAGGACAGAGGAAGCTATAAAGAAATTCTGTAGGATAAAACCAACATCACATTAAGGACCGTTTAAAAGACAAACACTTAGCAGGTGTGTTGGTCAGGGTTCTCCAGAGAAACAGAGCCAACAAGAGACATATGTGGATGCAGGTGTCTGTGCACATGTGCGTGTAATATATATATATATGAAATAAAGAGGGATATTTTAAGGAATTGTTCACACGATTGTGGAGCCTGGCAAATCTGAAATCTATAGGGCAGACCCACAGGCTGGAAACTCGGGCAAGAGTGAGTGCTGCAGTCTTGAGGCAGAACTTCTCCTGGAAACCTGTTTTTGCTCTGAAGGCCTTCAACTGATTGGATGAGGCCCACCCACATTATGAAGGGTAATCTCCTTTACATAAGGTCAACTGATTGTAGATATTAACCACATCTAAAAAATACCTCCACAGTCACATTTAGCTTAGTGTTGGATCCATCACTGTGTGCTACAGCCTGGCCGAGTAGACACATAACACTAACCACCACAGGAGGATTACCCTAACACAACTATTTTCACTCTTTTGTGTTCTCTTCCAATAATTATACGTATTTTACACAGTTGTAAAAACCGTATTAGAAGAATTTACTACTTTTATTATACATATAATACACGATCATTATGGAAAATTTGTTTACATAAAAATTTGCCGTTCTAATGCCTTATGTAATTTGTGAACTCTTTTTCATGTTTATAGGGCTGTCACCTCCATGGGCTTATGGCTCCATCAGAACAGGGAGCCATGTCGCACTCGTCTTTTTATGTCTGTCATTAATCCTGGGGCCTGGCACATTCGAGGGGCTCAGTATATATTGGTTGAAACAAAGGGTTTTGTTACATAGTAACATTTATTGTTTGCAATAGCTACATAGTAGTCAAAATAATACACAAATTCTCTTAGCTCATCATCTATTATTAACATTTAGAGCGTTTTCAGGTGTCTTTTTTCTTTTCCTATGATAAGTTTTGCTGCCAAGAACTTGTTTGTACACATTCACTTTTCTTTCATTTGAATTATTCTAGAGAACTTACTTATATGTCTTTTTTATATATTTAAGGAGTAGCTTGGCCTTAAACAATCATGCTGATTAGTCAAACTGCGGATTAATCTAGAGGAAAGGATGCGTCAAAGGGATTCCTTGAAAGATCCATTGAGACTAGAACAATAGCCTCATAATAATAATGAGTCATTGTAAAGCTCATTACAAAACTGCGCCAAACAAAATGGAACTTTGTTTAGGGCGGCAGGTTTTTGCCTGTTGTCTCTGAGTCCCGCACCCGCCTTCTGGGGTTATGGCGCTGGAGGTCTGCAAACTACGCCTCCCAGGCTCCTTTGGCAATGCGTTTCCTGGTAGGTTTTGCCAAACTGACAGGAAAATCAAGACGCGAGAGGAGGGGAAATGTCTTTGTTCCTCTCTCTCCCTCCCTCTCTCAACCCACTCCCCTTTCTTTCCTTCCCTCCTCTGTTGGTGTTTCTTCCATTATTCCAGCTTCTGAAGCTGTGATTCGCCCTCTGTGATCTTAGGTTCTGGAACCGGCATCGCGGCCCTGTTGTCCTTCAGCCCTGGATAATCTCGGAAGTATTTTCGTCTAGATCATCTCTGAAGTACCTTCATCTACATCATCTTTGAACTACCTTCATCTAGTTATTTCTGTATTACCCTTGTCTAGATATCTCTGAATTACCTGCATCTCTCCTTTGTTGCTCTTTAACTTTCTAAGATCTTTGTAATCTATACCCTGCATTGAATATCCTTTGTTTGAAATACCTAGGTTGGTTTCCATTTTCCTGACCAGACCCTGATTAAAGCAATAAAGACAGAATTCTTTATGAGGAACTGCTCGTCTGGTTTCGCCCACTTTTGTCTCCAAAATCTTGACTTTAAGAATCAATCCAGGTACATTTTTCCAAAAATTCATGTTTTTTATTTTCTGTACTTTATGATGTTTTGACATCTTAAAAAGCTTGCTGGCCAGGGAGAGACTGCCCCTCCCAGAGCCAACCCTTTCTTAGAGGTAGCAAAGGGCTCACCAGGAGCACATTTCTCATATACAAATCAACCCATCCTGATAATAACCAATCCTTCTATCACTGTGCCCTTGTAAGGACTTCCTTCCTACCAAGACTCGTTCTCGTTTCCTCTGTGTATAGATATTTAGAAATGCTTATCTATAGCAATACTTTAAAAAGTTCTTTTATTGTCTTCATGAAGATGATGTTAAAAGGTTGTTGTCATGACTGAACTCATACTTTGTAGAGAAAACCAAACACCACACAGAGTATCAAACATAGGGACACACAACTGACTATAAAGGTTATAGGATCACCAGATTTCAATTTTTCTTCTTTCCCTAAAGATAACCCTTAACCGTCTAAGGGAATGGGTATGGTCCAGGCAAAATTTTCGTCTGCTTCTACCCCTTGCTGTCAGGCTAGAACATTTAAGCCTCTTCTTTGAAGACCACCGTTATAAATCTCAGACTTGACTTATCCACTGTGAACAGGGCAGTCTTTAAGTACGAAAGAGTTACCATTCTCTCTATTTTTCTTTCTTTTCTCAGGAGATTAAAAAGGGATTTGTTGTAATAATACAAGCAGAACCTTGAAAGGAAGTTCATAGAAACCCGAGGAGAAGAACACTAGCCCAGCAAAGCCCCAGGGGAACTGGAATAGAGAACTGAAAAGGCATCTGAACTAAGCGTGCTTTCCCTCCCTCCCTTCCCCTCTCCCTCTCCCCTTCTCCATCTCTCTCACTCCCGCCCTCCCTCCTTCCTCATGCTGTATCTGCTGCTTTATGGTGCTTTGCTTCCTCTCTCCACTGCCTGGGCTCCGTTTAACCTCAGTGTGCACGTGGCTCACGGTGGCTATCCAGCCTCCATTCAGCACAACTTCCATCTGCCGCCCTCAGTTGCCCAGTCTCTCAGCATTGTTGTCCCTTGATTTCTATCGGTGCTTTCACTTCCCCCTGTGCTCAATGAAATGCTGACTGTGAGCTGTGTGATAACAAAACTCTCCTTCTCAAATCTGATGGCTGCATCTTCTCTCTGAGTAAAAGTATTCTGAATACCGGGTTATGGGACGAAGGTTTTAAAGTCCTTTTAGCCAAAAGAGTCATTTTGCCTACCTTTCAGACTAAAGTTTGCTTAAAATCCAATCTTAAAATGGCTCCCTATGGGCATGATCTGCTCCCCCATCTGCCTCTTCCCCAACCCCAGCTTTCCTGAAGCTCCCAATCTCTCTCCTGGGCCCACTCGCCCTGGCCTGCCTTCATTCTCTCCTATTTGCACATTTACATAGGCTGGTCCCCAACCCAGAGCTTTCACCCTCCCTTCTTGCCGATTAGCTCTCACTGATCCTTGAAACCTCAACTCAGTTGTCCTTCCCTTGGGGAAGCTCTCTCTGACCTCCCTAATTAGGTAAAACCCCACCCCCACCCATCACAGGCTCTCTAGCATCACATTCACTTTTAAATTTGTTGGAGCGGTTATTTTATAAGTGTCCTTCATTAGTAAGTATATGAGTCCATAGACCATGTCTGCTTTTCTTCATTAGTGTATCCCCAGCATCCAACACCTGGTGACTCTCTTAATAAATATTTGACTGTATCCGTTCTGCTCTTCAACAATCATATTATTCATTTCTAAGTTCTCTAACTGGTCTTTTGTAACAACAATTTGCCCTTGCTTCATAACTTCCTGTTCTTGTTTCATGGATATCATGTCCTCTTTTATTTCCTGAAGGATATTAAATATAATTATTTTAAAGGCCTATACTGATGGCCCTGTTATTTATGTTTGTTTTCACGTAAGAACTTCTTTTGCTCATCATCTCTTTCATTTTGATGGCTTTCCTCAAATGTTTGGTAATTTGTCATCAAGTGTTGGTCTCCTAGGGCAGAAGTTTCTCACATGTAGCCAGAGTGGTGGCTCCCCTCTGCAGTCTAGAGGAAGGGTCGCTATTTAATGACTTCACACTGAAAATTCTATAACATTTCCTTCTCACACATTTTACCTCAGTTTATCTTCTAAAGAACTCTTGGTGGTAAACAGAACATGTATTATTGTTACCCACATTTTACAACTAAATAAACTAAAATTCTGAGAAACTGTCTTTTCCAAAATCAAGTCAATGATGTATCAGAGCCAGACTCATACCCGATCACCTGATACATATCCCACGTTCATCACACCACACTCCGGCTGCCTCTCACGTGGCTCTGCTCAGAGGTCGGCTCTTTAGTCAAGGTTTCCAGTTGTAAGGGACAGAAGCTAACAGAGCAAGAGAGACAGTTTCTACAAACCAAAAAAGGCAGCACGTGACCTCAACCATGGTTGGACCCAGGGACTATAATGCTTTCAGGATTCTCTTTCTCCATCTCGTGCCTCTGCTTCTCTGTTTGTTGGCTTCATTCTCTCCTGTGGCAGATTCTTTTCTCCATGTGGCAGAATGCATGGCCTCCAGGATTCCAGATCCACATCCTAACAGCTCTGCCCTCCCACTCCCAGAAGGAAAGAGAGAATTTCTTCTTCTAAAAGCTTCAGTTTTTAAAATCCTTAGGAAGGACTCAGGTTGGTCCCAGTTGTGTCCCTTGCCCACCCCCTGGACCACTCACTGTAGCCACAGAGATACAATGTTATCATTGGCCTGATTTAGGTTGTGGGCCCTCCCCTGTGGCTGGAGGACAGGGTCTCATTGTCAACCCATCACCAAAATCTCATGAGTGGCTCCTCAAAAGCAGAGTACTACTCTCACCTTGTTACAGGGGACCATCTAGCAGGGTTTGTGTCAGATGGTTTCCCTGTAACTTCTGCGCACATAGGAACATTGGTTAGCAAAGAGGTCCGGAGACAAGATTGCGTGTTATGAAAACTAGTCATGCTCCAGCCTGATGTGGTGGACAGCAGTTGGACTTAGATGTCAGATAGACTCCAGGGGCAAATCCCAAGGCTGTTGTTTAAGAACTGTGTGACCTTAGACAATATGCTCAACAAGGATACAAGAGTACTTGCTGTTCTCTTGCGCAATATATTTAACTTAGCAGATAAGCAGTCCTCAACAGTTGCAACCATACCTCCCCTAATATCTGTATTGTCTGTTTCCTTCCTGTCTGTCCAGAGGGCAGTGATTCCCAGTCAAGATTTTGCCGCATCCTCAGGAATATCCTTGGTTGTTTTAAAATTTGTCTTAAGAGTCTCAAAATTCTTTTAGTAAAAGTTGTTTAGTTCCTTTCACTTAAAAAAGTAATTCTATTTGTGTAGCTCTTTAGGAGAAGGAAAGCATGAAATCAAATAATCAGAATTAAACAAAGAAAATGGGTTGTTATAGGCTGAATTGTGTTGCTCTCAAAATTCATATGTGGAAACCCTAACCCCTGGTACCTCAGACTATGGCTGTATTTGCAGACAGGGCCTTCAAAGAAGAAAGACTAAATAAGGTCCTATGGTGGGCCCTAATCCAAGGTGACCTGTGTCCTTTAAAGAACAGGAAGAAACACCAGGGGGCTGTGCACTGAGGGACAATCATGTGAAGAGGCAGTAAGAGGATGGCCATCTGAAAGCCGAGGACAGAGGCCTCAGAGGACACCAATTCTGCTGGCACCTTGACCTTGGACTTACAGCCTCAAGAACAGTGAGAAAATACGTTTTTGTTGTTTACGCCACCCAGTCTGTGGTATTTCGTTACGGAAGCCCTAGCAAACTGTTGAAAGACAAATCAAATCACCAATCGAAAGACAAAAACTTTCAGATTGCATTTTAAAAGAGATCCAACAATACAATGTCTACAAGGGCCCTACCAAACCTGGGTGTCCAGTACAAACCAATTCACTTCCCTACCATTACAGGGACAGGACCAAATGGCATCACACATGGGAGAATGTTATACAAACTGCATAGTATCATCCACATGGGAGGTCTACTGGGGATCATTTTTATTTCTTTAACCAATAGTTAAATAGCACTTACAATGTAATGCTTATATGTGCCAGTCACTGTTCTAAGCACTTAGAAATGTTAACTTAGTCAATCCCCACAACAGCCTTGAGAGAAGTTCTATTCTCAGGCCATTTTTACTGATGGGGAAACTGGTGAGGAGAGCTCAAGCATTTCCCAAGGTCACATGGCTAGCAAAAGGCAGAGCTGGGATTCTAACCAAGGCCAGCAGGCTCCCAGAGTCTGTGTCCCACCCACGATCTGCTGCCCTTGACTATATGGCTGCTATTATCCTCATGTACTCAGAGCCATTTCAGTTCCTGGCACTCCCTCCCTCTACCTCCACCACCGCCAGAAGGTCTCCACGAGCAGAAACGTGACCACTGGATACAGCTATCTGAGTCCTAAGGGGAGGTTTGAAAGGGAAGGTCACTTCTTCAAGGAAGGTCTTCTCCTCACCCTTTGCTGTCCTCCAGGCACTGCAAAGCAACCTGCAAGGAGAAACTCTGAGCCTGCACCACTGCCCGCAGATGTGCTGCCATGACACCACAGCATCATGGGCGGCCTGGGCGGCAGTCAGAGGTGGGGGGGCACCTGGTGAACCTGCCAGGCCTGACTCTTCCCTTCTCAGCCAGAGCTCAGCTTCAAGAAACTGACAGAGGCCTCCCAACACCTGAACCACAACCGAAAAGCAGAGCATTTGTCACAGGTGGCAAGATCACTGCTTCCTATGCTGCCAAAGACTGTTTCCCCAGGTCTCCTCCATTCAGCATTCCTGCAGGAAGGGCAGAATGGCAATGCAGGTCATCATTCCACCTGTCACCGCCTCTGCGCAAAGATGTGAGCCCCACACACAAGGCTTTATAGCTGCAAGAAGAGGAACAAAATCAAGAAGAGGATTGGGGACGAACAATTGAAAATGGGAATGGAGACAGAATTGGGCTTCTTTCTTTCATTCATTCATTCATTCTGCAAAGAGTTATTGAGTCTCTGGGCCAGGCCCTCATCTCAACACTTTGGACACGGCAGTTAACATAGTCTTTGCCTTCTTAGAGTTTATATTCTTAAATAAATAAGGGAATTTCAGATAGTGATAAGTACCGTGAAGAAAATAAAGCAGAGCACTGAGACAGAGAGTAACTGTAGAGGTGGGAGGTGCTACTTTATTGAGGGAGGCGGCCATTTGAGGGCCTTAGGTGAGGAGTGTGCCAGGCAGAGGGAAATGCAAGTAGGAAAACACCAGAGTGGAAGAGCGAGGTGTGTTACACTGGATTTGGAGGAACCAGGAGAGACTATGGTTAGTGTAACTCTAGTTTAATGAACAAGGGGAAAGTCACAGGCGATAAGAGCAAACATCCATTCATAGAAGGCCTCGAAGGCCTTTTGGCAGGTACATATTCGCCACTTGGCAAATTATTTTCTTGAAAAATAAGAGAAAACTGTTGTCCTCAACCCTCAAGCCAGTGTGGCAGAGTGGAGAGAATTCCAAATTGGGCGTCAGGAGAACTCAAGTTACCTGATTAGATCAGTTAACTTCTTTGAGCCTTCCTTTCCTCATCAGTAAAGTGAGAAAATGACACCTACTTTAAGAATTTTGGTGAGAATTAAATGCAACCATGTACATAAAAGTACCACCATGTTGTTTGGCACATTAGGTGCTCAAAAACTGGGAGCTACAATAATGAGATACGCTACACAGCTATTAGAATGGCCAAAATCCAAAACACTGACAACACCAAGTGCTGGTGAGGACGTGCAGCAACAGGAACTCTCATCCTTTGCTGGTGGGAATGCAATTAATGAGAGTATGACCACTTTGGAAGACAGTTGATGGTTTCTTACAAAACTAAACATACTCTTACCATATGATCCAGCAATCGTGTTCCTTGGTTTTTACCCAAAGTAGTTGATAACTTACATCCACACAAAAAAACCAGCACACGGATGTTTCTAGCAGCTTTATTCATAATTGCCAAAACCTAGAAGCAACCAAGATGTCCTTCAGTAGGTGAATGATAAACTGTGGTACATCCAGACAATGGAATATTATTCAGTGCTAAAAAGAAATGAGCTATCAAGCCATGAAAAGACTTGGAGGAAACATAAATGCATATTACTAAGTGAAAGAAGCCAATCCAAAAAGGCTACATACTGTATGATTTCAACTATATGACACTCTGGAAAACGTAAAACTATGTAGACAATAAAAAGATCAGTGGTTGCCAGGGTTGGAGGGAGGGAGGGATGAATAGGTGGAGCTCAGAGGATTTGCAGGGCAGTGAAACTACTCTGCATGATACTACAATGACCGATACGTGTCATTGTACATTTGTCCAAACGCAGAGAATGCACAACACCCAGAGTGAACCCTAATGTAAACTATAGTCTTTCGGTGATTATGATGCACCAGTGGTGGTTCCTCAACATAACACATGTACCACTCTGTTGGGAGATGTTGACGATGGGGGAGGCTATGCCTGTGTGGGGGCAGGGGGTAATGTGGGAACTCTGTACCTTCCTCTCAATTTTGCGGTGGACCTAAAACTGCTCTAAAAAAATAAAATCTTAAAAAAAAAAAAACTGGTGTTAATGATACTTCTAGCCTGGGCATTATGGGACCTTCAGCAAGTTACATAAGGAACAGGGACAATGATCATTTGTTGAGTATCCACATGTGGCAGGCCCGGCACTGGGCATTGTTCACAGGTTATATCTGTGCCCCGTTTGTGCAGTGATGAGGAGGACCAGGAGATACCCAAGACCCCTCCAGTTTGGGCGTCTACCATTAAGAGGGCCTGTGCTGAGACCACCAAGCAGGGGGGACCAAGATCATTCCAAGGACAAGAGCAGCAGCAGAGAGGGCCTGAGGCACAGGGTCCTACAAGAGTTTCCGAGAAATCCTCAGCCCCCTCAGAGACTTCCAGAGACTCTTGGAGCACAGCCCTATGTCGTGATGCAACAGCCACATTCTGAACTGAGACGTGCTTGGTCTAATAATATGGTGCTCCAGGAACTGACTTTTCCATTTCCCTCTCGAAGTTTCTGTTCCACACCCCACCTCCCACCCACGATGCCGCTCCTGATGCCCTGATCAAACCACCTCTACTAGTGCTCAGAATTTTCAGCGGCCATCTTGCCAGTGTCTTTGGTCTTTGCATTATAACTGGATGGCAAAGACCTGTGGGAATTAGCACCGTGAGTGCCCACCCCACCCCCGCACTGTCACCTCTACTCTATACACATAGATTTTTACCCCAGAGGAAGCAGCCAGAGCGAACATCAGTGGTGAGCTTGTTGATAAGGACAGTAAGCAACCTGAGAGCTGAACATGGAAGGAGTCCTCTTTAGCACCAGTTCCACCTAGTGCCATCCACCTGATATCAAAAACGAGTCTTTCATGGACTTCCTACCTGTGCGGGATCTAGGAAGACCGTGCCATGGCCGGGAGGGGCACGGTCAGTGACCTGACCTTTCAGAGTGCTTGGGACGATCAATAAGTTCTTATAAAGTCATTTCTTTGATTTTCCCACAGATTGGGAGGTGGGCTGATTCTCAGGCCTTACCTAGGACAGGAAGCTTTTCTCGTATTTTCGACAGTAACTAGTAATGGTCATAGTTATTTTCTGAACACCTGGCATGGCTCAAGCCCGGTATGTGTTTAATTCTCACACATATTATTCTCATTGAAGTGTCACAACAATCGTGGTTTGTAGATGAGGAACCCAAGACTGAGAAGTGAAATATCCTGTCCAAGGTCATCAGGCAAATAAATGTCGGAGCAGGAATAGGAACCCGGGCCTGTCCGCTTCCAAAGCCCGAATCTTTTTCTGCTGTGTGCCTGCTGCCTCGCAAAGTACAATGCAAAGCCTTCCCCAGGGCTGTCCCCAACAGAGCTGGGCCTGCTCCCCAAGGGTCTGCAGAGGCTGCAAGCAGCAAAGGCCAAGGAGGAGAAGCAGGCAGAGGCCGAGCTGGCCCTTCGGGGAAGTCTCATGTTACCTCCCTCTTGGGAATGTGCCTCAAGCTGGAGGTGCCCCTGGAACTGAGAAACAGAGACCATCTTTACCTTCCTCCCCATGCAAAATACTTCCTTGTTTGTGAAAACAGTTTTATCCACTCAGCCCTATTCTAGTTAGCCTGCATTCTGTCTTTGTTTTTCCTGCTTGAGGCAAGGCCCCGTGGGAGTCCCTCGAGCTTTCTCACGGAGAAATCGCCTTCCCTCCTCCCGGTGGTCCCTTTCCTATCTCCAGCAGGAAGTCTCCAGGCTCCATTTCCGTGGGAAGCCTGGGGAGGGCAGGAGGCAGAGTCCTTCCCTCGTTCTGCTCTCCCCAAAGCCTGGGAAAGCGAATATTTTCCTCCTGAGCCCCAGGGCTTCTCTCCTGCTCTTCCTTTCCCCAGCCTTCACAAAAGAGGCTGCAGGTGAAGGTTTTTCCATTTAATTTCATTTTTCATCATTTTTACCCCTTTTGGATGGTTCACATCTGAGGGTCTCGGTGGATTAACTGGCCAATCAGATTTCATTATGAGCCCAAGTAGCTCTTATCATTAAACCTGTAATTTATTTCTTCTCTGTTTCATAAAATGTGAAATATTACCATTCTCCGGGAGCTTGAAGAGAGCAGAGATGCTCCATTAAGTCCAACACTGCTCCTCCATAAGAGGCCGTAATTATATGCGGATTTTTTTCTAACAGCCAAGTTTCTACTTGCAGATGCTAACAAAAGAAATAAGCTTTTAATCCAAACATAATTAATATGAATTACCTCCCCAGTACACCCTGGCTTTGCACCATTAAACTTAATTTTTGTTTTGCATGATAATTGTGTTATCATTACCGTTTATAGGAGAACTCAGGGACCCTCACTTTGTTTTCAGTCAAGACCAAGGGGACTGGAAATGACTTCCCTCGCCTCTGCCAGGCAGAAGCCCGGGCTCGGCCTTCCTGACCTGTCCGCCCCAGCCCCTGTGGCTTAGGGAGGCCAGAGACCTCTCTCCCACAGAAGAAGGAAAGCGATTCCTGCTTATCCAGTGGAGGATTTGCCACCCAGGAGACAGGCTCAGCCAGGGCAGCTGCCTAATCATGACCGTCATCACCATCACCATCATCATCATCATCATCATTACCATAATTGTTATTATTGTTCCTAACAGTAATGAGTACCACAAAATTTTTTGCAGCATGCTTCAGCTACTCTACTACTGGTTATTTCTCCCAACTATCTGGGGATCCTAGACTCTGAATTACTTAAGCAAAGGCCCAGAAAATCTTAGATTGAGCACCAAAGCCCTGGGTTTCGTTCAAGCTCCCGATCAAGACTGTGTTCAAGACTGTTTTCCTCTCTCTCCTCTGTGTGCCTCAGTCTCCCTCTTTACCTCCCACTCTGCTTTATAAGGAAGATTCATATTTTTATCAATCTGGGAAGGAAACTGATACCTTTGGAGGTAGGCACTACATTTATATATTGGCATTCCTTCATTACACAAAGAGTTATTAAATGAACTACTGTGGTCTACTATGGACCACACCCAAATGTTTTCAAAAAGGAGATGAATTAAATAACAACACAAAACAACAATACCAAAGACTGCAAATGCAGCATCTGCCAGTGTGAGCATTAGTGGTCAAAGAGATTGCACAAGCGTTCAGAGAAGACGGAGTGTAGGAACAAGAGCTCGGGCTGGACTTTGAAGGCTGGGCAGGACTTGTAGAGGTGACGTCACAGAGCAGAAGGGAGTGGAGAAGGGCGAGCACAGGCCTGGAGGAAGGAACACACAGAGCGTGGACTGGGAGAGTGAGAAATCAAACTACATGAGGCACGCTGTCCCTGGAGACGAGCAGTGGGAGACAGGCTGGAAAGGTCATGAGGAGTCAGCATGTAGAGAGTTCTGAATACTAGACCAGGTAAGAGGAGGACACGGAATAATTTTCTAATGAGGAGGGGGTGGCTGACTGGAAGTGGCGTCTTCAGATGGTCAGTCTAGGAGCACCCGTCGGACACTTAGACAAGGGAGAAACTGAGGCCAGCGAGACCAGGGAACAGTGAGCAGTGATAAGGGACTCAACTTGGTTGGGACATGGGGAAGAACGGGGAAGAAATACCCAAAAGAGAATCCATGGAACTTGGTAAGAGAAATGAGACCGAGGACAGACGATGGAAGACATGGAAAATCCCATTATCTAACAGAAATTATCCCTCCAGGTCTACCACAGAGCCGTCAAAACAGAACACACCGTGCCTGGCACAGAGCAAGCACACGTGACTACTGGCTTTCAGTAAGTACTATTAGTATTAGGAGTTTATCCCATTTTATCCTCCCAGTGTCCCTGTGGAATTGCGCAGGGTAGCTCTGTTACGGGGCTAGGCAAGGAAAATCACTAAGAGATTAAGGAATTACCAAAAGGTGATTTTTTTCCCAGTGGCCAAGTAACAATTATTCTTCAGACTCTTCCCCCAACCATATTGTCAAAAAAAAATCATGATGATAATAATAAGGAGCACCCAGGCCAGGCCCCCAAATCAGTGATGAGCTAAGAGTATTCTTTTTTTTTTTTTATTGAGTTAATGATAGGTTACAATATTGTGAAATTTCAGTTGTACATTAACGTTTGTCATTCGTGTTGTAGGTGCACCACTTCACCCTTTGTGCCCACCCCCCACCCCACCTTTCCCCTGGTATCCACTAAACTGTTCTTAGTCCACGTTTTTAAATTCCTCATATGAGTGGAGTCATACAGAGGTTATCCTTCTCTAGCTGGCTTATTTCACTTAACATAATTCCCTCAAGGTCCATCCATGTTATTGCAAATGGAATGATTTTGTTCTGTTTTGCAGCTGAGTAGTATTCCATTGTGTATATATACCACATCTTCTTTATCCATTCGTCTGTTGATGGGCACTTAGGTTGCTTCCGTGTCTTGGCTATTGTAAATAATGCTGCAATGAACATTGGGGTACATAGGACTTTTGGGATTGCTGACTTCAAGCTCTTTGGATAAATACCCAGTAGTGGGATGGCTGGATCGTATGGTAGTTCTATTTTTAATTTTTTGAGGAATCTCCATACTGTTTTCCATAGTGGCTGCACCAGTTTGCATTCCCACCAGCAGTGTATGAGGGTTCCTTTTTCTCCACAACCTCTCCAACATTTGCTACTATTAGTTTTAGATATTTTTATCATTCTAATGGGTGTAAGGTGATATCTTAGTGTAGTTTTGATTTGCATTTCCCTGATGATCAGCGATGATGAGCATCTTTTCATGTGCCTATTGGCCATCCATATATCTTCTTTGGAGAAATGTCTGATCATGTCTCCAGCCCATTTTTTGATTGGGTTGTTTGATTTTTTGTTGTTGAGTTGTGAGAGTTCTTTATATATTATGGATATTAAGCCTTTGTCAGATATATGACTTGCAAATATTTTTTCCCAGTTAGTGGGTTGATTTTTTGTTTCAATCCTCTTTTCATTTGCCTTGAAGAAGCTCTTTAGTCTGATGAAGTCCCATTTGTTTATTCTTTCTATTGTTTCCCTTCTCTGAGAAGGCATGGTGTCCGAAAAGATCCTTTAAATACTGATGTCAAAGAGTGTACCGCCTACATTTTCTTCTAGAAGTCTTATGATTTCAGGTCTCACCTTTAGGTCTTTGATCCCTTTTGAGTTTATTTTAGTGAATGGTGAAAAAAAATGGTCAATTTTCATTCTTTTACATGTGGCTTTCCAGTTTTCCCAGCACCATTTGTTGAAAAGACTTTCTTTTCTCCATTGTATGCCCTCAGCTCCTTTGTCGAAGATAAGCTGTCCATAGATGTGTGGTTTTATTTCTGGGCTTTCAATTCTGTTCCATTGATCTGTGCACCTGTTTTTGTACCAGTACCATACTGTTTTGATTACTGTAACTTTGTAGTATGTTTTGAAGTCAGGGATTGTGATGCCTCCCGTTTTGTTCTTTTTTCTCAGGATTGCTTTAGAAAGTCAGGGTCTTTTGCTGCCCCATGTGAATTTTAGGATTCTTTGTTCTAATTCTGTAAAGAATATCATTGGGATTCTGATTGGGATCGCGCTGAATCTGTAGATTGCTTTAGGTAGAATGGACATTTTAACTATGTTTATTCTTCCAATCCATGTACATGGAATGTCTTTCCATCTCCTTATGTCGTCATCCAATTCTCTCAGAAAGGCCTTGTAATTTTCATTATATAGGTCCTTCACTTCCTTAGTTAAATTTACCCCAAGGTATTTTATTCTTTTTGTTGCGATTGTGAATGGTATTGTGTTCTTGAGTTCTTTTTCTGTTAGTTCGTTATTAGAGTATAGAAATGCTACTGATTTATGCAAATTGATTTTGTACCCTGCAACTTTGCTGTAGTTGTTGATTACTTCTAAGAGTTTTCCAATGGATTCTTTGGGGTTTTCTATATATAAGATCATGTTGTCTGCAAACAGCGAGAGTTTCACTTCTTCCCTCCCTATTTGGATTCCTTTTATTCCTTTTTCTTGCCTGATTGCTCTGGCCAGGACCTCCAGTACTATGTTAAATAAGAGTGGTGATAGAGGGCATCCTTGTCTCATTCCTGTTTTCAGGGGGATGGCATTCAGTTTTTGCCCATTGAGAATGATATTGGCTGTGGGTTTGTCATATATGGCCTTTACTATGTTGAGGTAGTTTCCTTCTATGCCCATTTTGTTCAAAGTTTTATCATAAATGGCTGTTGGATCTTGTCAAATGCCTTCTCTGCATCTTTTGAGATGATCATGTGGTTTTCATTCCTCAGTTTGTTGATGTGGTCTATGGTGTATCACGTTGATTGATTTGCGGATGTTGAACCATCCCTGTGTCCCTGGTATGAATCCCACCTGATCATGATGTATGATCCTTTTGATGAATTGCTGAATTCTGGTTGCCAAAATTTTGTTTAGAATTTTTGCATCTATGTTCATCAGTGATATTGGCCTGTAGTTCTCTTTTTTCGTGGTGTCCTTGTCAGGTTTTGGTATCAGCGTGATGTTGGCCTCATAGAATGTGTTAGGAAGTGTTCCATCTTCCCTAATTTTTTGGAATAGCTTGAAAAGGATAGGTATTAAATCCTCTCTCAAAGTTTGGTAGAATTCCCCAGGAAAGCCATCTGGTCCTGGGGTTTTATTCTTTGCGATGTTTTTGATTGCTGTTTCAATCTCTTTCCTTGTGATTGGTCTGTTCAAATTGTCTGCCTCTTCTTGAGAGAGCTTTGGGAGATTGTAGGAGTCCAAGAATTTATCCACTTCCTCTAGGTTATCCATTCTGTTGGCATATAGTTTTTCGTAGTATTCTCTTATAATCCGTTGTATTTCTGCAGTCTGTTGTTATTTCTCCTCTTTCATTTCTGATTTTGTTTATTTGAGCTTTCTCCCTTTTTTCTTTGTAAGTCTGGCTAGGGGTTTGTCGATTTTATTTATCTTCTCAAAAAAACAGCTCTTTGTTTCATTGATCCTTTCTACTGCCTTTTTCATTTCAATAGTATTTATTTCTGCTCTGATTTTTATTATTTCTCTCCTTCTGCTGACTTTGGGCTTCATTTGTTCTTTTTTCTCTAGTTCAGTTAGGTGTAGTTTAAGATTGCTTATTTGGGATTTTTCTTGTTTGTTTAAGATGTGCCTGTATTGCGATGAATTTTCCTCTTAATACAGCTTTTGCTGTATCCCATACAAGTTGGTATGGCATGTTATCATTTTCATTTGTTTCCAGGTATTTTTTGATTTAGCTAAGAGTATTCTTGAACACAGAAGCTATGCCACTAAATGTAGCTGTTTGTTCTCAACACACTTTCTCTTCTCTGGGGCAGTGGACTGGGGAGTTGAAATACTTACCATTCCTCAAGACACTGGATCACGGGAGCTGGAGGATACTGCTGAAGCCCCTGTACTGTGATACTGACCCCATTTTTCTTGTCAATCTAGCCACCAACCATTTGGCTAATGTACTGCTGGCAGAGAAGTTTTACTCTGTGGAAGACCTTTCTGTGAAAGCCAGACAAGGAGCTGGAAATAGGGAACAAATTTTAAATTAATACAGAGGTTGATTTGACAAACTGGGAACTTGGTCTAAAACAGGCCAAATGAAGTTCAGTGGTAATCAGTGTAAAAGTCTTAAACCTATGAGAAGGAAAAGAAAAAACGATACTATCAAATAAGTGAGTAAGAATAAAAAAGTGGAAAAAGTGTGCAATAATAAAATTGAATGGGAAGAGACCAGCAAATGCAGAGTGAACAAGGTGAATGTGTATTAGAAGAAAAAGTGTAATGCTTTGCTGTGTGGTAGGATCACACCCGCGTGTGTTGTGTGTCTTGAGAACAGAAGGCATGATGGTAGAATGAGAAAATATGGATAAAACAACGTAGGTCCACAAGCAACCCTCTCATGAGAAGCAGAAGTCAGCCCCAACTGGGCACTGCATCCCATTTGGAGAAGTGACATACAGGGTTAGAGAGCAGGACCTATGGACAGACTTCAGGCTCAGAATTATTTAGTCCAGAGTGGAAAAGTCTAGGAAGAAGGAGACGAGTGGGACTAAGTTGATGTAACAACAGGCTTCAAGCCAATGGGAGGCTCTTTCTCTTGGAGACCAGTGCCCAGCTGGTCCTCTCCATGCTCTCTGATGAGAAAGAGCAAGGAACGGGTTTTGCCTGAACTGGAGCAAGGACATGCCAACCCCAAATTTGTCTCCTTGGAATCGTTGGCTTTAAAATCTGTGTACAACAGGTTTCTTTTCTCCTGTTTCTTTACCTTACCTTCCTCTGTCTCTCACATCCACGGTGACGCTGGATTCTAGATGGCAACTTGCGTCAGCTGCACTCTCCTGACACCTGATATCCAAACACAGCAGTGAACAGAGAAGGGAAGTGACCTCGAATGGTCATGCAGCCGTCCCTCTGCCTCTGGGCATCTCGACTGTTTGGACCACGTCCCTAACCTTAGTCTATACTTCCATCTGGGCTTCACAACCCATCCGCAGTGTAATCTGGTCCAAAAACATCAGCATGGAAGACATATAATCATGGGTTAACAGCTTTGTAAAGAAAAATGAAAACATAAAAGGTGGTTGGATGGAAGATATAATCGAAGAAGGATACAGGATACCTCCTGGAGTCCATCAGAAGAGCTACAGAAGCCAGGCTAGCTCCTGGGCCCTTGGGGACCAGAACTGGGCACTCATCCTCCCCCTTCGCCTCTTGTCTGTACCTTCCCTGCCTTCACATAGTTGAGGATATGGCCAGAGGAAGTGAAAGGCCCATGCAGTTTCAACCTGCCGACCCAGGAGGAACCGGCCCCACCACTGTCACAGGCAGGAATGGTTCAGTGTCTAAGTTCAACCAGCAGCCGTAAAATCTGTCTATTGATACAGTGTTATCACTGGTCCCTCAGCAGGAGGCAGGTCTGGCTATTGATGAAGAATCCTCTGGAGAAAGAGGGTTTGGAACCCAGAGGAACCTCTCTGTGGCTTAGTTTACTTGTCTGTAAAATGGGGACAATTGTAGTACCTACCTTGTGGAGTTGCTGTCAGGATTAAATAAGGTAACGTGTACAGTGCTCCGAATCATGCCTGGCACACCTTTAACAATTAGGTAGGTGTTTACTACCTTTTTAAAGACTGTTTCATTCTAGCTATAACGAACTAAGTGAATCCCAAATACACATTCACACTGAAATTGTCACCATGCTATAATAAATACCAGCCATCAGATCCTTTACTTACCAAATATCCTACTGGATTATATGGACATTTTATCGACTAGGCAGAAAGCACAAATTCTGAATCTTACATGTTATAAACTCCAGAAAGACACAAATTTGCTTCGAGAGAGGACTTTATAAAATTCTTTAATTAAATAATATATGCACACTGAAGAATCTCTGGCAAATACACACAAAAAAAAACAAGATCAAAAAAAAATCTTTCACAGTCATTGCTACTCATGGTCCCTACTTGCATTTTGCCATTTTTTTCTTCCAGACCTTTCTTTATTCTGATGGACATTTTAATGTAATTATAACCGTTCAGTGTGTCACCATTTCCCAAAACCGTGTTCTGCAGAACACTAATGCTTGAGGATGGTAATAGATGTTGGTTGGATAAAGGACTCCAGGGAGAAATAAGTTCAAGAAGCAGTAGGTTAAACCACAGAACTTCTCAGAACCTTCAGCGTTGATGTACATTGTGAAGTCCTGAGAGGGCATATGATAGCAAGCATTTCCCAAATATATTTGACAAGGGAATAGTATTCCAAAACACACTTTAGAAAAATGCCACTCTACAATTTTGTATTCTGCTTATCAAAAGCATGTCCATATTTTTCATAAATTTTCTTCATATCGTTTTAAATCACTGTGTAATAATCTACTAAGAAGACATGCCATAGATTACTTAACCATTCTGCTACAGTTAGACATTTAGATCATAATCAACTTTTTGCTAATATAAATAAAGCTACAACTAACATCCTTTTGCATCATAGGTTTAAAAAAAATGAAAATGAATTTAGGATTAATTTCTTAGAACAGATTCCCAGAAGGAGAATTACTGGGTCAAAGGGTATTAATGTTTTAAGTTCATGGTACATGGTGCCAATTTGTTTTTCAACAAGTCTGTATCCATTTTCACTACACAGCAGCATGTGGCAGTGCCCACACACCACACCCAGAGCAAGACGATTGGGCCAAAAGGCTAAAAGCGGGGCTGCTGACGGCTCCTTTCATCAGCCTTCATTAGCACCACCTCTGGTGACAGCCTTTGCAGCTGTCAGATCTGCTGCCAGCCCCTCTACTCTCTTTCTCCCACTTCCCTCTCTCCCAGTTCCTCAAACACGCCCTCCTTAGTGGCTCCAGTATGCTGTTTTTGAACTAATTGCACAGAGGAAAGCCCACACCAGTGCCCACTGCCGCTAACACTAGGGGGCACAAAAGAGGTTCTGCTCCCAGCAGGGTGCTGGTAAATGTTTAACAACCAGCTCCCCCCAGGCAAAAAATCCCTGATTTGTAGCATTTGCCACTTTCTGCAGTGTAAATACTCTCACCATGGTTGATCTCAGGCTAACAACCTACCAACAAAATGTCACTGAACTTGGAGTTGGGAAGAGATGTGCACCACAGGCTCTCATGAGCCAGTAGCGGCTGGCTCCAGACACCACTGCCCAGCCACAGCTGCCAGCCCACTGAATTTTTCTCTTCACTTCTCCCTCCATGACTCCCTGCCCCTGTCTGGATTCTCCTCCACATCCAACCACACTCAGGATCCAGGATACCAGGCAGGTCAGCCCCTGGTGCTCACATAGCCCCTGAGCTGTAGTACTGTCTATATTCAGCCTATACTGGAGCTGCAGTGTGATTCACCATAGAGATCCACGGGATTCAATTGCCAAGGAGCCCAGCTCATAGAAACCTTAACCCTATGCCATCAACTCAGGCTCACCCCACTGTGCAGCTCTGCCCCCACCCTCATTCTCTCTGCTCTGGCACTAAGTCTTGAACTATCTTGCCTCATGCCCCTCTTCCCTGACAGCTCCTTACCTCCCACTCCACTTCAATATTAACCAAGCTCCTGAACTCCTTCTATGCCCCCAGTTTCCCACCCAATAGTTACTCCATGGATCTAATGACAAATTCAATTTCCGCATGCATGAACCAAATTGGACGAGATTTTTAAATCTTTTTCTCTTTCTGGTTATGCAGAAACTCTCTTTGCCAACCCCATCCCCATGAACATGCGCACACCTAGTGAGCATTGAACAGTCCGTACACCACGAGAAGGCCCTGGTACCCTGCCAGTCCTCCACCCACAGGACCAGACACTGTCCAGTATATCCTCAGCTGAGTATGATCAGAGAGCCTCAACTTCCAGGCTTGAGGTCATCAGACTTCCAAACTGATCTCTTAATTGGAACATCTTGCTGTGTGTTCCATCCATCTGACTACAGAACCCATGATGTATATCCCAAAAATTACAAGGGAAATCACTTAGTCCCCTTGGGAAACTCCAGCTGCCACCCACATCATGCCATGAGGGACAAGTGGAGTCTGCCATTTCTAATGTCAGGAGCCTCAACAAGAAAACACTCTCCCCACTACCACACACTATGTCCTCCTAGATAAGGTTTGCCCATCCCCACTGCCTACTCTCCCTCCCATAGTCCATATGAACAACCTTCTTGTTCTCATGTGTCAGCCTCGGTTAGGCTGAATAAGCTGTGATTGAGAAGAAGAAGGCAAAAGTGAAAAACACAAGGTAAAAGGAGAACAGAAAAGGAAAAAACTATGGCAAAATGGAAAGGCACAGTAGAAGGTACCAGGTATGACAGAATGCATTATGTTCTCCAACATTCCACTGGGATTTCCAGACCTTAGAAAACATAAATGATGGCTTCTACCTACAAACAAAGAAATGGATGAACTAATTTTAAGATCCCTACCAGGATCCACATTCCAGCTAAGTGCATTGTTACCCCACCCACACATGTGTATGAAATAGTTAACAATAATATCCCTGAGTGGAAGCAGGGAGGGTGCCTAACAGTGTTACAAGGAAGCATATGGATCCCCATATTTTTTACCAAAGGCAATCTATTCTAAGCTTGGACTCAATCTGGAAGTTACTCTTCCCCTAAAATGAGTCAAGCTCAAACCCCTTCACCTATCACAGTGTAGGGCACTATGCTGAAGCCGGCAGCACCAGGCAGGGAGTAGGCAGTGAGAAACAGAGAGCCAGGATCGTTCAAATAGAAACCTCATGGAAAGTAGGGCTAGCAGTTGGCATTTGGCCAATCATATCAGAGGAAGAACCCTTCCTAAGGAGCATCACTGGTAAAGATTCCTTACTTCAGGGAGCCAGGAGGAACTGCATGAACAGAGACGGATGAATTTCTGCAGTTAGTAATGAGGACCTTGATACGAGAAACACATATCCCAACACAAACCACTGCGGAACAAGGACAGCACAGAGCACAGCGGGAGAAAAAAGTTGCACAAGCTGGAAGGAGAAGAATAGAGAGTAAATCATAATAAAAACTATCCCCTCCTCTCTGTCCCCAGCCACACATGGTTTGGTTAATTCTTTAATGAGGATGGATTGTAATTAATATCAGAACTACACAGTATAATTATTGCATATAATTATGCTTGAGCTAACTGTGGAGTAAATCATATATAGTTTGCATTCTATAGTGTGAGTTTTCAATTAATCTTTTCTGGGGCGTGGAGGATGCTTCATCAACCCCTTCATTAAAGAACATCTCCAGAAATACACATACATCAGGTGGATCTGTAGATATTACGTTCAAGACTATGATGCTCAGAATTGCCACACCCAGCAGCTGCATCCCTTAGAGACTTCTGCCTTAAATAGACTTATTCCCACCCAGTAGTCCAGCCCAGACAACAGGCAGCTGACTAGCTGATCCAGAACCTGCCTCAGAATTAAGGCCACCTCTTGGTCCTCGGGTTGCTGGGGCCCCGTGTGGGCCTGTGGGCTGTTTCTGTGGGGCCATGCTCCCTCATCTCTAGCGGCTGCATGTCCTTCACTTGTGTCTCGTCCCACTTTCTTCACCACATCTACTGGGACCTGAAACTTTCCACTCCCTTCCTGGTTCTCCGAGAGCAATCCACAGACCACTGATGGTCGTAAGTTCAACAGAGGAAGGATCACAGACCTCCAACTGCTCCAAGACGCAAATTATATGTGGTTAATGGAACTTGGACTTCTATGATACAGACTGTGGTGTGTGTGCATGAGTGCTTGCGAGAGAGAGAGAGATCTGGTAGGTGGTCTACAGGGAAATCCAAGACGATTTGGGGTTGGGGGAAGGGCTGGCCAAATTGCAGGCGCCATTCTCCCTTGCCTCCCGTTTCTTACAGGGAGGTGTTTCTTACAGGGCCTTTGTCACTGTCTTGGAAGAGCGCTCATTCAACCAGGTGCTGCTTTCATTCCTGACGCCACCCTTCTCTCACGGCAACACCCTATTCTCCAGAGTGGCTGGCAGAATCCTTTCCAGGGGCATAGGGCTTTATTTCATGTGAGGAGACTTTTAAAGCAAATTAATGAATTAATTTAGGAGAGACCTCTAACTCTCCCTTATTAACTCAATTTCCCTGACTCTTTCCCTCTTTGCTCTCTAAAATCCTTCTCCCCTCCCCATCTATCAGACATTTCATCAATCGACCTTTTCCAGGCCCACGCCCTCTGCAGCTCATAAGTATCTACACAGCCAACCCCTGACCCTGCCCCCTCCAACATCATCACCCCCTAGAACAGGCTAAAGTTTAAACCCTTGAGCTCCTTCAAGAACCACCCAGGCAAGCAGCGCGGCCACCTCTGCAGGCAGAGTGCCTAGAGGACAAGCGGGGTGCATGGCATCCTGCGCATCCATCCTTCTTTCCCTTCCTAGCAGCCTCCAACCCCACTGCAAGGAACCTATGAGACCACCAGAAAGGACGGAACCACCCCTTTCTGCCCCTACCCCCAGCCTCCTGTCCCCTCAGTCAGCTTCCAAAGGCCACTCTTAGACAGAGTAAGTGACACTAAAAACAGCAGTCCCCCCCACCACACCCCCCGCCTGCCCACTGATAATAATGGGCCGAGACACTTTTATTATCATTATTAATTAGCACTTTCAAGCAATGGAATTAAATCAATATGGTGGACTGAAACTAATTTTAACAAGCCATTGAGATCAATCATTGGGACTTTTATCTACATAAATGCCACTAAACTCAGCTCGTTAGTGTAACATTAGCTGGAAAGAAAAAGAAGGGAGACTGGCGGGGTTTTAATTAGGAAGACATAAACCGAGCCACAATTTTTCTTCTTTGATTTGCTTTTAATCTCGTCTGCAAAGCTCTTCTGGTGCTGCCCAGGCTGATTTTCAGTCCCAGGCCACTTCAGCGGGAAGGGGAGGGGACTGAGCCAGGAGAAGAGAAGGGCAAGCAGCAGCAAGGAGCGCTCAGATGGTCCCTTTCCCAGGCCCACCTGGGAAACGGACTGGTCATCTCCCTGCCACCCCTAAGTCTGACCTCTCAGATTCCCCTACCCAGAGCTGGCCTCTGCTCCCTTTGTGTTCACATTCGTTTAGCGTTTATTTGTTTCTGCGTTATATTCAAATGATTTATGTTCATTGGTTCATTCAAGGAACAATAGATGAGCGTTAATATGTCCCAGGCACCCTGCTCACTGCTCTAAGAGAATTTAAAAACAATGAACAAGATGTGGTCCTACTCCAAGGAGTCTGCATTCGGGTCTTCTGTCTCTCCTAGACTGTCAGTCCCTGAAGGTACGGAGTATAGCTAATTTATCTGGGTGCCCCAGCCCACTGAACTCTATGCTCTGCACCTATCGGAGCCCAGAAAATGTTGGGGTGAGTGGTTAAGAACCCCACTTCTCTACCCACATGTTGCTCCGTTCTCTGCCTAGGCCCCTAGACCCAGCCACTCTACACCTTCCTGGGCTGGGCATTCCATGCGCACAGAGCCCCTTTCTAAACTCTACACCCTGCTCTGGCTCTCACTCACTCTAATGACGCCCTTCCATCCTTGTTCCCTGACAGGCTGTGGCTTGTTATCCTTCAAGACCTGGTTCTAAGGCCACATGTGAGTGGAGCTAGTTATCTGGCTGACTGGGCTCCCTGGCTGCTCATTCTACCTCTGTGACGGTTCTCCCCCCATGTTCCTGAATTCTTCTGTTGGGTCCTGCCTGCTCCTCCACTAAACCATGAGCACCCTGAGGGTGGGGACCAGGCTTCAGCAACCCTTCTATCCCTGATGCCTCCTACACTGCTTGGCACAGAGCTGGCACTAGATTCAGAATCGCAGGCAAGGATGGAGTCATCTACTTCATCAAGATCAGGATAAAACCACAACTCAGCATTTGGGGTTCACCCACAGCCTCTCCCTCAAAAGACTTCAGTATTTTCTCCCACTGCTTCCTGACACAACTTCTCTATTCTGATGTGCTTTGAACATTCTACCCCCTACATTTTTGCTCACTCTGCTGGCTCTTTTCCAAGGAATCTTGCCCTTCCAAAGCCTGCTCACCCTTCTGGGCTGTCTCAAGACTCATTCCCTTCATCCCATGCAGACTTTCCTAACACAGAAGCCTTCCTGATACAGGAACCTTCTCTGTTCTCCTCGTTTGGTCACCCATGTGGGCCTTATCACCAACTACCTTCCACTGCTAGATATATGTTGGACCCTGACTTTCCTATTGAGCTTGGAATAGAAATCGTCCCATGAAGCACCACCTCTAGGAAGCAAATAATTCCAGTGGAGCAGAGCTCCTGGATACAAATCCCGGCTCTGCCACACGTCACATTTGAGTCTCCCGTAAGTTACTAAACGCTGCTACATCTCAATTTCCTCACCTGGAGAATGGGAGCCAAACAGTACGTACCTATAGTTTCATAAAAATTAACTGCGATAATTCCTACAGAGAACTTAGCATTGTGCCTGGCACGTAGTAAGTGATCAACATATTTGTTATTATTGCCACCATTGCTATGATTATTACTATTATCAATTTGTTGTGCTCTGATTTCGTCCCCACCTAGCAAGCTATTGATTATAATTTGGCTTCCCTACAAGAAAAGACCCTGCTGACCAGTTAACATGAGAATCAGTCTATTTATCAGATATGTTTCTCATTGCAAATTAATAAATTGACCTTCTAGATTTTTATCTATCAGTTTCCTAGGAGTTAGGTTAGGGGAAATAAATCCGTAAGTCCAGTTCACTCCTGCATACATTAGCCATCAAATTTTGAGGCCGAGGTCCTAGGTCTCGGCAATCATACCATGATGCCACCAACTTGGAGCTGTCTGTGCAGCCAGCAAGGCTTCATGGGCTGTATCACCCTTTAGGCTCATTGTTTCACCCCTTTATGGATGGTACTTAAAATCTCCAAGCTTAACTTTCCTCACCTGCAAAACAGGGAAAACTTAGTCACACCTGCATCAGATGGGAGACTGTGAGGACTGGATGGGATAATGAATGGAAAGAACTAGACCCTTGCTTTGCACAACAATCGTTAGCTTTAAGAGCAATTCACAATCATTCCGCCTCACCACACTTTTTTCATTCTTATAACAACAATTTGAGCAATACTTTATATTTACTAGGTCCTTTCATATGCGTTCTTTTACTTCTCATTGACAACCATTCCTACCTAACAGAGAAGGAAACTGGGAACAAACAGATAAAGTCACTTTCTTAAGGTCACACGGTTTACAAAGTACCAAGCTGGGACTCAAACCCAGGTCTTCTCCCACAGTCTAGTGTCTTTTCTTTACAAAATATATGCCCATCTAATAAATATCAAACAAACAAACAAACAAAACCCTACTGTTTTGTTTAATTACACTTTAAAACTATTTTAAATTTCGCTGGTCTACTAATAAGACACCCTAGTGTGGACACAACTGGAAGGGACAGCAAGTAGAACATACAACTATGTACTGGAGGGCTTTGGGGAGAAGAAGAAGAAAAAAAGAAGATTGGCAATAGACATTAGCTCAGATACAAATGTTAAAAAAAAAAAAAAGGTACCCTAGTTTTGAAAAGCTCTGGATCAAAAAACTAATCCACTTGCTCCATGGTGACTGACAAATGTGGGCCAGGAGTCTGAAAGCTGACCAAATTTTCTACATCCTCTGGGCCTTTTTGCAGAACACCTTGCCCTGGGCGTGATCCATCACTACAGCACATCCTAAAGAACAGGAGGAGCCGGCTGTGTTGGGATGGGCCTCAGACAGCAAAGCAAAGCCGAGATGCTGCCTGCCTTTGTCCTAATGGCTGCTTGTCTGTTCTCATGTAGTGTGGCAAGTTCTCAAGTCAGAGAAGCTCAGAAAAAAACCAGTTTACTTCATAGTCACAGATCTGGTTGCCTGTTATGCTGTGAAGCAGCTAAAACTAGATAGTTTCCTTTCTGGAGATGCCCCACATCCGGCTCCCCCTAAAAACAGATGGTGGATGGCTGTAGGCCTTGAGGGTAGAATCTCTGAAACAGAGTGGCCTATGTTGCCTCCCATCGCTCCAGTGAGCTACCCATATGCTTAGGTCCATGGATGGCCCAGTCATTGCCTCGCGGTTCCAACTTTCGCCCCAATGCTCTATTTTGCCTTAGAAACTAGACGTTTCAAATGCCTTCAAGACTTCTTGAACCAAACTTATCACCATCCCCTCACCCCCACCATCTCCCTGCCCTATCAAAAATATCCTAACTTCCTCTTGTCTAACAAAGATCTCACCTTTCTCAGGGTCTCCCACACTCAAGACCCTGCAGTTGTTTTAAAGATTCTTTTGCTGTAACTTTTCAAACTCAAAGAGTACTGCGTGTAAGCGTGGACTAGGTACCAGGTGTAGACGTCGGTCATGGCCATTCTTATCTCAGCCTTGGAAATCTGCAGGAGTTTCCAAATTCGTCTCCCAAGTAATGGGGTCCTCCCTAGTCAATCCTTCTAAGTTAGAGGTCAGCAAACCTCTTCTGTAAAAAGCAAGATAGCAACTATTTTAGGCTTTGTGGGCCAAACAGTCCCTGTTGCAAATACTCAACTCTGCCTAGTGTAAAAGCAGTGTAAAAGCAGCCATAGCCAAATATAAATGAGTGGACATGGCTGTGTTCTAATAAAACTTTATTTACAAAACAGGTTGGATTTGGCCCATGGGCTACAGTTTGTCAACTCTTATTCTATATTGTTCTTGTATTAATCTTCCCTCAACACCACAGTTCTTATCATTTTTGTAGTGTTTTGCAGAAGAAGTATAATTAGGTCCAGAAATGAGACTTGAATTCTAGTCTTCTGCAGCAGACATTGTTGATGCCCTGCTTGGCTCCTTAGCCCACTTCTGAGTTTACCTACACCCTCAGGGGACAGTTCCCAGGAGCACTGATAGCTTCCCACCTGAGCCCACATCTCTCTGCTTCACTGCCTGAGGGCTTTCTCTAGTGCCCTAGAAGCTTGTTTAGCTTGTGTGCAAAGAAGGACAGAAATTCTGGGCATTTAAAACCCTCAAGAGCAACTCTCACCAATGGAGGATGTGAATTGGTGTATAAATATTACGTTTTCCCATCCCTTGAGAAGACAATTTTGAGGCATATTCTACATGGATCCATAGAAGGTCCCTGCAGGATTGAGATCAATAGACCACAGCAGAATCCCACTGATTAATGTATCTTCATTGGCTTTTCTCCCATTTCTGTCACATTTTCCCCACTCCTTCAGTCGCTTCCTAGGATCTATGTCTCTGGGTCTGAATTCAGGGTAACTAAACTGAGATGTCTTCTGACTCAACAGTCCAGGACTTTTTTTCACTTTAATTCCCTTCATAAGAGTCTAAAATGGCACTTTTACTTCTGGCAACATGGCAGACTGAGCATTCTAAAAATATCTTCTGATCTTAACACTTAGGTACTGGATAAATTACAGAAAACACACTTTTAAATGTATTTGTTTTCAAGAAAGTAAGGGAGGTCTCCAAGAGCCACATACTTACATACATACATGTATACACACACACACACACTTACGAAAACAAAGAGTAAACTGAAACAAGAAGGGTAAGTGATGCCCTGGGGGCAAATGTCAAAACCTAGAGTTTTGGAGATTAATGTGGCTTTGATGTGAATGGGAAATGGGAGGCCAGTCCTTGGCCTCATGCAAGGTTGAGAAGCTAACCCAAGACCTCCTCATGGAGCTACATCTTCCGTGAAAGGGCAAACCGAAGAAAGATACAGCCTTCTAACAAAGCAAAACTGTTTTTATAGTGCCTTTATATACATCTTATATATGTAAAATAATCTTCCTTTAGAATTCATGACCCAGATCTGTTCTCACTGGGCATCAGGAGTTTTAATGCATACTACCCACATATAAGGGAAACCTCAAACTGAGAAATTAAATTAAAAAGTGATCCTAGTTTGGTAGTGCCCTCAATTCCAAATGGAAACATATAAACCTTTCTGGAAAAGAAATCCTCAACCCAGACCCCACAGATTATGTTCAAGCAAATAAGAGCTCAAGTAAAAAATTATCAAGCACAAGGAGAAACAAGCTGCCATAAGCTAGCATCAGCAGAAATGACAAACAACAAAGTTATGCCTCCCAACAAATTTGAATATTGGGTTATCAGAGAGTGAATACAATATAACAAATTATGTAATTTTTAAAGGAAAGAGGTAAAATTGCAAAAATGAGCAAAGTGTAAGAGAGTATTAAAAAATGACAAGGAGAATTTTTTCATTGAAATTAAAAATACAATCATTGAAATTTAAAACTCAAAGGAAAAGGTTAACATCAGATTAGACACCCCTGAAGAATAAATTAGTGACATCAAAGAGAGCTGATGAATTATGCAGAATCTAGCATAAAGAGATAGGAGATGAAAAATATGAATGAAAGAGAGGTCAAGAAACATGAAGAAAGGAATTAGAAGGCATAGCACATACGTAATTGTAGTTATAGAAAAAGAAAATAGAAGAGAGAAAATATTCAAAGATACAATCACTAAGAATTTTCCACAATTTGTGAAAGACATAAATTTATACATAAAGGAAGCACAACTATACAAAGCAGTATAAATAAAATGAAATGCATACCTATACACCTTGTAGAGAAACTTCAGGACAGCAAAGACAATGACAACATCTGTTTAAACATCTAAAAGAAAAGATTGATCACCAAAAATAAAAACAGAAAAATAAAACTAATAATTAAACTAACAACAGACTTCTCATTTGTGACAATGGAAGTCAGAGTACAATGGAATAACACTTCGACATGCTAGGAAAAAATAACTATCAACCTTGGACAGGAGTATCCAGAAAATTCAGATTTCAAGTTCCTTTCAGATAAAAAAAAAAATGAAATAGTTTATCGCCAAGATACCCTCACTAAAAAACTTAGTTTAAGAAGTAAAATAATCCCAGAAAATAATCTGCAATGCAAGAAGAAATTGTGAGCAATAAAAATGATACCATATATAAAAATCTAAACAATAAAACAAAAGTAATCTTTTTGTGTGCTTCAAAACAAGAGCTAAAATATATGGGCAGTGCTGGAGGGGGTGGGATTGACAGGAGATAAAGCTTTCCAAGATCCTTGTTCTTGAGGGAAGTGGGGTTAAGATGCTAATATATTTTAGACCGTTGAGTGCACAAAATGAAATTTAAAGGCCTCCCTTTAAATGAATATTGAGTGAGTAATTTCTAAAACCAGTAGAGAGGCAATCAAGAACAAGCAATCCAAAAGAAGGCAAGAAAAGGAAGTGGGGGCAGAGTCATAGAAAAAGCAAAATTAATAGCAACAAGGTAGAAATTTATTTATGAATATAGAAAATTGATATATATCACATATATATATAACTTATATATACAAAATTTTAAAATCATATTAAGCTTAATATATGTAATAAAATTAAACCCAAAGGAAAAGGAATAATGAATATGAAATTCAAAATAATGATCACTCTTAGTGAATAAGGAAGGTAACTATAGGAAGGAGAACACAGAGGGCTTCAAGGGTACTGGTTATGTTCTAATTCTTAAGTGGAATAGAAAGTATACAGATATTTGTTTTGTTCTTTATACCTTATATTTACACACACACAGTGTGTGTGTGTGTGTGTGTACTTATATAAATGAAATATTTCCTTAAAAGATTTAAAATTTTAAAAAGAATCTCCAAAGGCTCCATATTGCTCCATTATGTTTAAACTCATAAGCCTGGCATTTTAAGCCCTTCCTCAGCTGGCCAGAACTTCTCTCTCACTCCTGCCTCTAGTGGGAATTCCCTATTGCCATCCTTCTCCTCATCATTGTCACTACCAGATTAATTCAAATCTCCAAGACTTTTTTCATTCTGTCTTACTCAGCTTTCTTTCTAAGATGCAAACTCTACAGTTCCTGGAAGAAAAAAACATAAAACATTTTCCCATACATGAAGCCTTCCTGAGTTTACCCCAGTACACAGGGACCTCTCAATAATATGAAATACTTCCAGGACAAGTGAACTGAGTTTGCCACACACTCTTGGTGTTCAATGTGGGGGAATTATTGTCTCTTAACTAGCCAGTGAACTCCTTGAGAGCAAAGACAGAGCCTCATGTTTCCTTTTACGTCTCACTACCTCCTAGCCAGTACTGAAGTCATAAAATGCGCTCAATCAGCATCCACTGAAGAAATGATAGCATGGGACCAATTCTTAATTCTCATGGAACTGATTCTGTTTGAGAATCTGGAAGACTTTATGGCCTTGCTTCTCAAGTCTTCCTAAGGTCCAGCTGTATCCTGCCACACATCCCTTTCCTGCTTTTCTATTTAAACTTGTTCAAATTCATTTCTGTTACTTTTTTAGCCAAACAATCCTCCTTAAGAAATGCATTTCCAAGACTCAGGGCAACTCAAGTTCATGTCCAACAAAAATTACCAAATATCATACACCATTGACCTTCAAGATTGCTCACAAGCAATAAATCTGTGATTGCCAAGGGTGCACTAAATTAAAATAGGTGTTCAAGGTCCACAACTAGTTCTCTACATGGTCAGAACATGAACCTAATGTTCTCGACACTCATTCCATAGCTCCTCTCACTCCCAACATGTTCACTAGTGTTCTTTTAGAAGTTACAAGGTTCTTTTCTCTTCTGAAGCCTCATAAAGAGGTTCCTGATAAAATAGCAAGAATTGACACAGAGCATGTTGGGAAAAAGCTATTGTCCTAAGAGACCAAATTGTGGGAGCTAAAAAGGAGGTGAATGTGAGGAACAAGATCTAGAAAATTCTTACCATGCCGCAAACTAAGAAGAAAAGTGAGAGTCACTCCTCTGCTAATTCTAGATGCCCTTATTAGTTCTAGGGATCAGCTTATCCATTAACCAATACCTTTAACAACAGGTATCTGGGAACTATGGGATGTTCAATCATTCATCCATTTCTTCATTCACCATTTATTGAGTGCCTACTATGTGGCAGGCATTGTACTAGGCGCTAGGGACATTCTAGTAAAGGGAGAATTGATAAAGCAAATAGGTCAAATAAATTTTATGTTAAATGTTGACACATGATATGGAGAAGAATATAGAGAAAAGGGCATTAGCAGTGTCAGGTGGTCATGGTGGACATCTCAGGGTGGACAAAGAAAGCTTCTCTGAGAAGATGACATTCGAGCACAAGCAACACGAAAATGGAAGCAGAAATAAGGAAACAATGAAAGAAAGAATGAATGCAAAGTGACCTACCAATTGCTCTTGCATAGCCTTCCAGGCCTGATTCCTTGGTCTTTTCCTTGAACCAAGAAGATACCAAGGACAGAAAGCTAGCAAGACTCTCCTCCAAGGCAAAGAAGTCACAGGGTTGGCAGAACCTGGCATTAGCAAGCTGAGGTGGTAGCTAGCAAATCGTACCTCTCAAGAAATAGCAGGGATAGAGGACCAGGGCTTCTCACTTTCATAGCAGACCTTTAAATTCCTTTGATTATTTCTCTCTCATGTAGATAGCACACATTACACACATGTGCACATGCACCCACAGACACACATACACACATCAGTTCCTAACAGAATATCTGACAAGATACTCCCTAACTGCTTCTGGAAGCTTCAAGGCAAACTCTCAGGACTTCTCTGATTTCACCAGGTTACTTATGGGGTGAATCTATCAAGGCCGAGGAACTTGACTGGGAGGTTGGGAGAAGAGCTATTTGAATACAAGTAGTATTAAACCCAACCACTAAAAAAAGCTAGAGAAAATAATCCCATTAAATTGGCTAGCAATTCTCAGAGATTAATCTGTTTCTGGAACTCAGCCTGGTCCCTCTGATGCCATTTAGCAAGGTTCAAGACACAGAAATAACTGTGAAATCCCACCTTTCACCCAGCCTCTGAATCAACATGGGCTTCCTCTTTTATTTTCTGTGGAAAAAGTACAGGTGTGGGAGTCATACAGATCTGGATTCAAATCCCACCTCTGTGTTTTATAGGAACTTGCTTTTTGGCTTAGTTTTCTTGACTTTTTTTTTCTTTACTGCACAATCTCCTTCATGTACTGTATATTTCCAGGGAAAGATTTGGTTTTCTTGAGTATATTATTTTATTAGTCACTTCATAAGACCTCCTTTGGGCATTCTAGAGTAACACTGGATGGTCCCAAACTGTTTTCTAAGGATTTTCATACAGCCTTTTAAAACCATGTCATCAGAAGAAATTCATCTCTTGTTCAACTTGCATACCATGTTCAGCACAACAGAAATTTCAGTCTTCCTGCTTCACTATCCTAGCTAATGACTTCCACCCTCAAGGCCATGTCAGAGTCTGAGATGGCTGTGGAGTTCTAGCCATCACTCCTGTGTTACAGGCCAGAAGGAGGAAAGACAGAAGGACAAGAAGAGGACCAATCTGAGTCAGCTCCCTTCAAGATGCCTTTCCAGAAGTCCTGCACAATTCCTCCACTTACATCTCACTGACTAGCACTTAGTTCCAAGGCCACATATCACTGCAGGAGAGATAGAAATGTGCCTTGTTAAAAGTGAGGATCTGTTATTAAAAAGGAAGAGGAAAATTGGGTGGGCCACCAGTGGACTCTGCTGAAGTGCTGGATGCTAGCATATGGGGCCCTGGATGTGGGAGGTCACCCACATGTGGATCCCACATAGAATGAGGATCTCACACCCTCATGCTCTTGTGTCTTCCAACTCTGCCCATATGCATCACCTGTCTGGGGGCTCTTCTGCATTTTTACATAACTCTATTCTTCCTTTGAGACACAACTGATATGATACCTCCAGAAAATCTTCCTTATCCACCACCCACTTCTCCACTCCTCACTCTCTGTTTTTGCCTGTTACAGTGCTTTCCATGTTTCTCACAGTTCTGTCTTTACTGAGCTTACCAGAGTAAGAACCAGAACAAGAACACATCCCTGTGCTATATTAAATACTAGTCATTTATTTATTCTTATTCTTATTCTTTTGTTTCCCTTCATCTTTCTAACTGTCCATTTTCCATATGTTTCTTCCTCCCATTCCCTCGCCTCTTCCTTGGGCCTGCCAGGGGCATGAAGGTAGGTCACCACTGAGTTCCACTGATGGTCCATGAGGTCAAAGAGTATCCTCATCTTTAATCTACTATATTAAAGCTCCAAAGCTAAAAATTGATTGTTAAGGGACCTTAAAAGTCAGCACAGCTTCCAACCTGTCTTAATTTACTCTTAGAAAATGGTTCATGCTCTAGGAGACTCTGGTCCGAACTATGCCATTTCAAAGTCCCTGATCCTAAGAAACGGCAGAGTTCCCCATATAGGATACCATGACAAAGAGTGTGGCAAGGTACAAAACATGCTGCATGCAGAGTTTATGAGTTGTGGGAGTTCTCATGTCACATTGAGATGGCTTTTCCTAACTGAGTCTTCAAGGCCACATTGCCATGATTGGGACACATCACCAAGACACTGGGAAGACTTCAGTCAGAAAAGAGCAGTTGGGACACAGGCCTTCCTTCCATAAGCACTTCTGTACCCAAAGGTCCCTGCTTGTCTCTGGGCTTCACATCTTGGAGGTGGCGTATGGCAGAGCAGGAGTGGATGAGCTTTCTAGGCGATGGAGCCAGCTGCTCACATCTCATGAAGGAAGACCAAAAAGCATGAAGGAAATTCCCTTGAGAGCAAGGCCTGAAGCAATGGAGGGCAAACCACTTCTTACAAGGCAAAGTATCAAATTTCATATCAATTTCTAGGTTTATCTCCCCTTTTTTACACTCAATCCTTTCATAAAGTCATATTTAAATGTTCCTTGGTAATCTTTGTGGGCTACTCTCTAGAAAGGGAGAGGTCTCAAGTCAATACTTGGCCCAGGATATAGATTCTCCTTCCTCCTTCCCATCTCTCCAGGTCAAGGTAGTAGCTGAAATTATAATGTTGAGGAGACAAGAAGTATTCACTTTTCCAGAGAAAGGAGATATTCTACGGTATAAGAAAAATAAGACAAAATGGCCTGCCAAAGAATTAACTAGCATACAATGGTAAACACCTAATATTTTGAGTCAGAAAACCTGGGTTTTGATCCCTATCTTGCCACTTACTGAGTGACCCAGAACAAGCTACTTAACCTCCCCAAGCCTCAGTTTCCCCAACTAGAAAAGAGAGACAATAAAATCCACTTCACGATGATATCATAAAGATTCAATGAGATTTTCAACTGTAAATATAAATAGCATGTCTTATATTAGAATAGGTATCTAAAAATGTTTTCTTGAACCTAAGACCCAGCAAAGACTCTTAGGCTCCTTTCCTAAAGCTAGCTATTTTTCCCTCTATCTAGATCAGTCTCTTTTTCACATACCATACAAGTTAGTTTACTCCTCCTAAAAACTTTGAGATATTGACATGAATTCACAAAACGACTATCAATAAATTTGTATTGAGTACCAAATACTAAAGTACTTTCCCAAGTATTAGGGAGTACAGAGTCAGCTAAGTGAGATTTACTATATTCAGGAGCTTACAGTTTATTTGGGGAGATAAGATTAAACCACTGGAGAGCATCAGCAAACTATAGCCCTTATTCCAAGGGTTGAGGGGCCAATGTGGGACTTCTGCCAAGTTGCTGCGTATGCCTATTCTATTTGTATATTCAGGGACAGAGAGGAAAACGACAGGGAGGGTCCATGGGTCCACTAAGCCCTCTGTGAGATGGATTTATGCCAAAAGCTCACTGATCACCAGAAGGTCCCACCTAGACTAGTGAATCACAGTGGCATTTAGGGACCCAGTTACTAGTGTCAGTTCAGAACCAAGTCAGTGTCTAGTAAATCCCTGAAAGTTCTGCAGATTTCCTTTCCCCCAGTGTACAGTAAGCCTAGTAAATAGCAAAGGCCCCTTTGGGAAAAGCTTGGGGGAATATTTACAGAATACAGTCATAGCATGCTGCATGTTCATCTTCAGGGGGGCCAGCCTTCCCTTCAATCAAGGGGCTCAGGCTCTATGATCTGGCTTAAGGCTGAACACTGGTTACGAAACTAAGACCCTCCATTGTGCCCAGTCAAATCAAGTTCCTGGCTGTCAGACCTGGAGTGTTCTGTTATATAGAGGAAGTACTATTGCAGTAGACCGCCCATCTACTTCATTCGCAAGGATACGGAAGTCAGTTAGGCATGGCCAAAGAGTCCGGCACGTCATTCCGTTTACCTCCTGGTTCCTACCGCCCATTTCGGTAATTGTTTCTCCCTTGTCTCTGGCAGTTAAAAGCTATTTCTTGGCCACTAATTCTCCAGGATCTCCATGGAAATCAGGGAGCACATCTAATCACTGCAGCTCTTCATGTGTACAGAGAAAACTACCATAATGCTTTGCAATGATGCTGATGCTCTCATCGCTAACCTGTTTCCCAATTTCTCCCCTTAATAAAAGGAATGTCTTCCGGGCCTCTTGAGGGACATAGTGGAGGTGGAGAGTAATGGTATGCAGTTTGCATATGATAAATCCATTCCCATATTCCTAACCCATCAAACATTTGGAGTCAATCTTCTACATTATGCTTCAGCATCACTGAATATAGGCCATTGTTGGGTCAAAGTTTCAGCCAACCAATCAGGTAAACAAACTTTAGAGCCACTTCTAACGTGAGATCCATCATCTCTGGTAAGTGCACCTATATAATGAATTCGGTTTGATCTGTTTGTATAGTCTATCCTCCTTGTGTTAGTACTCTTAGAATCCATTTTCACACGTGCTTCCCCAAAATTTATGCTGACATAAAATAGCAACATCTTGCATTTATTTTGGAGTATAAGCTATTTTTTTTTTTCAGGTTCGACAGAGGCAGCAGGGATGGGGTCTGGGAGGCTTAATGAGAACAGGCATCCTTTTCAAGGCACCTGCTCTAAGTAAGGTTATTACTGGGTCTTCAAGAAAGAGAAAGCTGATCTGGTGTGCCCAAGAAGAGTGAGCTGCTTCTTCTAACAAGGGACACTTGGAGAGACTGGGAAGTTCACGTCTCAGTTTCAAACAATTCAACCCAGGTAGAAACTTGTTGTGTCTGTGACTTCAACTCATCATAATTCTACAACCCATACAACTAAATTCCAAGTCTAATTCTCATCAAGATTGGCCCCGTACATAGAAAAAGATTCTTCTATGGTCTCTGTAAAAGTGCCCTGGTTGTCTGAACATTTGAGTTGAGAGTCTGAAAACCTGATTTTTTTAAAGTGAGATATGATTGACATATAACATTATATTAGCTTCAGAAGTACAACATAATGATTCTGTATTTATACATATTGCAAAATGATCACCACAAGTCTAGTTAACATCCATCACCATACATAATTACAATTTTTTTCTTGTGGTGAGAACTTTTAAGATCTACTCTCTTAGCAACTTTCAAATAAACAATACAGTATTATTAACTATAGTCATCATATTGTACATCTCATGACTTATTTATTTTATAACTGGAAGTTTGTACCATTTGACCACTTTCCCCCATTCTACCCACCCCCCGACCCTTAAAAACCTGATCTTGTCGTTGTCTATATGCGACTTCTCCAGTGCAGTTGGAAGCAGCCCTTCCACATCAGAGCTACTTGGTCCCTAAGGCACTTGGTGCAGTAAGCTCTTTATCACAATCAACCACAGGTGACAATTTTATCATATCACCGCTGCATGCTATGGATTAGTAGTAACCCATTTGCTATTGGCAAGGAGTTCAATACTGTATTCAAGGCTAGGATAAAAATCAAACCAGGCCTAGACACTTTTGAGGATCTTTGTCCTGTGACCACTTCCATTACCAAGAAATGTACCAGCCAGTGTCCCATCAGGAAAATAGACCACAGTAGGCATATCAACAGAAAAAATTAATTGATTACACAAGTCCTGGAAGACTGATAAAGCAAAAAGAAAACATTGAGCTATCATATTGATAATAACTGGAGGAAGCATCTACCACAGCTGGGACTTGAGGACAAAGGGAAGAGGTTGAGGTCATCAGAACTGGAAGCTTGCAGTAGGAACCTCCAGAAGCTGCAGCTCATACCACCTAGGAGAGGGCAACTTGGATGCTGCCAGCTCTTCACGAGTTCATAAGAGGAACCCCAGAGAGCTGAGACTTTGACCTCAGAAGAATTCTGCTGCTGCTGACCTTGCCCAACTACTGATGGTCCCTCTGAAGGGTCATTGTGAGGCTGGTTCTAGGAGTCTGCAGAGAAGCTGAGTAACAGAAGTAATTGCTGCCTCCAGAGGGAAGGGTTCTTGCTGAGCATTGCTGATAGGCACACAAGTAAATAAGAAAGTGGAAGTATGTTCTTTCCTCTCACTTTCTAGTCTTCTTCTGGAGTTTCCTCCTGCAGAGCCTAACAGGAAGCCAAACGACAAAGGAGAAAGACTGTTTGCAGAGTCCTAGCTCTGCCATCATGGAGCAGAAAGTACAAGGGTGTATTTGGAAATAAAAGGCAACAGCTTAATAACCAGTGCAAGTATATCTTAATAAAACTGACACAAGGAAAATGGAAAACCTGAATGTTATGCCCATTTAAATAAACTTAAGCAGAAGAGAAAAATCTTCCTACAAAGCAACCTAAAAATGCGGATGGCATCCCCGCAGGTCCTACCAATCAGTCAAGGAAAAACTAATTCTAATCATACACAACCTCTTCCCAACTCATTATATGAAAGCAGCATAACCTTTCTATCAAACTCAACAAGATAGTACAAAAGAAAAATTATATTTCCATTTCATTTATGAAAATAGATGCAAAAATTCTGAACAAAATACTAGTAAAATGAATTGAGCAATATATTAAAATGGATAATAAATCTTACCAAACTGGATTTATTCCAAGGATGCAAAGTTGATTAAATGTTAGAAAATCAATTAATATAATTCAACACATTAACATATTAAAGAAAACGTTGGAACATGTCAATAGACAGAGAAAAAAGTACTTGATAAAATGTAATGTCCATTCACAAGAAATAGAAGTAATTTGTTCAGTATGACAATGTTTGTCCATTAAAAAAAGTATAAATAATATAATATAGCTACTTAAAGGTTAAACTTGGAAACCTCTCCTTCTGAGATATGGACCAAATAAAAGAACCTTCTGTCACGACTTGTTTTCCACATTGTATTAGAGATGCCAATGATGCAGTAAGGCAAAACACAGAAACAAAAGGAATATTGAATGGAAAAGAAGAAACAGCACTGTCACTATAACAGATAAGGATTGTATACAGAAAAAATCCAGAAGAATCTACAGAATTCTTAGAATTAATATGAAAAATTTTAAACCTCCTCTATATATAATAAATATACAAAAATCAATAGTAGAAAACACTCTGAGATAAGACAGAGTCATTTGCATTAGACTAACACTCCTGCAGATAACATTTATACAATATTTTTTAAATCAACTATTTGAGGGTACTAGAGAGCAACCAAAAGCAATCAGAAACTGGTAAATAGCCAAATCTTAAAAGAAGGAAACTACATGGGTCTGTTTTTGCCCAAGGATACTCTATGGTCCACATAGCATGAGACATCTAGATATCAAAGAGAAAGCTTCTGGCTTACTGTCTTAAGGAGTCAGGAAATGGGCTTCCAGAGCAACTGAATAGTAAGAAGGGAAATCCTGGAAAAGAGTGAGGCATGAGGAGAGCCTCCAAATCTACATATAATTCCACCCAGATCCTTGGACAACCCCTGAATTGCACATACATTGGAGAGATTCTAAGGAGACCAATGGAAAACAACAGCTGTAAGGCTGAAAGAACTGAGCAAAGATTTCAACTATTGCCTACTCCAGGGGAAACAGCTTGGAGTTCAAGCCCAGCCAAGTTAACTACTTGCTAGGACAAAAATAAACATTCTTCAAAGGAAGATGGCAGAATCCAGAATCTCTACAATTGTCATCAAAAATGTCTAGCATACAATAAAAAAAATTATTAGACATGGGGGGAATAAACAGAAAAATGATGGGACCTAGAGTCAAGAAAAAAACATGTCTATATAAACCAACCTCTAGATGATCCAGATGTTAGCATTAGCAGACAGAAACTTAAATATGTTGAACATTATAAATACATTCAAAGACTTTAAGGAGCTAATGTTAAAATTAAAAAACAGACAGGAATCTCAGCAGAGAAATGGAAACTATAGAAAAGAACAAAATGGAAATTTTCGAATTGAAAGTTACAATATCTGAAATGAAAAGATGATTAGATAACCTTAAGAGCATATTGGAGACAGTAAAAGATAGGGTCAATGAGCTTATTGATAAATCACTAGAAAGTATTCAATCTGAAGGAAAAAAAAGAAAATGTTTTGGAGAAAGGAACAGAACCTCAATGACCTGCAGGACGATATCAAGAGGTTTAACATACACGTAACTAGAATCCCAGAAGGAGAGGAGAAAAAGACTGGGGACAAATAAAAATTTAAAGAAATACGGTCAAAAATTTTCTAAATGTATGTGAAAAACATAAACCTATACATCTAAGGAGTTCAGCAAATCCTAGGATGAATAATTACAATGAAAACCACATGTAGGGAAATTACAGTCAAAATGTTGAAAGCTAATGATAAATAGAAAATCTTGAAAGCACTCAAAGGAAAATGATATGTTGCATTCAGAGAATAAACAATAGGACTTACGGCTGAGTTTCTCATAAAAAAAAACAATGAAAGCCAGAAGACAATGTAAAGACATCTGTAAAGAGTCAAAAAGAAAAAAAACTATCATCCCCAAATTCCATATCAAATAAAAATATTTTTCAAAAATGATGGGGAAATGGTTACATTTTTACAACAAAGAAAACTGAAAAAATTAATCAGCAATGAACCTTAACTGAAAGAAATGAAGAAAAAAGTTCTTCAGATTGGAAGGATACCAGATGGAAACATTGATTTACTGAAAAGGATAAAAAGCATCAAAAGTGGTTAATAGCGAGTAAATATAAAAGACTATATTTTTGTTTCTTTTTATTTATTTTAAAGTGATAGCTGTTTAAGTAAATTCTTAACATATATAGATATAATATACAAAACATCAATAGCACAAAGGACTCAGGAGAGAGAGTTAGTGGAACTATACTCTTGCAAGATTCTTAAATTTTATGTGAAGTGATCAAATATTAATTCTAAAAATATTCTGATAAATTGAGGAGGCATATGATAATCCTTAGAGAAACCTCTAAAAAATAATGCAAATGGTATATCTTAAGGATGAAAAAGAAAGAACAACGGGAGAGGGAGGCAGGGAAAAACAGAAGGAAGGAGGCAGGGAGGGAGGAAGAAATAAAGGCTTTACTTTGATTTTCCCAAAAGAAGGCAGGAAAGGAGAATGAAAAACAGGAAAAGCAGATGGGATAAATGGAAAACAAAATGGTATACCTAAATCAAACCATATCAGTAATTGTATTAAATGTTAATTGACTAAACACTGCAATTAAAAGGCAGAGATTGTCAGACTGGATTTAAAAAGCAATATCCAACTATCTGCTGTGCATAAGAGAAGTACTTTAATCAAAAGACACAGGTGGGTTGAAAGTAAGATGACAGAAAAAGATACCCCATTGCAGACACTAATCATAAGAAAGCTGGAGAGGCTATATTAATAACAAAGTGGATTTCGAGAGAAGAACTACTACCAGAAATAGTGATAATCCATAATGATTAAAAGATCAGTTATCAGGAATACATGGCAATCATAAATCCCCATGTACTTAATAACAGAATTTGAAACTATGTGAAGCAAAAACTGACAAAATAAAGGAATAACTAGACATATCCATGATAACTGAAGGTTAACACCATTCTCTCAATAACTATAGAACAACAAAACAAAAAGTAAAAATATAAAAGATCTGAACAACGCTATCAACCACATCCCTCTAATTGTCATTTCTGGAACACTCCACTCCATGACAGCAAAAGATTTTAAAGGCCACATGGAACATTGACCACAATAGACCATATACAGGGCCATAAATCAAGGCTCAATACATTTCCAAAAATTGAAGGGGGATTTGTGCATCATACCTTCAGATCCACCAAAGGAACGTGAGTACACTGTCATTGGACTGTAACTTAATACAAGAATTTTGGACCATCTACATATAAATGTGCATATATACATATACACACATACATACAGTTTTATAAATATGTATATATTTTTTATTTGATAAAGCAAATGGGGAAGAATGTAAACAATTGGTGAGTCTAGTTTAACGATATACGGGAGGTCTCTGTACTATTCTTACTTGTCTGTAAGTTTGAAATTATAACAAAATTTTTTTAAACCATCCCTATATATCAGTAAACAGGAAATGAAATATTTTAAAAGATACCATTTACAGCCAAGTACCTAATAATAAGTCTTCATGGAGAGAATTATTCAAAGACATCAAAGAAGATCTAAATAACTAGAGTTATACAATATTCATTAACTATAAGACTCAATATTATAAAAGTTTAAATACTCCCAAATGTTTTTGTAGATTTGGTGTTATTTAAATCAAACTTCCAACAAGATTCTTTTTAGAACTTGATAAGTTGATTCTAAAATTCATATGGAATTGCAAAAAGCCAAAATTAAGCAAAACAGTCTGAAAGAGGAAGAAAAGGTGGGAGGACCTGCTCTGCAAGAGAGCAAGACTTATTAAAAATCTATAGTCATTAAGAAAATATAATACTGGTACAGGATAGACCTCCACATATATGGGCACTTGATATATGACAGAAATATCACTGCAGATCGATGAGAAATGTATGGATCTGTCAACAAATGATTTGGGATAACTACATATCCATTTGGAAAAAATTAAATTAGATCTCTAACTCATACCATACACAAAAACCAATGCAGGATGGATTAAAGACTCAGCTGAATAGCAAAACAATGGTGATTTTCAAACAGGGTGTAGGACCGTGAGTCTCAAACTATTCACCGAGGTGGCCTAGGGCACGGCATCAAACTCACAGTGGTGCCATGAGCTATTTTAAGTTCTTAAGAGAAACACAAGGCTACTTGACACCTGTCAGACACTGCACAAATGACTGCCTCTAGACAGTTTCAACAAGCTACAGTCCCTTCAATGGCATCATATCTTTGTGAAGCTGGATTTTCAGCAGTTGCTATAATTAAAAGCAGTACATACCTCCTTAAAATCTATATGACACAGGAAATCTTATTTCAAGGTTTGAGAAGTTGTGAAATGCCCAACAGGTTCAATGTTCCCTTAGTTAGTGATTGCAATTATTTAAAAATGAAAAATACATCATGTTTTTCTCTATATGTATATTATTTGTTCCAATGACTACAAAGTAATTAGAACATAAACGCTTATTAAGTTGTTTAAACCTAACTATCCAATAAAAGAAAATGTTGAGTGTTCCTTCAACATAAGCAAACCATGAAAAAATCACTGAGACACTGAGGGCACCATGAACTGAGAAAGTTGAGAAGCTCTGACATAGGAGAATATATATGTGACCTCAGAGTGGTAAAGAATTTCTTAAACAGGAGACATAAAACACTAATCATAAAGGAAATAAAACATAAATTCAAATTTCTTAACATTAAGAACTTCTGTTCATCAAATGACACCAGAAGGGTACTGAAAAGGTAAGTCACAGAGAGAGGAAAGATACAAACAATGAATAAAACCCACAAAGGACACTCCCCGGAATATAGAAAAATTCCTACAAATCAATAAGACAACTTTACAGGAAAGTGAGCAAAATGCTTAGACACATCACAAAACAGGAAATCCAAATGGAAAATAAACTTTTGAAAAAGTACTCATTCTCACTAGAAATCAGCAAAATACAAATTACAGCATGATGAGAAGGTGAAACGAGAACATCTAAGAGGAAACACAAGAAAAAAACTTTGTGATTTTTGGGTCAGCAAAAAAATTTGATAGGGCATGAAAAGCTCAAACCATTAAAAAAAAGATAAATTGGACTTCATCAAAATTAAAACCTTCTCTTCAAAAGACACTCTTAAGAAGATAAAAATACAAGCCATGGACTGGGAGAAAATATTTGAAAAATACATATGTGTTAAAAAAAAATTTGTCCAGAATATATAAAGAACTCTTAACAACTCCATCATTAAAAAAAAAAAAATGTTAATGGGTAAAAGATTTAAACAGACGCTTTACCAAAGTCGACATACAAATGGCTGATAAGCATATAAAAGGATGTTCAATATCATTAGCCACCAGGGAAATATACATGAAAATACAAGATATCACTATACGCTAGAATAACTAAAGTTAAAAAGACAGAATATACCAAGTGTTGGCAAAGATATGAAGCAACCGGAACTCTCAGATGGCTCGTGTGTTAAGTGTAAAATGGTGAAACAACTTTGGAAAACTGTTTGGTGGTTTCTTATTAAGTCAAAACTACACCTACCCTCTGATCCAGCATGCCACTCCTACGTATTTATCCAAGAGAAATGAAAACATAGATCCACAAAAAGGCTGCTGCCAAGTATTTCTCGGAAGCTTTATTCATAATTGGCAAAAACTGGAAAGATTCCAAATGCCCATCAACAGGAGCATGGACAAACTGTGATGTACTCACACAATGGAATACCAGTCAGCAGTAAAAAGGAACAAACCACTGACACGTCCAACAACACAGACGACTCTCAAAAGCATTCTACTAAGTGAAAGAAGCCAGACACAAAAGACTATATTCGGGATGATTCCATTTATCCAATATGTGGAAAAGGCAAATCTACAGTGACAGAAAACAGATCAGTGGTAGGGATGGGGGACCGACCTCAAAAGGACCTGAGGGGACTTTTGGGATGATGGAAATGCTCTATGTCTTGATTGTGGGGTGAACACATGACAGTACGCAGTTCTCACAAGTCATCAAACTGTCCACTTCAAAAGGAGGAATTTTATTGCATGTAAATTATACCTCAATAAACTTGATTTCTGAAATTTTAACTAAAGAAAAACAATGAGATATCCTTAATTAGCAGCCAGATTAGTAAACTTTTAAGAGTCTGTCAATATCAAATGTTGGCGAGGATGAGGAGCCGCGAGAGCCGTCACGCACTGGGTTCTCAAGAAGCAGACTCAGAGATGGAGCCCGGTGTAGGGGAAGCTTATTAGGGACCAGCCTCTAATAAAGGGAATGAGGAAGAAGCAGGAAGAGCAGGGGACCTAAGGACAAGGCTGACAAAGACTTGATGGGGTGCTCCGAAGCAGTGTTGCCCATTGGAGCCACTCCAGTGTCCAGAACGGCCACGCCTTTGTTCCCTCACCCCAGAGTCATCAGAGCCAGGCTGTCCCAGGGAAGCGTGTCCCAGGGCAGAGGCAGCTGTGCAGTGGAGACAGCCCCTGAAGTAGCTGAGCTGGGCAACGTGTCTTCCTGGAGGGGGGATCCCTGAGGCACACTTTGGGGTCTACCACCAGGACAACCGCTCTCTATTGATTGTGTTGTGACTTAACATGACCATTTGGACACCAGTTTGGAAAGTTGAAGGTGTGCATGCCCTGTGACCCAGTATTCTACTCCTCAGTATGGATCCTGGTGAAACGCATTCCTGTGTGTACCGAGATAAATGCCCCTGGCAGCATTGTTCACAACAGCCCCAAACTGGAAACAGCTCAAGAGTTCATCAGTGACAGAACACACACAGAATTATGGTATATTCATATAGTGGAATAAGCAAATCAATAGTTATATCCACATACACATATAAAATGTATGCAATGTACATATCAGTGAAAATGAACAAGCTCTCACAACAAGCAGAAATGTGGGTGAATCTCGCTGACAATGTTGAGCAAAAAGAGAAAGCACAAAAGAGTGCAGACTGTATGGTTTCCTCCACGTGAAGATTTCAGATTGGCAAACCCTACAATTTGGGAATGAATATATAAATCGCAAATCTACGAAGAAAAGCAGTGAAATGATTTTCGCAGAAGTCAGGATAGTATTTACTCTGGAGAGAGGGGAAGTTCTGGCGAGCACCAGAGAAAGCCACCAAAGTTTTAGCCACCCACGGGTGTTCACTTTATTAATCCAGATGTACATATATGTTTGGGGTACTTCTCTTTGTGCATGTTACATTTCACAATAAAAGCAAGGGGAAATGGCACATACGTTATGGTTAAAGGACTGGGCAAGGCCTGGGGTCCTATAATGGTCATCGTTTATCTAAAATGCTGTCCCACAGGGTCCCCCTAGGACTTCGAGAGAAAGAATTTTCCGATATTCAAACACATGAAATGGGCCTCTGGGCTCAGCTGTTCCCTGGGCCTGTGCAATCAGAGGCCGAGGATGAGTGACATGGGACAGAGGGTAGGCTAGGTGATCTCAACCTGTCGCCCAGCCCTGAGGCCTGAGGTACAAAGAATGAGGCCTTGATAGCGAAGTAGGAAGAGCTTAGGCTGACCGAGCCAGGAAGTCATTCCACATAAAGGAACAAAGAATGAATGAGCACGTGTTTATTTTTTAAATAAATGTCAGTTAATGGATCCTTGCCGTGTAAGCTCACTTACCCTGCCACTTCTACTGGAGGAAACGCCTGTTGGTTTTACACAGGCAGAGTGAGGTTTCCAGCTGAACCTGTTCTTCTTGTGGCCTCCAGGCTCTAGGGCCTTGGAGGGGCCCAGCGTCTCCCTCAGAAGGAGACAGCACTGGGGCTGCCTGAGGCAGTTCCAGCCACCCTGAGTCCATCAGAGACTGTGCAAAGCCTCGTCATCCAAGCATTTCCCAGGCTGATCACCAGCCAGAAAGACGAAAAGCAGGGAGATGCAAGGCAGGGAAGGCCAATACCACTGCTACCGACAAGGTGACGAGCACTGGCCGTGTGTTTTGCATACATTTTCTCATTTAAATAATCAAGCTCTGTTTATGCCTTCAACCCAGACGGCCATATTCACCATGACTTAGAAGATTAATTCACCATGATTTACTATAGCAATCAGGAACAGGCCAGCAGAAGGTGAGCACACTTCAGTCTAGGCAATCTTTAGGGTGAGCATGGGAGTGATCTAGTCCTTACTCTGAACTAAGAGGAGCAGCTCATCGTCTCCCACTGCCACCTCCTCTCACTTCCTTGACTGCCATCTCCTTTGGTTATAAATAATAACCTTCCCCACTGCTCACCATATAATAACTAACATTAATATAGCACCTCCTGTAGGTGAGATACAGAACTAGAAGTTTCTCATACGTATTTCATTTATTCACCGTAACATTGTTTTACTGATAAGCAAACCAAAGCTCAGAGTAGTTAAGTAACCTACACAAGGACACACAGCTAGTAAAGAGCAGGGGAGAATTCAAACCACCTCATAACCCCAATGCTTTACTATATACTGAGTTTCCCTCCAACCTCCCACTCTACTCCAAGCCCCTCCCACATGGGGAAACTGACTTCCCACTTCCTCAAGCAAAGTCCCACCCGACCTGCCAGGTCTAAGTTCTTGTCTTGCCTGTTAATTGTCATCACCCTTCCTGATCTCCTTAAGAAAACCAAGAGATTTCCTCCATCCTACCCCATAACAAATACTTCTTACCAGTTGAAAAATATAATTCACGCATCTCCCTTTACTCCCTCTGCGTAATTTTTGTGAAACCCTTGCTTGTGACAGAGCGTGAATCTCTTTTCCAGAGGTTCCTTCCGTATTTCCATCCTGGCTTAGGGAGCAGCTGATGGAGCACAGCAGCTGCGTGTGTTCAGAGGCCATACTGGTCAGAGTGGGTGAAACTCACAGAAACTCCAGGAGTCGATGACGTGGGAGAAAACTCTTTCCAAGAGTCGCAATGCGCCTGAGTTTACAGCTGCTAGGAACCGGCTGGGTGAGCAGGAAGGGTCCTTGGGTCACCCGGGCAAACTCAGACTGCGGCACATCAGGCTTGCTCCCGCCAGGAACACAGCCCCGCCCCACTCCCACCCCACCCCAAAGCACAGGTTCATGTTCACAGAGATTGCCACAACCCCAGTCAGGCCCTGAATCACCAGTGATTCACTTGTCAGCCGATTTCTCTGCAGAAAGCTCTTAGCAGTTAATTTCTGGCTAATTTATTATCCTTCAGCTAAGCCCTACAGCGCCATTAGCTAGGAGCCTGACACGACTGAGTGAAATATTGTCTAATTTATTATCTTATTACTCCTCTGGAACAGGATCAATTAATTACCCATTAAAGTATTTCAGCTGCGGAGATTTATTAGGGGCCCTCTGCATTTTAACAGATGATTAGTTATACATGTTTGTTTGCTTGAAGAGCACAGCCCAGCAAATGAATAGAGGCGACGGAAAAGAGAGAGCAGAGAGGAGAGAGAAGAGAGGAGAGAGGAGAGCGAGACGGTGCAGAGGAGGCCGCTAATGGATCTCCTCTGACTTCGTGAAAATGGAGCAGTCAATGACAAGAATTATCGACTCATTCACTTGCGGTTTTGAGATAACCATATGTACAGGGGAAGGGAGGTGGGGGGAGAAAAAGCCCTCACTCAACTGCTTTTTCCATTCAATAAATTCGCTTCAGAATATATTGGATTGGGGTTTGATGGCTATTTCGTGTTTTGCAGAGTGCTGACACTGGTATGATTCAGTAATTATTGTTTCTTTTAAGTTATTGCTGTAATTTTGCTCTCTAAGATCCCAATCAATTTCTGCCTCTCAAGGGTACGCTTGAAAAGCGATATTTGAAAACAGCCCTCTGATAGATTGTGCTGCTAGACAGTGGCTGAGACAAATAGCCTAATCTGGCACAAATTAGCTTGCCTTCCACAGATAGTTTTATACAGCAATGTAAATTATATTGTCAGGCCCAGTCACTTTCCTGCTTAGAGTGCAGCTAACAAGGAACCATGGAGACATTATTGGTGCTGCCGTGCACTCCCAGGGCTGCTGCAAAGCCATTTGTAAGGGAGAGAGAGGGAAAGAGGGAGAGAGAGACTTTGGGTAACAAAAGCAAGGTAGTCAAGCAGGAGTGAGCTAGAACGAGGAGGCGTGGGTGAAGCTGAGTTCTCTTGGTTGGGACTGAACAAAGCCCTTGGAAGGGGAGGCTACTGAGTGTGCGGTGGGCTGGTCCAATCGTGGGAGAGATGGGGGAGGGAGGGACACTCTGCTCTGAGGATTGGAGTCAGGAGAGGCAGTGTTCTGTTGGGAAGCGGCCGCAGAGAGGAAGTGACCTGAACCCCAGCCTCCTTTCTGCCTGGAGAAATGGCTTGCGATGGCCTAGGAGGGGTGAGGGGGATGGGAAGGGACCGGAAGATGTGCTGAGCTGAGCTAAAGGGAAAGATGTGCTGAGCAGAGCTGGAGGAAAATGCGCCGAGCAGAATGGGCCAGCCGGGCTGACTGGCGGTCCTTGGAAGGTGTGGCAGGACGTGCCGACCAGCTCAGGCCAGGCTGCCTGTGGAGGGTGAGGACTCAGCGGGGCCCTTCAGCCCCACCATCCTGTGGGAGGGAGGCATTTGCTCAGCTGGCAAAGAAGCCTCCCTCCGAGGAGCTTTCCCTGTGCTGGGAAGCATCCGACCCTTTGTCTAACATAGAAGTTCTCTGCCTGGCATGGAGAATTCTCCAGAATCTGGCTCCACCTGCCTTAGCCAACACAGCTCCCATGTTCCTCCTCACCACCCTTCACCCCAGATCTGTCCCCTTCATCATCCTCAGCAGTCAATGCCTCCTTTCTCTCACATCTAAAGAGATCTCCACTTCTCGGTGCCTCTTCACAACCCTCACTGTCTCCCAGTTCAGGCGCTGAGGCTGCTCCTGGGCCTGGCAGTGGAATGCTGCCTGGCTGCCATTTGGCATCTGCCAATCAAATTCCAAGTTCTCAAGGCCTGACTCTGGGCACCTGTGTGCTGGGACAGGAGCAGGCCCGGCCACAAGGGCAGAAACCATTGCTACCCTAACCAGCCCTGGGAACTCCCCGGGCCCAGGGACCACAGAACCCACTCTGCGGTATGTCATGCATAGCCTCATGAGCATGGGGGGAAGGGTAAGTGAGGAACTAACTAACCAGGGTAGCGCCAGAGTCTGGGCAGACAGTGGTGAGTGTAGAAACTCCACATCCAGCCACCACACACAGGCCTCAGCCTGGATGGGCTACAGGACGGGTGCCATTTCTTCCTGCCCTGAGCCCCCGTACCAGCGGGATAAGTGGGTTTGGGTTTTGGACTGAGCCGTGCAGTCATCCACCCTCCCAGTTCAAAGCCTGCACTGACGTCATAGTCAAAGGCCGTCCTTCCTTATCAAATGACTGAATGTACATTTCTCATAGACAGCAATGAAGACACTTAACTGAAGACCTCTGAGAGAAACCAGCTTCTCCGCACACGTCTTGGGCCCCCTTGTCTGACAATGGCCCGGGAACATTTGCTGCTTTAAAGAAAGCTTTGGCTTTGAGTTTAATTTAGTCTTCCCTGCCCATCCAGTTATCCTCTGATGTTTCTGAACTGCGTTTAGCCAGCTGCTTTCCCATTCCTGCTTAGAACTGACTTGTTCCTCAGTGACTCCATAGGGATAACTGCTTGGTTTATATGGAAAATGAGAGTCACATGCATAGATGACAAAAATACAGCATAAGCAACAATGATGTTGACCCTTTTCATCCAATCTGATGAAAATATTGTTGTCAAACAGAAGGGCACTTTTATTTATTTAACCCTGCCATGTGACAGATAACACGCCAGATGCGTTCCTTTACGTAACTTGCACTTTCTAAATTAATTAAAGAAATGCTGTAAAAATAAACCCAAAAATGTGTGATAGCTCCAATACAATAGAAGTTTATTTCTCATTCACAGCAAGTCTAGCATGGCACCCCTAATGAGTGACGGAGGGTTCTGCCAAGCACAATTGGGGGAGCCCAGCATCCTTCCGTCTTGTGGCTCCACCATCTTCAACATGTGGCTTCCAAGCTCTCTGTGCTCTTCTCCGTCAAGGGAAAGAACGCGAAGGTTTGTCCGTGGGAGGTTTTTTGATGAGCCAGGCCTAGAAGTAGACACATCTCTTCTGCTTACATTGGGTTGATGAGAACTAATCACAGATGCACTCCCAGACGCAAATGCTTGGCCCAAGCTGCGCAGCTCCAAGCAACAACTCCTCCCCACTATAGGAGAGAATCAAGAATCTCTGATGGACAGCTGGTCATCTCTGCCACACCATCCCAACATTATTATCCCCATTTTACAGATGAGGAGACTGATATACAAAGTCCAGGGTCACGTAGCTAGTAAAGGCAGAGCTGGAATTTAAACCCGCATCTGTCTTACAGCAAAGCCTATGCTTATTCCACTCCACCAAATTAAACCATACAGGAAAATAAAACCTAATCGGGAACAGAAACTTCGGAGAAAATAATCAGTCATTTTCCCCAAGACTCAAGTTGGAGAACTGGTTTTAGAACACCTAGTTCTAAGTGTTTTTTTAAAGTCTGATGTGTGGAGTCCTGAGCCATATTGACCCTGGAACTAAGAAAGCAGAGCTAGATTCATCTCCTTTAAAAGCAATGGCAGAGATTACTACCCAATTTTGCAAATGATGAAACGGAGGCTCAGAGAGGTTAAGTGACTTGCTTAAGGTCATACTGCTAAGTGAGCCCCAGGCAGGACTGGAACCTAGTCTTCTCACTCTAAGCCAAGGGCATAATCCTCACTCTCCTCCTCTGCCTCCTCATTGGGACTTTCCACACCACAGCTGGAAATGACGTCAGAGACCATCACACTCTCCTTCCTGAAAGCCTACTTACAGCGCCTGTTACCTATTCTCTAAATCTAGGAAGATGGGTGTTTGGAAGAGCCTACTCTCCCTTTCCCTAAATGGCCCAAAAGTGAAAAGATTGACGACGCCACCAATGTAGAGGTCAAGAGAATCTTCATCAATTCATGGGGGAGAAGGACAAAACTCCTCAAAGGTAAGGAGTACATACTATTTTATTTATATCCTCAAGGCCTAATGTAGTACCTAAAAATCTAAGGGCTGTGCAATAAAGACCTACTAGGTGGATGCCCGTACGGATGAGTAAATGAACGCGTTCTCCATTTTCCCACCAAGAACTAGGAATCAAGATGACCTCCAGGCAGAGACAGACAGGGAAAAATAAATCTCTTCTATTTATCTATTGGCTTTTGAGTTATAACTTATTGAATTACTATATTTGTCTTTTCTGTAGTCATTATAATATTCTTAACTTTTCATAATCTATTTAGAATTAATATTGTACATTTTCACGCAAAATGTTAAAACTTTGCAACTATATGGTCCATTTGCCATCTCTCCCCATCTTTCACGCTGTAGTTGATATATATATTACATCTGCTATGTTATAAACCCCACGAGAAAATGGTAGAATTTATACTTTAAATGTCATGTGTATTTTAAAGAAATTAAGCAAGAAAAAATAGTGTTTATTTACTCGAGATATTTACCATTTTTAATTCTCTTCATTCTGTCCTGAAGATTCACTTTTCCATCTGGTGTCATTTCCTTTCAATCTAAAGAACTTCCTTTAGCATTTGTAGTAGTGTGGGCTGGCAATGAACTCAGTTTTCTTTTAGCTAAAAATATCTTTATTTTGCCTTCACCCTTGGAAGATATTTTCACTGGATATAAATTTGGGGTGGACAGGTTTTGCAGGGCTTTTTAATCACTTTGAAAACGGCCTTCCATTATTTTCTTGCCTCCATCAAATCATCGTCTCCCTATATATAATGTGTCCTTTTACTCTGATTGCTTTCCAGATTTTCTCTTTATCTTTTGGTTTTTCATAGTTTGACTATGATATGCTAAGGCATGGTTTTCCTCATACTTACCCTGTTTGGGGTTCGCTGAGATTCTTGAATGTATAAATTTGTTTTTCGTCCAATTTGGAAAATATTTGCTCATTATTTCTTCAAATATTTTTTCTGCACCATTCTCTCTCCTCTTTTGGAACTCCAGTCAAACGTATGTTAGACATTTTGATGTTGTCTCACAGGTACTTGAGGTTCTATTTGTTTTGTTTGTTTTCATCTTTCTATTCTTAAGGTTGGATAATTTATTGATCTATCTTCAAGTTCACGGACTCTTTCTGTGTCATCTCCATTCTGCTTTTAAGTCCATTCGGTGAATTTTTACTTCAAATATTTTATTCTTAATTTCTATTTGGTCCTTTTTAACAGTTTCTATTTCTCCAGTGAGATTTTTACATTTTATCATTTATTTCAAGCATATTTTCTCTTCTGTTAATGAGCATAATTATAATAACTACTTTAAAATCCTTATCTACTAATTCCAACATTTAGGTCAAGAAGGGGTCAGTCTTCCCTGGTTGTCTTTTCTCTTGAAAATAGATCATATTTTTCTAGCTCTTTCTATGCTGAGTAGTTTGGGATTATATTCTGGATATTGTGAATGTTGTGTTGTGGGTACTCTGAATTCCGTTACATTCTGCTGAAGAGTGTTAAGTTGTTGTTGTTGTTGTTGTTGTTGTTGTTATAACAACAATTAAGGCCATTAAATTGGTTGGATTCAAATTGCAAATTCTGTCTCTTGAGAGGCAGCTCAAATCTCAGTTCAATTCTTCTATTTTTAGCTGGGCTGCTTGGATTTTGCCCCATGCGTGCTTGAACCAGAGATTTGGGTGGAGTTTATATTTAGCAGCTGTGGTTGCCCAAAACTCTGTCATCTAGTTCTTTAGGCCAGAAAGACTACAAGTTTTCTACAGGACTTTGAGCTGCCCCACGTGGTGCTGACTTCAGCTAAAGACCATAATAAGTGGGAAACTTATCCCATCCTATTCCCTTCTTCCAAGTGTCAGTTGTGCCTCCAGGTTTTGAATTTTGTCTAGGGCTGACACTTATTGTCTGTTTAGAGAGGGTTAGTTGCATAGGAGCCTTCTTGGCCATACCAGAAGCAGAACTCTCCCAAAATATGTTGAGAAGAAAATAAGTCAGATGTTTTAATGAGACCACCCCTCATAGTTCTTTGTCCTACTACATTTCACAACACTTCACAAAACTTTCAAAGGTGAAAGAGGTGTGTTTGAGCGGGAGTGTGGAAGGAACAGAACCCAACTATAAGTTCAGACCTTGCTGGATCTTTAACATTCAACATGACAGCATCTTTATCATGTCAACAAGCATTTATTGGGCATCCATTATGTGCCAAACATGGAATTTTCCATCAGGGCTTTTAATAGATAGTAGATGTCAAAGTTCTTCCAACTCTGATTAATATGAATATATAAGTTGTCCTGTACCACCTGAGGTATAATTAATAATAACATGTACTATTTTGAGTGCCAAATGTGTGCCATGCACTGACTCTAATCTTCACAAGAATTCAGCAATTTTGTCATCTCTATTTTACATGATCAGTGTTATGAAGTGGAAAATAATCAGATGTTAGAGTTATATGGGCCGAGGTTTGAATCGTAACTTTGACTTCAGCGAAATGACCACATCCTAAGGCAAATTGCTTAACATCGATGAGCCTCAGTTAACTTACCTATAAACTGAGCATTCAAAGTTGTCATAATGATAGGAAATCACAGGAAGAGAACACCTAATAGAGAAGCTGGCTCACAGTAGCTACTATTCTTTTTACAAATGAGAATACTTAAGATTAGAAAGTTTAAATAACTTGCTCACAGTCAGGAAGTTATTTTGCCACCTAATAAGTGTCATAACTGGGTTTCAACCTCGTGTCTATGCACTTTCTTTCCAGTTGGCTGCATTATCTCCATAATAACCACCAATTATTGAGTGCCTATTATGTCCAAGAACTATATTGGCACTTTACAGGTCTAGAGAGAACCCTGAACCTAACCAAAAAATAAAAAGTACAAAACCCTCAAATTAGGCAAATATTTCCCCTCATGGAATCATTAAAATTATATGTCTTTAAGGTAAATTCTTACTAGCCCAGAGTTAAGGTCTTCCCTTGGGGGAAGCACTTTCTCCTGATGGAGTTGCTATGTACCCCAAAATCCCAGAGGAAGACACACTGGCTGTGCTCCTGGAGAGGCAGAGGTTCTGTAAATGGCTGCCTGGTACCCACTTTATTCAGGAAGACAGTTAGATGACTCAAAGAGGTGGAGGAGAGAGTGAAGTTTGGACAGAGGAATATTTAAGGCCCCCTCAAACCAATGACAGAGTCAACAACCCTCTGCTCCCTTCTGTGCATAGAAGACAGTCAAGCTGAATATCATTCACACATTTTATGTCTTGCATTCAATCAAATTCTGAGCTATAACAAAATTTCCTTTTTCAAGCCTGTCATTGGTGGGTTCAAGATTCTTGAGCAGTATATACAGACCTCCTACACCCCCAGTTATTTAAAGTTATCATTCAATTCACTTAAAAGCAATTGTCTAATCTGTTGGCCAGACATCTCTCCTATATAGGATAACATATTGTATTATTTCTGTTTATTATCTCATAATTGTTGACTTACATGTTGGTGTTAAATTTTAGTCACATTGTCAGATTTACTGATATATCTATTCATGCATTTATTTGTTCCACAAATAATTATCAAATGCCTGCCTGTGTCAGACACAGAAACTGGAGATATGCATACTAGTGTTTCATGATCTCTATCACAGCCCAATACAGCAGACAGGGCCCTGGCTCTGAAGTCAGAGATCTGAACTCAAGCTCTGCCCCCTTTATTTACTAAACGAAAGACCTTAGTTAAGTCATTTAACTTGAAAAAAATCTCAATTTGCACACCTGTAAAGTGGGGATAATTTACCTGACATCTCTAACTAACAGAGTCTTTCAAGGTTCAAATAAAGTTATATGAACAAAAGCATTAAAATTATAAAATAGTACATAAATGTAAGCTATCACTATAATTAAATATTATGTATCATTTATATTTATTGCTATTTGCTCCCTTCACTATACATTCCTAATAATTTTCATGGACAGAAGCTTTTGTTGCTAGTATTGTAATAAGTAAGCACTACATCATCATAAAAAAGATTTGCATGGAGCAGTAGTGGGTAAAAAGGTAAAGGAATTATTTGAAGATAGCACACTTTTGCCAAATGCTTTCATTTGTTTTATTCATCAAATAAAGGCAACCCAGCCTTCTCGGAGCTTGCAATACAGTCACAAATACAGAGACTAGCCATTTAATCATCGATTTGATTAGTGTTAGTAAAGAAGAATTATGAGATGCTGTAGGAGCCCAGAACAAACAGAGGGTCCCAGGAGAAAGGAGGAAGGCCCCATTGAGAAAATCATCCCAAAATGAGCTCTGAAGGATAAATATTAGTTAGCCAAGCAGGGAGGGAAATAGGAAGAGTGCTCCCACAGAGAAAGTAGGATGTTTGAAAGACCAGAATCAAGGGACAGCATAGCTGACTTTAGGATTTGAAATAAACCCAAGATATCAGGATTGGAGAGAACCAAGATCAGAGAGGCATGAGACCAGCCTGATGACACTAGCAGAGGTCACCTCATGCCTGGTCTTCCAGCGCACATTAGGAGTTTGGGTTCATGAAAAGTCATTGAAGGATTTTAAGGAGGAGTGATATTATCATATTTCCATTTTTATAATGTAACTTTGACAATGGAATGGGAAATAGATCTGAAGGGGCAGGAGTAAGAATAAGAAAGCCAGTTAGGAACCTATCGCAATGATCCAAGGAAGAGATAACGGTGTCTGTACTAAGCTGGTGGCAATAGAGAGAAGTGTCTAAGTCTAAAATATTTAAGAGGTATAAGTGACTAGAGTTAGAGAAAGACTGGATGTGTGGCAGTGAAGGAAAGAGAGAACTCAAGAATAATTTCAGGTTTCTGGTTTGAACAACTGGGTCTGACAATGATATTTAGCACAAGAGAGAACGGTAGAAGGAGCAGGTTTGAGGGGGAAGATAATGAGGTGAGTTTTGAAGACGTTAGATTTGAGATGCCTGTGGCAGAAACTGCTAATTGTCCTCTCCACAGTCATTCTGGGGGCTGAGGGGTGAGAGGAAGGTGCAAAGAACCATGATCTGACTAGTCAGTTGGATAAACTTTGTCTTTGTGCCTCAGGTCATTTAAACAGATTTGCTTAATTTCTTATCCTTCTAGCAAGGATTGAAAAAGCCCAGGGCCTTCTATTTTTCACTTTTGCAACAAAATGCCTCAGCTTTAACTGACTGCAAGGCCACTCTCCCTAGCTTAGCTTGCAACTAGGTATGGTCACCCAGGTTGGGTGTGTAAGTGCCATGTGCTGCGTCACTTTTGTAAAAGGGGCCTGGTCGCCTTCAGCTTCCTCTTCCCCTTCATGCATGCTGGAACACAGTGCTGTTGAGACATATGCCACTCTGTGAAAGAGGACAGTACCCTAGATGGTGAAGCAGCAAGGTAGAAAAACCAAAGTCTCTGGACACCTTTGTGGAACAGACCTCCCCAGACTCTGCACGGTGGTGTGAAAGAGCATAAATTTCTGTCTTCCTTGAGCCACTGTATTTTGCATTCTCTTTGTTATAGCAAAGTAGCCGAACGGAGCTGTCTAGTACGAAGTTGGACAGAGAGTTGCAGGAGAGTTGAAGAGTCTTCACCGCATAAAAGGCTATTGAAGCTGTGGCAGAGGGAGAAAACAGAGTGAGAAAGCAGAGACTTAGTCAAAACCCTAAGGACCCCAACGGAAGGGTCGGGTACCAAACCCCAAGCTGATGAAGCAAACTAAGAAGTGACCAGAAATGTGAGCAGACCCCAGGAGATTGGGATATTCCAGAAGGGAGTGGCCAGTGCTGGGGAGGGAACTCACAACAAGTGTCTGGTTGATTTAGTGTCTTGGAGCTCGTTGGGGTCCTTGGGGAGAGACTTCATGACATGGAGGAGAGCAGAAGCTATACCCAAGTGGACTGAGAGGCCACAGAAGTGATGAGTATACCAGAGTCATTCAGAAAGCATGGCTGGAAAGAGAAAGAAAGAGGCAGTTAATGGAGAGATGATGGCAGAGGCAGCATTTTTTAAGATGGAAGAAATCTGGACATATTTAAGTACTAAAGACAAAGGAAAGCATGAACGTAAGTCATAGTTTTAGGTCACAAGAAGGTGAGAAAGGATGGAATGATCTAGAGCAAACTGGAGGAAGTGGCCACGGAGAGAAGGAAAAATCATGGCTTCTATTTTCACAGAAGGAAAAGAGTTGACGTAACCACCCTTCTGTTCCACTACTCTGAGTCCAGGTTCACAACCCCTTTTTATCATCACATTAGACAAGCCAGTTACCAGACCAGTCAAGTGCGACTAATAAGAGTTTTTGAATAAACATTTATAGTAATGATCTAATTTTTGCAGAGTTTTGAAGCCAACCTAATTAGTAGATACTGGATGGCAAACTGTCTGCATTTTGTTGTATGTATTAATATGTCTATACAATATATCTGCAAATCCCAATTAGAAAGTTAGAATAAGAGCCCCTTGAAGGCAAGAATTTTATATAATCTTTGTCTGAATCCCGAGTACTTGATGGGTGCTCAATACAGATCTCAGGATTCAGCCAAATTAAAACTAGACTTGACAAAACAATTCTTTTTCTTTACCAAAGGATTCACCACATGGTATCTTCAAACAGCAAGTAACCCTGGTACAGTTTTTAAAATTCAGATAAAAACTTACATTCAAATTTTAGAGATAAATACATTCAGCCTTTTTCATTACTACGTAGAATCTAGCCACTCCAGTATTTTAGGGACATATTTATCAAGTAAAACCAAGAACTCAGATCCCATCAAAAATCAGTGAGATGAGGTACAGCCATGGGAGAAGACGTCAGTGGCACAAAAATCTCTGAATTTTGAAAGCTAGGAGGTCGGGGTTGGAGGGAGGGAGATCCGAGGAGCCTAACCTGACCAGCCAGTTGGGTAACCTTTGTCCCTGTGAGTCAGATCATTTTAATAGATTTACTCAATTTCTTATCATTCTATCGTGGGTTGACAAAACCCAGGACCTGCCTATTTATCTTGCCCCTGGGGTGAGTTTCTCTTTGAGGCCAAGAAGTGATTATGGGAAGGAAATATGCAGCTATACACACTCTGGCGCCAGTTTCTACTAAAGCTCTAAAACTCACCCTACCATGTCCTTGGTTTCTGAATTATTAGTCTGTTCACCCTCTTTGCCCCCTGTCAGAAGATGTAACTAAGACACACTGACAGTTCCTGGAGAGCTGTGTTTCTCTCTTCTGGGTCACTGCAAGTAACCCTCGAGAACAGGGCTCGGACTGTCTGGATGATGACAATCCCAGCCTTCAGTCTTTATCTGCCTTCGGGAAGAGAATAGACAAGCGACTGGGAGCATAGAAACATCAGACTCGAGTGAGAGACGAGCCAGTCCCATCCTTTCACTTTGTAGACGAGGAGACTGAGACCTAAGACGGGAAAGCAATTTGCCCGACATCACAGTCAGCAGAGGGCTGACACAGGCACCAGATCTCCCGGCTCCTGGTCCAAGGTTCCCCTTAGAGACCTCCAAAGTAAGACATTATCCCTTTTTCAAACATTGGTCCCAGCCATTTCTATCTTTTTCACACGGGTCAGGGAGGAGAAGAATGCACACATCTCTGTCCATATGCCCTGTTTCTTTTAAAGATTTTATTTTTCCCTTTTCTCCCCAAGCCCCCCAGTACACAGTTGTATATATATATATATATATATATATATTTTAGTTGTGGGTTCTTCTAGTTGTGGCATGTGGGATGCCGCCTCAGCATGGCTTGATGAGCAGTGCCGCGTCCTTGCCCAGGATCCGAACCAGAGAGACCCTGGGCCGCAGAAGCGGAGCACGCCAACTTAACCACTCGGCCTCAGGGCCAGCCCCCACCCTATTTCTTTCTAACAGAAGAATTCAGTTGTGGCAGGATCTGCCCCTGAGCCACACACACTTTCCCTCTTTATGTCCCATTGTTTTATGCAAAAGCCCCCCAGGAGGTCATGGAGACTTGAAAACTCACCTTAGGGTATCGCCTTACTTAGCATCTTCACAGCACCCTCACCCTTCATCTAAAAAAATCGTTCCCATATAGCAAATCTCTCTGGGCTCCCTATTCCATTTTGCAAATTCGTCCTCTCAAAGCAAAGCATCTAGGCCTTCGAGGTCCACCCAAGCCACAAGCATGCCTTGGAGACAGACAGGGAGCAAAGCTAATCCTCAGAAGCAAGAGTCACGCCTCCAGGGCCCCTTGTATGTCTTCCAAGCATTTGCACACCTACATTTATACATGCACAAGCATGCAAACACACGCGCACACATGTGGCAGCCACGTAAGCCAAAACGAAATAAAAGGCCCACGCAGGAGAGAAGAAAATGTCCCCTTTATATCTGCAGGCTGCCTCCAGCAAAAGCATTCCTAAACACGATAGGTTAAATATATTGCTGCCATTACACTCTACAAGAAACACATTCCATAAAAACGAAGGTGCTGTAAATTATACAAATATGATGCTAACAAGCCAGGAAACGCGCCGCTAATGAGGTCAGCTACAGAACTCCCGCAGCGCTGCAAATCATGTGCCAATCCTGCGTGCGAGGTACAGGAACGGCATTGGGTCAGCGTTTTCCGAGTGCGTTTGTAACCTGCTGTTTGGTGTATGGTTACACAGGTAGATAAAAAGCCTCCGCTTCTCCCCCCACAGCACCCCCCCCAACTTTGTTTATGTGTCAAATATCCAAGTCACCAGACGAGCATGCTCTGCATTAATGTACCTGACTATTATGCCTATTGTTCTCCTGCTCAGAGTAGAGAATTAGTCACTCAGATGTGTAAATATTGGTTACAGTTTTGAAGCATGCAAGCTTTGTGCTTCTATCAGCCCCATTCCTAGAGGAATTATGCATGCTGTTGGCACCGGGTTTTGTACACACTGTATTTGCTAAAGCTCTAAAAATCAAATAAACATGTTCTCGGCTCCTGAATTATTAGTCCATTCACCATCTTTCCCCGTTAGGGGGGGAAACAATAAACACGCCGAAATGTGGCATTTAGGAACTGCAACAAGATTTCTGCTTGGCATTTACAAGTTGGAGAACAATCGAAACACCCTTCCTGTGCCTTTGTCACCCAGCCTTCAGCACAGAGAGCCAAGATGTCTTTGAAATCGCTCCTGACCTCTCAGCAAATTTGACCTTCACCCAGGGTCCATGAGCAGCCTCCATTTCTGGACATGTGTGAGATATGGGGGTTGGTGTTGCTCCCAGAGATGAGGGCAGAGAGGGGGTCAAAAATCTAGGCATCGAAGACACCTGTGCCACCCAAATTCAGAGGCTGGAGCCATGTCTGTTACAACACCCGGCTTTCCCCTCTGAGAGTTCCCAACTCTATTTCCTGCTCTTGGCTGGGTGAGTACAGCCCCAAGGCAGGGCGTAAGGGGCATTGCTCAGAATGGTTAGATTCACCCAATATGCCGAAGAGCCCCCAGTCTGGCAGCCACTTGGAAGACAAGAGGGCCGCCAATTTTATAGGCCAATCCCATAGTTTCTTGGCACACTTTTTTCCATACCAGGATCCAGGGCAATTAAGGTTTAAAGCCATTGAGGGTAAGTGTATAGAAAAGTAAGAAGTTTAACCAGAGAATGTAAGTGAACATTCAGCAGATAAACATGATCACAAAAATATCTCCTACATCCCCCAACGCTAAGCAAGGTATTTACGGTACAGCTTCTGTTTAGAGCCACCAGCAGGAGTGGGAGGTAGTTTTGTTCTGAACCGCCTGCCCTGCTCTACTCTCTGACACCTGTTTATACTCCATCGCGAAGGTTTTATTGCGTCTGTTCTCCCCAGTCTAGGGGCCCCGCCGTGGATCTATTTGTATACACATATCACAGGTTTTGGAAATAACTTCAGCACATAAATGCCATTATTTCCAACAGAGTTGGTGTAAACCATATTTACTACTCAAACATTCAGCTAAAAATCGAGCTGCGAGGAAACAGTAGCAGCAGCAGCAACAACAACAGCAAAGAAATCAGTGACAGCTACAAACCACAACTGCAAATCAAACAAATTCGTAAAGTGGCCTTGAGGTGGGAAGCACAAAGCAAAGACTTTGCAAGATGGCAGGCAGTGGCGGCACTCAACGCATTTGAAGGAAAATTGAATTAGTAATTCCCTGCTCTAAATTAAATACAGACTACATGTGGGGAGAGTACAGGGATGTCAAAAGTGGAGGGGAAGGTACAGAGGAGAGGACACAGCGAGAAGCACTCGTTTTTCTCACTACCGTAAAAATCTCAACAGTCTATGTGATCACAGGCTAGGGGATCTCAGGTCTATACAGAGAGCGCTGGAGCTGTCACTGACATTCAACAGCTATCCAGCTTCATCCAAACAAGAGGAGACATCAAATGGGCAAGAGCCCCATAAGTCAAGACTCTCCCTTCCTTTGGAGGTGTGAACTGTCTTGCTTACTATTCCAATCAAGAAAGATAAAGCCACAACTCCAGACCCACACTCGCACCCCATTTATGTCTTTGACAAGCATTTACTACACACCAATGATGTGTTTGCCCCGGAAAGGACAGAAATATATGTAAGACATTTTAGTCTAATAGGGGAATAGGAAATATTAGATTACAAAATGATGCAATGTTAAATGGGAAAACGACAATAGCTCTTTAGAAAAAAAGTCTAAAAAGCAGTGTATGGTTGATGACCAAGGGAGAAAGTGATATGGGCTATAAGTGCTGACCAGGTCCAAGTGGAGAGAGCACTACAGGCTGCGGTGATCCAAGAAGGCTGCAAGGAGGAGGTGGTCTTTAAAGGGAGACAGGACTGAGCTGAGCAATATAGAGAGAGAAGCAGAATCAATCAGGAGAATTGTTGGGGGTGAAGGCCAGGAGGTGGGAACAAACATGGCGTGTTTGGGAATCTCAAGTGACTTGGACCGATACGCAGGTTTACAGAGGGGGAATAGAAGCAGGCAAAGTTGGAAAGGGTTTTTGTCCCTGTTGAACACTAACCAAGTTAATGTTGGAGATTTGGTCGTGGTTGAAAATCACCTGCAATGAACACAAGGCAGCCTTCCATAGAAGGAAAACCCATATTCGCATGCGGTATTCTACATAAATTTACATCTAGGCGGAGGGAGTAGATGCAGAAATAGACACACGGCTGTGTGTGGAAGAGAGTGACTGTGTCTGTCTGCGGCCCGTGTGTGTGTGCACACGCTAACACACGTACACCGGGGTCTTTTATGCCCCGTCCCTCCCGGAAAGGACTGAACCAGCATAGCGGACTTACCAACAGCCCTGCTTCCTCTCAGGCAAAATGTGTGTGTTTGCGGGGAAGCGGGGGAGGCCAGGGGGAGAGGGAGACTGAGATATGGTTCTTCCAGGCCAGCAGAAGGTACTTGAACTCTGTGGGAAGGTCGGCTGCTTGTAATAGGGATGAGTTGAGAACCGCCATAACCCAGAGCAGACAAAGTGTGAAATATGCATTTTTCTCTTTCATTTTACACCATTTTTATGAGACCTCTGTGTAGATGCAACGAGCAAAGCCCTTGGCTCGAGCCCTGCAGGGTTGGCAGATTTATTACTGAATAAAAAAAATGAAAAGAGTTCAGCTGTCTGGCCAGGTAGAAGGGATTATCTCTACTTGAAAGAAACCAGACCAAAAAAAGACTTGCTCTGGCGGACAGAAGGACCCCTGCTCTGCCCAAAGCTGTGTGCCCGCCGCTCCGGCTGAAACCTCTACGGACCCTTAAAATGGTTCTTCATCTCAGTGCCAGCCTGGTTTGGGAAACCAAACTGTCTCTCAGGAGCACCATCCCTGGCTCTCTTGGTGGCAACCCTCCCAATGCCTGTCCTACCAGGGCAAAATTGCCACCTGGTGCGACCGATCAGTCTTCCACCAACCACCGAGGAGTTGGGCATAGGCCTGGAAAACAGCTCCCCGCTGGAGCCCATGGGGGACCTGGGTCTGGAGCAGCAAATCATCACCAGAGTTCCAGGCTCCCAGAGAAGCCCCAGGTCAAGAACACTTGTACTCACAACCCTTCCCCACCCGGGGCTCAGTCCAGAATCAGCCCAGCCTTGAGTTGAAGACCTGATCCCCTTTTCACAAATAGGAAGGCCATCAGAATACCAAAAACGGATCATTAGAATTTATAAAATGCTCTCCCACTCACACTGTCTCATTTGACCAATTTTCCATTTTAATAGACTTTACTAAACTCTTGCTCTGGGCCGGGCACTGGGCATATAAAGGGGATAAAGATGGAGCCCCTCCCCTGGGAACGCCACTCACAGACCACCAGGCTGTCCTCTCCCAGCCCCCACTCAGGTAGGTATTATTTTAATGTCCATTGGATAGTTGAGGAAAGTGGGGCTCAAAGCAATTAATTACTGTCCCAGGTCCCCAGAGCCAGCGAAGGAGAACTCCATACCTGGGAGCCAGCTCACGGAACCGCATCCTACAGGCTCCACACCCCCTGGGCGGTTCTCCAGAGCCTCTGCTTCCTGTCCTTGCCTCACCTCACCCACCATGCCAGAACACACCTTCTCTCAGTTCTCTTCTCCGGGAAGCTGAATTGCTCCCTGCCTTTCTCGAACGCCGAACTTACCCAGAGGAGAAGACGACCTTCGGATCACCCACTCTCCCACTCCCCAGTGCCTGGGCCATTGTCTTGCCCCGGGTTCTTGCCGCTTGCTTGCATTGGCCATGGAGAGCTGGTTGATTCTTTCCACCTCTGTCTAAACTTTCCACTCCCTAGTGCTTGCCTGCCCCGTTGAAACTGAACCCCAGAAGTGCCCAGCTGGAGCTTCTTCGCCAAGATCACTGTGAATGAAGAAGCCACGCCAGCACCTGGCCTCTCATCAGCCCAACCCCCAGACCTGCCTCTCTTGCGTGGTCCTGTCACCTTACATGACCTCCCCTCCTGGCCCCAGCCTTCGACTCCGTGTCCCACAACTCTCCCCTTACTCCAGCCCCCAAAGAAGTAGGGGTTCGTGCTTGCAAAGTGCCATGAGGAGGAAAAGAGCCAAGCACTTCCCATCCACAGGAAGAAAGCAATTTTAATTGAAAAATGAAATCACAGATTACATGCAAATCTTTGTTGGCAAATTTCAATTACCACCAAATTAAATGCATAGCTAAGCTGAGCATCTTCGGGACACTCCAGTTAATGTTATCCCGGCAAGCAGAGGTGACAGGAGAGGTGTCCTCCTGCAGAATGAGGCCCTGGAAAGAATCCAGGGACCTCGGGCTCCAGCCACCAGGGGCCCCCACATTCAGATCTTTAACAAGGTTATCTCATCTGGGAAGTGGGCAAATACAGCAGGAAAAGGAAGGAGTTCCAACTGTTTTACCCATTCAGCTTCCTGTCTTTCAAAAAAGCTGGCATCAGCAAAGGAAAAATTAGAAAATAGTCTAGTAGCAACAATATTAAAAATTACCCCCCAAAAAATGACCTCGTCTTTCCCTTTTATTTTATAAATGAGAACACGGAGGTGCAGAGCACTCGTCCATCAAGCCGAGGCAGCCAGCTGCAGAGCTGAGACAAGAACACAGATTCCATCACAGCCAGCACAGGATTTTGCTCCTAGATGGTCTAGTTAACCCTAAGGAACAGGGTCCTCCCTCCGCTGGGGGCGGGATGATCACGCTGTCTCCACACCGCTGGTTATTGTTTCGTTCTCACACTCTACTCTGTCTTAGTGACTGTGTCAGGTATTTTGCTCACTGCCACATGCCATTCAGTCCATTCGACATGCGTGTACTGAGTGCTTACAGCGCACCAGCACAGCAGTAGGCACGGGGACTCCAAAACCAGAAAGCCACATACTCTGGTGTTCCTCACCACCACGATGGCATCCTGCAAGCGCTGTGTCTCGCGGAGGGAGCGGACGTGGCCACCCCCGGCCTGAGACCGGTTTATTCTCTCCAACCAGACAGTAAGCGCCTTAAGGAGAGAACTATGATCATTGGTCGGTACATCTCCACCTCTGGGTCCAACACGCTTTAGAACCCCCCTAATGTAGATTAATGGAAAGTAATCCATATTGGGAAGAAAACTCTAATATCATGACAGTTGCTGCTCAGAAAAAGTGGGGATATCCTGTGAAGTTTTACCCTGAATTGCCAGGAGGTGTTCCTAGATGTCTTTCCTCCAACAGGAAGCTTCTGATCACTACAAGCTTGTTTCCAAGTGGCTAGAAGACGCCAAGGAGGATTCAGTGAAGCAACAGTCATGCTCATTGCAGCATCTGCCCTGCCCTGGTGCACCCAGGCTCTCGCCTAATGTCAGACCCCGGGACCTTCTGTACACCTGGGGGAAAGAACACAGCGGAGATTGTGATTTGGCGGCCTGTCCCCAGGATAGAAAGCCAAACAGCTCTGTGAGTTGGAACAGCCGCCATATCCAGCACCCCATCCTGAGTCTGATGAGAAAAGCCAGGAAGAGTGTGACAGGCCTGGGCTGGTGGGGGGGAAAGTCCCCCTCAACAGGGCCTGGGGCCCCAGCGAGGGCGGCTCTCTCTCCGACTCCACCTTTGCAGAGCATGTGGGTTCTCGTGGCCTTATCTGCCAGATGGCTCCCGGAGGGGATGATTTATTAGGTGCAGAAAGCTCACTGATAAATTTTACTGCAAGTCCCCGCAGAAGACTGGGGGTAGCAACAGCCCAGCGCAGGCAGCTCTAATGGAAAGTGCCGTCACCAAAGAGCAAAGCATTATTTATGACTGTCTGTAATGCCGTGCGGGGGAAATTCATCATCGCCTCCCGGCTCTGTGCATGTGGGGACAGCAGCACTGGGGGAGGGGGCAGCCCAGGACAGGTGGGGAACAGTCAGAGCCTCTCTGGGAATGTGCCAGTGGAGAGCAAGGTCATATTTTCCCTGAGTGACCCAGCTCCCCTTGTCAAGCACTGACCTACAAGTCCCCTCAGAGTCCCCCCACCAACAATCCCCAACCTCCACCCCCTCCACCCACCAAAACAGAGAGAAGACAGAGAGGATGGCATTTTCTTGTTCTCTGTGTGGAGCACAGACCCTTACCTGCCGGCACAGTTGAAGACAGTCCTTCCCAGAAGCAGAGATCTGGACCAAATGACCCCTCCAGTCCCCATCAAGCTCAAAGCTAGAAAGGGGATATTCTCCCAGTTCGCAGAACTGCTGAAGAAATGGAGGCTTGGCGCAAGACTGAGCCAGCTATGGTCACTAGGCAGTCAGGGCCAAGGAGCGCATGAGGCTGGAGTCCCTGGTGGGCCCTGAAGCATTTTCCTTCCTGACATAGAGCAGGGCCCTATGGTGGCGCCCTTCCACACAGATGTCCCGTGCCTGTAGCTCATGGAGACATCTGGAGGTCACCTTATCCTAGCCCACCCCCCTCCCACAATGTCAACAGTGAGGCTCCAATCTCTCTACTTCCTTTTGGCGTACAGAGAGTACAGTAGTCATGGATTACCGTGTGCCTCACGTTTGAATTATTTATGTCTAAGTCTGCCTCTGTTATCAAATTAAGTGCTCCTTGAGGGCAGGGGCTGTATCCTATTCATTTTTATTCTCATCTCAGCAGCAAGCCGAGCTCAGCAGTAAGCACGCTTGATACTAAAGTTTCCCTGGCAGACTTCAGATAAAGTGGGATTGTGGCCTCATGTGTTCTTATGCACCTGTCACCAGGCTGGCATTCACAGCATTTCAAAGCAGTGTCCCCACCCGTGCGTCCATCAGCATAGGAGAATGGAAAGAGCACTGGATTAAGAGTTAGGAGGGATGGGTTCTAGTGGGCAGCAACTCCGAACATTCTTTGAGTACTGAACATGGTCCAAGTCAGATTTCACCGCTAACACAATGATTCAACTTGGGAAACTCAGCTTACTTCTGCATGCCTTGGTGGGCTGGGGAGCAAAGGAAAGATAAAGTCTGCCCAACCTAACTTACGGGGCTGCCATGAGAACGTGAGTATGGTGAGAAGCAGGAGACCTGAGTTCTTGGAAGGGAGGGAAGAACTGTATCCAGTGGTTCTCTACGCTAAGAACTATGCTGAGGTGCTTGGTGTGCGTTCTCTCATATAAATACCTTCACAACAGTTCCACGGAGTCAGTTTTATTCCTGTAGAACATGGTATCAACTTCTTCACCAACTGGCTGGGTGTCCTTGAGTTGAGTCATTTTCCTCCTCAGGGCCTTTTTTCTCACCTGGGAAATAAAGGAGTTGGAGTAGATGCTCAATAAGTTCCCTGCCACTTCAAATCCCTGTGAAGCACATAGGCATGCTGTCACCCAAGCAACGCAGGCAGTTCTAGCCCATGGGAAGGGCAGGTGACTGATCAGCATTTCCAAGAGGAATAAGCTATGCATGAAGGGGGGCTACTTAAATTTTTGCATAAATATCTGGGATTTAAATTCACCCCGATAGTAAATATCAAAGAATATGATACCAGAACCCTCTATGACTGTCTCCTCAGTAGAGAAGAGTTTGACAACTTCAGGCCCAGGAAGGAGGCAGGCCAAAAGAGGTCAGGGGATCAGGAGAAGCCTCAGGAGACAGGTCTCCAGTGTTGTCCACCCTCTACCCATCCTGAACTGGCGAGGACACTGGCAATGATGCCCTGACAAGGCCCCGTCAGTCTCTTTGCCAGCTCCATGGCTGACATTATAGATCAAGAAGACAACTTCATGGCCTTTAGTCCAAGAGATTTGCATGGACACTGAGGACCAGAGAGGCAAAATGACTTGCCCAAGATAACAGAGCTACCTGGAAACCAAATCTCTTAACCATTGATCAGTGCTTATCCATACTCTGGATGATAGTCAGTCAAGTGGGTACTGGGCGGGTCCTCTCCACGTGATCTCCCCAGAACAGACTCCACAGGAGGAGCATCCAGGGTGTTCCAGGGAAAGTCACATGTATAAGGATCACATTGGTCATTCTTTTTTTCTTTTTAATAACAATGGTAAAGTGAAGCATTTCAGCTTTTCAAAAATATGGCTTTGGGGCATAAGATCAATCCTAATACAGTTTAACAAACTTTATTTATACAAAAGTAGACAAATAAAAGCCCTAATACTAAAGTTGATGAATTTTGATCAAGCCAATGAGAATACCAGAGTTTCACAGGCCACTCTTATTGTGATTAGGCAGCGCCCTTCTCAGCTCTGACTTTGCATTAATGATGGCTCTTGGTTTCGGTTCCAGCAATTTCACAGAACAGGATATTTCTTGGAAACAGCAGTTGGAGTGTAGTAAATAAGAATAAAAGATTTGGAGTTAGAAAGCCGTAGGTTCAAGACTCACATCCATATCCTGTGTCATCAATGCAAGTTACTTAACTTTTCTGAGCCTCGGTTTCTTCTTCTGGGGACAATAATAATTTCTTCATAAGATTATTTTAAGGACTGCATTAGACAATGCATATATAATCCTGCTGAAGCTCCCAGCCCAGAATAGATGCAGAACATATGGTATTTATTATTTTGACTATAACATTCCGAAAGTCAAGTAGACTCAAACATTGACCAGATAATCAGAAATTTTAAGATGGTCTGTTTTCTTGGTCAACATAAACTGCTTTCTTCTCTCTCAGTTCCTCTTAAAACCAAGCCCAAATGATAATATGGATGCATGATAAGTCAGATAAATCCTAAAGATTGATCTCCATAAAGCGTGACTTATGCTCATCCAAATGACCAATCCCTTTGGAAATTGAGACTTCATTTCCACATTCCAAATGACCACAGTTTTTTAGTACCTGGAATACCATGCAATGTAAGGTAGCTCAGCCATGGAAAACACATATAGTGTTTTTGGCCAACCATCCAATGACGTAGACAAGGGCAAAAGCGTTCCTATCATTTAAGTCTCCAGCTCCCAAACAGGTTTATGGGCTGGTCTCCGGTACAATACAGAAGAATTACTCAGAGTATTTGGTAGACATGCTGATTTCCAGGCACCAAGACCAGAAATTCTGATTTAGTCTAAAATGAGGCCCAGGAATCTGCATTATAAATAAGCAAGAGATTCAGATGTACATCCAGGTTGAGAACCATTGATCTAAGCCAATGGTTATTTTTCTATGTATATTTTATTATACTTTCTCACATATTTTCTATCTCTTTGAACTTGATATTTGTACCATTAAGTCACAGGGAGATTGGGAGAAAAGGCTGAGAATATCTTTATCCTGGTCTCATAGAACCACCGGCAACTTCCATTTACATTTTGAGATTCTCACTGCACTAGATATTATAAAAATTTCTCCCTGCTTTCAGACAATCTTTGGGTTTCATTAAAATATACTTAGTATTAAGATACTAGTAAAGTTTAAAATATTTTAAAAACTGAAACTGACAAATAGGATTCATCTGATGTAGGACAACCAGCTGATTGGCTGGGGCTGCCTGGGACCCTGGGGCTCTCTGAGGAGAACGCAGCTCAGGGAGAAGGTGTGCTGGGTTCTACGAGTGATGTCTGGCATGGACACAGTCAACAGAAGGTCAGAAAGACGTCATTTCCTTCCAGCTCCACTTCAAAGTATATTACCTCTAAAGGAGAATGAGTATTCAAAATTGATTAAAAGTGATATTTATATTTAAAATTTCCACTCATACTTCAGCCAAGAGCTTGTTTTCCATTCTGGTTATTTTCCTAACTAAACTGAAGGTGCATTCAGAAATCTGTGTCCAGATAAAGTGGGAAACAATCTGAACTAAGACCAGAAAATTCTAAGAGCCACTGAACCTTGTGGACGAGTGGACACCAAGCAGCACTTCCCTTCTCCCACCCCAGAATGCGAGATGCTGGTTTTTGTGGTTCCTCCCCATGTGTCTCATCAAGGACAGACTGCAATGTGAATTAAGGAACGGCTCTTGGCGCTCCGTTTCCTATCACCCTGCCCTCCCTTGAACTAGTCCTTCTATCCTAAATGGCCTTCCCCACCCACTACTATGTTTTTCTTGCAACCCTACCAATCATTTAAGGTCCAAATGAAAACCTACCTCCTAACAAAAGACTTGACGCTCCCAGTTGGAATATTCTTCCATAACACTTAGTGACTTTATAGCAGTGCTCCTGACCATCCGCCTTGTTATTCTAGGTAATGGTGTGTTTGTCTACCTCTCGCCCTCATCTGTGAGCCCGTGGAGAGTAGAGATGGAATCATATTTGCCATCAGAGCCTCTCAACCCCCAGCGTGGTGAGCTGCCCTTGTAAGCACTCAATTGTATTGAACCGAAAAGACAGCTAGGCTTTGTTTTTTGTTTTGTTTTATAAAACTAAGAAAGAAAATGAGGTAGGAAGTGAATCATGCAAGGAAAAGTCTTCTTTGTGTTTTAGACTCTTCTCGATGTATGTGTGTGCAGAGAAGCCTGCAAGAGAAAATGCCCAAACCGTTCATCCTCCAAGACACTCCCCCTGCTTCTTCAGACGATGCCCAAGGAGCACCGGCGCTGGGTGGCCCCTGACTGAGGCATGCTTGAGGAGGTTTGGTTTCTGGGAAGACTCTTACCACCCTGTAGAGTGCACAGGCTCTGCTGCGAGGCATATCCAGCAGGGACTGGCAGAACAACTAACGACCCTTTCTGAAGCCAGCGCTTGCGTGGAGAGGCGGTCAGCAGAGCTGCCTGGGGCCCACGCATCCAGCCCCTTAGCAGCCTTCCCAAGCGCCAAGACAGCAGAGCAGCTGACTGTGCAGAGAGAGATTTGCTGCCATCAGTCCGGGCCCAGTACGCCTCTCCACCCCGCGGCTAACAAGCGAGCAGGCCAGGGAGGTGGGAGGGAGGAGGGAGACCGGGATTTGCCAACAAACCGGTGCTGAGTCTGAGACGTCAGCAGCCACTTCAGAACCTGGGGTTGCTGACCAGCCTTCCAGAAGTTGTTTGTTTCCTCCTGGGCAGTGTGCCCACAACATGAGTACGGCCCCTAAATCAGCTGGGGTTCCTTGATAATGATCCTGGGGCCAACCAGTGGGACTTCCCATGGCACAGATAACCCAGGAGATGGGAGGAACAGAGCTCACACACATCATTTGGCTTTTTCCCTAACAATCACTTCTTGTAAAATTATAGAATTGTAAAGTTCATAAGTATCTACATGATCATATAGTCCAGGCTCTTCATTTTACAGATGAGGAAACTGAGACCCAGACATGCCCAGGGATTTGCTCAAAGGTCTCCATCTCGTTAGTGGCAGAGAGGGGGCTGAAGCCAGGCTGTCTGCTCTCCAGTCCAACATTATTTCCAACACAAGCTTCAAAACACACGAATTACTGATTACCAGCTTTTACTCAACCCAGGTAAGAAAACACGTGATTTCTGACAAGGCACTGATTACAATGATAAAGCTTTCCAAATGTTGTTCTCTACTTTTCCTTTGAGTTCTCAAAATCCTGCTGGATAGACAGTTTAGGTTTGCTCAGGAGAGAAAATTAATGAAGAAACAGAACCAACATTTATTGCACGCTTATGTCCCATCCATAGTGCTAGGCACCTATGTAGGTTATCACATTGAATGTTCACCCAAATCCAGAAAGGAGGCATTAATCCCCCTTCTGTTATAAAGGAGGAAATGAAGCCTCAGAAATGTGAAGTGATTGGCCCGAGAAGCAAAGCTAATCAATAGCAAAACTAGGATTCAAACTCAGATCTCCTGATTCCTACGCAAGTGTCTTTCCACCGTTCCATGACACCGCCCTCTTGGGATTGTGTGCTCTTGGGGCCCTATGATAGACATCGTCCTATATGCCAAATGAGAGCCAACGCATGGCAAGGGGGCAAAGTCAGGGCCAGGTCACCGTGGTGATTCCCACAGGTCCTGCCGCCCCTCCTGCGCTCTCCCAGGAGAAGGTCCTGTGTCCCACCTTGAACCACGTCCTCTGAGGTATCCAGCCTCTGAGTGGCTATAAATTATCCTCGAGCACCATCCCTCTGCTGCAGGTGGAGGGAGAGGAATACGCAGCAGAGGAGGCAGAGGGCTTCCTCCTGGCCACAACCCAAAGGAGGAGTGTCCTCACAGAGGCACAGAGAGGAGAGGACTGTACTCAGTGTTTAGTTTCAGTGGGTCCCCCTGCCTTCCTCGCAAGGGTGCTATAAGGACAAATGAAGTAATATACCTGAAGTGTTTTGAGAGCTTTCTAAGTGCAACATAAATATAACAGCGGAGCTGCTGATGCTGATACCAACAATAACAACGGTGAGGATGGGACTATATCCATGGTCATAAGTTAAGGGAATATTTAAAATGAGAAAACTCCACCAAAATCAATCCACTGAACTTTATTTAGAAGAGAGGCTGCTAATAAAAATATTAGGGGAATGTGAACTCTTGGGAAATAATGATGATTTTCTTCTACTAAAAGGCTCATCAGATCCATTTCCAAAGTACAGTTCAGTCATTTGTGGGCTGTTTGCCACTCAGTGCAAGAGGTTCTCTATAAAAAGAGAGAGAGAAGAAGGAGCCATCCCCACTGTGTGCTGAAGCCATGGGTTTTGCAGATACAACCGGCCTGTATTTCTAGAGCCATTGCCAGCTATTTCTATTCGCCAAGGGGGCTGGCACTGGGGAAGCGTCTGCCTTTGATTTTCTTCCTTCTTCTCTCATCCCCCACCCCCATCAGCAGCTGCTGAATAGCTTGCGTTTAGAGTCATCAATACTGGAGCGATAATGTGCTGGTACTGTCTTTCTCAGAGTTGGGGTAGGTCACCCTCCAAAGATAAATCTACCCAAGGATGAGAACCCAACATGGAATGGAGATGGAGTACCCATCTCAGCAGCTAACAGAACACTCCCATGTAGTGTAGCTCATGTAGATCTGATCCGTATTGGCTCAGATTACCCTGTTTAGGGAAGTGGTGGATGGGGAAATTAAAATTTCAGACTAGGGGAAACAATGGCGCTAGGAAGAGACGTAACAAGTAGGAACAAAACCCCAAGGGGTATGGGGCAATGAAGAACTGGGCAAAAGAGGAGGAGAATCCCATCGCAGACCCAAGCAGCAATGGATCCCCGTCATCCCCTTCTTCAGGTCTGTCAAGGAAATGGAAATGGAGAGATGGCTGCTCTAATGCCACTTCAAGGCTGGAATGTTGAAACTTCCTGATGCTAACCATGAGCATCGTCAGGAGACAAAAATCGCCAACAGCATTTTGGAACTTGCTGAGGCAACTTAATTCTGAGTTCTTAGAAACATCTCCAAAAACAGCGTGGAGAAGTGGACTCCAAGGGCAGTCGAACTCTGAGATTGGCTGCAAAAGGAAATTCGTCACCATTAATTTCCTTAAAGGACAGTATTTGCCACTGAGAAAGGCTGAGCAAGGAGGCCATGTGGAGTAACACTGGCTGTTCATATTGGCGTGCCTGTGCTCTTGGGTTCACACAGCTGTGGGCTGGAGCCACCCTGGTTGGTCCTAGGATGAACACAGGGCAGTTTCCTGTGCACAGAGGGGGCTAAATCACAACAGGCAAACCTGAGGCTCCCCATCCGGGCTCTGGCACACCCTGAATGTGCCATCTCCTAGTACTCACAGCAAGAGAGTTTCCACGACACCTCTCCTTAGTTAACACCCTGATTCAGCTCAAAAATTAGTGAAAAATTGTCACCAATTTTATCAATTCTCAGAAAGCAAAAAATGATCTGTCCACAGGCAGTGACAGGCCACCTCCAAACATTGGATTCAGTGCAAAGGCGTTTCTGACTTTGAGATAGCTAAGAAACATGCAGGTACCTCTGTGTTTTCCCTACTGGTAATTTAAAATGTCGTGTTTATATTAAAACACAGGTGTGTTATGATAGAATATATGAAACAGGGATGAATTTTCAACAGTAAACACTAAGCTTCAAACATCTAACACTAGCTCTGAGATATTTCAGGCCATGCCATCCCTGGGGCCTCTCGTCCACCCCTTTCTGCCTTTACTTGAGTGAAAAGGTTTCAAAAGCACCATTCTGCGTTGGGTTCCCTTCTGGCTGGTCCACTCTTTAGCTAAGGGGTTCAGTTCAGTCATCTGTAGAATGAAGTTTTAAAACCTTTTGAGTCTGGACATAGTCCATAGACATGTGGTTCTAGAACTTTTTCCCCAAAAGCCTTCAAGGACAGAAGAGCCACACATCATTCAGGATGAGTGGACTGGAATCTCCATGTTGCAGGAAAATATAATCCCTCCTTCCAAGAGACTCTTAGCCCTGCTAGTGTATACTGTTTCTTCGGCCCTACGGCAGACTGTCAGTACACAGTGATCAGTAGCTCCATTCTCTTCCCTCTTTCCTATTCTCTTCATCTAAATAATGCTCCTTGCTTCCACCTCACCCTATCCCAACAAGATGTTAGGATCTGCATCTAGAAGAAAAAGAGGCCATTCTCTCTCCAGTTTCATCATCACAAAAACCAAACACTTTCCAAAGGCATCCATGTGCAGGCACCACCGTGCCCATCCTGCCAGAGAGGACCCTGCCACCTTACTCTATGCCCCGCATCCCCTTACTGGTAAATCCAATGTCTACGTCTGTCATGGAGTGGGAAAGACAGGGCATCAGTCGCCACACCAGCCTCTAGTTTCAACCAGAAGCATAGCTTTTGGACCTGATCATCAAAGAGAACCCTTCCATCCCCCAACGAGGCAGAGTGAGAGATACCCGAATTGTGCAAACGCTGTTCCCACACATGATAATTCAGCGTGATAGTGGGGGATGCCTTGTTTCCTTAGCACAAATGCAGTCTCTGGTCTAAAAGCATGTCAACCAAATCCAAGGCCACTTCATCTCTATCTGCGCAGGCCTCCACCAGGGTGGTAATTTGGCCTTTGGCTAAACAGCAGACTCCCCAGGCACTGTGGGTTTTCAGATTAGAACATGACCTAAGAGCCATTCTTGGCTGACGTTCAGTCCATTCCAAATTTCGCTGGGATTCTGACCTCATTCTGAGCTGTCCGGCTCATTCTCCTGGGAAGTGAGGACTATTTGACCAAACACTCCTGGACTCAGAAACGTTTTTTAATAAAAGAAGGAAGCTTTTAAAAGAATGCTTGATAATATTTGGATCCACTGCAAATTGCTGGGTAGAGGGCTTGTGCAAAGGGAATTCAATCTCATTTCCAGTGCTCTCAGATTAACACAGCTATGATTACTTCCTGAGACTTAATCTTACATGTGTGAGGTGCTAAAGCCCTCCTGTTGGGTGTCACATCTTGCCTCCAGGGAGCTCAATTATTTTCAATATAGTTTTTGAACGGCAGACACCACTGTACTCAACCATGTCCACAAAGTATGTACATATACAATTCCATGGTCCGTGATACAGAGTAAGAGCACAAGACAAAATTTTTTAAAGAACTTTTATTCACTCATTTATTCAAAAAATTCTCACTGAGTTCATATTATCTGCAGACACTTTGGCCTCAGACCTCCCTGCTGGGCTTTGCTGGGCCTGTCGGACAGCAGAATGAGAAATGAAACACATGTTTAGTATACGCCACTCCAAATGAATATGTTGGCCGGGGGGCGGGGTGGCCTTTATTTGCTCCATCACTCTCACCATCTCCATTCTTCCACCACCATTCCAACTGGACCTTCTAATTACTCCCAGGAAAAGGACGACAGAGGAGGAATGCCAAGAAAAACAAGAGAAGAATTCTTCACTTTTGAGTTTCCAGGAGAGATCTCTGCAATATAAGGATTTTCAGAAATAATTTTGACTTTACTGGACTCACCACCCCACTGACTTTAGAATGCAACACCCATCTGAGATGTGATCCCACTGTACGTCCAGAATTCATTACAATCTCTAAACCACCTCCAACTGAACACCTAAGCGTGGTGCGTCTACCTTCCCACTGTGGCCCAGGACTCTTTCCCTCCAAAATGTGGCCAGGAGATCACGTGGGAGCCGCCCAGCTCACCTCCTTAAACATGAACAGTGGGAGTCACTGTAAACATTTAGCATCTAATACCAGGCACTCGGGTAGTTAGGATGGTTACCACCTTCAGATGGAGCCTCTACGCAAGGCAGCTCTGCACCTGTCTGTCTGGCCCCTTTCTCACTGAAAGAATTTTTCACCCCTTCTGGCTGAAGTGACCCAGATCCATGCTTTTTAACACCCACCCAAATGCCATTACCCATAAGCCTAGAAGACACTTTAGGGCCCAAGAAGCTCCTATTTTTAGGTTGCAAATCTATCCGCTGTCAGCTGAAAGTCAAGTCACTCCCACATCCTCCATTCTCCTCTGTTGGGATAGCCTATTCCTCAGTCTGCGCCTCTGCCGAATGGGTCACACAGCCTGAACGGCATCCGTGAGGGGACCCAGGGAAAGGAATCACAGTGTCAAGGAAATGATCAGATGCCAAAAGGGAAGATGTGCCTTGGTGATCATTAAACCGAAGAAGACAGCGAGACCCAGAGAGAGGAAGGAACTGAGGCAAGTCACAGAGCTGTCAGGGCAGAAGGAGGAGCCCCCACCCCACCCCCAGCCTCCTCATTCCCAGAGCTCTGCTCTTTCTCCCACACAATAACTCTCTCCAACAGAGACAAAGGCCTTCTTGTCCCGCCCCGACCCGAGGCTGAGATTCGGGGAGCAGGCAAGGCCTCATCCCTTGTGGGGAGAGGGGTGGCACTTCTGATCCTCCGCCAGGGGACCTCGGGCCACCTGGAATGCCTGGCTCCAGCACACTCCCCTCGGTCCCAGGTCTGGGTAAAGGCTCCCACTCAGCATGTGTGTAACTCAGAGCCACATGACACTGAAATGCTAAGTGAAGAGCAATTAACTTTTGCTTCTGAAAACCCACTTTAGCTTTCCATAACTCTTTGGGGGCCATTTCAGCTAAGGCAAACCTCCCGCACATTCTCCCTCAGCAATAAATTACCTTCCCGGCTTTAATTAGCTGCCGGAGCACAAACGGGCTGGGTGCTGACGGGGCTGCTTTCCCCACAGGTCCCATTCTGTCACACAGACTCCAGGAGAATGGCAGCTGCAGGGAGCGGCTGGGCGGCCTAGTGGGGACGTGGCCTGCCCTGGACTCCTTACCTGCCCAAAGCGGGTGAGAGCGCAGCCCAGAAGCCCGAGCCTGGTTGGGGATACATTCTAAAGTAGATTAAATTATTTGGAGGGGCCTCAGATTCCCTCTTCAGCTCTCCTGGCCCCTAAGAGATGTACTGCCTGACGCTTTTCTCTCTCACCAGACTCTCCCTCCTCCAAAATGCCCCCAAAGTGCGCGTGCAACACACACACACACACGCTGGCCCGCCGGGCATCCAATATCTTTATCTCCCTGTCATTCTTGCTAAGGGAGAAACTACTGACAGAGCTTAATATATAAGCCCTCCCAGGAGAATCTGCTGTATAATTGTGAGCTGAGCTTCAGTCCAAATGAATAAATCTCTAAGTATGTGATTTTAGTCACATCTGTGGGCTGGAACAGTATTGGCTGGGAAAGAAAGAAATGAAAAAAGCCCCCTCAGAATCTTCAGCATCATTCTAAACCCAAGATTAAGATCTGAGGTCCAGTCAACCCTGCCTCTAACTAGAGGTGTGACCCTCGGCAAGTCCCTCCCCTTCTCAGGCCCTGTTGCCCAGGAGAGAGCAGAAAATGGTGAACCCGAGTCCCCTTACGCACTGCCACACCATGATTCTGAAAGTCCTGTGTGTGTGCATGCACATGTACGTGTGTGTAGGTGTGTGTAGGTGTGTGGGGAAGACATATTCTAACCCAGACTTCATGCATGCTTGTTTTCACTTATCCTCCTGCTTTCTTCTAGAATCTTCCATCTGGGCAAGGGGCAGCATCCGCAAGGGCCTGAGTTGCCCCAGCTCTAGTGGAGCCAGGGTGCCCCGGCTGCACCCACATACTCCATCCCCGGAGCTGTCTCCTTGCCCAGGCAGGGCCCAGGAAAGGACTGAAGCCCCCTTCTCACTCTGTGGAACAGACTTATGCTAATGGCTGCTTCTGCTCAAGGCCTCAGGCCCCAGCTTACACCTCCTCTGACAGGCGATAACCTTCCAAAGCCCAATTACAGGCTGCTTTCTCCCACCCTTCCTTTCTTGGGGGAAAAAAAATAAAAAGTAAAAAGTCCAAACACGAAGCCCAGGGCCAGGTCCTGCTTGTCGGAGGCGGGTGACAGGCGGCTGGGCAGAGACCCCCTGTGATGAGGGCTGCGAGCCGCCTGGAGCTCAGAGCCCGCAGATCCCCCGCGCTCCCTCCGCGCCTCCCCAATTAACAGGCAGCCTGTCGGTGAGACCGGCAGGCAGGTACCGGGCCTGTCACAGCCGCCAGACAGGGCCCTCGCCCCTCCCATCCCTGCCTGCCACCCCCGCCCCCGCCGTCTGCGTCTTCCCCAGCCTGTCACACGCCCCACGCGGTGAGAAGCGAGCGAGCGATTCCCACAGTCCAAGGAGAGCGCAAGGACTGGTGGCTGGAGCGTCTGCAGCAGCCTCCCTCAACCCCGCCCCGGCGGTGACGTGTGCCAGCGTGACCAGGAGTCCACCCTCCTCATCCTGGTTCTCCACAGTGAGGGATGCCCATAAGGGACTGGGAGCAGAGGGGCCTCCCGAATGGCCTGTGAGACAACTTGTGTGTTGGTAACTTGGCAATCATAGCAAATGGGCAACAGAAGCCTGCTCCGGAGGAGAAACTCGCCCAGCCTATTTGAGTGCAATCACGGTGAGTTCCCGGCCTGCGAACTGCACGCCCCCGGCCTCCTTGCCTGCCTCTATCAGAAGGACGTCGGACTTCGATTCTAGCAATGCCTCACAGTTTCAGCTCCTGCCCCCAGTGATACCAAACAATGAGATGTCTGGCCCCAGGTCCCACAGGTAAGGCCCCTGAGCTCCTGCTGCAGGCTCGGCCTCACTCCAGGCCCAGGCACCAAGCTCGTATGGCCAGGCCACCTGCTGAAGTCCAAGCGCTCCGTGACTGAGGGGAACTTCATAACTACTCCCTATGCAGTGATCTGAGGTAGAAATCCTTACTTCTGGCCAGTTTTGCTGGGGAACCCATGGCCCTTCTGAGGCTAATTCCCTGTCTGCCTGAATAGCTGAGTGGTGTTGGCTTTGAGACCTCCTGTGGGTGGAGAAAATCCGCCCATCTGTGCTCTTCCGAAACCAAGGGAGCCGTCTACACAGACAATGCTGTGAATCGTGCCCCCTGGAGGAGAGTAATGTGGGGGCCCCTGACTCTTTGTTGCCACCTGGACTGGAAATCAATACTCGTGTGCGGCCACTGTTAACTTGGTACCCTCGGGAAACTTCTCTGCCCGTTATCTCCGCCTTACATCTGTGTCTTAGTCCTTTCAGGCTGCTGTAACAGAATACCATGGACTGGGTGGTTTATAAAGAGCAGAAATTTATTTCTCGCAGTTTTGGAGGCTGGAAAGTCCAAGATCAAGGTGCTGACAGATTCAGTGCCTGGTGAGGGCTCACTACCAGGTTCACAGACAGACCACTGTCTTCTCACTGTGTCATTACCTGGTGGAAGGGGTCTCTTGTATAAGGGCACTAATCTCAATCATGAGGTGCCCTCATGTCCTAATGTTCCCCCAAAGGCCCCACCTCCTAACGTCATTACCTTGGTGGTTAAGATTTCAACATATGAGTTTTGAAGAGACACATTCAGTCCATAGCAATCTGTCTAGAAGGCAATGTACTCTCCCCGGTACAGATTCGTGGCTTTGGCTATGTCCAAAGAAGGCTGGGCAGGAGCATCTAGGCCCATCCTGGAAATGAGTGAATCATTTGGGATGCCTCAAAGTCATTGTGAGCTTGGGAAGAGAGAAAGTGGACCACACTGGCAAAGGATAGGGAAAGGATGAAGAATGATAAATGGGGCCAGGTGCAAAAACTCCTACAGGCGGGGACTGTATCTTATTGGTCCTCCTATTCCTGGTGCTGAAGGTAGTGACTGGCCACGGTGAGCCCTCGGTAAATATTTGCTGAATAAAGGAGGGACAGGAACCAGGTTATACAGCAGTTCTCCTAGTTTCTTCAGGAGCAGAAAGACTTAGTATGTGTTCACAACATCCTCATTAGGCATCAGTTCAACTACCACCATCCCCATGGGTTGCCCCATAAGGAAAGGAGACAAAGAAGAAAGATGCTGCGAAAGGAGAGACCAAGAATAAAGAATGCTGAGAAAGCACACTTGGACCAAGTTGAGCAACATGTTTCTCCTCTCCACCTTATACCAGGGGCTCTGGCACTTAAAGCAATGTTGAGTGGCTCTAGGAAGCCATCATATGTTTCAGAATTTGCAAAAGGGTACTAGAAGCAGGGAGGGAGGAAAGGAGGTAGAGAAGGAGGGAGAGAGAAATGATCTGCTCCAAACTGGTCGCTAAGCTACAGAAGTACTTACAAATATATAACCTTTCATTTGCATGAGGCAGCATGCCCCCTTGCAGAGGGGAATATAAAGTTATGAAGATGTAGATAAATAGAAACTAAATGCCAGCTCCCACCCATGGCAAGGTGGAACATAGATCAAATTCATTAATTGTGATCCAATTTGTGCTTGCACAGTGAAGGATCATCATTTGCCATCAAAGAGATGCCCTTCCCTTACTAAAGCCGTGGAGACTCTCAGGAAGTGCTCAAGGGTTTGAAATTCTGTATTTGAATTTCACACGTGCTTTTTACTGCTGGGACCAAAATTCAATCAACACCTGATGGTGCTGACACCAACATTCAAGCCGCAGGGGTCTTCACTCCTTCACAGCAGACCTACTGATAGAACCTGGTTAGTACATTTGCTCATCTGTTTTTCTCTGGATTTCTGCATGTGGGTTTAACACATGTATAAGCCTGTCTCTTTTTTTTAATGGAGTTGAGGTGGGAATAAAATGGCCCAAGCCAAGTTCAAGAATGGAACAATTAACCTCATCTCTCTCAAATGTCCAGGGCCCAGCTGCCCAGGAGTGGAAACCATGTCCTCACTTTCATCTCAAAGCCAAACCAACATGAACATGTTGCTTAGAGACCAGGCTTCTCTTTCCACTCTGGACCCAGGCCTTTGGTCCATGCCCAGACGGGGGCTGAGTTAGAAGCCAGGGCTCAGAGGTCATGACTCTCTTCTTCCGAAGCTCTTCAGCAAGGGCTTGATTCTGATTTACCTCTTCTGTCTTTGTTTTTCTCTAGGATTCAGGCTGTGCCAGAGAAAGCCATTGGATTTCCCAACTCGGCACACTAAGTGCTCAATGAAAGCTCACCAAATGGTATCGATGCCATCAAATGGACTGCAACAGATGGAATATAATTTGGAAAAACCCTACTGCCATCCAAAGAGACCTTTCCTTTCCTGAAGCTTCCCCACTGCAAGCAGAGGGGTTTCCATGGAGTCTATAGCATACCAGAGCATATCACATCGTCTACAGCATATAGCGTACATAGCATAGTATATGGCATCGTCTGTAGCATATTATAGCCTATAGCCTACTTCACTGAAGACCAAGTAATGTCTGTCTGCCTTGAAGTGGGGTTTTCATGTGCAGCCAAAGATAATAATAATATTGAGTCCTCTCACAACCTAATGAGGTGCCAGTGTTATGTCCATTTTATACATGAGGAAACTGGCCCAGAGAGGTTAAGTAGTAACTTGCTGAAGACCAGGCAGCTAGTGAGGGCAGAGAAAGAACTCAGACTTAGCCCTCTGAATAAACTAGGCACAGACAGGCAGGAGGCTCCAAACTCTGCACAGAATATTATTCATTTGGCTCATCTTCTCAATCCTGGAGGACCCTTGAGAGACATGAATGCAACACCACCTTCTGGAATTACTGACAGAGGAATTTCCTCCCTGTGATGTCTCTTGCTTTCGTATCAAGCTTCTGAGCCGTGCTTGGAGCTCCCTCGTGACGAGGCCAGGGCAAGTGTAACTGCATCTAACAGGGGAAGGCAGAGGCACAGAGAGAAGTGATACGGTGAGAAGTCCCTGGTCAAACCCAGGTTATCCCTTACCCCAAACTCACTCCCAGCTCCAGGGCACGGCCCTGCTTCCTCCCCACCCACACCTGTCCATGCAGCCAGCCCTGACATATAAGTGACAGCCCTAGACCTCAGGGATCAAACCTTTCAGACAGAGTTCTTGACACCAGATGGCTTTGGAGCGGGCAGGTAATGGGGAAGGATGATTGTTGTGGGCAATAAAGGACAAGGCCCGTTCCAAAAACAGAGGGAGAAAAGACCAGAAGACTAGGTGGAAGTCACAGAGAGAGTAAGGCCGCAGCCCAGTGGAGAGGGGAGCTCAAAATACCACATCCAGAGAGGCGAGGGTGCCAGTGGGGTCAACAAGCCCCCACTCCACCCTGCATGTAAATTACCAACATCTCTCCCCACACAGCACCCACATTCCTTCCTCCCAGCTTCACAACCAAGTCCCAAAGACAGGTTCTAAAAGGATTTCTGGGCCTACACTGGTTTGGGTTTTTTTCCCCTTCCCCTAAGTCCCATTGAAGCTTCTTTCTGAAATTCTCTAAACAGGAAAAAGTGAGAAGCACAATTTATGTCTCCTAATGGATATTGATTCTAAAACATGATGCTCTGCCTCCATTGTGTCTCATCCTGGTACACGTGTCCCCCCATCAAAATCCTGGCTCTCCTTCCACCCCAAACATTTAACCACTCCTGCCACGTCCCAGGCATTGGGCTCAGCACTTAGGAGAGTTACAAACACATAGAAAACAAAGCCTCTATCCTGAAGGGACTTAGAGTTACTAAATTAAGAGCTTTTATTCTGCCACTACATATTCAGAGAGACCATTGACAACCTGTGCCTCAGTTGTCTGTCTGAGCCCTTTGGCAAACCAAGCAATCCTCTCTCATTAGGGCCACATGGCAGGAGCTGACCGCTCTTGTGGATAATGACAGTATGCATTGACTGAGCACCCACTGTGTGCCAGGCACTAGGCAACAGGCTTGACAAACACTCATGACATCAGGAAATCATGGCTCAGAGAAGTCAAGCAAACTTCCCACAATCCCCCAGCCAATCAGGGTAGACATAGGATTTAAATCACACTCCCCAGAATGTGGTGAAATCACCCCTGAGTAGAATGGAGAGTTGAACCACAATAATAATTGAATAAACTGCTGGGGCCAATTTCCACAGCATTTACCGAACACTTGCAAAAAAACAATGTTTAGATTGATGTTGTAAATGGGGACAACCTCTTCAGAGAGCAATGTGTCAATATCAATCAAAACTTTAAATGCACCAATCCTGCATGCCAGAAATTTCATTTATACGAATTTATCCAACTCTACAAGGATGCTCACTGAAGCACTGTCTGTAATGGAAGAAAGCTGGAATCAACCTAGGTATCCATCAACAGGTAATAGGTTAAAGAAACTGGTTCATCCATAAAATGAAATATTAATGCTATGCATGCATTAGAAAGAATAGGGAGGACTGTGGATACTAACATGAATGCATGTCCATAAAATGCTCTTCAATGAAAAAGCAAGTTGCAGTATTATATGCATAGTATGATCCTGCTTAGGCTTCAAGCACTTTATCTATTGCACACTCATACATATACAGCATATCCATGCTTAAAACGTCTGGAAGATACACACAGAGCTACTAACCATAGCCACCCCTAAAGACGGGCTGGGGAACAGGAGACTCCTAAATGATTTAGTTTCCTTTTACAGACCATGTATTAGTTTTAAAGTTTTTAATAATGCCTATGCAGATCACTGTGTTACACCTGTCGGAAAGCAATCCTCCAGAGGAAATAACTGAGAACAGGAAACCAAAAGCTTCAACACAGACCTACCCCCAAGGAGCTGAGCATCTCAGGACTTGAGGTCCTCTGTAGGGGCCCACAGCAATACATGACTGCTTGGGTAATTCACATTTTACTTTTATCTGGTCCTTTCTTCAAGAGCTGAGGCACCTGCAGAAAACTAGAAAGACCATGGTGGGCTCTGACATTGGAAGACTTAGATCCCGACCTGGCTGCACGCTGCTGGGCTGTCACAGTTCTCTTTGAGCCCAAGTTTCCTCATCTATAAAATAGGTCAGTGCTAGAACCCACCACATAGGATTGCTGGGAGGACTCATTCAAGCAAAGAAGGTCCAAGCACTTTTTAAAGACCAGGTTTAAAGACCGAAAATGAAGTCACGCTTGACTGGAACCTCCATAGGGAGGCTGAGTCATGAGAGAAGATGGTCGCACCCAAACCCTGACACCACTCTCTCCCTTCTACATTGACACGACAAAGTGATGAAAACCACCCGGTGCTCACAAACTCTCCGGAGAACATCACCCACCTCTCCAATTCCAAACTCGAGGCTGGCAGTCTGGGATTGTGTGGCCATAGAAAATGAGCCCAGTGCAAAGTGCCATCCAACAACAAGTCTTCTGCGTCAGCCTCTAAATCCCCAAGTAAATGTTGGTTCACTGGTTTGTTGATTAAAATCGCCAGTGGCGCAGCCAATGGCTGCCCAGAGACCCAAGGAGCTGAAGCAGCAGGGAAACGACCAGGAATCCTTCCACAGTGAGCCTCACATGATGCTAGACATAGCCCTTCTCTCACACCCTTTCCCTTCCTTTCCTCTCCCTCAATTTTCCTACCCCTGCCTCCCCTAACCATGAGTCAACCCTCCCCACATCAACAGAAATTCACTCCCTTAAGAGTGCCCCTGGGCTGGAGAAAATAATCATTAACTTAATAGGCTGCTATAATTACATTAAATAATGATGATGATAATAAGAATATAGACTTTGGAAGAAGGAAACTTGAGTTTGAATTCAAACTCTACCACTTATCAGCTAAGTAGTTTGGGATAACCAAACCTCAGTTTCCTCAGTAAATTGGGATTGGTTATGAAACAGTTCAGACAGTTGTTAAAAGGGGAAGGTGCTGCTGTGCATACGTAGTTACATGTAAGTAACGGGTAAATGTAGATGGGTCTTACTAAACTGCCATACTGTTCAAGTTTCTTCATGTTCGTTAATGGGATCATCCCAACAGGCCCAGGAGGACTCACATCAAGAAAAATGAGGTTCCAAGAGGCTAAGCTGTTTCCCCAAAGTCATTCATCGGGGCAAGGGGACTCCTGGAGCCGGATTCTCTGACACTGAGCCCAGTGTTCTCCGTGCGCAGCGGGGCAGCAGTGGGGTAGATTGTGTTGGAAGATTTCTGTTGTCTGGCTCAGGGGACAGGCAAGGCCAGGTTGGTGGGTCTTGTCAGACTCACCACCATCCCACTTGGCATCTCTCAAGAAAAAGCAAGACAGTGTAAGCTCCAGAAGTACCTGAGGCTGGAAAGCAAGGCTGAGTCGGAAGAGAAATGTCAAGACAAGGAAGAGCCAAGAATGGAATTCCAAGAGCTTGCTCAGGGGAGCAATCAAATGCCAGCCCCACCAAGAGGCCTTTTTAACCAGCAACGCTTTAAAAGGAAAATGGGCTCACTGAGTTCTTATTGCCTTCTATGAGTTGTTGTATATCCTCCGAGGAGTGTGTTTTCTCTGCAAGGAATTTTGCAATCCCTCCTATTGGGGAGAGATGTGAATGCATAAAAATGTAATTAAACCCATGGTGGGAGGGGCTAAGATCCCAGTGGGGGTGCCAGCAGGATGGGATGAGCTGTAGGCATCCAGAAGGAGAGAGAGAGAGTTCCACAGTCTCCCAGAGCCAAAGACATAGCCCTCCTTCCATGTGGGCTTTGTGCAGAAGAATTCTTCCTGTCTAATAGCTGCAGGTAAAGCAGTTTTTCTTATGGGGATTATACTTCAATTTGGTGTGTCATTTTCTAAATGTTTAATTACATAATAGAATATAATAGAAAACATCAGATTGCGTCAGACGTGGTAAAGGTAAGTAAACACACAACACCCATGCACTCACACACATACACATATGTGTGTACTGGGCCACAACAGAAAATGTATATCTTGCCATGGATTGTGGTCCAAAAAGTTTGAAAACCACTAAACTAGAATCAAGAGGGAGCTGGTCCTGGAGAACAGTTACTTTGTTTAGAGGGAAAGGAATGAGCACAGGTACGGGCTAAGGAGGAGAGAGAGCATCTGGGAGAGGTCTCTGACCTCCCAGACCGCCTCCTGATGGAGCCTGCAGAGAGCTCCCTCCCAGGCTCCCTTCCCCGCTCTCCGCCCCAGCCTGAACCCTTCCTCCTCCAGGTCGGCCATCGTGACTAGTCCACGGCCCTGATTGGTTGCCTCTGCTCTCTGACCTCCTCCAGCTCTGAGCACTGCACACCAAGTGAACCATTCTTTAAGTGTTTCGTGGGCCAGGCCACGTAGAAAGCTCTTGAGCCCTGGAGTAGCTTTATGACTTTTGGAAAATCGTTTAGCCTTTCTGAGCCTCCACTTCTTCATCTGATGGTGATAAATGGTAACTGAAGACATATATCTCTTGTCTTTTTAATAATATTGCAAGCATCTCTCAAAGGAGAACCCATATCTTCTACTGATTTTGTAAAAACCACCACCCCATGGTGTTTTAAACAGCACTGACACAAGGGTAGATACTTAACATCATTATCTAATGGAAACTGTGCCAAGTAAAAAGAAGAAATTAACACACAGCAACACCATCACCATCGATGCCACCATGAGAGCAGCAACAGCCAACACACACAGCAGAGAAGTATTGCAGAGTCAGCTTCATGAGCACGCAACCTGTGTGGCCACACAGCCCCCCTCCATCACCCCCACCCACCCACACCCCCTCCCCAGCACTCAGAAAGGCCCACATTTAGTTTAACGCTCTGCTTGTCGCTATCCTGAAATTCTTAATTTTTGAACAAGGGGCCCTGCAAATTATGCAGCCAGTCTTGACCGCGTATACAGAGACTCACTAAGAGATACTTTTTCAGGATGTACTGACTTCTTTAAAATTCTCTCTTCCAAGAGTTATTACAAGTGGTGTTGGCCTGGAAAGCACAAATATAAAGATTTCTCACCTGGTCAAGCAGCTGAAGACTCCCTCCCCCCGTTCCCCCCCCCCCCCCCCCCCCCCCCACGAGGGAGTTGCTCATTGCTTAGCGTTAAGAGGGCTTTGGTGCAGCAGCAAACGTTCTTTGTAAGCACTGAGCACTGAGCCCTTTCTAGTCACTCACAGTGCTTTCCTAGACCCAGAGTACAGCCAGCCATGGAGATAAACACTTAACCAGCGTGCCCACAGACAGCATCCAGGAGGAAAAGCCAAAGGGGTCCAAATCATTCCTTTCTTCCTACAAACAACGTCCAGGCACCCACTATGAGAAAAGCCCAAAATGCAGAGCTTGACGGTATTTTTTTTAAAAGGCTGAGTCATGGTCTAGTCCCTTGCCTTCCAGAAAAGCCATATCCAGATGGCTAAGTAACCCAGTGTAATGGAGATAAGGGCTCTAAGAGCTCACATAAGAGGGAAAGGCCTGCAGGAAAGGCCTTGAAAGGAGACGAAACTTTAGCTGTCATTGGCGGTGGGTAGAGATCAGCCAGTATTTCAGGAAGGGACCAGCATCAGCAAAGGCTCCAAAGTGACAACTGCTCCTTGTCAGCAGGGAACGCCAAGGAGAGTGGCCACGGGAGCAGAGAGGTGCCACGTGGGGAGTAGCAGGAAAATGACCAGATTCCTAAGGCAGGGCCGGCTGGGAGGGCTTGCATGGCAGCTAAGGCGGCCGGACTTGATCTCATGGGTAATAAGAAAGCAGATCGACCCCATGCCTGGTTCTGTCTGCTGAGCTCCCAGGAGAATGGCCACCGGCCCCAGGAAGCATCCACACCGCGCCTGGCCCACGCTTGCTGCCAGGAGCCCGGCCAAGTGTCGAATACATCCCACGAGAAGGAAGGAGTCTTGGGGCAGAATGGGCTCAGCTCCGCCTGTGAGAACTCCCCCCCACCCCACCCCCCAACCCTGGGTCCCCTCCTCTCCAGCCTTTCTGAGATTCCAGCTGTCCTGCTCAGCAGCCTCAGCCAGCTCTGGCCAGATTAATCCCATCTGCCCTGGCTCCACATTGGTTTCTGTCCGCATGTGGATGGTACATTACAGTTTGCAAAGTACTTGTCGCAAAGACTGTCTCATTTAATCCTGGAGAGCACTGAGTGGCTGGCTGGGGAAATGAGACTCAGGGATACAGGGCTCAAACCTACAAACGTCTGATTCTCAATGCATGCACCTTCCTCAAGGCCAGCACAGAGGGTTGGTCACTTACCCTCTCCGTGTGAATATGTCCTCATCTGTACAATGGGGATAATAATGATATCCACACGGGATTAAATAGGTCAATAAACGCAAAGCTCTTAGAATAACATCTGACACATAGAGACACGCACTCAAGAGATGCCCACTCCCAGCAGCCTCAGCATCCTTGTCATTGTTAGCTCTATGACAATGGCTGCATTATGGTAGGGCCAGTGAAAGCAAAGGAGCTGAGTTTTGTAGGAAGCAAACTTTGGCTTCTGATACCACAAAATGGGGCTCCTCGTAAAGGAATCAGCTTGGCCCTGAGAAGATGGGAAATGTAAGAAAGAAAGTCTTTTTGATGGTGGGATACTTTCAAATGTCCCAGAGCCTAACTGTGAGGAAGGGTCCATCTGTGGCTCCTCACCAGGCCGAGGAATGCTCAGCTCCATTACTCCTTCTGCTCTGTGCTAAGAACCAAGGGAAGAATAAAGGCATTTTCTCATGCTGCTACCAAAAATAGAAACGCAAAGGCTACAGATCAGAGCTGGAAAGACTTTGAGACAAATTGGCTCAATCCTCTTGTTTCAAAAATGCAGAATCTGAAGCCTGGCCAGGGAAAGGGACTCAAGTCAGGTGAGATGGATGACGAGCTGCAGAGTCCGGACCTGAACCCACTCTCCTGCCTCCTGGTCTGCGCCTTTTTGTTTGGGTTTGTTTTAGTTTGTTTTTCCTACACTTCCTTCATATTTCTCTATTTTCAGGTTTTAAAAAAATACTTCAGTGAGTTTTTTTTTCAATCTGGAGATCAGAGAGACAGAAACTTAAAAGAAGGTTGTAAAGGATGTAAAGACACGTGTGCTTTTTATTTATTTTTATTTTTTATTTATTTATTTATTTTGGTGAGGAAGATTGGCCCTGAGCTAACATCTATTGTCAATCTTCCTCTTTTTTTGCTTGAGGAAGATTGTCACTGAGCTGACATCCATGCCAATCTTCTTCTATTTTGTATGTGGGATGCCGCCACAGCATGGCTTGATGAGTGGTATGTAGGTCTGCACCCCGGATCAGAACTCGTGGAACCCGGGCCACCAAAGTGGAGTGTGCAAACTTAATCACTATGCCACCAGCCAGCCCCATATGTGTGCTTTTTATTCCTTTTTTTTAAGCTGGTGCCCTTGTTTGATGGGGCTGCTCTCAGACCAGGCAGCCCTTAAGAATCTGTTGGCTTAAATTTGTAGGGACAAAGGCTTTTGATGTGGCCCCGGACCTGTGGTGGTGAGTGGAGGCGGCAGGGTGACCCACAGAGGTCAGGAATCCACTCTGTCAGGAAATCCCTCCAAGGGGGTCTCCCCAAGAGCAGCATGGACTCCCTGCTCTCCTGAGAGACATGAGGGGATCTTCTGCCTCCAAGCCCAGCCAACCCATCAGACTTAACATTTCTCTTCTTGAGAATATGAACCAGCTGTCCTTGGGGACGTCAAATAACATGGGCATGACAGTCAGAAAGACCTTGGCTCTGCCACTCTCTCTCTCTCACACATACACTCACTAGGCTTAAATTTTACAGTGGTTTCCCTTTATTTCAAATTCCATGCTCCTTGGTATCACCTACAAGGCTCTCCTTTGGCCCTCTTTCCTTTCCCTGCTCCTCGCCTCAATCTTATGCTCTAGTGACAATAAACTACTTGTAGTTCCCCAAATACATCACATTGTTTAATGCCTTGTGCTTCTGCCCATGCTGTTCCCCCTACTGGCAACTCCTCTTCCATTAATTCCTGGCAGCTTCTTAGTCATCCTTCAAAGTCCTTCTCAGCCATCACCTCTACTGAAAGGATCCTCTCCTCCTTCTCTGCCTGGAAAATTCCCACTTACCCTTGAATACCCAGCTTCAATGCCTGTCCTCCATGAGGATGACCCTCATCCAGCTGCAGCACTTTCTACATTCCTCTGCCACAGCTCGGGGACCAGGTCCTCCAAACCAAAGTTGGGAACACAATGTTTCGTGAGCACCAGTGTACTCATGGAAAGACAATGAGACAATATTTGAAAGAGGCACTATCCTTAGAACACCCAAGACCTAGCATCGCCATAACTAGAGTACTGCTCTTGCTCCATCACAGTTTTTCCTCATGTCTCTCTCCTCCACCAGTGAGCTTTCATGCGATACTGGCGTTTGGATGCCTAGCACCTACCACAGGGCCCGGCATGTCTGACTGACAGATGGACAGATTGACTGATTGATACCTTACCACCATGGCTGGTGGGTTTAGGGTAGAACCAATCATTGTTGAATTAATTTAAAGTGAAGGAGGAGGAAGTGGAAGAAGAGGAAAGGAAGGAAAGGAGGGAGGGAGGGAGGGAGGGAGGGAGACTCCACCTTCTTCTTCTTTCTCCCTTTGCCCTATCCCAGGAGAATGTGATCCTTCAGATTTTCATGCACACCCTGAAGGCCATAATACCTGTCCTACATATTTCACAGGATTGTGGGGAGAAAGATACAAGGAGGACCAATACAATAAAGCATTGTGCCACAGAAAGAGCTATATGCAGGTAAAAACCATGCCATTAGCACATGACGGCTGCCATCCTTGGCCGTGGTCCCCATTACCCCAATAACAAGAACTGAAAAGGGGAAGGGAGCGTGAAGAGGGGGCAAACCCCAGGCTTAAGGACCCCAAGAATCACAGCAACCTCTCTGACCCCAGCATTCCCCCATCCCACCACCTCCGGTCCCCCCATTACAAATTTGAAAAGAAAAGTACTGGGAAAGCTCCTGCTTAGGCTCCTTTTAATTAAGCACACACAAAAAAAGAGCCACCCCTGGGTTTTGTCTGTTGTACTTTTGTTCTCAGGTCTGTTTGTACTTATTCAGAAATTACATAATTAAAAAAAATAATATTAAGTAAATGTGCACATCAGCCTGTCAAGCTGCCTGGGCCAGCCTTCACTCGGGAGCCACACTGACAGCCCCTTTATTTCTCTTACTTGTTTTTAAGCACAAAATATGTCACACCTGGAAGTAATTAGCATAATTTTTACTAATTTATAGCTAATTACACAATTACTTTTCTGTGAAAGGTTCTGGAAAGACACTTGAAGTAAGTTTCACCAAATCTAGTGGCAAGAAATTGCTTGAAAACATTTTGCTAGCTTCAAATATTTAGAAAGAGGGAGGGGATCACGAAATAAAGTAATTCTTTCCCATTTCAGAGTGTTCAAATATGACAGGGGTATAATTTCTCCGGGAAATCACCAAGCAGAATGTCTAAATGTCTCTGCTCATCCAATCCCATCAGAGGCGGCTCTGAGAAAGGGCCCCCAAAAGAAGCATTGTCGAGAGCACCCAGGACAGAATCTGGAAAGCTCTGCTTTGCAACTGCAATTGGTTTTGTGATAGAGCTGAAACTTGATGGCTCTGCCTCCAGGAGTAAACCAGCCTCATGACGGAAGGTGACCCCTTGCAGGTGTCTTACTCAGCTTCCAAGAAACTGTGAGTTTGGGAGGCCGGTGACGGATTCAAGCCTGGGAGCCACTTGACTCTCAAAGTGAAGCTCCAGGATGCCAGGACCTGGGTGTATGACATTGTCTAAATGGAGGCAAGAGAAACAAAAACATTCTCTAATTCAACTCATTCGACTAACATATTTTAAGTCCCTACTCGGTGCTCTTTATTCAGTGGGAAGATTTATAAAAGGAACAGTTCCTGCTTTCCACGGAAGAGCTGAAAAGAAAAAAATACACCCATCAACCAACAAGTATTTATTGAACTCTGCTTTAGGCAGGGGGGGAACAGAAGGCAAGATGCAGTTCCTGCCCTCAGGAGGCTGACAGTCCAGAGACCAGAGCCACACGCAGGAAGCACGTGGCCTTGCATGGCATCAGTAGGGAGTCAGTCAGCACCCAGTCGGACAGCTTGCACTGCAAGTGCTGCTGAAATGGAAAGCTGAGTGCTGGCAATGGGAAGACAACAGCCAAGGAGGAGCTGATGGAGTCCCGGCTCTCTGTGACATGCTGTGCTAAGCGGGGAGCCGCACGGGCCTGGTGAAAGTGAGAGTGCCCACACAGGAGGGTCATGGGGGGGGGCGGCAGAGGTGAGGATGGGTGACACTTCCCAAATTCCCCAGCAGGAAGGAGGCGAAGGAGCCAGGAGTACCCTTGAAACCTAGAAACCAGCCACCAGGGCCCTGGGAAGGACCCCTGGACCCGAGTGCTGGCCTGTGTCTGCCCCAGGGCTGCATATTTGGTGACAGTCTATAGAAGGGAAGAAGGCAAAGCCATCAAAATGGGTAGAAGTTGTCCGTGGTCAGCCAGATTGGTGGGAGGCCAGAAAGGCATGTGCTTAGAGCATGCATGCACAGCATGGGTAATACCACCCCAAGGAGGCAAACACTAGTTCTTGGGGGACAAAAAATATAAGATAGTGATACTCGCCATGGGCCATAGTACGTAAACAGATAGCCTGCACATCTGCGGTATGACAAGTTCGTATTGGGGGTGATCAGGAAAACTGTTTAAAAAATCTGGGCAGATCATACAAGGCTGAGAAACTAGGCTTATAGGAAACTTCACCACCAAGGTATAAGCTCCTAGAAGGTGGGACTCATTGCCAAGTGGTCCTGCTGTCACCTTCCCACCTTCTTAGGGCGAGTCACTCCTTCCTCCCAGTGACATGAGTGCCTAAACTTGCCTATACTGTTCACGTCCTTGAATGAATATTTGGTGGTTTGCAAATCAGCCTTGCCCCCTAGATTGTGAGTTTCCTAAGGACAGGGGTGGAATCATGCACTTAGAATTCCCACCTCCTAGCACCCATCGCAAAGCATCAGGCACTCAACAAACGTTAGTCAAACTGAGCTGAATCGTTCTGCAATCTGAGGTCTTGTGTAGGTGGGAAGGAGGCCCTTGGAAGATGTCCAGTTCCTGCCAGGCTCACTTCAAGGCTACTGAGAGATTTTGGCAAAGGAATGTCCCCAGTCTCCCACCGGAGAGGAACGTTAATAGCTTACACTTGGCATGTTTCTCTTCACTTTTTCAAATTGCTTTCACAGCTAACGTCACTTGCCCCTTGCAAAAGGCCTGTGAGGCAGGTAGAGGAAGTCATTAACGTCACTCTCTGCAGGTTGCCTTGGTCAGTCAACAGGTCCGAGTGGGCACCTGTGGCCTCAGCAGCCAGGTGCTCTAGCACCGAAGGCAGAGGTGAATGGGATGGCAGAGGCCCTGCCCTCGCCTCGCTGGTACTCACCAGAGAAGACACCAAAAGATACCAAGATAGTTACTGTTCTGATGAGTGTTAGGAGGAAAAACAAAAAGCACAGTAATGACAGAGAGGCACTTTAGACTGCGTGCTCCAGGACACCTCCCCAAGGAGGGGACAGGCGTGATGTGACAGTTCCAAATGAGCATGAGCAGGTTGTGTGAAGAGCTCCCAATAGAAACCAAGAGCCAAGGAGGCTGAATGGCTGGCCCGGGATCCCACAGCCAGAGAACGCAGGTCTTCAGGTCCCGGCGGCCTGAGCCTCCATTTTTGTAAACCAATTCCCACATGAATCCTGTTGCTCTCCCATTTTCCAGGTAGAGACCGGGATCGCAGGACAGGGTATGGCAAGCGCATCCCCCATCCCATCTGTTAACTCCTAAGGAAGCACCAGACAGGCGACAGGCCAGCAGAATGCATAGCCAACGCGCCTTAAAGACGACTGAAGGAGGGTGGCCCCCCGGGTTCTGCTCTCCAGCAGGCTGGCAGGCGCCTCTCTGAGGAGCGCCCCGCCCCCTTCCCAGGGTGACGGGGCCGAGTCACTGCCCCTGCACAGTGTTTGTTATTCAACGGGGCGTGATGAGACTGTTCTGAGATTTCAAAGTCGGCTGGCGGTTTCATCAGAAGCAATCAAGGAAGCTTTGGACAATTCGTGGGGAGGTTTTGACAGAATGCACACAAGCCTGGTGGCTCTCACCCGCACCCAAGGCAGAGCCTTTTCTTTCCTTTTTTTTTCCTGCCACGGAAACTTGAATATTCATTCTTTCCCCTAAACATCAACACCTCTGGTGACTCAGCGGTCAGTTGTTCGCTCCCTCCACTCAACACAGGCTTTATTCACGCTCTGAATCCCTCTGCCTTGGAAATTCTCCCTGACCCTGGATATAGGACACTTCCCCCGACAGTCCAGTGCCCTTTGACCTCACACATCCAGAACTACACGCTCGGTCATCACCCTGAACTGTGAACTTGAGAGTGGCTACAAATGAATTGAAAAGATGGCCACCGTAAGTATGCGCACCACCTGGCCCGTCGGTGAGTAAGGAGCAGACTTCCTACGTGGAAGCATACTTGGAGCATTCTGGGTCTTTACAGACATTTTCTCCACTCCCCACTACAAACCTGTGAGTGAACTATTAGGAATCCCCATTTTACAAGTAAGGAAACTGAGACTGACAGTGTCTGTATCTAGGAAGGTCACGTAGCCACTAAGTAGCAGAGCTAAGGTTCAGAGTCCAGTCCGTGTGACTTGAAACCTGGTACGTTTGCATGATGGGGTGGTGCTTCTGGCTTTTCTCAGCCTCCACATCCCAAGGCACCAGCTGTGGAAGGAACGCTTCCAGCAGGAGTGAATCTGGGCCACCCCAGCAGATGTACAGGGCAAGATGAAGGGCTCCTAGAGATGCAGCAAAGGGTATAGGGCCTGGAGGCAGGCAGGAGCATCTCACTTGGCATAGGACAGGCTATTTATGGCCAGGGCTTCTGTACTGGACAGCTGGTGACCAAGGCTGGGGCCAGAAGCTGCATCCACCCCACGGCCGGCCAGGATTCGCTAAGGAGAGCATTCCCTTCCTGATCCCAGAGAGGGGACCCTGAGACTGAGGCATCGCAGCTGGCAGGATGACTCACCTCGGAAATCCACCTGGTTTGAGGGCCCATCCTGATTAAGCTGAGAAAGGCCCGTGACGTTGGTGAAGGACACTCTCTCCTGTCCATGACCTTAACTTCACCAGGATGAGTTTTGCCACATGCAAGAAAGAAAGAAACCTGGGACAGACAGGTCTTTTCATATGACACTGTTCATCACGTAGTAAAAGGTACCATGGATTTGAAATCAGGAAACCAGGGTCCTCAGCCTGACCTTGCACTGACCATGATAAACTGACCATGATATCTTGGACAAGTCACTCCTCTCTAGGCCTCAATTTCTCCATCTGACAAATTGGGGCTTCCAGCTCTGGAATTCTCTCATTGCAGGCAGCCCTGGGACAGTGCTTCCCTCCGACACAAACATTGTAAAGCGTTATGAGAGGCGGGGAGGTGGCAGAGAGAGAAACACAGGAAGATGGAAACAAAGGCACAGCAAGAGGGACAGAGACAGATCGAAGCAGGGGAAGCTACCTTGGCAGAGACAGAAAGAACAGTGTGGTGGTGTGGAGAGAAAATTAGAGCCCTGATGTCAGCAGACTCTTGCCAGTATTGCCGGAAACAAATAGTGACAGATTGCTAACATGTTCCAGTGAAAATTACCAACGTGATGAGACTTTTGCACCATAACTAGCACCTCTTGTTATCCCATTAACAAAACTGATGAGACCAAATTGCTAATAGGAGAAAACGTTCATGTCGTATTCTGTCACTCCTGTCCTGCATGGAGAACACAACCAAAGGGCAGGCTAGAAGGCACATCGAAATCTCCCAAGAGCCAATTTACCTTAGACAGAATTGGGGAAGGCCCAGGAATGCCCCCCTGTTCCATCACATCTAGAAACACCCACATATGCCACCAGCTCCTCCACCACCACAACTCCAGACATCTGTTCCCATTGTCGAGCTGGGTTGGGCAGGGCTGTCTGTCATCACACAGAACAGGAACCAGTGACCTTTACAAAGTACACCAGGTACACTGCCAGGGCCAGTGGGGGAGGGACAGAGGGACAGGTGGATGAAGGTGGGTCCAAGTCCGTAGAGTGTTGGATTCCTGCTCACTTCCATTTGCCCCAGAACAAACCAACACATCAGAACTCACGATTGTTTACATGCTTACCACCCCCATCTGGCCACTGCCCACTAGAGGTAGCCCACAGAGAGCCCTGATTCTTAATTCCATTAGTCACAGGGTTCAAACTGTCGTCTGAGCCCTGGGAGGTGCAAGGAACAGGACACATCTGGTTCTTGGAAGTATTTGCCCAGGCATCTAAAGGGGATCTTTCCTCTTCGGGCCATGGAAGGATTTCCTGCTCAGACTCCACAGTCATCCAGAGAGCGCCGGATTAGGAATTTGCTCTATGCTCACTTTTCTCTCAGAAAAACCCTCCAGTTCCCCAACCTCTTAATGTCTGAGTTTCTCCCCGGGATAATCTCCGACTCCCCCAGGCTGCCTGCCACCACCCCAGAGAGGGTGCCCGGCTGCGGGCCGTGCTCCTCACCGTCACTCAGGAAAGTAATTGGCCAAGGATTATTCTGAGTAATTGAATGGCAAGAGCTTTTGTATACCAAACAGGGACTTGTCTTTGTCAAAAAGTCTTTACAAAGTACCCAAGTGCTGGGTGTCAGACAGGACAAGTTTTTTAATCATGTTAAAATGATTTATTTAAACGTCAAGCCATGTCACCTCACTTCCTTTCATTTTTCAAACTGTTTGTGTTTTTTCTGGATGATAAATTTATCTTCAGACAGCCTCAATATGACTAATTAACTTTGAAATATAAGAACCAGATGTGGGAGTTGGAGAGCTTTCTGAACTAACGCCAGACGGGCTGGTGGGTTTTTTTCTTCTTCCCTGCCCTCCCTCTGCATTCCCCCACCCGCACTCTCCCTCCCTGCTGGCTGCCCTGAAATTACTAAGCAGAGACACATTTAGTAAATGGAATCACAGGACTCCAGCTAGCAGTGAGCACCCACTGCTTTTTCTCTGTTCTCTACGCTTAAGCCTTTAGGACCCCACGCCCTCCGTTTGAAAGTGACCCCAGTAGGCCTCTCTGTGACTGGCAGAGCTGTCCTGGGAGGAGGGGCTGGGAACACTCCCCCCGCCAGCCCCCACCTTAATGATCTAGCTAATGTGGAGCTGGGAGCTGCCAGAATGTATTTGCCACATGAAAGTAAGTCACCCTGCACTATGACACAAAGTGATTTCTTTTAAAGAGTCTTCCTCTGTGAAGTGCTCCTCAGATCTGCCTCCCCCCCGGTTCCCTTTTGATGAACGAACCCATGCACAGCCCAGGAGAAATGAGAGCTGGGGCGGAGGCAGGCAATGAAGTCTCTGGACTCACTAAGCTGAGCGCTTTTCAGTAATGGCCCTTTTGGGGGTTGGAAGCCACAGATGTGTGTGTGTGTGTGTGTATTTCACTCTCACGGGCAGGATGGCAACTCAGAATAATTGGGTGATAGCAAAACTGAAGGTTCATTTTTCCAGGACTCGTGTAGCTAAGTAAGAGCGACCTGAGTGAAAGGTATGAGCTGGGTGCCTCAGTTTCCCCATGTAGCTATGATAGCCAGTCCCACCCAACCTCTCCACCAGAAGAGGTTGAGGCGGTGTGAGATCACAAGTATGAAAGTGCTCTGAGCGCTGTGAAAGACATGCTCTACATCCTAAGGGATTATTAGGATAATTACCACTCTGATTATATCCTCATGACCATTATCATCATCATGCCTCTTAATGTCTGAGATGTTTTACCTGGGATCATCTCACTCATTTGCAAGGTCATAGAGTTCTTCACCACGCCAGGCTCCACACAGAAAGATAAACAGTGGACTAGATTCTTCTCCTTCTTGGCAAGAACACCAACAGAACACCTTCCTGGTCCCAGGGAGAGGAAAATCCTCTACTGGACCCGTCAGACCCATGCTGCTAGCAGAAGAGGACTCAACCACCGACAAACCCCAGCACCTGTGCCGGGAGGGGACAGAGGGTCCCAGTGGAAGTGCCCTTCCCTTCAGTAGAGAGTGAGGCAAGTGGGGGCTGGGGACAGGCCCTGCTGCCCCTCCCCTCCTCCAGCCCTCCTGTCCCTCTTTACAAAGCCTTGCTCCCCACTCTGGGGACAGAGCAAGGATGCCTCAAGCAGGTCGGACTCTCCAAAATGTTGCGGGTGGGGCAGGTCCCCATGGATCTCCATGCTTCCCCTTCCCTGAGTCTGGCCCACATCTTTGCACAAAACACTTGCTTTCAGCAGTGTGTCACCTAATCCCCAGTACAGAGGAGTGTCACCTCTCAAAGAGGTGTTTACACGTGAGCAGGAGTTTCTAGGAACTTATGAAGAAAAAGGCCTTCCATCATTCCACACCAAAGGAATGAGAAGGAGGGAAAAGGAGGAGGGGTATGGGGACGGAGAAATCATGCTCCACCCGTCTCAAATCAAATCATGCCTCATCCTGACGCCCAGACAGCACATCTCAGAGGCAGACAGACCAGAAAGGGTGGAGGTGGTTGGGAAGGCAACACTGAGAAAGGAGAGCCTGGTGAGGCAGAGTGAGGGAAGACCCATGACAGGGGAGTGACTCCAGAGCGGCCTCGTCTCGGAAGGCAGCAGTGCCGAGCACCAGAACTTCCCAGGGAGTGGGAGAGAGAAGCTGTACGAATCCTGAGACCTGCAGCCTTGTACGGGCTCTTCCAACTTCCCAGGAGAGACAGACAGACAGATGGGCCGGCAGTGCGACCGTCCAATGAGAGCTTCCCCGCCAGCGTTTCACCTCCACTAAGCAGCGCCAGCCCCGCCCTCCGAGAGGGCGCCGTCTCAGAGCGCAAATGCCCGGCCGGCCCCCGGGACCCCTGTCTGGCTGGAGAAAGCTTCCTCCAGGCCCTGGCAGGCCTCCCACCACAGCATTCCCACCCACTCCCTTAGGGAAAAAATCAGATCATTTTCTGACTATTAATAACACTTCCTGATATGCCAAACTAAGAGAATTCTGGAGCTCACCAAATTGAAGGATCCTTGATTAACTGACTGGGACCAGGAAAGTTTGGGAAGCCTGCGGACGGGGAAAATGAGGCCCTGGGTCTCGTGGGACTGCTGTGAGATGGCCGCCTCCTGTAGCTCTGGGAGGAGAGAGCAGGCCTGTTTCTACTCGTCTGCAGCTGCAAGAACCCCCCTCCCCCCGGGCTTCTTCCTCTCCCCAGTGGAGCCAGAGGTGGCACTGAAGAAGCCGAAGGCGCCCCGTATCCTGGCCGAGGAGCCCGCCCTGGAACACCCAGCCGGCTCCACGCACCCACCCAGCATTTTTTGAAACCAAAAGACCTAGATTTGCTCTCCTTTCCCACACAAGCACCCCTCGCCTTCTCCCACTAAGTGAACATAACAAGCAAGGAAACTTGACACTGTAGCCGACAGGAGCCATCCTTTGGAAGCTGTCAGACCTGATGTCTCAGAGACCTGGGATCCTACCGCCCGTCCTCCTTCCCCCACCCCCACCTCCAGCCTGAGATATTTAATAAAGTAAAGCCCTCAGGATCAAGAGGCTGCAATCCCTCCCATTCCTTCCTACAGCTCGCGCTGGAGTTCTTTAAAGCCTGCCTTGCGTCTGTCTCTCTCTCCAGAAAGCCTTTCATGCTGCCTTGCCAGACTGACATTTTGACAAGTTGCCACGAGTGACATCTGATTTGTACAAATTTCAAGACTAATAAATCTACCTGTCAAAGCGGAAACTTTAAAAGGAGCTAAGCCCAGCGGGTATAGTTTAACAGAACTCAAGTTGATGAAACTGTAGGATGGAGAAATTATATCTGTCACAATCCACCCACATTAGTTCTGCAGAAATGCTGGCAACTGAAACAAACGTCTTTCACGGGCGTTACTGAGAAAAAAAATTAAAAATAAAAAAAATTTTTTTTAATCAAAAAGGGAGATTGTTAATACCCCGAGTAACAACTAATAGTTCTATTTGTAAACTCACAAATTTTATTTATTTAATTTTTAATTTTGTTGCAGATGTGAGACGTGTCTCTCCTCCTACCTCTGTAGCTGTCTCCCTGGAATCTGGACTTTCCATTCAAGCCGGGGCCCGTCAATCACACTGTCCTCCCCAGCTCCAGAGACCGAATGGGGGCGAAGTGCAGCGTGCAGGGCTGAGGCTGGACCACCGCCCACAGCCCTGCATCCTGGCCAGGCCTCCGGGCGCTCTGCTCCTGCAGCCCAGGGAAGATCAGGGCACTGAATCACCTCCCCCGCTGCCCTCCAGCCTTGACCTGGAGCCTGAGGTCTGGCCCCGATTCTGGGCTTTGCTGTGGGATTTTTGTTTTAAGCTTATGAATGTTTACAGGGGGTGGGAGAGGAGGACATTAAGGTTAGAGAAACTTAGAATTCTGTCTGGCTAACTTTTTATTTCACTTTTATCTTATCTTCCCTTCCCGTCTCTGACAAGTCCACTTTTGCCCGGAATCATCATGTCAGAAATGGAGAAGCCAGATTCACAGATCAGAGGAAGAAACTGTGGGGGTGGGGCAGGACCTTCTTCGGAGTCCCACACGCACACCGAGGACATCCAGGAGCAGTAATGAGTCTGAACAGAAGCCCCTATGGTGTTCTCTGTCCTCCCCCTACTTCCCCACACCCCAAAGTCAGAAGGAGGATGAACTGGGGAGCCCCAGAATTGGCCTCCAGGGCCCTCAGGGCTGGGCTGTTTCTGTTTCACGGCGCCTCAAAGGCTACAAGCTCCACACACTCTCATCATTACCACCGCCTTTCCCCTGGGCACTCAGAATGGGCCCAATCTGCCCTCTCCCTCAAACGGTTAAGCAGCAACTAGGCGGGACAGAGAAGACCTTTGATTGAGATCACCCAGCAAGCATGAGATGGAACCAGCACTTCAGGGTGGGACCAGGCCCCATCTCACAGACCTTCCTCCCCACACGGGCTGCTCCCTCCCTCCCGTTCTGGAGCATCTGCTTAGTATTTCTTTGGCTGGGACGATATCTAGAAGCTAACACCTTCTTCTCTATTTCTTGGCCCCTTCCAGGAGCTCAGTATGTGAGAGTGGTGATAATAAGGACAACGATGCTGCAGCTGATGACAGTGAGGCTGGGTCAAGACTAAAGGGGAGTGGGGGTGGGGGTCATGTGACAATCGGGAATGATCCCAGAGACCCAGAGCAGCTGTCTCCCAGGTCAGGGAACGCAATGCCAATCTGTCTGCATGAACTGGGCTTGCCCCTCGGTCTTCCCAGTTTGATATTTTTCCCTGTCGACTAGATATTTGTTAAGCAGACTCTGCTCTGCACCACGTGAGTTATGGAGAAGTGCAAACCATGATCCTTGTCCCCAAGGAGTTTACAGTCCATATGGGGTGATGTCAACAAGATGACACAGAACAAACTAGATCCCGATCAGGAACAAAGTGAGTTCAAGTACAAAAGAAAGCGTGGTGAGGGGAGGGGGCACTACACCAGCCCCACCACCGCTTGGCTGTGGGACCCTGGAAAGAACGCCCCCTCTGCAAAATGAGGTGGTGACGAGATGATGGGCAGGGCCCTGCATTGTCTGGGGATTTGTGAGCGGAGGCATCGCATCTTACAGATGTGGAAGCTCTTTATAAACAATAAGCAGTTACACAATTGCTGGTGGTTGTTGTCACTGTGGGCTGGACGAACAGGCCCGTCCTCACTGAGGGATCAGGTTATGATCCAGCATGAACACGGCTGACGAAGGAGTAAATGAACAAAGAAATACAGACAAAAGCTGGCCTGGGAGGAGGGACAGGATTCAGTCGTGCTCTGAGAGCTGCAGCTCCCCTCCTCACCATCCTGAGCTTCAGGGCCTCGCCTGTGCCCGTAAGAAGCAGGCGAAGCTGGCAGACAGCAGCCTGCGGAGCAGAGCAGCCCGAAGGGAAACACCAGTACTGCTTTTCCGGACAGGGTTGTGGCAAAGCACTTCTTGGCAGTGGGAGACCCTGGAACAGAGATTAGAAATCCTGTGGTGGGACCCCAGGTCACCGAGCCACTACCTCCCAGTCACAGCCAGGGAATGGCCTGGCTCACCAACTCAGAAGGCACAGGATTCTGAGAGGCATGCAGCTGTGTCAGACTTTACAGGTAGGTGCCTGAAGACAAAAGAGGGAGGGGACAACTCCACTGAAATTCAGTAAGTGGGCCCTGAGTCAGACACACCAAGGACCCCTAAAGCTCCTGTGACATTAGGATGCGTCATCTGACATGGATAGCCCCCGACGTATTTGATTCATATATTTGCATTTAATCAGAGAAAACCTTGAGAGATGGTTATTGGGAAACCAAAGCACAGAGGGGTTTGGTGTCTTGTGCACAATCACACAGCAAGCCGGCAGCAGATTTAGGAACTTCTGGGTTGAGTTTCCCTGTGAGACAGTCGCTTTTTTGCCTTTCCCTCAGCAAGATGGTCCCTTCAGGGAAAGGCTCGACTCTGCCAAATATGACTAATTTTTTTTTAAAGTTATTTGAAACATTTTTTGTAGAATAAACACGTCACTTTATATTTTATTGGATTAGTGTTTGCTAACCTCCAGAGTTTCTCGCCTAGCAAATTGGAGACCATTTCCCTTATATAATGAGCTCCCCCATGTTTGGACGAGACGAGTCAAGTCTTGTGAAAGGCAGGAGGCACATGGCAAGGCATAGGTAGCAGCCCAGAGCAGGCCCAGGGGCTGAGGCCCAGTCTGAGCGCCACAGGCCCCCGAGGCCACCTTCTCCTGCAAATGGAGGCGGGCGCTCTGCCCTGGACGGGCTCAGTCCCCGGCGAGGTTCCATAGCCCATTGCCTCCTGTCTGGGGTCCATTACCCACACGGCAGGAGGAACTTCTCTTTGAAAGGAGAACAGAGGCCCAGCTCTTTCTACTGCCTCCAGGCAGCATTTGGGGTTTTGCAACCAAAGAGAAAAGAAATAGAAAAAAAATCTTGAACTGTTTTTCAAATGTTCTGGGTCTTGGCAAACCCCAAAATGCCTTTTGCCAAATGCTTTTTCCCTTAATTTTTAAACCTCGGGTGTATTTCCAGAACAATCCAATCCATCTGCTTCTGATTCATTTACACTTAACTCATTAGGAGGCTGTTGCGTAAGGAGCGGTTTGACGTCCCCAAGATCCCGGGTGAGGGATTCTTCTCTTCTCTTTGAATCAGAGGGAGGCATCTTGCCAGCTGGGCATGGAGCACAAACCCCCAAAAACTGAAAGCCTGGCTTGAAACCCCAAGCCTTCAGGATGAGAGTAGGTTTCTCTGGTGTCCCACCCATCATTCATCCTGCTCTGCTCTTCCCATCAGATTATCAGCATTACTGCTGTTATTGTCATTAAGGATACAACAAATGGCCACAGATTCTTGTTAAAGGCTTTGCATTGTATTCCACTGTGTGCCATTCTTCATTCATACACTCTAGACTCATCTGTTCAGGCATTAAACAAACACTCGCAACCAACTGTGAACTATCAGCAGAGCCTTGGGTGGGGTGCCAGACATAGGGCTTACATTAAGCACCAACCCCATCCCAGCTTGTCGTCTGTGAGGACTGGGAGATCTATCAGGAAGCCCAAGAGAAAGGATGTGGGCAGAAGCAGCTTCTGAGGGCAGAAAGCAAGGCTGGAGAAACTGAGGATGATCCAAGGGAAACACAATGAGGAGACTACCCGTTTCCAGGGACATGAATGATGGCCGATCTAAGCCACAAGCTTCTGCTGCATCACGGCAATCATCCTTTCTCTACTGGAAAAGAGGTTCTTCTCCATCTTCCATTCTTCATGATCATCATTCTCACTAGCACCTTTATTCAACAAAATGACTAAAAAATGTATTGAGTGCCTTCTAAATGCTCAGCCCTGCCCTATGCAGGGAACCACAGGGGACAGGAGAGGCAGATGAAGCAGGCTTCTCTTGAGGACTTTCAGCCCATCTGGGGAAACTTGACATTTTTCATGAGCGTACGTCATTAGCAGGATCATTCAGCAAGATACAGGGAGAGCGTAAGAGCTGTTCACCAGGGAGAGAGATCTCATGAGCTGGACTGGTCAGGAACAGCTCCCCGGAGGAGGTGAGTTTCAGATGGGCCAGGCAGGAAGATTAGTGCCTGGCTGGATGGAGAGGAAGAGGTATATTCCTGGATGAGGGCTCATTGACAGGAAAGAAAATAGCATGTTTGAGGGGCAATCAGATCAACCGTGTTGAGAAACAGAGGCAAATAAATGGAAGAGTAGGTTGTAGGTGATTCAGCTTGAAAGTCTGGATTTAATCTCAAAGGCAAGAATGAGTCACTGAAGGGTTTTGAGCAAGGAAGTAAGATAGAGAGAGCAGTGTTTTGGGGGGATAATCTAGTGTTAATATACAGGGTAGGCGGATGTGGAGAAAGAGTGCAGGCAGGCAAGCAGGAGTCTGTTGCAATAATTTAGGCATGTCATGACAGGGATGGAGAATAGGGTGACGGCAGGGAGAAAGGAAAAGAGAACAAATATTACAAAGATAGAATCAACTGGACTTAATGACTCAGTGGCTGGAGGACCCTGAAGAAGGCAAACGAGTTAAGATAACACAAAAACCCAGAAGTTTATCAAGTGAGAAAAGAACATTCTCAACTACAGATGACATTTATGGAGCAGACAGCATGTGCCAGACACCGCACTAAATACCTTGCATGAATTATCTCACAATTCCCACCACAAGAAGGTAGAGCGGGTACCATCATTATCCCTGTTTTACTGATGTGGAACCGGGGCTTCGAAGGGTTGACTAATTTGCCCAAATTCACACAGAGAATGGGGGGGCTCCAGCATTTAACCACACCAAGCTGCTGCCTCACCTCCCACCACTTCCTAAACCAAGCCTGCATCCTTTCTTCCTCATCTCCTCACTGCCCCTCACACACCCCATGCTCACTCACCAACATTAACCCATCCTGAAATGCCTCTGCCCACCCCTTCACTTACCTAAATCCAGATCCAGCCTCAACTCCTTCCAGAAACTTCTGTCACCACTTGAGCTTCCACAGACTTTCTCCCTTTACCACTTCCGTGAGATTCACTGTCAGAACCACAAACCTGAGCGTCCAATTCCATACATTTCTCTATTGACTTGGTCGGTTCCTGTGTTCACGTGTTTCCTGGCTTTGGGGCTTGGCACTAAGCTGAGCCTGAATCCCAGCCTTGCCCCTTAACTAGTCCTGTAGCTTTGGGCAAGTTAGTCAACCTCTTGTAGTCTATTTCCTTCGCTGTCAGTTGGAGATAAAAGGCTTATTGTGAGGATTGCCTGAAAGAATGCCCGGCACAGAAAAGGCAGTGAATGAATGATATCTATCAATATCATTACTGTCGTTTTCATTGATAGTCCTGTGATGGGCGATGCTATAGCCAAGGCTGTGGATGTAGTAGGCGCTCCATGGATACTCTTCCACCTGATTTCTTGATCATTTCAACAGCTCTATGCAACATATTGGTATTCGCTACTTAGTCTTAAAATTACTACCTTTCTTTCACACATTTAAAACAAATGCATGTGGTGAGGGAATCCTGTCATGACCCGCTTCAGAAAGGGCATCTCCAAACCCGGGTCAGGAATTCCAGAAGCAGGCCAGACAACCACAGCACGGAGTAGGACATGCTCAGCCTCCCCTTGGGAAGAGGAGCCACCTTCTCCCCCAACATGGGGATATCAGACTTGGCCCTGCCAAGAGCTCAGCTTGTGCCGGCAGGATGAGGGCCCTGCCCAAAACACTGCCCTCTTACCCTGGTAGCCCCAGCCCCCATCCGCTCTGTGAGGGGAAGGTGTGCAGAGAGGAAGGGATGCAGGTAGGGCTCGCGATCAGAGGTTCAGTCACATTTGCCTTCAGTGCCTCATCTCCTTCTCAGTCCTACTCGGTCCTCCCGGCTTTCCTTTTCGTCACCTAGAACACAGCATCCGGGGTCCCCTTGGCAGCTCAGAGCGCACCCCCCCCCAACAAGGCTACCCAGGTTTTCTTCTGTTCTCCTCCCACGGCCCCATCAAATCCAGCTCCACCTGCCGCCCCTAGATGACAACTCACAGTGAGGGTCATTGCCTGATAGCTTGTCAAGCTCTCAGAGCAAAAGAGGGCACAGCCTTAACCCCCAAAATGACCGCCGTGGAAACAGGTGAAGCAATGGCGTGTTTGCGGGGGAGAGGGAGTGGAGCTCAGCAGTAGGTATTGGAGGCAAACGCCCCACCTTTGGTTTTATTCACATTCACGCATTCATTCCTTCATACAGACAGACACGCATTCACACACAGACAGACTGCAGCAAAGGGCTTCTGCATGAGACAAACACAGAGATGGAAATTTCCCTTGAGATAAGGACCAAGGTGAGGCCTCTAAGAGTGAAGAGCCCGGCAGGCAGTGGAGGAGACAGAAGGTGCACGTTCAGGACACGTGCTGAGGGCGGCCTGGAAATCCTCCTGCAGCCGGTGCAGTGCCTCTGCGACCCTGGGGAGCCAGGGCCAGGTTCCGCTTGCACTGGGTAGCTGTTCACTGTCCCCGCCCACAGAGCCCCCCAGGCGCAGGGCTGCTGGGAGGGGGAAGGCACAGGAAGAGGGAACTGTGAGCCTGGGGGGCACTCGGACAGACACACTTCCCAGGCTCTGCAGGGTGGGGCCACCCAGAGGGAAGGAAGAGGACCCACAGAGAGGTGGCCCGGGGTCCTGTCTGTCCCGGAGCAGGGGAAGCGAGGAAGCCCTCATCCCCTGCAGCACCGTAGCCTGAGTGCTGGGGCTGCTCTCAGAGGGAGAACTCACTTGCTGCTGGATCTGCCTCCATCAAAGAGTAGCCTGCAGTGAGGACAAGAGCACAGTTTATCAGGCTCTGCGAATTGTCTCTCAGTCCTTGGCCCAGCAATTTACTTTCTTTTTCTTTTTAATGGGGATTCAAGTCCCAAAATACACACTCTCTCACACACACACACACACACACACACACACACTCAAAGGGAGGGGGCAGGAGGAGTCAGACCCCAGAGCACATCTCAGGCTTTAAAAATGTGCAGGCTGTGCTTGGGGAAATGTCACCGCTTGGCTGAGAGCATGGGCGGCCCTGGCAGGCAGGGAGAGGCAGAGAACGAACGGGAACCGAATTTAGGAGTGACTGGAAGGTCGACAAGAAAGAAAAGCCAACGCACAGCATATATACATAGAAACAAGCAGCGCCTCCAAGCCAGGCTCTGGCACCTTCGCAGCAGCCGCGGTCGCCCCTGGGCCCAAAGAACCAGCCCGCATGTTCTCCTCGCTGGACGGGACACACACAGGCTTGTTCCTGCTCCCAAGCCCTCGTTTCTGCTGATTCTGGGAATGTTGCTTGTCCACCACCACTGGCTCCAGGGCCACCTACGCACACAGGGCCATCCAGTCTCCTGGGCTTGCTCCCATCTCATCTGCCTTCAGACACCTTTCTGTCAAACCGCATGGGTCTCCTGTCCTCTGACCATCTCCCAAGCCCCAGAATTTTCCATAATTTGAGCCAAGTCTAACTTAGCCTCTGGTCTTATCTGCCCGTGGATCGTTTTCTAGAGGTGCAAGTACATCTGGGGTCTCCCTCTGGAAGTCACCTGTCCTCCAAGTTCAAGCACAGTGCCCTGGGTCTCTCCTGTCTTCTCTCAGCTGCCGTGGCCAGCAGGTCATTAGGGACAACATGGAGGGACACGGACGTGGGGGCTAACTCGATTTTGACCTCACGTTACTGACTGGCCACCAAGAATTTGCATGGCTGGGGCGAGCCCCCGGGCCCACCCACACCCGCAGCCCCGCTCCTGTCCTCCGTGAGCAAATGTGCTTTCCCATGTATTTTTTCGGCCCAAAGCTGTTTCATGGAGCGGCCCTTCTGTTCCAGTTCGGCCGAACTGAAACCTCTTTGCCTGAGGCCTAATCATATCCAGTCACCCAGAGTTGCCAAATTATATCAAAAGATGTCGAAAGCTTTATACTCACAAAACCACAGCACATGGGGGATTAGACCAGGAGAGTTTAACTCGCTTAACTGCGATAAAGTCTGGTTAGGGAGATTACAGCTGTTTACCCGAGAAGTAAATATCCCTGAGCCCTGACTAGGCTGGAGGAAGGGAGGGCTTGTCTGGTAATTTTATCATCTTGCAGGAAGCAAAAGGAGAGGAGAAAAGGGAGAATAAAAGATGAGAGGTGATAATCTCTGAAGTCGAGATCACTCTTGTGTTACGGCACATGCCAGAAATAAAAGATAACCACGCTCGCCATCTCGCTGAGAGATGGCCCACTCGAACAGGAGGGCGGCCTGCCTGCTGCTTCAGAGACGGCAGAGCCAAGGGGCAGCCCAGGGGCACGCAGAGTGAGAAATGCTTCGGGCAAGAAAAATGGGGCAGGGAGGTTCCAGGAAGAGAGATGGGCAACACAGGACTGCTGTCTCATCTCCTCTCTTCCAGAATATATATATCCTTAGACTCCAGTAATCTTACACCCAGAGCAAAAGTCTAAACCATCAAATAGAGGAATTCTCAATTGCAGGCAAGATGGCAGGATGGCGGGAGGAGCATATGGCCCAGAAAGGAGGTGGAAGAAGAGAGGAACGTGTGGTATGAAAAAGCATGTTTTATGATTTACTTTGAAATTTAAAAAGTAATAATAATAAATTGCTTTTGTAACAGAAATTGCAGCAAGTAATGTTCAACAAAATCTCCTTAGCCGATGTGGCATGAATTCAAAAAAGAAATGGTTGGAAAACACTGCTTCTAGTGCATCCGCCCCATATCACAGGCCAGGAAATGGAGGTCCGGAGAAATAAAGTGACTTACCAAGACACACAACTGGTGCCCAGACGAGCCAGGAAAAGAAACAAGATTAAAGATGTTTGTTATAGAAGAATTATTCTTGTTTCCCCATTAGGCTTCTGGCATGCCACAGAGACTCACGCCAAGAGCATCACTCCTGGACTTAGCCTGCGGTGGTGGCCACCTGCGGACTGTGTCCTCAGCATCCTCCAGGCCGGAGTCCTGCTCAGAAGGAAGGATGGAACCTTTATTGGGCGGTGTCATGATGTCATGGAAAAAGCACGGGCTTCTGACATCAAGATTTGATTCGTGGCTCCGCTGCTCACTAGCTGGATGACTTGGAAAACAACTTCACCTGTCTGAGCCTCTGTGTCCTCATCTCTAAAATGGGGCCTCACCTGACATGACTACTCACACAGCTATTGTGAGAACAAATGACATCATGTAACTAAAATGCTTGGTATTTAGGAGACATTCAGCTATTGGTAGTTTCTCCAGCATTATTTCCAAGTACTTAAAACTAGAAAATATCAAAGAGACCTCCTGAGGCCATCTCATGTTCACCTCATGGGTTAGAAAACTGAGGGCCAGTGTCAGGAGTCCCAGTCTAACACTGTCCCCATCACCCTGCTGCCGTAAGGCAATGATGGCCAAAAGCCTACCACCCGGCTCTGAACCTGCCCACACAGGTCACTCTCCCTCACCTACCACTTCAGGTTTGTAGGAAAATCACAAAACCCATGTGACTCCCCTTTAAAGGTTTCCTAATGGTGGTGCTCTTAAAGCCTCTTGTAGGGGAGATTGTTCTAGAGCCTTAGGAACCTTAGAGATCCTGTTCCAGGTGTCCCAAAGGACTGGAGCAACTGAATAAGAACTTTAGGTCAAATGTAAGGAAAGTTGCCCTGATGAGTCATGGGTGGAAAAGAGAGACCTGTATTTATTTCCTTTTGCTTCTGTAACAAAATACCACAAATTTAGCAGCTTAAAATAACATCAATTTGTTGTCTTACACTTCTGGAGGTCACAAGTCCAAAATAGGTCTTAGGGGGCTAAAATCCAGATACCGGCAGAACTGTGTTCCTTTCTGCAGCCTCCAAGGGACAATCTGTTTGTCTTTTCTAGCCCCTAGAGGCTGCCTGCATTCTTTGGCTCATGGCCTCTTCCATCTTCAAAGCCAGCAACGGCCAGTCAAGTCTTTCTCACATCACATCACTCATTCTGAGCTCCCCATCTCCCTCTTTTACTCACAAGGCTCCTTGTGATTGCACTGGACCCACCCCGATAGTCAGGATAATCTCCACATCTCAAAGTCGGCCCATCTGCAGCCTTATTCCTTTGCCCCCAACCCGGCCGGCCATGTAACATAGCCTATTCACAGGGTCCAGAGATCAGGACGTGGACATCTTGAGGGGACCATTACTCTGCCTTCCACAATACTCAAACCTCCTCCCCACCCTCCTCCCTAGCAGGTTGACAGAAGACATGGCTGACTGATCACAACTCTCATTTTTGCCTCAGAATCCTTCTCAACACAATGCTTCTGGCAGTCGGCGTGAATCAACAGGACTTGGCCCAGAAGCCAAATCTACTTGCTAACCCTGACGGCAGATGCTAAACTCTTGAATAGGACAGGGTTGTTTATGAAATATTGATATTTGCAGACCATCTCCAGGTTTGGTGTAGTCCCAGCAAAAGACAGAGATTTGTAGACCACTCTTCTTCCATCCCATTGACATCGGACCCAATCTGCCAGCTACATGGGCCCCTCCCAGCCCTCCAGCTGGGACCTCAGCTGATGGCAGGACATTTTCCTTGCCAGTTTTCCTCGGGGATTTTCTGTCTGAGCACTAAGTTGTCCCAAGTGGACAACTGTCCCACTTGTTTCAGGGTCACTGTGCCATACCTCCTTTCATCACTTTCCAAATCTGCCCAGGGTTGCCTGCAGAGCCCGATTCCTTACAGGGAAGGAAATACTCTTTCCTCTGAGGTGCTCCCCGCTGCTGGCCTCGGGATATGGCACTGCCAGCTGGGGCTGCCCCATCAAACCGGTTTACGTGGTGAAAAACTCTATCTGTTTCCCTTCCTCCTGCAACTGTAGCATGGTCCAAGGCCCTGTCGTGCCAGCCACGAGAAGGTCATTGGTGCATTTGTCCAGACGTTCCAATGCCCTGGCTCAGATTCGACCCCAGCAGTGGAGGCGTCCATTGAACTGAAGAGGAAGCCTTGGCTATGTGACTCAGGGGAAGTCCCTGCCCTCCACGGACGGGGTGCGCAGAGCTGGGGCAAGTCACTTCATGCCTCCTTGAGCCTTCATTTCATCTAGTCAGAAAAAAAGAATGTTGGGCTATACTAATTCTAGGAGCTCTTACAATTCTTATAGCCAACAGTTTTGGCTCTCACGGCCTGGAGTGGTTCCAAAAGGGAGTAATGAGAAGAGCTGGGGACTCAGAACTGAGGATTCTGAAAAAGGACTGAGGACACTGGGCATGTTCAACCAGGAAAAGAGAAACTGGCGGGCGGGGCCCATGACAGTCCTCCTGGGCCCACGGCCCATTTGTATACAATCACATTAGTAACAATGACTTAACTTTCACTGGCTCACTCAGGGTGTCAGCCCCTCTGTCAGCACCCCCAATATTTGTAGAGTCCCTGGGGGTGCCTCATGCATGCTCAAGACATACACCATCACTTTTCTAGTCGTCCACCCGTTGTTCTTCTTGGCCTGCTCTGGACCCTTTACCAGGACACTGGACGCTGCCATCTGTTGCTGGGTGCTGCTGTCCTGCCACTGCAGAGGTGGTGGAGGCCCCCTGAGGCCAAACTGCATAAAGTTTCCACGATGTAGTGGAGAGAGCCTCTCTCCCCACTGGGTGTCTTACTCTGAAGGCGAGTCCCAAGGCTGGTTCCCCAGGGACCACCCCGTGTTGGTTGAAACTGTTCTCTCCGTTTTCCTGTATGGTCTTTTTGCTTGCCGTAGGTCTCCTAAAGAAGCCCTGTGCGGGCTGAGTTGTGAGCCATCCACCAGGCCCCACTCAGAACTGCTCCCACCCTGCTGCCATCAAAGCTTGGTCACCAGGTCAGCTGTTTGTGCCCGGTTCCTTCTTCCTCCAAGACGAGCTGCCTCCCAGGAGGCTCCACAGTCTCTCATGCAAACAGGCTCTGAACAGGCCACCCACCACTCCCCAGGCCTGTGCTGACATGCCTCCCCAGGCCTGCGTGCAGGCTGGGGCTCCCTGTACGCTCCACGTGTGCCAGCCTGCCACATGGGACTGGCACTGTGCTTGTGCTTCCCAGCCTTGGGAAGACCAGAAAATGGAAGCTACCAAGAGACAAAATTTTTTCCCTCTATGTTGAGCCAAAAATCTAATGGATCTGTCTGTAGGTCTAATGAAGTTTCTCAAGTGGTCGTGAGTGTTCTGTAACATGAACTGCTTAAGTCAGATGGTGTCCGAATAGGGATGTCGTTAAGAAGATGCCCCAAGTGTCACACATCACCCTGGAAATCTGTACATCTATCGTCTTTCACCGCGCAATGCTTGCTGGGAAAGCACCTCCTGAATTGCCCTAGAAAAAAGGTCCCAGGCTTAGCAGCTGGCTTCATTGCCTAGGGAGAATAACCACTCTGAATTCCTCTTCGGAATCTAGTTTTCAAGGCTGAGCCCCTCCTGTTTGCAGATGGAAGAGTGTAGTACAGTAGCCACGACCTTCTGCAACTTGCAAGGGTATTGCCATTGGGTCCAAGGAAGACCAATTTGGGGAGATCAGATTCATCCAGGAGAAGAGAGAATTCTGGGAGTACATTAGCTACCTTCAAATGTACCAGGGTCTGCATGAAGCAGAAGTACATTAATATTTTCAGCTTAGGGGAGTGAAAATGAACACTGGGTTGGAGTCAAAAGATGAGACTGAGCTGTAGCTCCCTCCCGGCAAACTGGGGTTTCAGACAAGGCATGTGAACTCTCCACGCCTCCATCTCTTGGACTGCAAACTGGGCCTAATAACACGTACATCATAAGATTGGCGTGATGGATTCAGATAACTCTGAGAGAGGACATGGTGAACCGCAGTCGGTACCCCCGAGCTGAGCTCTTCCCTGTGTCTTACTCAGCTCTCTACACCCGGGGCCTGGATCCCTACCTGGTAAACCCAGCCAGTGTTCAATAAATGTCCACTGAATGAACTTGATGTTTCTCGAGAGGAGAAACATCTCCAGAAGGCAATCAATAATGAGAAGTTCTAAGAAAGCTAAATCTGTCTTTTGCTTGGGCAAGAGCGTCTAACAGCCAGAGCGGCCCGCCAGGCTGATGCAGAGGCAGAGAGCTCTGCTCCACAGCGTGTTCAATCCCAGGAGGCCTGCCTGCTGTCAGAGGTGCTCTAGAAGGAACGCTCCCCAAAGAGAGCGTCAAAGCCTCACCAACATCGACCTTGCTCACCAGACCGGGAAGCTGCCTCACCCACCAGCATCTTAGCACATGGATTCAAGCTCAGACCTTCCAACAGTCACCAATCACTCTGTGCCACGCACCTCTCAGGACTCACAAATCACCGCCAACCTGCAAGCTGCTTGCACCGAGGGCTTATTGAAAACCACGCTCTCTCCCTAGACCTCCAAACCCAACAGGCTGCAATGCGGTGACCCTTCACTCATGCATTTGTACCAGACAAGGCCTGGATTCACTCAGTCGTTCAACAAGCAATGACTGAACACCTAATCTATGACAGGCGCTGTCTTGGGGTGAGGAGGTGGGTGTGGTGGCCCAGTGGGGATGACAGCAGGAATAGGATACAGCTGGCACCACAACAGATTGGCTCTGCCTCTGGGAGCACACATATCTATCTGGGGGAGAGACATTATGTCATAACCAAACAAATAAATGTATAACAGCAAACTGTGATCATTGCTCTGAAGGAAAAGTAAACGGAATATTGAAGGACTAGATGGGAGCCACAGTCAGAAAGGGCTCCTCTGAGAAAGCGACATTTGAATGGAGACCTGTAGGCTGAGCCCATGTAAACCAACTGAAGAGTAGAGTGAAGTTCTTCAGAATGGCTGGAACAGCGTTTGTGAAGGCCTGAGGTGGGAAAGTGGCTGAGACAGTCCAAGAGCTGAAAGAAGGGGTGTGCAGCTGGAAACAGCCAGTGAGCCCTGGGGTGCATTTTAAAGATTTTGTCTATCTCATCCTAAATGCAAGGGATAAGCAGTAAAGGATCTTCAGCGCGGACTGATGAGATCAGACTATGGCTTTAAAAAGATCACCCCCAAGAAGGGGGTGGAAGGAACACAAGATTAGAAGCAGTTTAAAAGCTATTGGGGGGTCTAGGGGGAGGGGCGCAGTAGTGACTTGCGTGCAAGTGGGATGGCAGTACAGGGACACTAGCAAATATTGATTCTATGTGAGCTGCCACACACAGAAAAAGGGAGAAAGCAAAGGGGGAAACCCTGCGTGCTCTCGGAAAATGATGAGAATAAATTTAAAGCAATCCTAAAGTCTTAGTGTCTGAAGACATATAATTAGAGTCAAAAGATAGATCTTAAGCCCAGATTGTTCATGCAGCCTCAGGCTACTACTTAAAGAAAAAAGAATAGAAGGAAATACACCAGTATGTTAACATCAGTTATCTAGAATTACGGCTGCTCTTTACGTCTATCTCTGTGTTTCTGTTTTCCGAGTTTTCTATAGTCATTTATGTTGTCTTCCGTAATTAGAAATCAAATTCCATATATTAATTTAAAAATAATAATGTTATCTTCTCACTTCCTGGGTGTATCCCCAGGAAAACATTAAAGATATCTGCTAGGATTTCATCTTCCCATCACAATGGTTACCCTTCCTGTGGAATATAATGAGGGAAGGCATTCAGAAACAGCAGCATCAAATTCTCACTCTCAGCAAGTCCCTGATGTTTAATTCAAAAGCACACACCTGTACTTGCTTTCTTTGACCGCCTTCTGTAGCCGAGCCCCTCCCAGCCGTGCCCTCAGAGTGGCTCCTCTCAAACCACACCACCCCGGCCCCAGCTCCCTGGCTGCTGCCCCCTGGACCAGAGATAGACATCTGACTAAGTTACGCCACCTGGATTTTCTCTCAGGAATTTGGAATTGAGACAATGACACTAAGTGGAGAAGGATGATGGTACTTAACAAAAATGGGGTCATGCAGCATCAGGGCACAGCTGATGCAAGCCAAAGCTGTGAAGGAGCAAAGAGGAAGAATCTCCCCAGGGAAACCCGAGAGGCGAAGGAACAGAAACAGAGAGATCAGGGACCGCATGGCTCCAGGGAAGGCAGAGGAGGCCGCTTCAGTCCCGGCTGCCCACCTCGTTCTCCGGATGGCCTGTCTCTTCTTAGGTGTCTGTGAGATGGGCTGTTGTGTCCTTTCAAAAAATCCTGTTTACTCGAATTTGTCTAAGGGGTTTCTCTTCCTTATATCCAAAGAGCTTCAACTAAGAAATTCTCCTCATGTTCAGCTAACAGCCCCATTTCTCACTATTTCCAGCAGATTATCTACCCTGCTGGTTATCAAGCCTCTGTCCAGGTTACCTGGGGAAGGCCATGGGCTAAGGTCTCTTCGCTTCCATGAGGTTCCCTCCAACCAAAGGCCCCACCACCCAACCGGGTCAGACCATGCTCCAACTCCAAGCTGGGGGCAGCATCGCCCTCTGCACAAGCTCAGCAAACCAAGCGCCCCCCTCGAGGCCATCCTGCATCTCCATCAAGAACTCAGTGTCCTGTGACCTTGTGAACTTCCCCAAGGCAGGGGTTTGCCCCTTGGGGAGAAGCCCCTGCAGGAGGGCCAAGGGCCTAGCAGCCACGGCCTCAAGCCAGAGAAGAGAGAGAGTTTGACAGCTCCAAGGTAAAGCCTCTTTTTATTAAGACAACACAGAAAACTTTTTTTAACCACAGCTGACATCACTCTAATAAATCACCGTCATGTCTTGTGGGATAGAAAAAGCCAAAACACTGTCACATTTGATTTTGCTGGCTACTCGCGTCTCGAGAACAAACCATGTGTTTTTAATCAACAACACTTTGTTTTGCATTTCTCAGACCCCAATACTCTTTAAATAGTTGCTTTTACCAGAGGGCTATTTTAAACCCAGGGCCAGCTTCTTTGCACAGGACATTAAGAAACAGAACACCATGTTACCGTTCACCAAGTTTATCATAGGCTCTTTCTCTGCTGGGATGACTATGTCTTATGTATTATCTATCTGTCTGTTTCAGAGGGGGCTTTCCTCTTCCCTCTTTGGGAATTTAATTAGATGTCTTCCCAGAAAGTTGGAGTTTTTTGGTTTCTCTAACAGGCAACCCAACTGGGTTATGGGAAAATGGCAAATTCCCAGCCAAAGGAAACAGAGAAAGTCACATCTGGGACTAGGATTCCAGGGGAGTGAAAGAGGAGGTGGTAGAGGAGGGGGACTATTGGACGGGAAAGGAGCAATAAAATAAGACTTCCAGAATGGCACATGTCGATTTCTGCATGCAAACAGGCCCCAGACCTCTCGGAGGCAGGTGTGCCCAGGCAAGTCCCAAAGCTTGCATGGGGCTCATCCTTCCATTTTCTGGGAATAGGTGGTACCTCAGGGCAAGAATAAGCTATGTGCAGGAATCTTTCAGTGGAAGGGCAGCTTCCTTGACTGCCCAATACACCAGGATCTCAACAGTGATTGGCACCTGACTTCATCTTATCCTGCCATCTGTCTCCAACAACACCCGGCTTTACGAAAACAATAAAAAGAGACTGAGAGAGAAGATCCTAATCTACACTAGAGAAACACCCTATACTTTTTAGTGAACAATTAATTTAAGCCTAGTTGAACAGTCCAACTGAAAATACAGGCGTGGCTACCATGGGGTTCTGGTGTCAACTACCAACTACCCTCAGCCATATGGCAAATTTCTTTTCCTTGAATGACTAGAGAAATCCTCCAACACAGCTCAGGTCGGGGTTTTCTTCTTCCATGGAGATCCTAATTGCTCATCCTCTGCTGATCAGATCATGCATGCCACCCCAGGTGGCCCCAAGCGGACACACCTAGACCTATGCCATTGCTTGTCAGACTCAGCCCTTCCTGGGTGTGAGCTGATAGTCTGACTGCAGACGACTCTCAATTGTCCAAAGTTCATTCTTTCATGAAGAGTCTTCATCAACTATATATTCTGGTTATTCCTTTTTCTAGTCCATAAATTCATGAAATATGGTATAATCATGATACTACCCAATGGAAAACTCACTCTGCCGTTATCTTCTGCAAAAGTGCCTGTCCCCACATGCCTGCAACTGTATCGAGAGAAGGCAGTAGCTTATACACATGCCTGTCATTGTGGGGAACGGTCACGTCCATGGTCAGGTCCACCTCCCTCTCACAGGCGCACCCCCTGTTCCATGAGGCGGTATTAGTAGCGGCTCGCTTGCAGCCTCACTAGGACTTGCTGCTGTATTATCACACTCACCCATGGGGATTTCATGCGGCCACATAAGGGTCTTGGGACTGACAATTTACAAGTCCAGGTTAGGGATTATTTTTCCAGTTGAGTATTATAAATAGGTATTTAAACTCATGGCCTGGGCCCTTAATGTTCTGTAGCAAATGTTTTTACTCATTTGGTGGTCTTCAGAGAATAAAGCAGGAAACCCAGAAAGATAGTGAAATATTGGAAAACATCTTCTGGTTGCTATTTATATGGGTATTCAAGACTGGATTCAGGAGGCCTGTGTGTGTGTGTTGGCGAGGACTGCACATTCCAGGATTGATACCTGGCAGGAACGCCCTTAAAGCAAGCCTCTAGAGTCGCCTCTCAGGTTCCTTCCTGTGTTCACCTCCACCTGCTTCCAGGTCTCCCATCCATGGCCATGGCCAGGTGCGCTGAGCTGTAAGGGCTAGGAAAGGATAGAGTTTGCTATGCAAAGTGAGGTCCTTGCACAGCCACCAGCGTGCTGATTAGGAATGCACAATTCCCACTGCCACACACCTACTGATTCAGAATCTGCATGTTAACGAGATTCCCCAGGTGATCTGTATGAACACCAAATTCGAGAAGCACTGGGATTTCTTAACCCTGGCCACATGTTAGAATCACCTGGGTTTTGATGCTGCGATTTAACTCTAGACCAATTAAATCAATTTCTAGAAGTGGGGTCCAGGCTTTGGAGTTTTAACTATCCCTGGTCATTTCAATGTAGAGCCAGGGTTGGGACCACTGGTCTACAAGAATAATCAGTTATTGAGCACATCCCACGTGCCAGACACTGACTGGGAGTTTTAGAGGCCTTCTTTATCCTCGCCACAAGCCTCGAACGGTGAGCACTGCCCTCTCCACTTTAGCGATGGCTTGTCCCCCGTCCCATAGGTCCCATGTCAGAGCCAGCATCTGAACCACATCCTGAGCACCAGGCACCACACATTTGGCCTGTCAATGGTAGCAGTGTCACCATATCTAAGGACCACTAACAAGGAGGGAAGAGCAGCCAGGAAGCCCCAGGAAGCCCAGGTTCCAGGATGCAATGTGCCTCTCACAACAAGCAAATCAGGCTGAAGTGGAAAGAGCCCAGATTTGAGGGAGCTGCCACCACACGGTGGAGACCTACAGGTCAAACTGGCCATGCCCTCCCTGGAAAGGCCAGGGGCGGCAGCCCACAGACCAATGGCCCCACCACCCCGAGGGCCAGCGGCTCCTGCCTACTCGTATCTAGAAAAGCCGGGTGAAGGATTTCAGCTGGATTTAATGGGACATTTATGAATGGAACATACTTATTAGTAAATAATAATTATAGGAGAGCAGGTGCCCCGGGCGGTGGGGGGGAGGGAAGCAGGTAACATGGAATCCTATTTTCTAATGCCCTCCATGAGCAAACCCTGTTTGAAATTGAAACATCCCTGCTGTCAACACACGTGTTTAAAAAAACCTGGGTTTCTGTAATATAAGCAGTAATTCTAATGCCTGCTGTTAATTGAAGCCTTCATCGTTTACAGGGTGTTTTCACATATACTAATACACTTAATCCTCACAACAAGCCTGTGAGGCAAGTATTTTTCCTTATCCCATTTTATAGATGAGGAAACTGAAGCTCCAGGGATCTGAAGTGGCAGGCTCAAGGTCACACAGCCAGTGACCGAGTCATAGAGCTGGGCCTTCAGACGCAAAGCCAGTGCCCTGTGCACTGCCCACAGCTGCCTTCCAACCACACTAATCATCCTGTCGAAATGCTAATCCTGCCAGAAAACGTGTCCTCCTTCACTTCTGGAACTCCCTGTGATGCTAGTCACCAGAGCCCTAACCGTCAATGTCCTGGGTGCTAGCCGAACGCTAGGGAGACATTCTCGTGCTCCTGGGGAGTGTCCCTATCTGAGACTTAAGGCAGCTACGAGCAGGAGTTTGCCAGTCCAAAAGGAGTTCAGAGGTAGATACAACTTGAAGAGTTTATACACACACACCACACACACACACACACACACAAAGTATTTCCATAGAAGGACATCTTCAGGGTAAAGTTTTAAGTCACCCTAAAGTTCTTGGTGGAAGTCGTGAGCAAAAGAAATCATGAGCATTTCAAAAATGGCTACCAAGTGATACACGTCATCACCAACTTGCAGAAGATTAAGGAATCGGGAACAAATTAGCCTGGTGTCGACAGTGACTTACAGAGAAGTCTGAGAGAGGAGTCAGGAAAGCCGGCAACTTTAAATCCTGTAAAGTTTCTTAATCGAGTTACACTATTATTTGAAATTGGCAGAACACCAATGGATTTAGTCCAAAGATATAATATATGACTTTTTTTTCTGGTTTTCTTTTTTAAGGGCATTAAGGTTTTAGTTCCTTTTTTCCTTCTTCTCGAGAGGTTTTTTTTTTTTTTTTGGCAATATGTCGCTTTCTTTTCTCAAATCCATTTCCATCCAACATGCATAAAATGGAGCCAGTTCCAGGGAGCCCTACACCTCCCTTCTCTGCACACCCCAGAAGAGCTGCGTCCTTGATGAAACTAGCCAGCCCTGTGGCCACAAGCAACGCAACACAATTTGGTGCCAACGGCTCTCTCCTCTGCCTGGTTCTCCCTAACAGTTCAGCCATCCGCTCGTAGAGAGAGAGGGCGGGGGAAGCCTCACCACAGACTCACCCCCGAGATTATGGGGGTACCTTCCCCTTCAAAGGCCTCCTCCATTCCACATTCCTTCAGCAGGCCTTCCTCTTGGGGCTGCGTTCACAAGGCCACACAACTCCAGCCCTGCCCTTTGTATTTCCGACTCGCCCACACCCCCCCCCCCCCCAGCTTGCGGATCCTCCCAGCCTCTCTGAGGGCCGCTGCCTTCAGGGAGCCCCCAGCGAGGCCGTCCAGGGCCCTGGGAGTGCGCACACGCCTGCAACTGCCCTCCCACAGGCCCTGAGAAATCCGGGAGATCAAAGAGCTCAGCAGCAGGGCCAGGTGTCCATCCTCCTCCACAGGCCACGGTTAATCAAACCGCCTGACTCACAAGGAGATCAAACCCGGCCCCCCGCCAGCTGTTGGTTAAAGCTGGCCTTCAAGTTGCCCTCATTAAATTTCCTCTCCCTCTCTCGTCCCTGCTGACTCCTGTCCCCGTGACCATCGCGCTCTCTCCCATCTTTCTTTCAGGGCTCTTTTCCTCTCCCTCCTCTCTCCTTCCCCCGCCTCTCAATTTCTGTTTTCCTCCACTTCCTTGCTTTGCCAACACCACCCTTCCATCTCCCTGGCGCCCCTCCCACTCTGTTCTCTCTGTTCAACTCCTTCAAAAATCCATGGCTCCTGGACCCTCCTTTTTAGCCTCTGAAAGTTCTAAAAGGAAGTTGCCCGGGTGTCTGGCCCAGGCTGCAGGGGTGCCAGGCCGCTGGGGGGTCGGAGAGCAGGTTTCCCCACCCTCAAGGCCAAGGATGAGCTCACCCATGCTGAACTGAATTCTCACCTGACCCTCTCTGCAGCAGACACAGGCCTCTCCAGCATCACACACACACACACACACACACACACACACAGCCATGTCTGGACTACTCTTCACTTCCTGTTTTCATAAGGCCTTCAAGTCCTCAGAGGGAACTGAGCGCACCCGGCACATTGGGCCAGCTGGCCAGTCCCCACCTTAGTACAGTTTTCAAGCCCCACCAGAAGAACCCGTTCCACCCATGAACGAGACACAGGGAGCACCACCTAGACGCTGGGAAACGGGCAGAGATCCCTTCTCTTCCTACCAGTTCTGCCCAGAAGGAGGAAGGATGGGAGCATTGGATCCCGACTTCCCCTCAGCTGATGTGTCGAGGATATTTACTCCAGTTGTCTGAGGATTGTTTTTATACACTTTCTCCTACAACAAACACTGGCGCAAAAAAAAAAAAAGCGAGTACAGGCTACAGAGTACTGTCCTCTCTTTCTCCGTCTCACTATATATACATCTATGTATTTTTTAACTTGTTTTCCATTTCAGCGGTTCTTAAAGCGCACAGGCGTGAGAAAACACAGATGGAGTGGAGCAGGCAGTGTGGTAGCTGCACAGAAGACATCGCGCCACGTTAGAGATTTTTAGAAGTCTTGGAAGACCTCAGGATGCATAGAGGGTTTTTGGTTTGAGTGGGGGTTTTTTTCCCTCTCTTCCTTATAGAGTTGGAATTTTCTCCTTTTTCCTCTCTCTCGGTTCTATTTCTCTATCCCCGGCATCACCTGCTGCTGCTGGGAACACAGGGTCCCTTGGCCTGGGTGACTAGGGCACTCTGGCTGCCCCGGGGTTGACCCCCTCTACCTGCCTGTGTTTCCCCAGCTGTGGGAGGCGCGCCCACGGGAGGAGGGCCATCCGTCAGCGGGGCGGCAGCAGGGGCCTGCGTGAGGGCGAGAAGGTCAGCGCTGGTGCATGCTCGGGCAGGTCGGAGGGGTAGGAGGCATTACAAATTGTTGAGATATCAGGGCCCGGCTTGATTGATGGTGCAGATCGAGGGGCAAGACGCCGGCACCAGGACAGAGCCTGCGCTCCAGTCCTCCGCTGGCTTCCTCTCAGCCCACCCCCGCGGCCCCTTTCTCCCAGCTTTCTTTTTCTGGCCTGCTCGCAGCCCATCAGTCAAGCCGTGCCCCGAAGCTGACCTTTTGCAGAGAACAGCCAGCCTACTAGAAGCATTTCTTTCTGAAAAACCTCACCAAGGAATTTTATTAATGCTGGCAGGCCCAGCAGTCAATGGTGTGCCACCACTGCTTCCAGGCCCCTCCACCTGCCTCCTAGCCCGTGAGTTTGACTGGCCTTGAGTAAGAAGGCAAAAAGGGGCGTGTGTGACCAGACTTCTTTAGCAGTGTTCCTATTTCTCTGTCGGCCCCAAACCCACTTCTGGTGCAGGAAGGCCCCTCTGGTCCGACTGTCGCCTGTGGGTTGTGGGGTGCTGGCCTCACTCTGACACTCACCATTCTGTATGCCCCACCTTCGCCTCTGTGCAGGCTGTCTGCTTGAAGGCAGCGATGGGCGTTTTGGGAAAAGCCCTGGGGCCTCCTCTGCCAGAAAAGCAAAAATCAACTGAAAGCCCAGCTGGAATGGGGACGAGACGTGCTCCGGGCTCGGGCAGGGAATGGACACATCGTTGGGCGGTTTCTAGCTGGCGGGGGACCTGTCCATCTCATTGGGGCTTCTTTTTGGAGACCACACAGGTTGCCAGTCACGCCACTGCAGCGGCACAATAGAACAGAGAGTGGGGACGTGTTGGGGCAAACGGTGATGGAAGATGTTTAATAGAATTACTACGAGGCCCCGAGTTAATGAATCACGACTGCAAGAAATCATGATAATCCAGCAGGCATTAGTGACAGATTAGCTTCAAAGCTGCCATAAAAGTGCCGTGATGCTTACCTAACAGCCTGATTAATTCCCCCGGTACATAATGGCTTTATGGGGGAATCAGGCACCAACAGAGGCTTCCCAGAAAGCCGTGCTGAGATCCCCAGGGCGCCGGGGCACCCCCACCCTGCCTGCGCCTGTGGTTTCCGCTCTGCCTGGAGGCAGCTGCCCCCGCTGGGTTGTGGGTAGACAGGGCAGTGCTCAGGCTCACCCCAGAGCCACCTCAGGAGAACTCACGGAGCAGCCCCTTGGAATCCCTCCGTGCTGTGCCCCTCACCAGGTGGCTGTTGAGGCAGACTAGGAAGTCACATTGCCCCAAGCCCCAAAATAGGCACCTCTGGACCAGCACTGGTGCCGGGAGAGCCCCATCCCTGTCCCGGGATCAAAGAACCCAGTGTGGAGAGGTCTGGGCAGAGTGCTGGACTCGGGAACTCACCATGACTGTGCTCCTCCCCAGCTGTGTGACCTGGCAGGTCACTTAACCTCTCAGGGCTCAGGCAGGCAGGCTCTGAGCCTGCATCCTTAACCACTAGACCGCCTCCCTGGAATGGGACCTAATAGTTACTCATCGCTAATTTGCATTCCAGGCATGATGCAAATCTCCCCATAAGTATTATTGCGTTTCATGCCCCCAACAGTCCTACGAGATCATTACCACTATTGTCTTCACTTTACAGATAGGGAAACTGAGGCTGGGAGAGGGCAGGTAAGCAGCCCACAGCCAAATGAGCTGTAGATGTGGAACCAGGCAATACTCCCAGTTGCTTGCTTCTCTATCAGCACTCTTCAGCCCTAATGCCACCAGTTGAACCTCAGGGCCAAAGGAGCTTGTCAGACACTGAACATCACCTTTTTTGAGGAAGAGGGACGCTCGGCTCTGCTGTATGCCTGCCCCACCCCCCATGGCAGCGGAAAAACCATGACCTAGAGGCAGCCGGGCTGGACTCCACCTCTCCCATTTACCTCCACTCTGCATACGTTCCTGTTCTGATAGTGTTCCCTTGGGCACATAACCACTCCTGCTCTCTGTTTCAGCATCTCTTTTGTACAAAGGGAATAGTAATGATAATAATAATAATGATGGGCTACCCACCTGACAACAGGAATGTCTTGACCCCTTAAGGCTCAGATCTTACCTTTTCACCACTCCAACTAGAGCCCAGGCCTCTCTCCTGAGCACACCCACAGACTCTGCTCCAGAGGCTCCCACCGTGGTCTGCTCATCTTCCCATAAATATGGAGAAAATTAGCACAAAGCCCAGGTCTGAAGGGAATTCTCAGAGTCATGTTCATCTTCATAATGTTGAAGAAAACTCCCCAGGAGGCCTGAGTCACTGCTGTGGCAGGCAGGCTGTTTCTGGTCTGATTATAGGCTCCATGAGAGGCACGCAGCCCTTCCTCTGGCAGCCTTGCTCCCAGCCCACGCCACTCCAGGGTTCCCACCAAGTGGGGACTCCCACCAGGCTGCCTCTGAGAAGCCTGCAAAATAGGATACTTGGTCCTTTCCTGCCAAAGCATCAACAGGCTCCAAACTTCCCCAAGGTCTGTGCTCCTTTTAAATTCCAAAATCAAACGGCAACCATCAGTCAGCAAATATTTACTTTTACTGGGCACCATGGGAAAAGCCAAGAAGATTCACTCCATCCCTTTGCAGCCCTGAATCCCAAAATGGACATAAGGCTTGAAGACATGTGCTGGCAGCATTGGGTGGGTTTTCTGAAGGTGACTACCTTTGTGATGACCCATACATCTCCTGTAGCCCCATTCTCTTGTCTGAGCTGCCGACTGCCTAATGTGTAAGTGGACCCTATCGCTTTAGTTATAAAGTCATAAAATCTCAGGGTTGGAGGAGACCTCAATGATTGTTTCTTCCACTCCTCCCCAAATCTACCCCCATCTGCTATTGACTCCTCTTGAGTTGAATATATAGTTCTTATTTCAACATGCTGCGCTCAGTGAAAGCTCAATAAGTATTTATTGATGGTGGTCCCCATGATGAATTAACAGCCAAAGCTATAAAATTAAAGTTTCACACAAGCAGGGGACCCTGGTGAGAAAGAAACTGCTACATAAAATTTGAAATTTTTCAAAATGACAAGCATTCACACACACTCGTGCGCACACACACACCGACTGTGTGACAGACAGAAGACCACAGTTCTCTATCTCCCCCATTTAGAGAATCACATTGGAAAACAGGAAATTTTCTTCTTATAGAATATTCATGCCTTTCAGCTTCTCAGAGGCCAATCAGCCCGGCCTGTCTGGGTGTGCCGGGCCCTGGACCCGGAGTCTGTCTTTGTCTCCTTGCTGGAACCAACAACCAATGCAGTTCTTGTCCTGGAGAAACAAAATGGTGACACTTTATCAGATGTCCCAGGTGGGCTTAAGTCAGTGCAGTAACACACAATTCTAAGGATGCTAAAACTTCAAGGAAAAAGATCCAGGGTAGGACAGGTGGCTTAAATGGGAATGTTTAACAAGGTAGTGTGTACCTGGAAGGAAATGTTAGGGAGGGTCACCATAAATAAGTCAAGAACTTTGAGGCCTAGTGGGTAGAGACCAGCAATCACCAGCCAATCCCATCGTGCAGCCCCTGACCCCACCCCAACGTATTTATACGCATGAACTCACTAACCATAGGTCTACAGGCCTCCTGTGGTTCTGTTTGAGGACCAGCCGACAGAGCTCACTTTTCCCTCATCTGGACGGCCTGGATCCCCTCCAGCTGCAGCACTGAGGCATCAGAGCTCACTGTCGGCCCTCTCAATCTCTACCCCATTTGACTCTGAGAGCGAGTTCCAGGGCCCTGCTAAATATAGGGGTAGAGGCAGGGCCTTCTCAAGCTGAGCCACAGCCTTCCCTGGAGATCAGTCGGAAAGGGGCCCTGCCACTCCTGAAACCAAACCAGAGAGAACCATTGACAAGCTGGTGAGTTACGTGGGCTACAATCTCAGCCAGCTCAAAAGGAGGAAAACCCAGAAGCCTTGAAGAAATGAATGAGAGTCTGTGCTGAACTTACCAAGCGCGACTGTATGGGTAACTCATTCCCTCTGCACCTGGTCTGAACCGCGAGATTCTCTCTCATGGAGGAAGCTGGTTCTAAGGCAGTATGTGGCAGGCGTGGGGATGGGGCAGATCAGGAGAACTAGAAAGGGAAAGGCCAGAAAAACAAACATCAGTCTTATGAGGACAGTGCCACCCCACTCTGTTCCCAAAAGATCCCCCAAGAGAGCCGTGAAGGGAAGCAGGTCGGGAGCTGCAGTGCAGGCCGCCCTGGGGCTGCCCTGCCTCTTCGGGTCAGCCCCAGGCTCCAGGCTCTTCTCTCTCTTCCAGCTCTTGTTTCTTGTCTAATGCCCAGAGACCCCTATCTGGTCACTGGTGGTTGAGCAGGCACCCTGGGAGAAGACAAAGAGAGAGGGAACCTATCCACGACCAGCACTTAGTGGCATCGCCCTGTGCCCGGCCCTCTGCTAGATGGAGTCCTCCCATGGGAAAATCCCAATATGTCCTTGGACAGAAAGAACACCCCGGGTCCAGCTGGCAGGGCTCGCTGGCCCTTCCCAGCCTGGGCCTTCTTCCCTTCTGCTAACAACTGTCTCATGATTCTGCTCTGGTTTGGGGTGTTTGTTCCTGCCCAGATGGAGTGTCTGATCTTGCCATGGCCAGTGTTTGCTGCAAAAGGGGACCTGGTACACTTTTATAGGAACCCAGTGGTTCCCTGGGGCCAGACTCTAATGCTGTCCAGATGCAGAAAAACAGAAGGGCCATTCAAAAACAACCGAAATATCAACACACTTTGAAAGCGGTCTGTTAGCACTTGTCATAAGCACAATAAACAAAACAAAGAAACCATCAGAAAGTACCGTGAGACAGTCAGGCTTTAGGAACTTGGCTTTGATGGCTTAGAAAAGCAAAGAATGGGGGCAGAACCAGTCCCCACGTGGGCTGAGGTTTGTTTGTTCTGCTTATCTGAAGTCAGAGTTAACAATCCCCATCATGATGAAAGGACCTAGAAGTTTCTCCTTTGCAACTGGCCCCTTTGCAGATTGGCGCAGCCTTCCACAAGCAGTCAGTTTCTGCACATGGCCCATAAAACACCCATTTGTACAACACCACTCCCATTTGTTGAAAGACCCTTGTTCCCTCTGAGTTAGCTCAACAAACAAGTGAACTCAACCAACGAGATCCTTTGCTGGTGTTCTTACCAGAGGGCTCAAGGAAATAAGACCTAGGCTGGTGGGGACACAGTTACAGTCACTCCCTTCTCAACAGTTAGATACCCCAGCTCCAGGTGAGGCAGGGCAAGGACCCAGGGTCTGTTGGTCCTGCCTTTTGGAGGAAGAGGCTGAGAGAGAAATGTCAGCAGTCCACCTGGCACACACCAGCCTTCCACTCGGAGTTGTGGAGCTGGGGCTGGGCCTGTCTCTGGGTGAAATGAGGCCGCTCTTCACCAGTCACTCAAGGTTGTTTCCTACTGTCTCCGCAGCTCAGGCTTTGCTTAATTCCCACAGTGGGTGCTGGCCAACTCGTCTATCAAATTACCTGCCAGTGATTTAGTGAGCTTAGTTCGTTTGGGTGCAGTCCCACATTTTGACTCTTAGTCAAGCAAAATAGGGGATTAACCAAAGGGAGTGGGGGAATCTGACATGGCTGTCTACTGTGAGAGACGGGGCTCCAGAAGCTAAGGAGACCCGATGGCAGGAGGGAGAACCTGGGAGGCCCCAGACGCACGCTCTGGTCCCCTGACAGCCATGTGACCTGAGTCCATCTCTTGCATCCCCCTCGCCCCATACAGACACCCAGCTGGCCAGTCTGCTAAGCCCTATGAGCAGACGAATCAGAAGACTCAAGTCTGTTTGCCCCTCATAATTGGGAAAGCAAAAAAAACACAAAAACAAAAACAGATGTCAGAACAAAGAAACCAAACGTACGTAGAGCAGGAACTCTCCCATTTCTGCTCCGGGCCTGAAGACTGAAGTCTATTCTGCCGTAATCCTCCTCCTTGCACAGAAAACGCCCGCAGCATCAGCCAGTTTAGTCTGAATCCAGCTGTTTCTCTACAACAGTGAATGATTCCACAACAATCAGTAAAAGTTCATTGAACACCTTTGATGTGCCCAGTCACTCCCTTTAACTACTTCAAACAGCTGAGTAGGTGGGAATAATCTTGGAAGGAAAGCCTCAACTTCTCCAGATGCCTTGCAACCTGTCGTGGATGCAGGCGCGAGCCCCGCAGGCCCAGCCTCTTCGTGTTTCTAAGGCCTCCTGCCAGGTGGGGACTGAAATAGCAGGAGCCAGGAGGCTCAGCTCGATGCCTTCGGAGGGGCCCCCTTTCCTTTGAGCAGCCTCCTGTGGCCTAGAGGAAAGGACAGGGAGTTTTGTAGTCAGAGAAACCTGTGATTCAAGTGCCATCTTTAGCACATACTAGCTGCCAGCCTCGGAGCAGTCACAGCTAATTTATACAACACTGTAAGGACTGGAAGAGCTCATGCTTAGCAAGGACCAACGCACAGCCCAGCACAGAGTATGTGCAATAAATATTAGCTGCTTCATTCTTGTCTCCACCCACCTACAGCTGTCAATCAATTAACAGACAGGTATTCGTTAGAAGCTGATTAAGCACCTAACACAAGGGGAGTTCAAAGGATACAGATAAATAAGCGAAGGTGACTGCGTGGGAGAGCTCCCAAGATGATGGAGAAGATGAGCAGATCATTTAAATGGACAGAGAAACTGCTTCAATGCAGAAATGCGGAGTACTATTCTTACAGGGAGGCAATTGGTCCTTTCACAGGCTTGGAGCCACCCTGCTTCATCCTACTACTTACTGGCTGGATGACCTTGGACACACTTAACTCCTCTAAGTCTTGGTCTCCTCATCTGTAAAATGAGGAAAGTAACATCTAGCTCATAAGGCTGCTGTAAGGATTAAATTAAATTAAATGTGCCCGTTATTGGATGTGTAACCTCCTATATGAAATCTGAATACTAATGGACCTAATTCATAGGGATGTTCTGAGGATTAAATTTGTTAATACATGCAAAGCATTTGAAATAGGGTTATGTAATTGCTTGCTATCATTGCCCTCTAGAATGTAAGTTCTCTGAAGGAAGGATTTGGGTCTGTTTTATGCACTGATGCCTTCCCAATGGAACAGGGCCTGGTATGTATCACATTAACATTGGTTGATTGAATGAGTCATTAAATTTTACAGGAGAACAGAGCAGAGGGGCAGATTCCATTCCCGGAAGGCTTCCTGGAGGAGATGATGCTAAAGGGTGAATAGGAGTTAGCCACGCTGAGAAGATGGGAAGAGCATGCCTGCAGAGGCACTAGCACAGGATGGGTACCAGGTGTGAAAGAGCCTGATATGAACAGGAAATCTTAAGCAACCTAGTATTTGTACAATAAAAAGCACAAATCAGGGAGAGGCAGGAGACGGAGGCTGTCTCCTGGATCTTCCAGTGACTGATAGTGTGTGATCAGACACACCCTGGAAAACACACCCAAGAGAAATGGGAGCACTTGAGAAAGACAGCTTCCGTCAGCCCCTCCTAAGGCCTTCAAGTCACTGGGCCTGATCCAGGAGAGCCCCAGAAATAGCATTTCGCATGAGCCCTCCGCCCCTGGGGAAAGTCCCATCACATGGGACCCTAACTCATCTGTCTGCAAGATTTCCAGCCCACTTGGAGAAGCAGGCAACCATGCCTGTGAACTCTGACCCCATCAATCCTAGCAGGGCCTGGGGAAGCATTTACATCTTCAAAGGTCCTGGTAAATGTTAGCCAACAGCCTCCCCAAATCCCAACCCTCACCTCCTCCCCCTCTGGGTCACCAGGGGTCAGCGACCAGGGTCACACCTGCCCAGGCCTCGCCCAGGCCCAGATCAGCCCGGCATCTCATCCCCAGAACCGTCCTGCTCTCTCCTGGCTGCGTCCCTTTCCCTCCCCGCCATGCACAGGCCTAGGGAAGGTATAGGGCCAACAGGGAGGAGGCCCCCACAAGAAGGCCCAGGCCACCTTCCAAGGGGCCTTTGGATGAAGGAGGGCTCAGGTCAGCCACCCTGGAAGAAGCCCTGGGTTCCAGATCTGGGGAGGGGGCGGCACAGGCCCATAAACCTGGGTTAGCTCCAGTGACTGCCCTATCAAGCAGGTTTCAGTGACCTCTGCCTGACCCCAGTAAGCTCCAGTTGTCCCTCTGATCTCCTCAAGGCAGGGAGGCCTGTTAACTTTTACCAGACTCCTTTGACATGAGCACTAATAAGAACCTGGGAGGGAGTTCATTCAAGTGTCAGGGGATCAGGCAGCCCTCCACAGCCTCACCACCTGCCCCCGGCCCCAGAGCTCCAGCCAGAACCTTTGCCACACCACAGGACGGACGAGGAACAGGGCTCTGGGCCCAGAGAAGCAAAAGGGAGCCCAGGCCTGCAGGTCTGCCTCCACAGTGGACGCTGGCCCTGGTCCCACCTCAGATTCAATTCTCCCTGTTGGTGGCCCTCAGGCCATTGTGGCCTCAGCTGACATCCAAGAGCAGGGACTGCCCTGCCATTTTACAGAAAGGCATAGAAGACTATCCCCAAAGAGCGGGGGCCTTGCCGTGGCAGCGCTGGGACTGGAACCCAGGATCGGGAGCTCTATTGATCTATGCTCCTTTGGGGACAGTCACCCTGCCAGTGGTGATAAAATGGGCTCAGAATGAAGGCCGATGGCCTTCCCAGGCTTAGCCCTGCCCTGCCCCCTCCCATCCCTGCTCCAAGCCCAGTCTCCCCAGAGCTCCTCCTGGCGGGGGCAGGACAGGCAGCTTAGACCACTGGGCAGAGCCAGCACGCTCACCTCAGCTCAACAGTAATGGGCTGTGTGGCTTGGGAAAACCACTTACCCTTCCTGTGCCTCAGTTTCCCCACTTGTAAAACAGAGGGAGGGGAAGGTCTCTAAGATCCCTTCTGGTTCTACATTCTCTCACTCTAAGTTTTCACCACCTCCAGTTTCTCTCACCCCTATTCCTCCTCAAAAACACTGCCAGATTCTTCTGGTTTTACCACAGACTTTATAGCCAGAGGGGTTCATCTAGCCTAATCCTTTTATTTAAAAAGTGACATAGCTGGAATCCAGAGAGACGAATTAGCTGAGTGACCTTGAGCAAGATGCCTAAAGGCAGAGCCAGGCCTGGAATTCAGGTCTCCTAGTTCTTCACACGGTGCCAGCTCCAGGCTCCAAAGGCGCCAGGGAGCCCCACCTCCTCAGAGGGAACGGACCAAATTCTTTGCCTGGCATTCAAGGCCCTCCCACTGGCCTATATGTTCACTGCCCCCTGAGCGCCCTCTGCTCTGTACTCAGACTCACTCTTTCCCAGGAAAATCCTACGGTCAGTCTCACCCCAGCCTCTGCTCAGGACAGCCCCGTCCTACAATTTGTCCAAGTCTACGCTCTCCCCAGAGCTTCCCGCCCACATGGCCCTGCCCGCCCTCCCTGACCTCCCGCAGCCACGAGTCTGAGTTATGCCTGCTCACTTCGTTCCTCATCCTGTTCTTGAAGGTGTCAGCATCTCCCTGCCTTCTCCACACAGCCTAGAGTTGAATCCTTGCTCCACCGGCCTCCTGAGCAAGTCACTTCACCTGCTTGTGCCTCAGTTTCTTCATATGAAAAGACGAGATAATAGGAGTTCCTGCCTCAGCCAGTCATTGTTAGGAGTCCTTCTAATATATACGCATACTTAAAACAGTGCCTGGCACATAACATACATGTATATATTTGTTACTATTGCCATCAAGGCTATTCCAACTCCCAGCACCTCTGGGTACGGCAGGAGAACCCTCTTTTCATGCCATCCCCTCACCTTCCGGTGCTATGTTAGACGATGCTCTGCTGTTTTCATGGCCAACTTTTCTGGAAGCGGGTGGCCAGGTCCTTCTTCCTAGTTTGTCTTAGTCTGGAAGCTCCGTTGAAACCTGTCCACCATAGGTGACACTGCTGATATTGGAAATCCTGGTGGCATAGCTTTCAGCAACACGCAGCCATCATAGCGTGACAACCAAGAGACCGGTGGTGTGGTTCCGTAACCATGAAACAAACCCGGACCGCAGCGGTGAGAGCACCGAATGTTAACCACTAGACCGCCAGGGCTGGCTCGTATATGTATATTTACTACTATCATACTTCACGTATACATATTATTATATACACGTGTATACATATATATCATATATTATATATATACATGTTTCATGTATGTATTTTTTTCAACTGTAAGTTTCTCTGAATGCACATATAATAATGCGTTTCTTGGTAACTTCTGGAACTGTGGTGATGCAGGTCAAGGAGGCATTCGAAATGGATGGACAGATATATACAAAACCTAGTCCTGGAGGTGACAACATCGGGATAAACTAGTTTGTTATCAGAACGTTCATCAGCACAGCTCCTGGACAGAGGAACAGCACATTTTCGCCCACCAGAGTATTCCCCAAACCATAAAGATTCCCCTTAAAATTCTAAACACTCCCTCCCATCTCCTCCCACCAGCAGAGTCCCTTAAATTCTGTTGGTTCACCCGCTCGCTTGGTGCCCAGCCCAGGCCCCTCCTGCTCACCCCTATAGACAAAAGGCTTGTGGGTGATTGATGGTGACAGTGACCTGCCACTGACCCTTCCAACCTGGGCTTGCTGCTGCCCACCCGGCACTCAACAGCCCCCCACCCCGCCCCCCGGGGCTCTTTGATATGCAGATTGCCCACCTGATGGGGCTACTGGTTTTCTTCCCCTCGGTGAAGTGGAATCTTTGATGTGGACCCTCCTGGGTTCGCTCCAAATGTCTGGGCCCCCGGAATCACTGCCTACGACAGCCTGCCTGCCGACTACCTTTAGGGGTTCAGGGTGTGAAGCTACACAGACCTGGGTTCAAATCCTGACTCTGCCACTTCCAACCTTTGTGCTCTTCCAGATGCGGAATCTCAGCTTCCTTATTGTGAAGAAAGAAGATAAAGCATGTCCCGGGGAGTTGTTGGAAGGACTACGTTAGACAACATATAAAGCTTTTGCACAGTGCTGGCACATCGTATTTACTCAATAAATGGGAACTATGGTGAGGAGGAGGATTATAATGATGTGAAGGCGGAGGGTTGTACATGAGGACCGACTTTGGCTCTGTTTTGTCCTCTTTCTTCCTCTTATCACCTCCTTGATCTCCCTCCCAAGAGTGGTGACATCGGAGCATCTCCTCTTTCCTCTTTCACACACACACACAAACACACGCACACACTAGACCCTCTCCACAGCTTTTGATTTAACTTTCTCCTTTCCCAGAACTTCTCTCGCTGCCATTTGGACGACTGGACCCCATGGAGCTGTCTCCTTCTTGCTCCTTCATCATTGGTCACTTGTGGTATTTGCTGACTGGGCTCATGTCCTCCACAGCTCAGCTGCCCAAGACTTGCTGTCCTTACGAAAGAATCTGTTTCCACTAAACCACTGAGCGTTTCACAGGTCATCATTTTAAAGCCATTTATGTACTCATTTTCTTTAGTTTATTTGCCTAGTCCTCAAAGAATATTTGGTTTGAGTGACTTCCTGCAACCAAATTTGGGTGCTTAACCCAAAGGTATCAAGCCGCCTGGTCTTTGAGATTGAGCTGCGGCTCAGGCCAACCAGCATTTTGAAACAAACGGCAGACCAAAGGAATGCTCAGCTGGGCCTGTCCCCTGCAATTTTAAACAGATTTCAGTGCAGTGGGACCCATGAAAAGCAGTTATCCGGAGAGGCGGGCTGGTGGAACCCACAGTGCGAATGAAGGCCCCAGGCACCATGCAGGGGGAGCACAGCAAGGAAGTCAGAAATGGCCAGCATCCCCGCTCCCCTGAGGCTGCCCACAGGCTGGAAGACTGGAATCGGAAAAGTAGAGTAAGTGTTTTCATCTGACAGGAAACGAGGGTTGGCTCACCTCAGAGTTCCAGCTCCACATGCCATACATTCTAGATCTTTCTCTCTCTCTCTCTGAGCCTCACTCACGGAAGCTTTAATGACATCCAAAAACAGACTCCCTACACTCTTAATTGTACAGGAATGCAGTGGGGCAGATGAGAGCCCAGGAAACAAGAAAACTGTAAGTCTGGAGTAAGATAACCCTGTTTAAACAATGTCAGTGAACACCTCTGAAAAACAGCCTACCCTGGAAAGGCAATGGTGAAGGAAGAGATTTTTCCAGGCTTCCATTCCAGGAAGCTCCCAGGACAAAGAGGGTTCCCTGAAAGAACCCCATCGATGTGAATGTGTCTCCTCTCTCTGTTCTCCCCAGAAGTTCAGAGCAGCGGGCAATGGGGACATGACTGGGGAGAGAGATGTCTTAGGGGTGAGGAGTTTTAACAACTGAAATAGAGAGATGAGCGTCAGAGGGACTCGTCTATCCCCCTTGAGCAAAATGAACGGAGGGAGAAGGAAGAAAGGGGATGGGGAGCGCTTTCCCAGTGGAACGAGTCGCTGAGTTAAATTACAGGGCCCTGGGAGGGGTGATTAACAACCCTCGTGGTTTTCTGCTTCACAGCCATTACTCACCCCGAACCTGGGGCTTCTCGGTTACACAGCCCAGCACAGGCCGACCATTTTTTCCATTGACTGAAAACACATTCTGACTGAAAACAAACTTTGGATCCCCGAGGCTTGGCAGGCCCTCGGTCCTTCTCCATATTTAATCAACGGGAAGCTAAACACTTTCAATCTGTGATGGCTCATTTGGACGGGGTCTCGGGGCTTTTGCTTGGTGCCAGATATAATAACTCTCCTCTCTCTCTTCTAAGGCCTATTTTATAATTTTGCTGTTTTTCAATGTCAAGCCCATCTTTTGAAGAATTTTTATTGGATTTCCTGCTAGACTTCAACGAGGATTTTTCTTGCTTTGGCAGAAATATCAAGCAGAACCGGGGAAAAACTCAATCATCGTCTTGGAAAGTCATGATGGGGTGGGGGTGGGGGCTGCCTTTGTTTGCACACAAACAGGTTTCTAGAAGGCTGGGGCAGCAATTGCCAGCTTCAGGGGGCCCTCTGATTTCTGATTCATGGGGTGAAAAGTGACAGGCAAGGCGGATGGATGTGGGAAGAGAGAGGAAGTTGGGAGAGGCTAAGAGAAAGAGGGGCATGAGTGTGCGAGAGAGGCTGGGGGTGGCAAGGGTTCTAGTCGGTTTCTGTGGCGTGAGGCCTGGCACCACCGTACATACCCACTCATGCCCGGTCACCAGAGCTGCTGGGATGCTGAGCAACAGGGAGCAGCACCCACACAGGGGGCAGCAGCACAGTCTGCACAACAGCAGGACCCCCTCGGAGCCGCCAACCCCCCCAAGAGTGGGCAGGAAGGCTCCGTCCCAGGGCCTCCGGTTTCACCGGATGCCGCCGTGGTCTCCGCACCAGCTCCAGGCCACGTTCAGATCTCAGTTTTTCTTCACAGAGATTATTCCCCCAGGAATCAGGCTGCCAGTGAGTGACAGCTTCTGTTTGCTCGTTTTCCTCTCTCCTCAGAGTCAACTTTCAGAGGTATCAGGATGTTCCTCCTGACTCCTGGGCTTTCTTTTCCTTCCATTTCTTTCTGTTTCTTTTTAATTTTGTGCAGAGAGGCAGGGGGCATCTCTACAGCATATTATCCAGAGAAGAGAAGTGGTTCTTTGTGCAATAATGAAAGCGGGAGAGGGCGAGCCCTTCTATGCTCTCTTTTTATGCTTTGTTGTTACATTTTAACTTTTTGACTTTTACGTTGAGATGTTAAGTAACCAAACTTCTACCTCGTGGCCACTTCACACCTCCCACTATTAGCTTTATAATTTACAGATTTTCATGTCGCATCCTTTTACTCCCACAACAGGGCAGGTATTGCCATTGCCGTTTCAGAGGGGAGCAAGGGAGACTCACACAGGCCATGTGACTTGCCCAAGTCTTGTAGGTAGTAAGTGGCCAAACCAAGGCATGAACCAAGCCGAGCACATCTTTCTACTTCACCACAAAATGTATATGCTGCATGGGGGTTCCCTGGCCCCCTTTAATAAGATGTCTCTCTGTGCTGGGCAGAGCTCCCCAGTGTAAATTCACTGCAACAGAATACATTGAGAGTTGAGATGTCATGGCAATTTTTACCATATCCACAAATTGGGGAACAATTTCTCTTCAGGCCAGACTACAAGACCAGGCTTCCAGGGCATCGAAGCCACTCCTCATTCCTCCCATTTCCAGTAGGAAAAAGGACAAAAAAAGATCAGGGAAGCAAAAGTACTTATGGATCCTCTCACAGCCCAGCCCTGGGCTAGAATATTGCTGGAGTCAGTATCAGGAAAAGATGTTGTCCCTGCTTTTGAAGACTTTGCAGTCCAGATGAGGAGATAAGACAAACAGACATAGGATCCTAGAATGTTATAACTGCAAAGAGCCTTAGAGGTCATCCATCTAACCCCTCGTTTACCAGTGAGGAGGTGGGACTGTTCAGAGAAACAGTGAATCAGTAGGAGCAAGATGAAACAGTCTAATTTCATAGTAAAGAGTGCCGTGGGGACTGGAAGCTGTCAGAGAGTGCAAAGTAGCCAGGGACACGTTCTAGGAGAAAATAAACTTGATCTCAACCTGGACGTGTGTGTAGAACTGGATGGATGGGCAGGAAGAGAAGGGCCACCAAAGGAAAAGGGAGAAGGGCAACTTAAGTCCAGTGTGTTCCCAGGACCGTGAGGGGGGCCAGAGTTTGGAGATGGGGAGGAGGGGGAGAAATCAAGGCTGAAAACCTGGCTGGAGCCAGATCTAAAGTGATTGGGAGAACATGCACACAAAGCCAGTGAGAAGTCACGTGAAGGTCAGCGCTTCAGCCCTTGCTGACCAGTGACCCTGGTCCTATAATTTTCTAAGCTCCATACCCATGCCTAACAGCTCATCTAAATTTACCCCAAAGGGCTGGGGGCAGACAGAGATCCCAATTTTGAGTCTGGGGAGAGTAGCGACTGTCACAGGGTTCCCCTGCTACTCAGGTCATCCTGCTTCCCCATCAACCCTCCCCATTCCTTTAGCCACCTCCTCAGTGGTCCCTGGGAGTTCCCTCAACCATGGCTGTGCACCAGGTCCCGGGCAAGGACTGCTATGAGCAGGCTGACAAAGCAAAGAATAAAGAAGCCAAGAAGAGGGAGACAATCTCAGGATAGTAAGAGTTCATATCTGAGGATGGAAAATTAGGGAGAAAGCCTCTCTACCAAAGACATCAGAGAGACTCCAAGAAAACTGGCATCTGGAGCAGAATTTTCTCCAGCCCATGGGGATCCCAAAGGCATGAAAGCTGGAAAGGGGACCTCCTCTGAGTCCTTGTTCTCCTGCTGCATCTCTGTGGCTTGAGCATCTCCATCAACCTTTGCTCCTTTTTACATTCCAACCTTGTGCCTCACTTTACCCATTTTAGCCTAAAAAACAAGAATGCCAGGCCCTTTCCTTCTTAACAGAGACTGAGATGAGGACAAGTCAGAAGGTAAAGACCCAAAACACTTCAGGGGAAGGGCGTGGTTGCTATTGCAGCTCGTACAATAATGACCACAAGAATGTCATTGTTACTCTGCCTCCAAAAACAGGGCCTGTCTGCCCTCATGAACAGCCCTTTGTTCTTCCAACAGCTCCCAGCTGAAGGAGAAGCGGGCGTCCCACTGCAGGTTACATCAGCAGCCAGCCTCCCACCTTCCTCTCCTGAAGAAACACCCCTTCACTCCAAAGTCAAGGCCCCAGGGTCATAAAGTCCAAAAACCCTCCCCTTGACTGACTCCCCTCAGAGAAGAAGGCCAGCCCCATCTACCTCCTTTCCTACCCAAGGGCACCAAGAATGAAGCTGGCCCACCCTACGGGGCGGACTGCCTTTCCCCCAGAGGCCCTTCTGCACGCGCTCATCAGTTCTGCTCCATTCGGGAAATTCCAACTCCATAATCAAGCCCTAACCCCTTGATTATGAACAATCAGTTCCTTTAAGTTTTCCACAGGACAAGCCATTCCCAAACATGATCCCACAGCCCCAAAACACACACCACACCCCAGGAACACGGCGTTCCAATCACTGTGTCCCTTGCCCCGGTCTGAGAGCCGGGATCCTTGCCTCCTCCACCTGTCCCGCTCCGGCCTGCTCCTCCACCCACCTCAAAGTTGTCACCAAGTCTTCCCGAGCTGCCTTCTTCCTTCTTTTCACTTACTTTCTCTCTTTGTTCCTTCCCCCGGCCCCCATCTTTGCCTCCCTCCTTCGCTGTTTGAGGTTAAGAAGCACGCTACGGTATTCCATAAATTACTTGGCAAGAGTGGATGACAAAAACAAAATGTAATTCAGATTAAAGTCACCCTCCAGCTGAAATGATAGTTTATTAAATAAACAGCGATGCTGCCAATCAACCTTGCTGGCAACTGGGCCCCTTCTATTAATCTTTCTTGGGGTGATTTAGGATCCACCTGGGCCCTCTGAGAAGATTCTCCCATCATTTCCTTCCCATCTCTCCGGATCAGGCTGCTGGGCTTGGCACAGTTGACAAATTCCCCAAGTAATCCCTCAAAAGATTGGAGAAATGCTCCAAACGCTCCATTAAATTTATTTTCCATGCTTTAAGAGACCCAAAACTATGTCCAATAAATAAGTGTTCCCTGTGATTTACTGAAATGCTCCTCTGATTTAAAGTTATAGGGGGAAAAATATGGAGCCCCTGGGATCCCAGGACCAGCCTTGCAAGTGAGACCAGATGTGAGATTTCTGCCCGGGGAGAGGGGTGGAGGGGGGAAAACAGCCCAACTGGTGGAGGCTTGAAAGTGACAATGTCTGAACCCCGGTTCTCGGCTTTAACATAAAAGGTCCCCAGGTGAGCATTCTTTCTCACAAAATTTATTGTGGTTGTAGTTAGAGGGGGAACCATCAAAAGAGTAATTCTGGCCCTTGTTTTGCAGAGCTCTTTTGATAAATATGATACTTAGAAATATGCCTCCCACTAGACAGAAAAGCCATCTAGTTAAAATGAAGTAATCTGTCAGTAAACTCGCCGGAATCAAAGCCAAAATGAAACCTGTAAAAGGAGAAGGGGAAAAACGCCACTTAGAAACGCTTGAGTCAAGGAGGGGAGAAGGTGGAGATTAAGAATTGTCCTTTATTCAGATATTTTTATCTGCAGAGTTAAAAGCGGAGATTTATTTTTAAAGGGGGCTATTTATGTTCCAATCTCCAACAGATGGGCCTGTGTTCCTGCCTTCTCTCGTGCAGCCCGAGCTCAGCAAAAACAGCTTCTCTTGTGAGCTGAAACTTACCCAAATGAAGGAGGAATAAAAACTTTTGGAAGCAAATGTAACCTTTGGAGCTGCTTGGTAAATATTGGATCTGTTTACTACAGAGGCCCAGATGTGCCAAAACCAGGAAACAAACGTGAAGGGGGGAAAACAGCCAACGTTAAGACTAAACTATATATGAAGATATGTTATATGAATATTGTATGTGTGTGCATGTGTGCATGCTGATTCCCGAAGGACTGGAAAGCTTAGGCTAAGAAATGTCCCAATGGAGAAGTGACATCATCAATGGTTTGTCCCAAATAGTCGTATCTATAGAATCCACTCCTCCAAGAGTGCCCCTCTGCCTAATAAATTACCTGTTTGCAAATGCCTTTTTCATGGTTAGTGATGAAAAATACTTGGGCTGATTCCCCTGGTGAAATGACCCACACAGTGCTTCTTACTCTTCTTGAGTCCGTAACTGCACCAAAAGAAACTCAACTTCATGACTCCATCAGCCCTTGGGCAGGCCGCCTTGGAAACACAGGATTCCCGAGCCTTCCAGAGTGGCCAGGCCCACACAGGAAAAGCTCCCCTCTTCACTGAGGAGCAGGCACTGGGCTGGGCAGCTTCACCAGGGCCTCATCCCAGGAAAAGCCTCCTTTTATTGTGTCTGCCTCCCGGGACTTCCCCATTCCTGTCCCCAGAACAATACCCGAGGCAGCCAGCCTAGAAAACAGGAAGTCCCCACCACTCCCATGCCAGGATGGGAGGTGGGAAGACCTACCTGCCCTTCATCCTGCGTTCCACATTTACCCCAACCAGGGGACGCAATGATTAAGACCCGAAGTGTATATATAGCTTTGGACAAATTACAATATTCAGATTCTTCCTCTAGCATCTGTACTACAGTGAAATGAGCCTAAAATGAACATGGGAAAGGAGAGGAGAGAGAAGTGTCATGGAAGAAATCTTAGACATCAAATGACCCCAGATCTGATCCTGGCCATGACCATCGGGCATCTCTGACCTGAGACCAGTGGCTTCGCCTCCCGGACCTCCATTTCTTTATTTCTACGTTGAAGGGTTGAACCAAATGACCTTCTGTTCTCAGACCCCCAGAGGTAGCTCCCTCTCTCATGGCCCAGAAGGCTCCCTCTCTCCACGGCACCCATACTGGTCTGGACAGAGCTGGAGGGTGTGGAGTTTGAGCAGCACCTGTGTTTACACTGTACAATCTGCAGTTTACTGTAATAAAATCATTTAATACAGTCATAATTTTTTGGCAAGGGGTTGTGTTTATGGTGAGCAAGACAGAGAAGGAATGATTGACTATGACTGATTAAAACGATAAATCAAAAACAAAGGAGGGAGGACACGAACAGCACAAAGCCACAGGCAAATCCAATTTAAGTCTCAGGTTTTGTGCCTTTGTGGGAACAATTCCGTCTGATGATGAGCCAGCCCTGGAGGTGGGGGCCTGGGGCTCGGGAGGGTGAGATGGAGGCACAGACTCCAACAGCTCATCTCAACAGGGTTTATCCTCTTAGGGTAGACAAATAAGGAAATGGTTTTACAAGAACTAGTTTTACAAGAACTAGTTTCTTTGGGCCTCCATCTTCAAAAAGGATTTGGAGGGAGGGCTTGGGAATGAAGGAGTGTGTGGGTATACATGTGCATCTGGGTAGGATAATTTCAGCAAGACCTAGAAGGACTTTCCAGTATCAAAACTACCCCTAAAATATAATATTTGAAACTCTACCACTAGCAAAGGATTACTCAAGATTGCAAATATTTCTGACCTTCCAATCGTCATCCTTCCACAACTGAGTGCCTGCTCCATGCTAGGCTCTGTGCCACAGCAAAAAGTTTACAAGGATTGTTCATTCAGCAAATGCTGACCAAGTGCCTACTCTGATCCAAGCTCTGTCCTAGGCCCTGGGGGCAGAGCAGCAAAAAAGAATGCGTGACCCCGTGGAGCTTCTATTCTTGTGGCATTTACATCCTCATGAGTAAATACCATGTTGGCCCCCAGAAAAGAAGACTCACAGGCAAACGGTTCTTTCCACTACAGGTTGATAGAGGCTGTAATCTAAATATGCACAGAGGGTCAGGAACAGGGAGTGTGACTTCTAAGCTGGATCTTAAAGAATAAGAAGAGCTATCCTTTCACAGCCAAAGATAATGATGCTCCAGGCAGGAATGACTGCGTTGGCAAAGACAGAGTTGGGGAAGGGTCTGCTGAAGTTGAAAAGGGGGAGAATTGAGACTCCTAGAAAGGGCTCAGTATTAAGCTGATAGTCTGGTTATCAGCTAATGCCTTAGATAGTCATTAACTTCTTGCTGGGAGCAAGTCTTCAAAGAGCAGTCAGAGGTCAAGGCCTGGAAGGGGTAAGAGTCACAGAATTGGGAGGCTGTAGAGGAGTGCATTAGATGAAGTCAAGACAAACCTCGCTTATTTCCCAACTTTGCTTAGGATGGTGTGGTAGAGGTGACTACTGACCCCTAAATGTTCATGCCCCCCTTGACATAGTGTGGTGTTGTTTCTGGGGAGTGGCTGCTCAGGGTAGAGTTTTCAACTCCCACACCTACCCACCATCCGTCCATCTACAGCCATTCATGTGACTATTCTCAGCAGTGGAACGTGAACAAAAGGGCTGTGTCATGTCCAGGCCCATGTGGTTAAGTATCCCGTGTGCTCCCTAGACAGAGACCCCTCCAAGGAGACCATGGAGGTCAGGTGGTGAAGATGGTGTCAACCATCTTCAAGGGCTCAGAGGAGCCAACCAACCTCATCAGATTTTTCATTAGTGAGAAATACACTGTTTTTGTGTTAAGCCACCAAGATTTTGGCATTGTATGTTATAGCAGTTAGTCTATCCTAACACGGGTAGCACTGTTCCAGGTAAAAAGTCAATTTATAAACATCCCTATCACAGACTAGGCTCCCCAGGATACAGCCTGAGACAGAGGACTGTGTGTGCGGTTGATTAAGGTGTGTTCTTGAGATCAACACCTGTGATGGAGAGAAGGCAGCAGGATGGGGCAGAGGGAGGAGTTGAGCAGTGATACAGTTACAGTGATACAGTGATACAGGAGCTCTGAAGCTGGGATGGCCTTCAGCAATGTCCTGCACTGAAGTAAGGAGTCCAGGACTTTGTACCCCTGCATCCACCAGACATTGGATGCAAGCTCCCCCTGAGGAGGGGCCATAACCTGGAGTGAAGCAGAACACTTCAGCAGAGGGCAATCTCTGGAGAGTGAGACACACTATGAGCCATCAACAGTGAACAAACCAGCAGCTGGAGGCAGAGAGTTCCTCACCAGAATGGGTACCATAGTATCCACTACAGTCCACCCATTATGCCCTAGGATTCACTTGCATAGTGTAGGTTCATGCCATCCAGGAACAGCTCCTCTGGGATTCTGTTTGGTCTCCTTTCCGAGGGAAATCAAACTAGAGCCCCAAGACTACAACTAGTCTCAGGGCTGCGACTGATATGTATCATGGCCCTCCTTACCACCCATTCATATAGTCCCTCACCCTCCGTTAGCACGTCTACCAGTTCAGGTGGCTTATTGGTGGGGTGACTCAGACCCTCATCTTTGAGGAGTCCAAGACACTGGTCACCATGCCCTTCTCAGGATATGGCTGCTATACTTGTCCATTTACCATCAAAATCGAACAGGGAAATACCAAGAGAACCTCCGGTGTCATGTCCTTCCCTGCCCCCACTGTGTAGCAGCAGCCCTGACTCTGCTGATGACTAAGGTCAACTACACCTGACAGGGTGACAATTCCCGTCCTGGCCTTCTTGTCTCTTGGCATAAGGAGTCAGAAGTGACCAGGCAGTAGCTGCAGGTGGAGCTTAATGGGACTTTTGCTTTGTTTTCCAGAAGCACTCCCTCTCTAAGAATCAATACCTCTAGCTCCAGAAAGCCTTGAGTTGTGAGGATTGGAAGTCGAAATTCCCCAAATGGGTCACAAGGAGTGACGGTGAGCAAGGTCCCTTCTATTTTCACACTTCGGTTCCTGGCCCAATATATTCTGCCCATTGGAGATGTGCACTACATAATGGTCATTAACTTAGGGTGCAGACTGCATCCCAGAAGAGGTACCTTATCCCCACAGGGTATCAGCTCCACTGGCACCTCAGCTCTGCCATCCAAAGCTACGCCTCCATCTCTTTATTGGGCCGGCAATTTCTGCATTGTATGAAATAAGACCAATTGATATTATGGTCACATGCCAACTGCCACACCTCCATTACTGTAAAGTGAGTCCCTTGGCCCCATGCCATATTATACAGGATACCATCTTGGTGACTCAGACTCTGCAAGCCTTCAGATAGTGATATTAGGTGAGATCTCATGGGCAAAAGAGTGAAACTGATGACTAGAATATGTCAATGCCAGCGAGGATGAATCACTGCCCCTTTCAGGACAGAAGAAGTCCAATATAATCAACTTGCCACCAAGTATCTGGTTGGTCTCCTGCAGGGACAGAGGCTCAATGTTGGAATCCTTTGCTATCAGTATGGACATTCAGGAACAGCAGTAGCTAGATTAGCCTTGGTGAGTGCAACCCATGCTGGTGGGCCATGCATAGCCTCCATCTTTGCCACCAAGGCTTCTCAATTTATGCCCTCATTGTGCTTGTGCTAGCAAGGGGAGTGAGGTCCAGGGAGGAGCTGATAAGAAAAGATCAACTGACTGAGTGATTCTGTCGACCTGGGTAAGTGCTTCTCCCATGGTGGACACTCCCTAATGGGCTTTAACATGTGATACAAAGATCATGCTTCGTGTCCACTCCCACAGGTCTATCCGCACATCTCTTCCCCAAGACTGCTTGACTGTCATCTTCTAATATTTCTCCTTCCAGGTGCGTGGCCAACCAGCCAAGCCATTCACTGCTGCCCCAGCGTCATAGATATTCTTACCTCAGGCCACTCCTCTTTCCACACAGAGTGAATCACCAGGTGTCCTGCCCAGAGGCCCGCCCATTCGCAGGATTACTCCCGGCTGCTGTCTCTCAGGCTTTCTCCTGAGTGGCACTGCAGTTCAGCTGCCATCTGGGTTTGGCTTTCACACACCTACTAAGTTAACCCATCCATGAGCCAAGCTCAGCTTCTTCCTCCTCTGTCCACCGGTCATAAGAGAACCTTCTGGCCCCATGCAGCCACAGGTGTGAGTAGAGGGAAGGTCACCAGAGCAACAATAGCAGATGACATGGGAGTCTGAGCCACCTGCTCAAGCAGCTTATTTTTATACCCTGGCACTGCCTGTGCCCACACCCAGATGTCCCACTCCCATCTTATTTTGGATTGCTGTTGGCCTCTCTGACCTCTGCCTTGGTGGGTCTGACAGAACCAACCTCCTGATGGCCAGGCTTTGTCTGTCCCAGGGCCCAGTGGCATGCCAAAAGCTATTTTTTAAGTGGTGAACATAGCATGGTCTTGGTCCAGAACCCTATGGGTCTACATTGTGACTATCCTATAAGAAGAATGACAACTTTTCCCTTCATAAATACCTCTAACATCATGAAGACCATCAGGTCATACGGCCCAGGAAGCAGGGATTCTTGCACCGTGGACATTTCAGGCTATGGGCTCCACTGAGCTGAAAGCCTTCCAGGTCACTAGGTAAATGGATTAAAGCTGTATTCCCAAGCATGAAACATACTATCACAAGAACCCAAAGAGGCTCACCAGGTAGAAGATGAGAGAGATGTAATAATTTGTCCTTTACTTTGAAAAGAATATCCCAACATGCCCCAGACCACTGGACTCCTAAAAACTTCTCAGATATGGCAGCCTCCTGAATATTTGTAGGGTTTATCTCCCACTGTCTATAGTGTACGTCTTACCAATGCCCCCAATATTCTTGCCATTTCTTGTTAATCTCTAGTATGATCATCAAAATGTCATCAATCTAGTGGACCAGAATATCATAGTGGAGTGTGATAGAATGTGTCATAGTGGAATGTCCAGATGGTCCAGGTCCCTTCAGACTTTATTATGATAGAAGGCAGAAGAGTTAATGTAGCCCTGGGCCAAGACATAAATGTGTACTGTTGCCCATCTCATGTGAATGTGAACTGCTTTGATCTTTTCATAGGTAAGGAAAAAAATGCATTCCCCAGATCAATGGCCACATACCATGTACAGGAGGCCATACTAATCTGTCTAGCAGAGATGCTACACCTAGCAAAACAATTGCAATTGGGGTTCCCTTTTGGTTGAGTTTGTGATAGTCCACTGTCATCCTCCAGGGCCCATCTGGTTTTTGTAGAGGCCAAATTGGTGGGTTAAATGAGGATATGATGGAGATAACTACCAGGCATCCTGTAGGTCTTTGAGAATAGCACAAATTTATGACATTTCCCTTCCTCCAAGATGCAATATTGGTTTTTATTTACTATTTTGGCCAACAAGTAGGAGAAGATTCAGAGGCCACTTGGCCATTCCTATTCCAATAGCTCTTACCTGACATGCTAAGGAGCCAATGTTCCAATTATACCTTCAGGGACCAGAGAAATGACCAGCGGGTGGGTCTAAAGACCCAATGGACCCACTGTTAGTCACACTTAGCCAGAGGGACCATGTTGATGCTTCAGTATTCTGGGTGTTGATATCAACACAGATTCTGTGTCCAAAAGTCCTTGACAAATCTGGATATTCCTTTTTCCCCAGGGAATGGCCATATGTACCTTTGGGGAAGAACTGAAGAAATTATTGCCATTTTATATTTGCTGTGGCATTACAGGGTCCTTTATTCTGAAGACCTGACCTCCCCTTCAATTAATGGGTCCCACTTTCTCCAAGCTTGCAAGAGTCATCCTAGCAGCGTGCTAGCACTATCTTCCAGGGTCCCTGTCATGTGATGAAACCCTGAATAAGAGGAGAGTGCTCCTATAGCAAAAAAAAAAAAAAAAAAAAAATACCAACCCTCTCATTCCCTTATATTTTGCCACTCTTGATCCAGCCCCTTCAGAATGCAGTTCCATACACAGTCTCCCAGCTCCTAAAAGCACATGTTGGCTAAGTCGACAGCTCCTTTGGGGTATACGCTCTTTCTTCCCTTAGCCAGCCCAGCCCTTCTCTGACCAGATTATGTCGTGACTTATCCCCAGTTATCGGGCTGGTGGCCAGGAAGGGAGGAACGGCTGACTCCTAAGGGGACACACATTCATTCTCTTGCAAGGCAGAGGCCTCCGCACTGTTGTCAAGCCAGGGGGAAGCGTTAGCCTCTGACAGGAAGGAGTGGGTTGCTTCTGCAGGCCCAGAGGGGTCAGGGGAATCTGAGGATTCAATATTTTTAGTGAATCAACCCAGACGTCCCTATCCCCGACCCTGAGGCTCTGATTTCAGCATGACAGACTTGCTGGGGTTAAGAATTCAGCCTTCTCTGGAGCTCTGCTGCCCTTATCACAAAGTCCTAGGCCTAAGCCTCACCTTTTCCTCTCCTCCAGCTTCAAGTAATAAGATTCTCTTTTTATGCTTCCAAGGAGGTCCTTGGTGTTAAGTCGGTGATTAATTACCCTCAGCCTTTCATTGTCTTTCTCCAGTGCATCAATACAGCTACGTTTCCTTAGTCCTTGTAATTACTCCTGCCCCAAACCTCTCCAACACCTGAGATATTACACCTGCCAATACCCTTCCTTCACCAGTGTCCCATCTCAGCTCACCCCAGTGAAAGATTTAACAGCTGAGCTGCTACAGCACGCCAGGTTCAATTAGCATTTCGCCCACCAGCAGAGACAGGGTTCTCGTTGCCAGTCGGCTGGCGGATGACCCAGCTCCAAGATCTCACTTTGACATGTGCTTCCTAGCACCTCTTCCCATACCAGTGTTGTGGGTTCCTCTCCTCCAGAAACAGACTTGGAGATGGAGATTTGCCTGCAGGTGGTGCATTGGGAAGTGTCCTTGAGAGGGTGTGAAGGAAGCAGGATTGGGCAGAAGGTGGAGTTCAGCTGCAATGCAGCTACAACAGAGGCCTTAGCCAATCGCACAGAGAGCTCTGGAGCTGGGATGCCTCCAGAGGGGTCCCAAACTGAGACAAGAGGACCAGCTCTATATATACCACATTGCCCAGTCATTGGACGTGGGCTGCCACTGAAGAGGGGACACAGCCTTGGGTGAGGCAGCTCCCTTCAGCTGAGGGCATTGCCTGGAGAGGGACAAAGTGAAGTGCCCTCAGCAACAACACTTCCAGCAGCTGGGGAATTAGTGCCTTTGTGCCCAAGGGGGATCTGGGCAGCTCACAATAACATTTCACTGCAACTGTCATACTCACAAAATTATGAAAGTTTATGAAACCTCAGTATGAAACTTTTAGGCTGCATCCCCAAGCAACACAGTAGAACGCTTGAGCAAGGAGAGGTCTGTTCACAGACTATCTTGACTCCTGCAGGCCATCGCCCTCAGAGATATTATGGTCACAGGCAAGGGGGCAGGAGGTGCAGAGGGGTGTGTTTCACTTCCGTCTCTCCAGGCCAAGCACATTTGTCCGTGGAAATGATGCTGTCTCACTGGTTCTCAACCTCAGATCGTCACCCAAACCGGAGTGGCCAAATACTTACAAAAATTTGCAAAGCGATATTAGACTATACCCATTTGCGCAGCTGCCTATCCAGACATGAAGCAAGGCAGGAAATAAGGCAAATTGCTGCAGAGAAGAGTTATTGAATGATCAAGCCACACTCACAGCAACACACACACACATCCCACCCTTGCTGAGCTCAAACTCAACCTGCCATCTCCCGGAAATAGAAAGAGAAGGAATTACATTTGTTAAATATCTTTTCTGTAACACCACCATACTAGCCCTTTAAATACACTATTTCAGTTAAACCTCACAACACTCAATAAAGAAGGCATCACCTTTTAGAGGCAAAGAAAACTAAGGCTCAGAGTGGTTAATGACTTGTCCAAGGTAACACAGCCAGTGAGGGGAAGAGCCTACATCTGAGTGCAGCTCTGTCGTACTCTGAAGCCCACACGCTGCCTTCAAGCAAATTCCCCCAAAGATGTACACTCCGCAGAGATAATGACCACCGCCTCCCTCTCCTCCCTGCTTCTGGGCTGCTGGACGGCTGCTGGGAGCCGTCTGTGAGGTACTGCTGTCCACAGCAGCTAAGATGCTACGTTTTGTTCCTTTTTTGCTTTAAAGGTGAAATTCCCTATTTGTTATTCGCTTACATTTGTAGTAAAAAAAAAAAAGAAGAAGAAGAAGAAAAAGGCTGAGAGTCCCACAAAAGCCCACAGTAACCCATCCAGTAACTGAAGCATAGCGCCTTATGTTTTCTGATATTACACGCTAGGCCGCTCAAGTACGCAGAACTTGAAGTGCCCTCCCTCTGTAATCTAGAATAGTTCTCCAGAGAGCAGAGGAGTTGATTTCTTTGAGAAACATAACTTTCTACTAAGCTTTCCACAATTTCCACACACGCTTTCCTCCATCCTTAAAGAGGAGTGATAAACTATAGAGCATTAATTAGTGTTTATTTTACAATAATGACTCCCACGTTCCTGAGCTAAATGATTCAGGCTGTTTTGCTTTCAGAGTTCCTGTGTCAGCTTTTTATCGTTTTTCTGTCTCCTCCCTTGAAGTCGGTCACCTCTCACTGCCGTCTGTGATCTGTCTCTATCAGCCTTTACTTTGCTGTTTCTAAATAGAGTGGGCTTGGAAACAAAATAACCAGGCTTGCTGGAATTGGCTAAATGATACTAACTAGATTCTAAGCAAGGGTCTGAGGGGCTCTTCCTTGAGAAATCTGTGAAACTTCAGTGCATTTATTCTATTCATTCAACTATAATTTATCAAGCACTTGCTATGAGCCACTATGTGCTGGGGAGTTGGCAGGAAACAAAATAAATAAAAACTCCTTCCTTCACAGCGTTTACATTCTATCGGGACCAAAGAAAACTGGCGGCATCCCTTCTAAATAGGCAAAGGCCACTTTTGCTCACAGGCCAGTCCTTCCCATCCTTCATGTGGGTGGGACTGACGGACGGCCGAGTCCTCACACTTGTCATCTCCCTGCCCCACCGGCAGGAAGCCCACAAGGTCTGCAACACCGGGATAGCACAAAGCTAACAGAGGACTGTTCGCTCTGTAATTCCAACACATTGTGGGGTAAATGGGCTTTTGTGGGCTGGTCTGGGAACCCAGCCACCATGTGTACCTCTGATCTATAGGAAAATATATTCCAAGTTCCAGACAACTGACTTTCAGATGAACTTTTGGAACAGGACTCATTTGTAAGTTTAGGACTGCCTGTACTTCTCTATAAATGGTCCAAATAATCAGGGCATATTGACCCAACGGTTAGAAATTAAGAATATCTGGATACTACCCAGCACCCCCATTAACCAGCATGGACGCCTCCGGCAAGTCACTGAATCTCTCTGAACTTCAGACCCTTATAGAATGGATTTCATGAAGATTTTGTTAAATAGGCCTTCTGCTGCTAAAAAAGAAAAAAAGAGTTTGAAAAGCACTATTTAAAAGAATCAATAAATATTCCTCCTGTGAATGAACAAATAAGAGAATGAAATGAGCGAATGAGAAAACTTCACCCACATTCCTAATACTCCTTGAGTGGTGTCCAAAATTGAAGAACATTTCATTGAGAGTCATTTTCTCTTTTGCTCCTTTCCACAGAAGCTTCTGACCCAAAGTCCAAACATTTGTGAATGAAATAGAATGATTGCCCTCACTCCTGGGATCCCAACTGAGAATCTGGGCTTCGGCAGAACCCACAAGAGAGCTGTTTATGCAAGTCAATCGGATGAGTTAGTAGGGTGGGACTGGTCAGAACTCGCCAAGCAGCCTGCACTTGTTTGGTAAAAGAGAAAGAAAATGTGGTACTTGAGGAGAAAATCGAACCAAGAACTAGCTTCACAAATAACCATTCACCGGCTCCCCAGGGCTGGGACCAGCTTCGTCCTAGACCGGCCTTCCCCCCACGGCCAGGCAGTGCGGGCCTGGTGCGGGGCCAGCCTTGTTGGGAGGTAGCTGGCCTGGGTATTTCTAGGCCAGGCTGCTGTTAAAACCCACAACCCTGGATCTCAAGGTCACATGCTGCCCGGGATGGTCTTTCTCCCACCTCCCTCCTCATCAGGCCCCTCACCCCTCACCCCTACCCGCTCTCCTCCGAAGAAAGATGGCTTCAGAGAAAGGCAGGCACACCAGAGTCTCTCTTTGTGTAGACAGCATCGATGGGAATCTCAGGGAAGAAAGTCCAGGAGACCTGGAAGCTGTCACCATGTGCACAAGTAGGGACGATTTATGTCCAGGACCAGGATGTGGACGCACCAGTGAATTACCCTTTTGTGCCAAGGTAAATTGGACGGGGGGAAAATGTGTGTCAAGGAAGGAGAGGCTGGGCTTGGCTGTAATCCTCGCGGCACCTGGGGACGACGTCCTCCCTTACATTCTGGTAACTGCAAAACTATCGAGAGCCAATGATTCTCCTAGGGCCTCTTGCACAGGCATGACTAACATGTGTTGAGTACTTTTTAAGCCCAGCATCTTACAATAACTCATTGAACCCTCCAAAACCCTACGAGGTGAGTACTCTGACTCTCCCCACTTCAGAGATGAGTAAACTGGAGCACAAAGTGGTTAAGTAACGTGTCCAAGGTCACACAGCAAGGAAGCGGCTAAGCAGAGACGTGAGCCTGAACAATCGGACTCCAGAGCCTGCACTCTTCCCAGCCAAACCACAGCGTACAGTAGCCACAGAAAGGACAGGAAACGTTGAAGTGAGGGATGGTGACACACCCCACTTCTCCCTAAGGAAAGACGCTTCCAAGCTCCCCCACGTGACACCTGCCAGCTTTCAAGAACACGGTCGGCAAAGGCATTTATAAAATAAGAAACATGCCCTGTTTGGTCACACAGCAAGCATGAGAAACTCAGTACCTTTTATAGGTTCTCAGCAACCTTTAAGAAAGGACTAGAAAGAAAGAAACCCAAGTGCTCTGGGTGCTTTTAGTTTTTAAACTTTTCAAGGGTAACCGCTGTAAAAAGTGGTGTATTTCCTGCCATCTTTTTCTACGTGTCTATAAATATACCCAGAGATTCATAGAGATATATTTGGATAATCTACCTGACTAACCTAACATTATCTCATGACCATCTTCCTTCTCTCTAAGAGGCAATGAGGTGCAGTGTTTGAGTCACAAGCTGGACCATCAGACAGCGCAGGGTCACATCTTGGCTCTGTGACCTATCCATTCTCTGGACTTTAGCCCTTTGATTGGAATAATGGCATAAAAACTTCCTTGAAAACTGATAAATAAGGGGAAAAGTCAAACACACTGGCTTTCCTGTATGAACTCTATGTCAAGCTAACCAAACAGTTGATGAGGGAAAGAAGAATTCCAACTATCAAGTGCAGAAGGAAGGAAAAAAGTAAAAAAAAAAAAAAAAGCCACCATTGGGCAATCCTCATTCCAATATGTCCTAATTACCGGTTCCCAGGAGCCCTCACCAGCCCCAGAATTCCACCAATAGTCTGGTCAAGACAAGCTAGGCGTTTTCTATGATGCTTCTCAAAATTCCTTCACTGCTTGATTCTACCTATTTATTACAGCAACACCCCACTTGCAAGCATGAAAATCTGTATTCATTTTCTATGGCAGTGTAACAAGTTATGGCCAACTTAGCACTTTATAGCAACACCCATTTCTTATCTCACAGTGCTGTTCGTCAGACATCCGGGAGGGTGTGGCTGCGTCCTCTGCTCTGGGTCTCAGAGGTCTGAAATCGAGGTGTCAGCTAGCTGCGTTCTCATCTGGAGTTGGGCATCATCTTCCAAACTCATTCCTGCTGTCGGCAGAACTTGGATCTCTAGATGTAGGACTAAAGCCTCTGTTTCTCTCTTGGTCATTGGCCAGGGACTGCTCTCCACTCCTAGAGGCCTTGAACTCTCAGGTCTTGTTCCCAAGGCCGCCTCTATCTCAGCAATGGAGTACTCCCCACATCAGATCCCTCTCATCCTTCGATCGCTTTGTGTCCTTTTCTGCCACCAGCTGGAGGAAATTCTTGCCTTGTAAAGGGCTGACATGACTGAGTGAGGCCCGTGTGGATAATCTCCCAATTTTAAGGTCATCTGATTAGTAACCTTAATTACATCTGCAAGAGCTCTTTTGCCAAGTGCTGTAACATAGTCACAACAGTAACACCAGGGCATGAATGCCATGGGGACCATTTTAGAATTCTGTGCACACCACCCTCCCACAGACGTGAGCTCTACCCTTCCTGTGTGACTTCCAGCTTCCTGCTTGCTGCCCCGCCCTCTTTCCTGGACCAGGAGGTTCCCGGCTTGCTTCTAGGAGGGTTGTTCGTTTCTTGGTTTAGTTGGAGGAGGGAAAGGAAGTTAACAATAAGGGGAAAATTTTTATTTTTTCTCTAAATTTTACATCTTTCTTTTGGTTTTCTTCTATTATGGAGCTCAGAGAAATGGAGCAGGCGACACGGATGACCTGCAGTACTGCCACCTGAGCCAGCCGGTGCAGTGGCTAAGAGCCACTCTGGAGGGGCTGACCGAGGGTGAAGCCTGGCTCTGTGGCTGGCGAGCGTGACTTCGGGCAAGCAATCTATCTTTCTTGTGCCTCAGTCTCCCAGTTTATAACATAGAGGTAATAATAGCTAATAGTACCTACCAGACAGGATTTCCATGAGGAGCACGTTTGTCGAGATATGTAAAGTCCTGAGAACATGCCTGCCACATAGCGCTAAAAAAGTGTCAGCTATCAACATCTGTAAAATGTGAATAATCATGGTAAATATTTTATTGCTTTGTTGTGGAGATTAAATGAGTTCCTCAGTTCGACCCAGAACCAGGCATGCAGTATACACACTCAACAAAAGAGAGCCGTTATGGAGGCTGGCCGGGTGGCGTAGTGGTTAAGTTCACGCGTTCCGCTTCAGTGGCCCAGGGTTCACAGGTTCAGATCCTGGGGGTGGATGTATGCACCACTCATCAAGCCATGTTCTGGTGGCATCCCATATACAAAATAGAGTAAGACTGGCACAGATGTTAGCTCAGGGCCAATTTTCCTCACCAAAAAAAAAAGCGAGAGAGCTGTTATGAAGCTCACCCAAGAACTTCGAGGGCATTGGAGCAGAGCAGAGCTCCCTTGGCACAATTTGGATGCCACGGTAACTTGCAGAAAACTCGTCAGTGGCTGCCTGTTAACCTCGAGATAAAGCCCAAACACCCTAGGGAGTTTTAGAAGGTCCTGCAGAACCCAGCAGAGATCTCTTCAGCCTCATTCCTCCACCTTCTCTGCTCACTCCCCAAATAGAGTCTTCTGTAATCATACTGAACTCTCCTCAATGCCGCAAATGTTCCAGCGGACCCCTCTCCTTTGGGCTCTGCTGGGGGCCCTCTCCCCCTCCTCCTCCTAGCCCCATCTGCAGCTGGTTTCTAGTCATCAGGCAGATCTCAGATGGGAAGTGACTTCCTTCGGGGAGCCACACTCGACTCTGCCACCACACACACACACACACACTCCCTTCCAGGTGTATTGTCCCTCCTCAGGCCTGCCCACAGCCTCCTCTGTTCCCCCTATCGAAACGCCTCAAGCTGTGATGGAACAGCCTGTTAACCACCGCCCCCACCCAGCCCCCACCACACTGTACTCTCCAGAAGGACTGACTGTTAATGCGTCGATCCCCAGCACGTATTTCAGTCCTTCTTTGTGGAAGGAAAAGGGAAGGACATTAGAATGAGCATCAGCAGACGGGCCGTGGTCCCAGATCTGACTCTAACTAGCTGTGTTCTGCGGACGAGTCAGTCCCCTCCCGGGGCCTCAGTTTCTGCAGCCGAGAAGCGAGGATTGGACCTCGTGACTCTAACATCCCTTCCTGCAGTAACAGCCCATGAACCAGGCTGCCACTAATATCTAACGCAACCGTAGGCCCCTGGACTTGGGATGTAGCTGCATTTAGAGATGGAGCCCCTTTTCAGGCCTCTTCACTGCCTTCTTGGGACCCCCACTCCTGGGACCAACATTGGCAGAGATTGAACACTCATGCCCTTCCAAGTTCAAGTCCGAGGACAGGCCCTGGTATGAAGAGTAGGCTTCCCCCACGCGCCCTCTCCTTTAACAGCTGTATTGAGATATAATTCACACACCATACATTTCACCCGTTTCAAGTATAAAATTCAGGTTTTTAGTATATTCACAGATATGTGCAACCATCACACAGTCAATTTTATAACACTTTCATCATCTCAAGAAGAAACTTCATATCCTTTAGCTATCACTCCAAAGAATATTCTTGCGAACATACTTTTCTCTCCCTCCCTCCCTCCCTCCCACTTCTCCCTTCCTCCCTCTCTCTCTCTCTATTATTTGTTTTGACTTGTACATCGCAGGTTGAGGGAAATACTGATCCTCAGGAGAGTGCAGCTCTTGTAAATCTCACCCATCCTTTTCTGCCTAGAGAGAGAAACTGACTAAAAAGGCATTCTTTACAATAGACCCCAGGAGCTGGTCAGGTGAGAAGAGAGAGAAGCAGTGGCTAAATCTCTATTCAGCCTTCCCCAGACAGACAGACAGACCCTGCACGCAGAAAAGGGACTGGAACAGGCTGGGGGTCGACAGCCGCTGCCCCCCACTTACTGTCTCTTCAAAACTTCAGTCTCCCTCTTTGCAAGAGCACCCAGGGTTCTTCCACACAACTCAAGCAGGAGTTTTTCAGGAGCTATTTTCTATATCCTTCTCATAGCACAAAATGTTTTGAGAAGAAAAAAACTTGAATGTTTAAAACCAGGTCCTACACTGGTTTTAGGATGGGGCAGAGAGTGTGTCCTCAAACAAGCAGATTATAGGGTCAACTTATATGTCCCAAAGGGAGGGCTGCCCGCACCGCTGCCCAGAAAAAAACCCTATCATCTACCCTGAAGGGGCAGGCAATACCGAGACTCCCCGGGGCAGCTGTGAGCTTTGGAATCGCACAGACAGATGTCCGAATCCCACTCCTGCCTCTTACCGTGGACGTAAGCAACCTGCAAGTTACCCAGACTTCTGGGTCTCCATGTGCTCTTGTGTCAATAGAAGGATACTGTCTGCCTCTCAGCATCGCTCTACCTCCACAAACCCTAGCACTGTGCCTCCTTTCGCAAGCATCAATTTTATTTCCACTGAATGGGGAGTAACCCTTCCTTTACGTGACACAGCTCACTAGCCCAGTCACCAGCCCTTCCAGGCATGGAGCCACGATGTTGGCCACCATGTCATGGGGGTTCCCATATTTTCATGATCATTTGGTAAGAGAAACACGGATACCACTGGGCTTTTCTGGGTCCACCCTGCTTTACATGTGGAACCCGACAAGGTGGAGTCCATGGGAATGAGTGTGCACCCTGCCTGCCCAGGACCCACCCCGACCTGACACACCGTGTTCACGGGGGTCCATTTAAGAACATCCACATCCAGATCTCAGCAAGGGAAGCTTGGGGTCTAGAAGGGATGACAGGATTGTCCAAAGCAGGCTGAATGGACCTGGGGGTGCAGAGTGCCAGGATGGAGAGGGACAACCAGGAGCACTGGGAGGGGGAGGGCAGGAAAGAGCTGGAAAGGGTGCTGGATGCGAAGTGGGCTGTGTGGGACCCTTGGGAGGGGCAGGATTCCTGGTGAGTCCAGCCGCAGACCTTCACACGCTAAATACAAAAGGGCTCTCAATAACAAACGTACTTCCTGCCACGGCTCAGATCAGCCTCCTTTGCGGGCAAGGGAGTTTTGGAACTCCATAGTGTGGGAGGAGGAAAGGGACAGAGAGCGGGTGTTAGAGTAAAGCCTGAAGCTGGGTGACATTTACGTACAGGGTGAGGGGCCCCTGGTCGCTGCAACGCACTCAGCATCCCCACTGAGAAGGCTCCAGTCCTCCTGGGCTTCCATCTCCCCAAAAGCAGAGGGCACGCTGGCCACAGGCTGGTTCTACAGGAATCTGCAAAACGTGCGTCTCTCATGGGGTGGTATTTCTCCCCCTTTTTCTCTTTTCCCACACTTTTTCAGATACAGGCCCGTTCCTCCACGCCTCGGTTACGCATATTGGTTCTGACAGCTCAGATTAATACATCAGATGCGGTGATCCTCGCTGGCGACAGGCCTTGTGACCCTATCCGTGCAATCTGCCTCCCTGACTGAAAAGCTCTGCGCCTCGAATTGATTCTGAGTTTTATAAACATCCTGCAGCCACGATCCAAGGAAGCCACTGATGAAAAAACCTGGGAAAGCTTAATTTGCCTTCCCCTGCCCCAGCCCCTCCAACCAGCAGGGCAGCAGGGCGAGACAAGCAAAGGGGTTAAAAGGAAGGCCTCAGAGTGGGCAACCTGGTAGGCTGAGAGTCTCAGGGACCCCCTAGCAGAGCTGTGCCCCCTCGTCCCTACCAAGCCCTGCCTGCGTCCTAAAATACAGTTGGAATGGTCCAGTGCGAAAGAACCTGATTAGGCGTGAAAAGGCCTGGGTTGTCTGGCTCTGCCACTCACTAGCTGTGCGACCTTGGAAAATTTCCTTAACCTCTCTGAGCCTTGGTTTTCTCTTTATGAAATGGAGATAATAATAACCGCTCTGAGCAATTCGACAGGATTGCTGTGGGATGGAGTGAGATGATGCATTCTGAAGCGCTGATGAAATGCAGGGATTCGTGACTGGTTTTTATGATACACTGGGGAGACGGAAGAAGCAAAATTGGCAAATGTTGAGAATTGCAGATGCTGGAAGACAAGTACGTGGAGGTTCACTATGCTCTTCTCTCTAATTTTGTGTATGTTTGAAAATTTCCAAATTAAATTTCTGTAAACGATATACATTGAGCCATAAAGTACCTAAGTTTTATAAGTGTGTGTGCTGTGTGTGTGCATGTGTGCAGAGAGTAGAAGCCACTTCCTGGGGCACCCTCCCCCTTCTCACACATTTCAGGGTCTCTAGAACTGCCCCTGAACAGAGTCCTAAAAAATAGTGATGGTAAGGCTAGCTTCATGGCGTGGTGGTGAAGTGTGCACACTCTGCTTCAGCAGCCCCAGTTTACAGGTTCAGATCCCAGGCACAGACCTACACCACTCATCAAGCCACGCTGTGGCAGTGTCCCACACAAAAAATAGAGGAAGACTGGCACAGATGTTAGCTCAGGGCCTATCTTCCTCACCAAAAAAAAAAAAAAAAGTAGTGATAGAGATGAATTTGGGTCAACATGGAAAGATGTTTGTGATACACTGTTGGTTTAAAAATTAGGTTGTAAAACATACAGGGAAGGAACAGTTCCCTGAAAAGGGATTGGCATTAGGAAGGGGCAGAGCTGTCTGTGAGGATTCTCCCATTCAGAGCCCGTCCAACTTCCTCCACGTGTCCCCGACACCCTCCCTGGGCCTCTCGCACTCAGCGTGCGGGACAGTCGTTGATCTGTTTCCCCGCCGTCTGCTGCATCGCACCTTGAGCCCTCAGCACACAGGCACTGACTGTGTGCTGGTGACCTCTGTCCCTGGCACCCAGCACAGCACACAGCACAGTGTTGACTAAATCAGCAAATCCACTCCCCACAACCACTCAGCCACACGCTGGCTTCACGATGCTAAGGCCTCCCTCTGCCTTCCAGCACCTTCTGGCAGGCTGCTTCCCCACAGTGCGGCCTCCTGGCCCGGTTACCCACCAACCATCAGCCGATTGCGGGAGACCAGCACCTCCACGCAGCATTCTCAGAGGTGCGGGGCGCATCTCAGGACCCGGTCTTTGCCCAGCACGCCCAGGTGATTCTGACAGACGTGCACGCTCTGAGTGGCCCTGCCTGACTGCCGTCAGCAGGAACCAGTCCTTACTTGTCAGCCTCTCCAGCGTGGGTCCAAACAGCGACAGGAATCCCCTGACAGTGGCTGTCCCACTTGCCCCCCGACATTGATCCTTCAAGGGAAGGAACCCAGACTTTCCTCCAAACTTCTCCAGAGCCTCAGGGTAACCCCAGGGGTCCCCCCACCCCCACAGAGAGATGACCCTCTCCGTCCTACTATGGCTGCCCACACCAAGCTGTGCCTGGGAGGGAAGGAGCAGGGCCAGGAGAGGACGGGTGAGAAGGATGGAGAAGCCGGCTCTCAGGTGAGCCAAGAGACACCAACCCAAGGCCCGCCCGCAGTAGGACCCAACTTTCGGCCCCAGAAGCCCTCTTAAACCACGGAGGACCGTCTTACTGACCTCACTTCCTCCTGGTGGAGGCCGATGGGCAAGAACGTCCCGGCTCAGCAGCCTCGCGGGCAGCTCTCTCCCGTTTGTCACCTCCCTAGGGCTCTGGAGAAATAATGAACAGGGGCGCCTCCTCCCTTACTTCCTGATCTCTCCACTTCCCAAGTCAGCACAGGCCAAAACGCTCTCCGGCTCACCTCCTTCAGTGGAAGTGAAGCTACTCAGTCACGGCGAATTGTCACCAAATAGACAGTGACAAAGAGACAACATCGGCGTCTTCAAATGCCATCTGTCTGGAGCGCTCTCCCCTGCGACCCGACCTACCTGGTCCCAGGTGTGTGCTGTCTAGGGAAACACGTGGCCCTGGGCTCAGATCCTTGCTCCTCCACTTACCACTGTGTGACCAGGGCAAGTTACTTAATCTTTCTGTGCTCGGTGTCCTCACCTACAAAATGGGAATGATGATTGCATTGACCTCAGAGGGATGTTCAGAGGAGTCACTGAGTTACTACTTGGAAGTAAAGCGTCTGATCTGACTGTGCGTCTAGCACAGCGTCTGGCACGTAAGCTCTGTGTGTTAGCTACCATCATCATCACCATCATCGTCACAACTGTTACTGTTTATTAGGAACCTTATTTTAGGTTCCTAAAAATTAATCTTTTTCTTCTCTCCTTCTAAATCCAGCTTCCCCACCTCTTCATTTACCAAGAAGTCTGTTCTCAAAGTCCAAATCATTTCTCAAAACTAAAATATGATTTTTCTTTCTCCAGCTCTCTTCTTCCTACAGGCCAGACTCATTCCTCCATGGTGTTTTATGACCCTCAAGACATTGGATTTTCTCCTGAAAAAACAACAAAATGTCCTTTGTTCATCCACGGGCTCGTATTAATAATCGCTGCCAGTTTACAAAGCTCTTTTACTTACACGGTGCCATTAATCCTCCACGGAGGCCGGAAATGGGAGGTGGGTCGCCCAGGGCCCTTTCCTTTTCCGGTTACAGCTTGTAAATGGCAGAGCTGCACTTAGACTCCTGGCCTGTCTGACCCCAAGGTCAATGTTCTCCAAACCCCACTTGCCTCCAGAGAGACTCAGGAGACCACCCACCCGAGGACCCTGGCGGAGAAGAGAAGCCTCTTCCCAGGTGGCCTTGCCCTCCCCGCACATTTGCAGGCTCTAGACCTGCCTGTAGGGCAGGCCTAACTGGAAGATGGTGATGGTGGATTGGGGTCAACATGGGAAGATGTTTGGGATACGTTGTTAATTTTTAAAATAGGTTATAAAACATTATGTACAACAGGATTTCATTTTTTGTGAAAAGACACACACCTACACGCAAAGAAAACAGGCTGAAAGGATATATACATTTGGTGCTGACAATGGTAGAAATAATACACTTTTTAAATTCTTTTGTTCTATCTGTATTTTCTAATTTTTCCATGAGACACATCATTGCACTTCTAATTTAGAAAAATTAAGACTCGGGGAAGTGGACACCGATGCACAAACGCTTTACTGTCCACCCGATTCACCATCCATCTCCTCACGGAGAAGACACGCATGTGCGGAGGTGTCGCGGCTCTACAGGGCTCTCTGCACGAGGCCCGGATCCCACAAGGCCACGCGGCCTCTGTCCAGGAATGCCTTGGTCTCTCTCAATGGCAGAGTGAGAGCAGGGATGGGCGCCCACACCCGCAGGTGAGAGAGAAAGAGCTTTCTCCTTCATCACTAACATGGCCAAAACACTACACGTCTTATTTCACCCACACCGCAGCCTGCGAGCTGAGTCGGGCAGGCATTCTTCTCTCCGTTCCACGGACGAGGGAACTGAGACCCAGAGAAGGGGAGGAACTTGCACAAGATCCCACAACAGGAAGGACCGCGTGTCCATAGAGCCCAGGCTCCCTGGCACCAATTTGCTTCCCTCACAACAGTTCCCGTTGACACTTTCGACGGCCCAGGCTCTTGTGGCAGGGATTTGAGGAGCCACACGAGCCCTCCTGTTACCCAAAAACTTCTCCCCTGGAGCCTGCCTGGGAGCTTCCCGCCCCTCGCTGGCCTCAGAACTCGCCACTGGAACCACTCCTAGCCAGGTGGCTGGAGAAGAGCCCAGCTATGTCAGTCCCCAGGGCTGCCAGAGCAACACACCCCGGCCTGGGTGGGCTACACGAAAGGAAGGCATTGTCTCACCCTTCTGGAGGCGGGGTCCAAGGTCAAGGTGTGGGCAGGGTCGGTTTCTTCAGAGGCCTCTCTCCTTGGCTTGCAGACGACCGTCTTCTCCCTGAGTCCCCACATGGTCGTCCCTCTGTGCATCTGTGTCCAATCTCCTCCTCTCATGAGGACACCAGTCATACTGGGTTAGGGCCCCCCGCAATGACCTCATTTTAGTGACCTCTTTAAAGACCCCATCTCCACATACAGTCACATTCTGAGGTACCAAGGCTTGGAACTTCAACATATGAACTTTGGGAGATGCACTCCATCCCATAGAACCAGGTAAAGTCCCCTTACCTGCAAGGGTTTCCTGCCCCTCTCCTGCTGGCACTTCAGCAGAGACTGGATGACACTTATGCTGGTAGCTCCCTGAGTCCTGAGGAAGATGAGAGGCCAAGAGGCAACACGGGAGAAAACCCGAAGGGACAAGTCCTAGGATTTGGGCAGCAGATGCAACACGAGGGAGCTGGGAAGTTGGGTGCTGAAGAGGGCAGGTCCACCCCAGGCTGGTGTGAAAGGAAGAGGCTGGACCGGGGCCTCTGATGGCCCCTGAGTCCACGGAGACAGTCCCTCCACTGGCGAGTGAGGCAGGTGTATTGTAAAACATTTTTGCTGATAAAAAAGGATGATTATAGGACAATTGCTTTTCTAGGAAGAAAAGAATTAGAACAGTCTGGAACTATGGATGAGTCACTTCCTTATCAGCAAGAGAAGGAGAATAGACCACGTGGTTTCTAACTTCCCTTCCAGATCAAATGTCTTCAGATTCTAAGACAATGATTCTTCCTTACAATGTCTCTGGAACTCATAAAATTTTTTCCAGCACTGGCACATAGCTGGTGCTCAAACAGATTCAGCTTCTCCGCTCCATGCACTCCCTTTCGTTCCCATGGCATCCTCAGTCCCCAGCTCCCGTGCCCGGGTTAAATAACAGAAGAGAGAAAGCACAGAGAAACCAACAGTTCATGCCAGAAAAGGCATATGTAAACAGGAAATGGAAAACTATCCACGTGCACCGGCGTGGCTGAGAGGCCTGTCAGCTTCCGAGGATCTGGAGCCAGCCTCTTCTGGAGGCAGCGGGACAGCCACAAGGGGAACAGGAAGTGACATGTTCCCAACCCTGAGGACCCAGCCAGAACTTCTCTTTGCTCCACCACCTCCAGGGGTGAAGGCTCTGGTCTCCATTCTGACAAAGCTCCATCACCCAGTGCAAATGGCTGCAGCAGGGGGAGGCGGGGCCGGCATCAGGGCGCCAGCCTCTTCCCAGGGCTGCCTCGCAGCTGCCATGGCCCAACAAGTCCCCAGAGTGAAGTGAGACAGCCCATCTCGTCTCTGCGTTCGCCAGCTGATTGCTCCCCTAGATGAGCCTCTGAGCACCTCTCAGGCTGCTGCAGAAGCCTCCCGGGTGCCACGGGGTATGGGGAGAAAGGGCAGCTCGCAACTCGCCCCGTGAGACAGAGCTTCTGTCCCCAGACCAAGCTGAGCCCTCAACACAACCTCACAGCCAGCCGGGGACGAAGAGGCTGGAGGAGGAGGTGGTGCCCAGGGGGCCAGTGAGGAGAGGAGGCTCAGCCACCGCTGCTGCCTGCACGGTCAGAGCACACGGCCTCAGAGCCCGAGGTGCCCTTCCCACCACGCTAAGCAGCACTGTCCAGGTGCTACCATCCCTGTACTCTAGGTTTGGAAGCCAAAACTCATGAGTCTGAATAACTGAGTCCCCTCTCCCTGTTCCACAGGTCCTGTGAAACCATCCCAGGGTCCACACCCCACCTCATTCTGTTAGAAGCGAGTTAGGACGCAACAGAAAAGTCAGTGGCGTAAACCTCACTCAGCGACGCAGGCTCCAACACCACTGCTTATTAGCAGGTGACCAAGGACAAGTCAGTGACCTCCTCTGTCTTCAGTTTCCCTCGGGATTGTGTGAAAAGCAGTGGGATTACGTGGTGAGAGTCTGCAGTGTCAGACCGATTAGGTTTGAATCAGAGCTGCCACTTCTTAGATGTGTGGCCTTGGGCAAATCACTTAACCTCTCTGAACATCAATTTCCTCAGTTACAAAATAATGGCAACAACAGCTTGTGTCTATTTGCACATATCCGTGTCCAGTCCTTCATGTAGATTAGCTCATTTAGTCCTCACCACGACTCCAATGAGAGTATGCTTCTCCCATTTTACAGACGAGGAAATTCACCTGAGAGGTGAAGAAACCTGCCCAAGGTCACACAGCCAGTAACAGGCAGTGTGTAGAATTCAAACGCAGCTCAGTGTGACTCCCCAACCCCTGCCCTTCATTTACGCTGCAAGACCGTTCCACGGACTGCAGACAAACATTTAAAGCATCCGGCACGGAGCAGGCCTTCACTGAGTGGTAGCTATTGTTGCCATGAAGAATGTGGCAGGGCTATTTAACCTACAAACCACTTGTCCCCCTGGTACCTGGATGACTATCCAGGTGGCACCAGATGAAGCAGATGGGTTGCCCCTGAAGATGGGGTTCCCTTAGACGTGGATCTCAGGCATCTCTGTTGCTCCCACCGTGACAGACACCTGTATCACCTTCCCTTCATTGTCCTTGCCAATAACTATCCTGCAGTCATCCACATCCTACCCTCCAACGTATTGAAGTCTTAGCCCCAATTCCAGCCTCTCTCTACCCAAAGTGCTGCCATCATCCAGGGTGACTTCGATCTCTGCTTGGATGACCCCTTTCCAAACTGGCCCCTCGGTTCCTTGACTTCATTGCACTGAGCTGTCCTCCCACTCCTCTTTATCCACTCTTTTCCAAGTCAACATCCCTGAAGTCATCAAGTTACAGCCCGTCAGCCTTACTGCTTTCTCATCTGTCCTTCCCAAAGGCCCTGGATCTTTGCCCCACCAAGATCTTCAGTCCATAAACACATATACACCACTTTCTCCCATTAGCCCCCTTCCGTCTTCACTTTCTTCTCTCTCCTGCCCGGGTTCCATGCCCCATCACTTCAATCTCTCTTGCCAACATGCTTAACTGGCTTACCCAACGTGCTTGACTTGGATATCTTGGCTTTACCCAAGATCCTTATATCATACATGCCTGGCCAAACCCCAAGTCAGAGAACCCAAATGTTCGAACCCCATAGCTACATTGGAATCACCAAGCACACATCAATAGAGCAAATCCTATAAGAGGAGAGACTGGCTTCCCTATGGCCCTTCAGACAAAATTTGAAAACCTTAACATGACCTTCAAGGCCCTAGACAAGTTGCCACCTACCTCTCCAGCTGCATCTCATTAACCCATTCAACAGATAATTACTGAGCACCTACTCTGTGCTTACCAGGCACTGTGCCCCTCTCCCTTGCATCTTAGCTCCAGCCATGATAATCTTCCTTCAGTTTCTGAAATGAGATCCTTCTCACCCCAGGCCTCCCTCTGTTTAGAAGTCTTCTTCCCCTGACCAGTACACTATCGTTCCCTCTGCAGGTCCCAGCTTAAACGTGGCTTCCTTGGAGCAGCCTTTGTTGGCCTTCTAGACTAGATTTGGTGGCTCTGCCAAAGGGCATGCATAGCACCTGTGCATTCCTCATTATGGTGCTTTTTGATAAGATATACTTAATTGTATAATCTGAATTGCTCACTCCAAGGCTTGTATCTCCAAGGATGGGTAAATTGTTTTTTCAAAGAACAGAAGGACATATAGCAAGTTTTAATAAATTTCTACAGAAATGAAGACTTTGCTGTGGAATCACTATGCCTGTATCTTGGGCCATCCCATTTGTCTGTGCAGTTGGCTCACCAGATCAAACTAGGCTGCTGTCCACTCCTAACCCCAGTGCGCCCCCTCCTCTGCGGCCTCTTCAAACAAAGGAGGACTCCTCTGTCCCCCAAAGGAAGCCCCAAATCTTTCAGGGCCCATCTGAGAAGAGTATATAGAAGTTCCACTCCCACTTCCTCTTGGGTCCCTATTGGGCTTTGATGTTGGGGACCCCCAAGGACAAGAGGCTAGAGCATGGCATCTTTACTTTGACCTTCTTGTGCCCAAAGGCCAAAGCCAAAGAGAAGCCCCATGGGGCCCACCCACACCGTCTCCATCTCTCGCTCCCCATCCCTGCCCATGAGCTCCTGCTCAGCAGTCCAGTCTCTATGCCATCTCCTCGCTCTCTCTCACTCCCCCACATTTACTTATGCATGCCCTCCAGCACGCCATTTTGCAGCGGCAAAAGTGCAGGCTAAGGGTCAGGAGACCTGAGAGGGTTACATTCCAGCTTGGGACTTGTTGTGAGATTTAGGGCAAGTCACTTAGCTCCTCTGAGTACTGCTATTCTCACCTGTAAAAATGGAGACAGTCATCCCTACCCGCCCCCCGGCTGTGCTGTGGGGGAGATGGAGTAAGAGACACCAGACTCTTTGTGGAGTTCTCTGTAGATGCTCCATACCACAACCTGTATTCTCCCCATCCTTCCTTTGTGAAGTCTCCCAAATGACCATGGCCCATACTCTTCCCTAAGGAGTGTTGTCATTTAGGGCTTTTTTCCTATTCACTGGGATTGGGAAGATGTAAATAAATGTTTCCAATGGAAAAAATAGAGTGAAAATGTTTAATTATATGTTCTGAGAAGTAGTGATAGTAGTGGGACCTACCTGGTAAGCCACTGTCGTGAGGATTAAATGAATTAATATGTTATGAATATGAATATAAATATATGAACATGAATACGAATTAATCCATATGTATATGAATTAAATGAATTAATATAAGCACTTAGAACAATGCTGGGCACACAGTAAGTCTAAAAGAGTATTTGCTCTTTTTCTCATCATCATTACCATTATCTGCTGACACCCCAGAAAGTGATGACAACGGCTGCCTCTGAGAAGGGGGACAGAAGACTTCAGGGACAGGGAAGGCAGCAAATTTTCTTTTCTGTGCATATTTCTGTACACCTTTGAACTTTTAAACCACTTGGATGCATATGACCTATTAAAATAAACTAATTTCAAATTTTTTTTAGTTGCAAAAGAACAGTATAGCCGGCATCCATGGAGCCCGGAGTTGGTGACAGCCATCCGGCTCTTGGTCATCTCCAGCCCGGCTCCATCAGTGGCTCCCAGTTCTCCATCTTTATCACCATGTTGGCAATGTTGTCCACTGAGCCATCGACCCAGCACAGAGCTCAGCAACCCGAGACACCAAATCATTTAACCTTCACATCCAGCTTGGGAGCTGGGGAACACCATCGTCTCCATTTTAGAGATGAGCAAATGAGGAGCCCAAAAGACAAGAAACTAACCCAGAATCCTCCAGATAGTCAGTGGCAGATCAAGGATCAAGCCAGGGTCTGGCTCCTGAAGCTACACTCTGGACCACGCCTCGTTACTGTCCCAACTCCTCCTGCCCCCATCCCCCTCCCGCCCAGCCAGTTTGTGCATGTCCTGGCCCCTCAAATGTTCTAGAGAAAAGGGCCTATGTCATCTTCCTTTCTATTCTCAATGCTTTTCCCTTCCCGCCCCAACAAATAATAATGTTTTCCCCAGCCCTGGGCAAGAATGGGCACTTGTTAAATATTTGCTGAATTGAATTAAATTAAACTTGTCCGGGCCACAGTGTTCATCATCATTATCATCATCACAGGCAAATATTTCATGAAGTGTCTACGTGGTGCTAGCTTCTGGAGAAGATCCATAGATAGATACGTTCTGGCAAGTCTAGAAAGAGCTTCTGGATAACACTTCAGGGAAGGGAGGAGGGGTAGGAATTGACTGAGCGCCTTTGGAAATTTTTGAGGAACTGCGTTTTCTCCCTCCCCATCGACACACACCCATGTACACTCACACGTAGTATCCTCTGTTCAGATAAGGTGTTTCAGCCATAAATCTTTCACGGTGGGGCAAGAGGTCTTATTTAGCAATTACAGAGCTGCTATTGCACGGCAATTATCGACTCAAGGAAGAAAGGAACTCAACCTGCCTGTCTCCCTTATCTCCAGGCTCTCGTTGCCGTTCCTGTCAGAACCAGAGCCAACAGAGCCGGCAAGCGGCCTTTCAGGTTTGACATCTCGGAGGCCCGGCTACATGGGGCTGGCCCTAGGGCCTGGCAAGGTGCTTCCACACAGAACTGGGACTGGGCGCCCTCCTCAGATGGAGGGGAGGGAGTGTGGCTCTCAGAAGGCCCCTCAAAAGCAGAGGATTCTCCTTCACCCCCTTGCTCCTTGGAAGAAGGGGTCCACCCTGCCCTGTAAACCAGGAATCTGGTCCTTCCAGGCAGCCGGGGGTCAGGAGCATTTGCCCCCAGAGCTTCCTCAGAGAAGGGGCCAGTCCTCTGAGCGTTCCAGATGCCAGAATAAGCGTCATCATTGTGGGAACTAACCTGTGCCCATCTCCACAACTTTTGCAAGATGCCTGCTAGCTATTGTCTCAGTAGCTACTTTTTCACAACAAACCCAGGAGGTCAGCAGGGCATTAGACCCCTATTTTTCAGACGAGTCACAGTGAGAGGAAGTGAACTATCCAAGACCCCATAATTAGTTAGTAACTTATACTAGGTTGGACCACTTCTCTAAGGCCAGCAGGACATTGGCACGTGGCTGCCTTGCCTCATCACAATCTCCAAGCCTAAAATCAGAGGGATTCTGGCCCACTTTGGGTCCCACATTGTCTCTCCTTTCTCTCAGTCTTGCTCTCACTCTCTGTCTCCCTCTGAAACCATCTCTCAAATCTCTCTGCCCCTTTGCCCAACCAGCAAAGTCCCGTCAGTAATTTTGTCAGCATTGAATCTCATCACGTCCTACAAAGTTCCCAGGCGACCTGAAAAAGCGCTCTGGTTCACTTCGTGGGCAAAGGCAGGGGGGCCAGCGTATCTGCTCCAGGAAGAGTCCCTCCCCTCCCCGGCCCGTGGCTCTGACTCGAGGCTTGAGCTCCACAGGGTTGAATGGTGTCTCTCTCCCTCGGCGCCCTGCACACAGCACAGGGCCTGTACTCAGTGGGGGCTCAGAAGCTCCCCCTGCGCCAGGCTCTTGGAACTGACAGTTCTTAAAGCTAGTTTGCCTTCTAGTGTTTTCCAACTATGGGGAAAAAATCAGAGAACAAACAGAAGGAGCAGGTGTTGTGTTTAGGGACCACTTTCCCTCTGTCTGGCTACTTTCCTTTTTTAAATCTGTCTGCTGGTCTTCCATTTTTAAACCTGTCTGACTCCATCCATCTACCCAGTCCTGCTCCCTGACAGGTCTGACAAACACACTCTGGACTATGGGCACGTGGTTCTTGGTCCAGAGCAGAGGAATTCGGGAAGCAGGGCCCAGCCCTTGCTGCCCTGCAGAGTAGGCACCCAGCATAATTTCAGAGGGTGAGAATCATGACTCCCTGCCCAAAAATGCATTGCCTGTCTTCTCATCAGTGCTAGAGAGTCTGCTGACAGGGAACAAAGCCCAGCTCTGTGCAACCAGGGATGAGGCTACAAATCAAATACATCTGAAAGAACTAAATATTGACTTAAATTTAGACTAGGGTGTAAATGACTGCTAGCAGATCCTTTCCTGAGAGCTAATTGATGACGATACCTGAAGAGAGGGGTGAAGGCAGAAGAAGAGAGGGAATGACAGAGTAGAAGCTATTAAGGTGCTTCTCCCAGTGGAGACCACTGGACTGGGAGTGAGGAAGAATCCTAGCCCCAGCTCTGCCTGTGGTTTACCTGGTGACTTTAGGAATGTTGTTCCACCTCTTTGAGCCTCAGTTTACAAATCTATAAAATGGGATAATTAAATTAGATAACCTCTAAGTTGCTTTCAAGATCTGGCAAACTCAATTATTTCGGTTTGGCCTCCAGCCTATTCAGTTCTGTCTTCTTAAGCTCACATTGTACTTGTAACAACCATTTGTCATGAATGTGCCTGAAAATGCCCATTGTTCAGACCAGGAGTCAAATAATGCCTCCCAAGTAGATTTAGAAACCAAGGCGATCACAACCTTGAGGAACATAAAGAGAACGGAAGACTGAGTCCCCATATCCCTAACAGGAGCTGGGGCTCATTAGGCACGAAACAAAACTGCACCAGCACACGGGAAATTACAATAATCCCTCAGATTTGTAGAGCGATTTACCGCTAACCATCCTCTTTCATACCCGTTATCTAATTTGATCCTCTCTACACCTGTGTGAGGCAGACAGGGCAGGAATCATCGCTCCATTTTGTAGGTTTAGAAACCGGGTCTCCGCTGAGGAACAGCAGCAAATAAGCAGCAGCCAGGACTCAATCTTCAATCAACTGATCCCTCGCCTCTGTGCCCCCATGACCTCGCTGCTGCCTCCTGTTTTCATTTTCCACCTCTGGTTCCAAGTCCAAAAGGGAGCTGGTAAAATTCAGAGGGAGAGAAACCCAAGCAAGTTGCAAAGGCACTGCCTGAGGACCCCCAGCAGCTCTGTCTGCTCTTTCCAACCTCACTGCCACAGTGACCTGGGAGCCAGCTCCTGGTTTTTGCTGCTGCCTGCCTGCAGCGGCCTGGGCTGGGACAGCTCCTTGTCTGGGTAACTTGGTGACCCGCTAGTGGTGAGGTGGCCGCAGCCAGCAGCAAGGTGGTTGGCCTTCCCACAGCCAACTTTCCCGTGAGCTCTGCCTCGCCATGGCCAGGTTCACTGTGAGAAAATTGCAAAGCAGGGAACTCCTGCTTATGACTAACAGAGCAAGCAGGACAGAGGTAAGAACAAACCCAAACCAGGAGAGGGGGCGGGGGAGAGAGAGAGAAAAAGAAAGAGAAAAAAGAAAAAAAGCCGCTTTAATAATAGGATAATTGCCCTGTTTAGGATTACAATCTGCCAGCATTTCACGAAACTTTATGACACGTGATGACAAGTTAATAAGCCGGATACCTCACTGTGTGCCTCAAACAGAATCCCCAGCCTCCTTGTCCAAGGAGATAAGCCCCACGGCCAAAAAAAACGAAACCCATCCAGGTCTGGGGGAAGGGGCCAGAAAGGTGGGGAAACTGGTTATTTCTGTTGTCAAAATGGCCCCAGCAATAAATCACCATTAATAATACTGTCATCTATCAAAGAGGAGCTCTGGCTGCTAAGGCCTTTGAAGTAGCAGCACCTATAATTTCCCACATTTAAAAGGTACCTTTGTGCGTCTGTCATGCTGGAAGCCTACAGGAGCAAGCCCCTGGGGGGCTCATACTTCTGCACGCCCATCCCAATGACAAGCCCATGAAGCTTGCTCACCCGGCATGGCCGGGCGGCCAGGCCTGTCTCTACTCCCTCTGCCACAGATTTGAAAGGCCGCTGGGCTGCCAGTAGCCCCAAGATGCAGGCACAGGGGAGTGCAGGGAGAGGCCACGCATCCAGGCAGATCCAGGAGCTTCCAGCCCCACCGAGAAGCTAGCCTCCTCCTCCAAGACAGGAGTGGCACCTGCCAGCTTCCCTCAGCACTCGCCCCCCACGAACGTCAAGGCAGTACCCCTCAAGGAGTGGACCTTGTCTTCAGGGTCACCTAGGAAGCGCCCAGAGAGCCTCCCCAGACATAACTAGGTGAGACTCTTTGTGGGGGGTATGGTCATGGACTCTGCATCTTTCACAGGCCCCCCTAGAAGAGATTTCCAAACACGGAAGTCTGAGAAGCGCTGGTCTGTGGTTCCTTCCCGTCGGCCAGACCAGGAACCTGGGAGCTGCAGAAGCACAGCCATGGCTGCTCCTCCCGGTCTCAGGAGGAAGACTGAGAGGAACCTGTGTGAGCCAGCCCTGGCCGCCATGACCAGGGACCGCAGACAGAGTGGCCTGAACGACTGGAACGTGTTTCTCACACTTCTGGAGGCAGAAGTCCAGGGTGAAGGGATCAGCAGTTGGTTCTTCTGAGGCCCCACTCCTTGGCTTGTAGATGGGCCGTCCTCTCCCTCTGTCATCACATGGTCTTCCCTGTGTGCGTCTGTGTCCAAATTTCCTCTTCTTACAAGAACACTAGTCGCATCAGATTAGGGCCCACCCTAATTATCTCATTTAAAATTAATTGCTTCTTTAAAGACCCTATCTCCAAATACAGTCACATTCTGAGGTGCTGGGGGTTAGGACTTCAGCATGTGAATTTTGAGGAGACACAATCCAGCCCATAACAGAGCCCTAAAGCTCAACACAAGGATGAGCCCCCACCCCAGATGGACCAAAGGCCCTAAAGCCATCCAAAACACTGGCAATATCCAGGATAAATCTCCTGAATTAATTGAGCCAAGCCCTCTCATGCCCCGTGTCACCTCACAGGTGATGTGTCCCTAGTTTTCAGCAGACCCAGCATGCCCACATCCTATGCAAGGGAGGACGGTCTTCCTGGTTCCTCCAAGGATGAGGTCCTTTTCAATGTGACTGAGACCAAGATCCCAAGGTGTCTCCAAAAGTGACATTTATTGAGTACATGTATGTCCCCAGCTCTGAGGACTGATGCTGTCTTGTCCATACAACCACCTATGAGGTAAGTACAAATGACGAAACTGGGAGGTTATTTGCCAAGGTCAACAGCTAGCAAAGCCCAGCCTGGCCTGGAGCCCAAGGCTGTGACTCCAAATCCCACATCTTCATCCCCTTTTCTTCTCGGCCTCCTCTTCATACGTGCAGATGCTGAGCCGTCAGCCCCAGCCATCTGAGAGCCTGCTGAGCTGCTAGGAGTTAAGGACTAGACTTAAACGTAAGAGGCCACAATTTTGGAAAAATATCCCACAGATAAAAGCAGCCTTAAATCCCCTACAAAATGTTAAAGATTTAAAGCTACTTTTATCTGTGGGCATTTTCCAAAATCGTGGCCATATATGTTTACGTGGTTTATATAAGCACATCTGCAGTTTATCAACAGCAATGCTGTGTGCGTTTGGGCTGTGAACCCGCCCAGGCTGAGTTCCGGGGAACCCACACTAGACCCCAGGTCTCTCCGCCCACGACTCTTCCTTCTGCCATCAGTCCCTTCCCTTCCCTGGGCCTCAGTTCCTTATGAGGAGATGAAAGGGTTAAGTGAAGTTATTTCGCCAGCACTTCCACCTCTCAGGGAAGCCCAGAAGAGCCAAGACAGGGGTGAGACTTTGCCCAGAGAGTGCTTTGACCCCTTCCCGAGAACTGAAAAGTCAGCCCCAAAACCTCTGTGTGTCTAGAGGCAAAGAGAGGAACATCACGGCCTCCTACGCCTCAGTATGAGAATTCCTGCAGCCCAGCGTCCCCAGGGGAAGGAAGTCTGTCCAGGGAGGGACGCCCTCCCCAGCACACCAGCTCCTCCGTCCAGCTGCTTCTGAGTCCTCCGGCTTCCTTTCATTTTCCCCACCAGCCTTGAATTTCCTATACGTGTCAGTCACACATTCCCGGCACTGTCTACGAAAACCCAAAAACCTGCAGGCTTTGGCTCCACAAATGCTAGAAAAGGGTGAGGAGGGGCTCCCTCAAGCTGAGGGGCCCTTTCTGGATGTTTCGAATCCTGAGGATGGTTCCAGAGGCCCTGAAACTCTGCTCTTGGTTGGGCGTTGGGAGAATGGCTTCGTGGTCTGGCCTTCTTAAGGAGCCCGAGTTGCGGGACTGTGAGCAAGCCCTTCATCCTTGGAGCCTCAGTTTCTTCTTCTGTAAAATGAGGCGGGTGGGTTCAAGGGTTCTTGAGGGTGCTCATAACTGAGTTTCTGTCTCACCCACCCCCATCCATCCACCTATGAAGGCGTCCATGAAGCATTTCACAACCACGCAAGTAAAGGCACACAGCACACACACACACACAACACACACACACAACACACACACACACACAGAGGGGCCGCTTCTGCACCCCTCACGCTCGCCTCCCCTCTCACAGGCTCTGCTTTCTCTCCCCAACACAAACAAGCGTGTCTCGGCCTCCAGAAGCAGCTCGGAGGAATGGAACGGCGGCAGTGGCTCCCGAGAGGACAGCTTCTTGGCAGAGACAGGAGTGGGTGGAGAAGAGCGAACTTTTTCCTTTGAGGCCCAAAGGGCTGTCAACCCTCTTCAGCTGCCCTGGGGCCTGACAGCCACAGAGATTTACGACCTGGACAGCTTTGATCCAGGCCTCCGATAAACATCAGGAACAGCTCGCCCCTAAGCCCCGGAGAAGGAGGTTTAAGGATGGGAATGCAGCCTCCTGGAGAAAGAGAGCCAGAGAGGGCGTGCCCAGGGACAGGTCGGCCTTCAAAGTCCTCTCATCAAGCTGGATCCCTGGGTGGGGTCAGTCCTAGCCCTTCGGGGAGAGGGTACAGGATTCGGGGCCCAAAACCACAGGCAGCACAGCTCACCGATGCAGAGGGCCTGCTGAGGTTAATCCTGGAAGGGGTGGAGACGTTGGCCTGGGCCTCTGAAATTCTCTCACACTTGCTCACCTGTTCTCCCAAACACATTACCCATGTTTCTCTAAACAGAGCTAGACCAGAGGGAAAGAACCTGATAAGATTTGAGCTGAGAAGGGCACGTTTCACCCAGCAGGCCCTGTGGGTTTTCTTGTCCCAGTGCTTGTTGTTGATACTGTTGTTCTTAGCAATGACGGGGCTGGTAAATTGCTGGATTATGTTTCATCCCCGCCTCCTTTCAGAAAGGACGTAAGGCCAGGACAACCTCCACGGGGTCACAGAACACTCATGGCTCTTCCTCTTGCCCTCAGCTTGACCCCCCGGGAGCACAGGGAATCCATAGGTCCTGGGAGAACATCTCCAGCCGTGCAATTGAACAGAGCCTCATCGGAGCAAAGGGGGAGCCAAACAGTTTCATCTGAACACCTCCCCAGATAGGTCGCCTCAAGTGCAAAGTTACAGCTGCCTCCGTAACCTACTCCCCTTGGGACAGTGGCCTCGGCTGTCACAGTGCAAGGCACACAGGCAAGGTCTCTGCGCTCTGGGCTCCACAGCGTCACACAGACGTCAGGAGACACCCTGAGAAACTTGCAGCTCTTCCTCCTGCCCCACAAGCCAGCCTGCAGGCCGTGCACGCAGGAGTAAATGCATATTTGCTGAGCACCAAATTGGGTCTAATGACCCTGGCCTGTCTCACAGGGTCATCTTGAGAAATAGCTGATGTCAGACGATGAGCGTGAGCAGCTGCTCTCCATTTGCACTCAACAAGAGGAAAGGGCCTTAAATTACAGCGGGAGGGATTAAGGTTAAACATTAAGAACAGCTTCCTGGCTGGGAGGGCTGTGAAACACCGTAGGCTGTTACCCAGGGACTGATGGAGACGCTCCTGTTTCCACGAGGCTGAATAAGAAGGAGGTTGACGTGCCAAGGCAGTTTGATTAGGACCTTTATCAGGTCGTCTGGCCCATCCTCCTGAAGGCGAGGGCTTGGGCTAAACACCCACCAAGCAAGGCCTTTCTGGACACAGGATGACCTCTACAGTCAAGTGCTGTGATTCTGAAAACGTCCCCACACTCTGCACAGTGAAAGGAGAGCCCAGAACCATTGGCGAGGCCGCCCTCTGGGGCCTATTTTCAAGCCTTTGCCAGCAGTGGTTAACAATGAGAGGGGGCAGTGGGGTGGTTTCCAAACTCTCTGGAGCCCAAGACAGTTATTTACCAGCCAGCACTCCCAGGGACAGAGAAATAACAAGATCATAACACTTTACTGCCAGAGGAACGATCCACCTTTCTTACAGATGGGGAGACGGAGGCCCAGACCTGGGCAGTGCCTTTACACAGTTACTTTGAATCGGAGCTGGGACTGGAAAAGCCTGGTTAGGAGCCTGACTTTACCATCAACCAGCTGTGTGACCTCAAACTAGTGCCCTAACTCCTCTGGCCCTCAGTAGCCTCATTTACAAAATGGGGACGTTATAACTATTACCCCCATTCGTGGGGCACCGTCCTCAGTTCTAGAGCACTATAGATCTCAAGTTTCTGCTCTATCGTGACTCTCAATTTGTGATCCTTCCTGTCCGTCTCGCTGCCTTAAACACAGACCTCTAACTGGGAAGTGGTTCTTTTAAGTTTCCAGATTAACAGAAAAATAAAACCTCTGATCTTTAAGACCAGGAAAGGTATATAATTAGCCTTAGTCATCCTCTTATCTACGTCTGCCATTTTGCAGATGAGGAGATGGAGGGTGCCTGTGGGCACTCCAGAGAAGACAGGAGAGAACATGCTAGAAGGGATTGGGCAGGGAAGGGAACTCTGAGGGTAAGCTTCGTGGACCTTCCAGCGCCATGGGGAGCCGGCCTGCTCCCTGGCCCAGTGATGATTTTCAGTGCATTAACTTAAAACCCTAGGAAGTGTCTCCCCTCTGTAGCCCGCCCCCATGACCTGATGCAGGGTTAGCACCCAGGGGTCCTGCAGAGCCACTGATGAACCTGATGAGTCCAATGTGGGGGCAGGAGGTTTGTTCAAAGGTTTGGCCTTCCCAGCCCTCCCCTCCTGCCCTCCTGCCTCTCACCTGCTCCAGCCCCTCCCCAACACACTCACCTTCTGGCTCAGTCCCACCCCTGTCTCTAGAATCAGTCTCTACCCAGGCAAGAGGGACTAAAAGACACGCAAGGACATTTGGTGAGCAGCTCTTATTTGCAATAGGTAAGCAATTTATTTTTATTCGATCCCCTCTCTAACCAGCATGCCAGATCATTATCATTACCCACCTTTTAAGATAAGGAAACCAAAGGTCAGAGAGGTTAACCAAGCTGTCTTGGTCACACAAGAGCAAAAGCAGCAAATCTGGGGATCACACCTCAGGCTCTGACTTCTGAAGCTTGTCCTCCTCTCCTGGGCAGCTGCTCCCAGCTTCTTCCTCAATGCTTCTGACATCACTTGCAGCTTCTGATGCCACAGTCTTCACCTTGTCCCCAGGCCTGAGTCCCCTTCTTAGTGGAATTCCACGTCCCCTGGAGTTGGCAGAGTCCCCTCCCTATTCCTCAGGTCCTGGAGTTCCGTGATGAATAACAGAAATCCCTGCGGTCACCTGCCTACCTAGACTTTCAAGCTTCCAGATTCTCCATCACTGTGAGCCTCCTGCCTTTCAGGAGAGGCCGGCCCCTCGCTCTGCTTTGTGGGTGACCACCCTGCCTGTCACGACATCCTTCAGGTTATAAGATACGCCTGCAGAAAGGGCCTCTTCTCAGGGTCTGCTCATCCAGGGTACTTTGCGTGCCTGCTCTCGAACCGTGCCAGATGCTCCTCACTCAGGCCCCAACTAAGATACTGCAGCCCAGCCTCCTGAAGACCCTCCAGAGAGGACCACAGCAGCAGAGCAGCTGGGAGAGCAGATTTGGGAGTCAGACTGACTAGCTGGGAGCTCTTGGGCAAGTCCCCCATCTATGCCTCAGTTTCCCCAGCTAAAAACGGAAATATGAGTCCCTACCTCATAGGGGTATTGTGAGAATTAAAGAAGTTAATGTTTGTAAGCAATGAGAACAGAGGTTGGCACATGGTTAGTGCAACATACATGTTATTAAACAAAAGTCAATGCTTATACCTTCAAATTTTAAAATCACAGACCAGGAATCCAGTCCCAGGCTTGGGGAATCTCAAGGTTGGAAGGAGGCACCGCCCTCCCTATACAAGAGTCCTTATACCCACTGCACCCGAGGGTGAGCATCAGCCTCTGGAATACCTGTCAGGACGGGGAGTTCACTACCTTACAGCAGACTCTCCCAGTGTTAAACAACTTCAACTTGTTTTTTTGTTTTGGTTTGTTTTGGTTTTGCCCTGAGCTAAAAGCAGCCTGCCTGGAGCTCCCACCCACTGGCCTGAGACCTGAGACGGAGCCTGCTCCCTTCCATGTGACAGCCCGGCCCCACATTCCCTTCTCACCCCTGTTCTGGGCACCCTCAGCTGCACACCATGATTTACGGGCGGTTTCCATGCTGGCAGGGGATGCAAACCAGCCTGGCTCATTCTTGCCTGCTTCCCGCACCTTTCCTGCCCGAAGCCCCCAGGCCGGCATACCAGCACGCACGCCCGTGTTGACAGCTCCCTGGGCAGCTCAGCCAGGCAGGGCGTGGTCCCGAGCCAAGTGGATGGCGCCTGGGGACAAAGTAGAGAGTGTGGGCTCTGAGTAGAGCATGTAAGTCCACGTCCAAAGACGGGGAAGGGAGAAGCTTTTCCAGAATCGGCCTTAACACGGGGCCGTGGGGCCTCGGGGAGCCAGGAAGTCTCTCCCCCTCTTTAAGGTCCCGTGCTTTGTGATTAGCACTGCCCTCTTCCTCGATTCCTTTATTCAATGTAAAAATTGATAGGAGAGATAATACGTGAAGCCTGTAATACTTTGGTGCAAATAACACTGACATTTTTGGAGGGTAAGTGACAGAACAGAGTGCCTGGGGAGAGAAAAGATTCTGGAAAATGGAGGAAGCTCCCTCCACCTCTCAGCTTGCCCGGAATCACTGAAAAGGTGAAGACAAAGAATATTTATTTCAGGGCCTGCTGTGTGCTAAGCGCTGCCCATCACCATCGACCTGGATGAATATAGTAATCCTCTAATACCACCACGAGGCAGATTCCCTCTCCATTGACCAATAAGGAAACCAGGACTCAAAGTCCGGCGGCGTGCCTACAGTCACACAGCTAATAAGTGGCAGAGCCAGAACTCAAACTCAGCTCTGGCTTAGTGCTACAGCCTGTCCACTTTCACCCGCGTGACCGGACCTCACTGCCTCCTCGTGCTCCCCGAGCGCTGAGGGCCTCCGCAGCAAGTGGACAAAGCTTCTCCCTCACACACATGCGTACACACACACATACACACCTGCAGGCACACCCGTGGGCTCACAGAGCCTCCCCAGGACCCAGGGACCCCGCGCCGGCCTTCAGCCCTTCTTGGAGAGCGGCCCAGCACAGTGGCTGGGAGCCGGGCCTCTGGAACCTGCCTGCCTGGCTCCGTTCCTGGCTCAGCCTCCCTGGAGCTCGTGACCTCTCTGAGCTTCAGATTCCCCGTCTGTAAAACAAGGATAACAGCACCTACCTTGTAGGGTTTGGGGGTTGATGAAACAAGTTGCTATTTGAACAGTGAATCAGCGTGTGTCACACACATACGAGCACAGCAGAGAGACCACAAGAGGCCGGGCTGGGGGCATCCACATCACTGAGTCCCCATCTCAAAATAGGAGGGCTGTTCCAGAAGCCTCATAGCTTTTCCAAACCAAACATCCTAGGCTGCAGCTTTAAGTGCTTCTCTGCTGGGTAGAGACGCCTCCTTAGCAGGCGGCAAACACTTAGGGGCCAAGAGGCTTTTTCACAAAGGTTGAGCTGAAGGTTTTAAGTGTTCATTGTCCAGCCCACAACAAGGCAGTGTCCAGTGGCCCACTCCTGCAGAGGAGCAGGGGCCGGCAGGGCCAAGCACCGTGTGCCCCAAGGGGCTCTTGCAGTGGGACCACTGATGGCCCTGGGGGTCATGAGAACAGGACACCTCCAGCGAAACCAGAAGGGAGAGCCGTCTGATCTGCCTTCTCTCGCCAGTCACAGAGAGACAGGGCACAGCAGGGGCAAGGGAGGACATTTCCCTTGGGGGAAAGTAAGCAAGGTCCTAGGAACACCTCCCCCAGAGGAAGGAGCAGGCCGGGCCGTGCAGAGCCTGGGGCGCACCCTGCCCAGGGCCAGCCTGAGCTGCGGCTCCTGCAGACATGGCCATTCCTCCGCTCAGAAAGAGGAGATGCAACTTTTAAACTGGATTCTTCTCTCACTCGGCCATTAGGCTGGGGAAGAGAGAAAAAGAGAGAGACCCCGCCAGTATACAGCGAGTGTTGGATTTTCCCTCTTTTTAGACATTTTTGGGACCCACTGATTTATTACCAAACATCTGGATTCCTGATTTCCATCCCGCTGTGGAAAGGGACAGACAACAGCTCGTATGTTCAAGGCAGTCCAGCTCAGCATGTGTTCACTAGGCCCCTGCCACGGACTCGGTCCCTGGGGAGCTAGGAAGCTGAATTAGACCCAGCCCCATCCTGGAACAGTTCATAGTCTGGGTCAGGAGACTGGGAGTAAACAGACAACTCTGACAGAAAGGACAAGTGATCACGGCTTGATTAAAGATTCGAACCCAATGCCGCAGAAGCCCAGGAAAAGGACAGGTGGCAAGAAGATTGAGAAGTATGTGTTTCCTCCATGAGGTGATCCGGTAAAAATCATGAAAAGCCTTAAAAATGTTCATAATCTTTGGCCCAGAAAGTCCACTTCTCAGGGTCTGTTTTGAGGACATAATCAGAGGCACCCATGAAGACTGACATGCAGAGACATATTTAAGTTATTTATAACAGAAAAATGTGGAACAAAGCACACGGATAAGGAGCAGGCTGTAGGAGAGAGAATGGAGAGGGAAAGTCTTCAGGCGGAAAGAGGACATGCAGAGACGTCACGGCAAGAGGGAGCTCAGCGGCTCCCAGGACTGAAAGAAGGCCAGCGTGGCCCCACTCAGAGAGAGAGAGAGGGGTGAAGGGGACCCAGAGGAGAGAGGAGGCCGCCCCGGTGGATCTTGCAGGCTGCAGTGAGGGTTCTGCTCCCACTCGCTCACCCCGAGGGCCGGGGAGGAAGCCTTTGCCACATTCACATGGAGCAGTGGTGTGATCAGACCCGTGCTTCCAGGAGAGCCTCTGGCTGTGCGGTGGCAAACGCATGCCACGTGCAGGCGCCAGTCTAAGTGCCATGCGGGCATTCGCTTCTTTAATCCTCACCACTCTGTGAGATAGGGAAGCTGAGACTCATGGAAGAGAAGTCACTTACCTGAGGTTGCACAGCTGGGAAGGGGCAGGGCCAGGCAGTCTGTGCCAAACAGCTTAGTCGCTGTGCTAATATTGAAGGGAGGGGATAGTGTGACATGGGCAGACCTTTTTGGAGCCATTGCAGTAATTCAGGTGGGAGAGGATGGAAGCTTAGAGACAAGTGGACTGGGAGACAATGAGAGAGGCCTAATTAGAGGGACTGGGTGAGAGATGAGGGTGATGAGGGGTGGGAGGGTGCAGGGCCGTTGGGGGAAGGGTGAAGAGTAACTCCTAGGCCTCTGGTTTGGGAAAACCAGAAGAGTATTAAATACATATACATACATGTTATATACACACACAGGCATATATGCCATATGTGCATATTAGGCAGTGAGAGAGAGAATGGAAAAAATTACAAAAAAATGGTAACACAGGCTCTCTTTCAGTGGTAGGCTGATGGGTTATTTTTATTTCTTCTTTATACATATGTATATTTTTAAGATTTCTCTCAGTAGGTGTACATTATTTCCATAATCAAAGTAAAATCAGTTATACCTTCAAATTATGCATCAGTATACATCCAGCGCTCTCTTAGGGCGTCCATATACGTGCACAGGCTACTATCAGGCACTGTCTGTGGGCACATTTATCTGTGTGAGGTATGTGACCATCACGGTGTCAATCTCAGGTAGGAAATGGCAATCAACCTTCTACAAGCCTGGTGGCTCACCCCATGCTCCTCGAAGGCCACCAAGAGCCTGAGGCCAGCGCAGCTCCCCTCTGAGCCCAAGGGTAGACATATGAAGCCGAGTCTCAGCAGGAGGCCCAGAGCTCTCTAAGAGATGCTGGCGTCCTGCAGGGGAGCGCACAGCACAAGTCCAGCCGGACATGGAACCAACCGCACAGAGGCTGAGTGAGGAAGGAATCCTGTGCCCCCCACCCCAGGGGATGGCAGCAGGGTCTCCCACTGGGCCTCGAAGTGTCCTGCCCAACCCCTGCTGGGTTTCCTCTCCAGTGGAACACCAAGCCAGGCAGGGCCACCCACATTACAGATGGCTTCCCTGTAATCTGGATGCAGGCCAGGAGGGCTGTCCCAGAGAAAATGGCTGGGAAGACAGGAGCAAGCCATTCCTCTACCTCCATCCCCTTGAGAAGAGATTCGGGGTACAGAAGAGTCTACAATAGGAGCTAAAAGGTCAGGAGCCCCTTGAGACGTCAGAAGCCTGGGTGGGCTCAGCCGAGGGTGTGAGCCAGAGACACCCACAGGATCGCCAGGGAAGAAAAGTGAGCTGCCTGCAAAGCCGGCCGGCGGGAAGGTGCTAACGAGACAGGTTCGGGGTGACCCTAGGAAGAAGATGTCCGTCTGTCCGGCAAGGGCTCCTTCTGATTTCTGGAAAGAGCAGCAGCAGCTGTGGGAGTGAACTGAAGCTCACTTCAGTTCAGATCCAGGCTCTGTTACAGGTTAAAAACAATGATCATGGCAATGGACCCCCAGGGTTACTGCGAGGCCACGAGACAGCACGTAGGAGCCACTGTGCCTGGCAGGTGGAGTCACAAAGTAAAAGGCTGTCTCTCCTGGGGTTGTCACTGGGTAGTACCTCCCAGGGGCTGTTCCTCAGACCGAAGGACAAATATACACGCACATACAAACACGCACACACAAACACATCATATGCATCGGTGTTCAATACTCACATCTGTAGTTAAAGACGTAAACCTAATCGTAACCACTTAGACATGCAGGAACCACTCAAACGCGTGCACAACCTGATTACTCGCAAACATTCACATTTAATTAATAACCATAACTGAGGAAGATCTGCAATTTACAAATTGCTTTTTACCGGAACCTTATCTCATTAGATTGTCAAAATTCACATCCAGAGGTAAATAAGCTCATTGTTCTTATCCAGTTTTCACAGATGAGAAGACTGAGCTCAGCGTGGCTAAGAGTCGCCCAAAGACATACGCTTGGAAATGACAGGGTCAGACTTCCATCCAGTTCCAAACCACATGCTTTTCTGCTTGGCCACACGTGCTGCCATGACTGATGCTCATCTCCTAATGGGGAAACCGAAGTTTCTCAACTCCCCAAAGAAGGTTTGGAATCCACGCATCAGTGAGAGTAGCCAAGGATGACAGAGCTGAGAGTCAAAGAGAGAAGGTCTCCTCCACCATCAAGCAGGCACATACAGCCACTGGATTTACCCTCCTTAATTCCCAGCCTTTACTTAGGGTGTTCTTTCCACCCAGGCCACCGTCCCCAGACTCTCTCCAATCACAATCAGAGATCGTCTCAAGTCCCACCTTCTCTGAGGAGCTCCCCTCCTCATCTCCCCCTGCCCACACATCTTTCTTCTTTCCCTGAGGTCCTGTAACAGAGTCGGGTCCTCAAAGCTTAGCCCACGTGGCTCTCCAGTCATTTTCTCTGTGTTTGAAGTATGAGTGTGAGGGCTCTGCAGTCAGCCAGATGTGGGTTTGAGTCCTGTCTCCCCCTTCCCAGCTGTGTGGCCCTGTATAAGTTGCTTAACATCTCTGGGCCTCGCTCTGCTTGCTATAAAAGGGGATAATGACAGTGCATACCTTATAATTATGAGAGCTAAATGTGAAACACGGGCCTGACACAGAGTAAAATCTCAGTAAACATTCTCTATGAAGATAGTTTGATTTCTCCAGCAAATGGTAGCTCCTGGAGTGTGGGACATATTCTTTTTGGAACCCCCTAAAGGATCTAGCACTGTGCTGGGCACACCACGTCATTTGTCGGCGGGGTAAAGATGGGTCCTAGCGCAGCCACAAGCTAGCCATGGGACTCCAGGGATGGTCCACCTTTCCGGGCCTCTGTTCCATGACCTTGTGCGGCTCTCCTGACCCCGAGGGCAGAGTCGATTGAAAACCACACTCAGCAGCAGCGGCAAAGGGGAGGGGCTAAGTGCATTGGGAGTTATTGGACCTGGGTTCGAACCCTGGCTCCACCTTGAGCAAGTCGTACATCCTTTCTGAGCATTCGTTTCCTCATCAATAAAGCGAGGGTGACAACACCGACGTCACGGCACTGTTATCACAATGAAATAGCAGAATGTATACAAAATCCGCAGCATGTGATGAATACGCGATAAATGCCATTGGCAGTGGAGGTTGTATTATTTCGATGATTATTGTTACTGTTAATCCCAAGAATGAAGGATGAAGATGGTACAGAGAATTCAAGCCATAACTGCTATGACAGAAATGACTTAGGATAATTGCTTATGACAGAATAGTTGGTAAAAATTTGAGAAACAGTGAAATAAATGAACCCCAGTATCTCTTTTATCTCTCTTACTCAGTGCTGGTGGGTTGAGCTACACGACTTTCCTGGACGCCCCTCCCCAAGGTACGGAAAGAAGATGAACAAACAGCTTGTCCTCTGCTGGTTGTTGCCCCGAAGGTGCTCACTCTCTGGGCTTTTCCCCTGGCTTGTCCAGTCAAGGATCCCAGACAGACAAGGCACACAGCCAGGATGGCACCCACGAGGCGTGGTCCCTGTCAGGGCTGGAAGCGCAGCTGCCTGCCCCCAGGGACCTCCCTGCCTGCCCAAGGCCCATCTCCAAAGAGCAGAAGTGCCCGGCAGGAGACCAGCAGCCCACTGCAGTTCCCGGGCTGCGGCAGGCAGCGGAGTGTCCCAGGCTGTCCCAGTGCTGTCCCCCAGCCAGGAGGCCCAGGTCAGCACTGTGACCCCCCCAGGGGAGGGGCTAGTTGGAGGAGGCGGGAGAGGAAAGAGTGTCTCAGGCACCAGGAGAAGAGTGGGGCATGAAGCCCTCTTCCCAGCTCTAGGGCACTCCCAAAGCCCCGTCTGACCCCACCCCACCCGGCCCACCCCTGGGGCCACGCTGCAGCCAACTTGAGCCTGGCCGTTTGCCAGCCCTCAAGTGTCGACTTGAGGTTGGGGAACTCGGCAGCTCCAAGGTGCTGACCTTCCTGCCAGGGCCACAACAAACACCTGTCACAGGCCTGAGTGCTAATGACAGGCCCAAGTGAGTGGCATTAAGGTTAACACCTGCATTAGTGACATGCCTTTCAAAGGTCAACGGTGCCCGTTTAAGCAGCCTGAGGGGAGGGCAGGAGGGGGAGGCTGGCCACGCCTCAGTCCAGGCAGGTGGCTGTGTTACTTGTGCTAAAGCTCTCCCCGGTCATCCATGGAATTGAAGTAACTCGGGGGATTTTCTCCGCCTCACCCTGGAGCAGGAGGAAGAGGGGAAAGAGAAAGACACATTGGTCTTACGTGGGCCCTGCTGCCTTGCTGCTGGAAAGGTGGGCTCTCTCTGTGCTTGCAGGAAGGGGGAGGGGGGGGTGGGTGCCAATCCCGCAGCTCCTGGAAACGTTCTTCTTCCATTAACGGTGAACTAAGACCTGAACCACTGTTTGAGGTCAAATCCGCCATCCTCTTTGTTCAGTTCCCAGGAACAGCTTGCCCCTGGCCCTTAACTCGGGCAAACCCTCTCCCCTCGGACTCTGCCTGTTCAGCTTCCAAGACTTTTAATCCTCGTTGCAGCATCCTCCCCATGCCGCCCACAGAGAGCCCACCTGTCTCCACTGTGGGACTTTGAGATAGCTCTTTACCTCGGGAGAACAGGAGAGACTTGAACCAAAGGCTCCCCAAAGCAGAAATCACCACCAAAAGGCAGGTCTAAGACTTCTCAGTGCGAGGAGGCGCTGGGCAGCACGGAATGTTCGTCAATGCCAGGTTCCAGAGGTTCCTTAGGAGCAGCACAGCACGATCACTTTCCTTCTGGTCATTTAACTCCCCAGAAAAATGCATGAAGGGTCTGTTTTGTGCCAGACACTGAGCTAGGTACCAGAAGCTAAAAGACAAAGTCCCCCCAAAAAGGAACTAAAATATAGTTGGGCAGATAAGGCATGCATTTAAGGATCTCTGCTACAAAGGAAAAAGTTAAAGATGCCAAAATAGAGGTGCAGGTAAAGAGTCGTGGGAGCACAAGGAAAGGAGAGACCATAACCCACAGGGAGAATGAGGGAGGGCTTCTCGGAGGGGGTGCCATTTGAATCTTGAAGGATGAGAAGATTTGGCTGTGAGGCAGTGGGGACAGCACATTTCCCACAGAAAGAACTGAGAATGCAAGGACACCACAGAGGGGAGATGTGACAGTGTTTCTGATGACAGCATGCCCTGGATGGGCCAGGCCTTGACCTAAACGTTGGGGGGAATTTATACAAAGATAGCTGCTCCATTTCGAGAAAACAGAACAGGTGTCCCAGGGAAAAAAATCCCGACATTGATTTTTTAGGGGTCTGTTCATGTGATACATGGTGGGTGGTGTTATTATTGTAAAAAGATGTCAGGAATAAACCACAGGCCTCCCCACAGATGCCACAGCCAGATGGGAAGACTGGCAGTATGTTGACCTCACGTGCACCCTGTGTCCCAGGATTCTCGGAGCCTGCCCCAAAGGGCCCAGCACCAAATGCTTCCAGCCCGCAACAGAGAAGGGAGGACCAGCAATGCAGCATCGCCAGAGTTTGGAGGGCACCCTTTGTCTCCCACCAGGCAGTTCTGTTACTCACCCCACAGATTACACGCCCATCTTCTCACAGGCCTCCAGCTCACCTCAGATGGCCATTTTCCAATTAGGGCAAACTGAGACCCCAGTCACACAGCTCAGCTCAAAGCAGAGACCAGGGGTCATGACGATGGGAACAGGCAGCATTTGCTGCACCCCAGCTAAGTGCTGGATACACGCTAAGGCTATTAGCTTTGGTAATTCTCACCCTGTTATAATCACCATTTTATAGATGAGAAAACTTGGAGAAATGGAGGGAACTGCCCGAAGCCACACAGCCAGTTCAGTCGTGGGTGACTCATATCAGTCCATTTCAACCCAAGACCACAAGGGGAGATTTTAAATGCTGTGTCCAGGTTCAAGTGGGCTTAAAGGCCAGGACAGGACTGCGACTGGGTGGGAGGGAGATAACCCCCAGGGGAGGCTGCAGGAGTGGGTGGAGAGCCCGGTACCTTCACAGGCCATCTCTCTTCTTTGCCGGAGAGAGAAGTTTCCCAGGGCTGGCAGGGAGGAAAGCCCTGGGGTTTAACTGTGTGCTGGTCTGAAGACTAGTTCCGGATTCCGGTGTGGGGAGGACAATGAGAGGAGAAGAGAAATCAAAGCAATAAAATTTCCCTTGCCACCTAAAGCAGGTAACCAGGGAGGAAACGAGGCCGGCAGCAGCGCATCCCTCGATCCATATTTCATAGGAGAGACGACACAATTGGACATGTCACTCCCGAAAACCAGAAACTCAAAGCAATTTTAGATGAACTTTCAGAAAGATGAAACAAATGGCCATGTTCATGTTATACACCAAATAAATCACACCAAAATGATAGTTGTAATTCCCAAAAGTACACAGAGAATTGATTTTGCTATGACACTTATCATGATGAACGGGGACACCCCTGGATGGGCCATCTTAAGTGGCTGCTGTTTAACTCCTGAGATCCCAGGCCCAGCTCGTCTCCTTGTAGGGTCCCGGGGCTGCTCTCTGAGCCCTGGCATGCAAAGCTGTCTCCTGAAGCCGGGCTGAGGCCTGGCCCCACCCCGTGGGTCTCGCCTCCATGGGTCGCCAGCAGCTTCCCAAACACTGGGTGAGCCCAAGAGCAGCCGGGGTCTGGCGTTGACCAGGCTCCTATCTGAAATGGGAAGGAGCCTCGCTGGCTGTGTCTGTGTCTGAGGGAAGGGAGAAAAGACCCGGAGTTTTCACCGGTTGCCTCCTTAATCCTCACAGTTCCCTGTGCCCCGGGTGTCAGTACTTACTCTGCTTTCCAGACGAATTAGTTGAGGCTCAGAGAGGCCAGCTTACACAGAGATTTGAATAAAGGTCTTAGTGACCGCAAATTGGATTCTCTCCCCAACACGTTCTGCTGGCAATTGTAGATCCTGCTGCTAGGATCCTTCCCTGGACCAGAATTTCATTCATTCCTTCATTCACTCATTCATTCATTCAGGAGTCAGCAAGTATTTATTGCGCATCTATAGGTGCCACTTGGGTTGGGGATTCAACAGAGAATAAGCACTCTTTCTGCCTCACGGAGCTCACCGTCAAGTCAGCGCCTGATACAAATGAAAGGAAACTGGCAATAGTGATTCAGCACTTCGGGGACATGCCCGGTACTGTCCCACCTCAAGGACCGGGAAGTGCAGAGACGCTCTCCTGAGGAAGTGATGACTGAACTGAAAGCTCAAGGATGAGATGGTGCCAACCAGGCGAAAGGATGACTGCACAATGGGACCCAGGGCCTGGAGGCAGCCTGCGCCGCTGGAGTGGAAGAGGAGGCAAAAGAAGCAGCTGTCAGAGGAGGCCAGGGAGGAGAGAGGGCTGACCCGCACAGCCAGAAGCTTTGCTCCCGCGTGAAGCTATGGAAACCATTGCAAGGATTAAGCAGAAGGGACATGATCAGATTTGTGCTTCAAAAGCTCACTCCAGTGCCAATTCAGGGACCACGTGAGCTTAGTCAGGTCACATGAAGGCTGAGCTCATCTTCAGAGTGGGGACCAAGACAGTGTGAGTCCTCGTATCGTTACAGTAGGATTTGCATTCTGCCAAGCGCAGGTCAGAATTATATTATTCGCCATCAAAGGCCACTGTATGACTTAGAGAATAAAGAGCAGACAGAACATAGTCTATAACATAAGCTATAAAAATCAACTCAGAACAAAGTCAAAGAGAGTTTCTGAAAATAGAAATAGATGACATCCCAGAGTTAATGTCGTAAACAAAATCTTTAGCTTTCTATTGTCACGTGTTTTTACATTTCTAACTTCAGGGTGAAGATAACTTCAGCTATTTTGTTTTGTCAAGGGTTTCTTCTGGTTTGTTTTGTTTTGTTTTTTGTTTTCTGTCTTTTGTTTCCTTAATACGGCTAGTACCATCCCAGTTCTGCCTCTCACTAGCTTTGTGACTTTGGGCAAAAGCCTTGACTTCTTTGAACTTCAGTGTTTCCTCTGGCTCTAAAATATTATGATCCTGTAACATCCAGAGATTCTGTAAGTGACATGTGCGTTTGCATCAGACGGTGAACGCTCGTCAGATTCAAGCTCTGGGAATTTGCAGGCAGCCTCACTCCAGAGAACCACTAACAGGAAAGGCCTTCGGGCCCCCAGGCCCCCAGACACAGGTCCACTGGGCTCCAGGAGTCTGGCTCGGGGCCGAAGACACACTTTTAAAGCTGTAACCATGACAACTTGCCCCACATTTTCAAAGATGAGGAGTAGTGGGGCACGATCAGAATCCAGTCACCCCAAAATTGTAAAAGGACAAAAAAGCAGGACTCAGGGAATTACCTCCCAATAAGTTTCTTCTCTCTTGACTTCTCCAGATTACAAGGCAAATACCTAATGAACCAAACCAGAAATTAGAGAAATTTTAATAATGTCTGTGCCCTGCCCACACAAGTTTAGAGGACGACAATTAACGGTGACCGTAGCATGATTTAGCAAAACCTAGGTACAAGCTCCCACCAGATGCCTTTAAGCCAGTAATTTTCAGGCTTCAGAAGTAAAGGATGAGAGTACATGTAAAGGGGAAAAAAATCTCACCATTCCCCGTGGGGTTGACTCAAGTCATTTTACGGTAAAGTTAACACATACAAACACTAACCTAGGTATGCATCCTACGCTTCCAGCTCTTAGGCAAATATAAAATAAAGATAAATTTTTAGAATAAATACAGTTAAAACTACCAAACCAATAATATTCAAATCAACAACATCAGTTAACTATGATGGATGATGATACTTTGCAAAAGCTAAGTGTCTGGCGTTGGGTTTACCAGCAGAGAGATCTCATTGCTCTAGCTTTCACTTCCTTGTCAGCTCGATTCTTTGGACTTTAACATGTGGACCATCATTTAATCCAGAGGTCGGCAAACATTTTCTGTAAAAGGCCAGATTGCAAATATTTCAGGCTTTGCGGACCATACGGACTCTGTCACAAACTACTCAACTCTCTCGTGGTAGCATGAAATCAGCCACAGACAACGGGAAATGGATGGGCCTGGCTGTGTTCCAATAAAACTTTATTTACGAAAACAGGTGCCAGGCAGGATTTGGCCCAGGGGCCATGGTGTGCTGACTCCTGATTTCATCCATCATCTTTATTATGTCATCATTTGGCCTTTTGCCTTTTAACAACGAATTTCACTCTTAACTACTGATTTATTATTTTTATGGACCAGTCAATTCAATAATTCACTCCGAAATTCAACTTGAAAAAAAATTAACAGAAAATATTTCTGGCCTATTTACTACTCAATCACTGGGAGAGAATCGACCTGAAAAAAAGCAGGATCTGAGCAATGTACCCTCTCAAAGTGGGTGTGGGTACCTTTGGGTTCTGTGTGCCTCTGGTCCCCAGACCCATGTGGCAGCTTAGCTGTTTCATTTCTTCTCTCCATTTGAACTACCGATCAAACATCAGTGACACCCTTTACCTTTACCGGGCATGAACATATTATTTAAGATCGTCGGCATCTGCTATTGTCCCTTTATTTTACCATTCAGTCACTCAAACAAAAAATAATTGCTGAGCACTTACAAATGTCAGGCATTGTTCTGAGCACTTAAGTTCTTAAGTGGAAAAACAGAGCAAAAATCCCTGCCTTCACAGAACTTACGTTCAGATTGGGGGGTGGGTGCTAGAGACAGACGATAAAAATAAAAAGAGCATATTAATACATAAATCTCATTGTTTGAATTAAATTAAGTGAAGGTCTGTATGAAATAACTTAAGAAACCAGCATCTTCATCCCAGAAAATGATCTCCCATTGTGAACTAGCATGCGAAGGAGAAGCACATTTTCACCCGGTATAGGAATCTAACGTCTGCAGACGGGGAGGGTTTATTTTGTTTAACCGCTAGGAAGGTCAGCCTAACGGGGGCCAGGCTTGCTCAGCAACCAGTCAGGAACCCCATGCTGTCACTTCTGGGCCTCCTTAGGTACCAACGTGGTGGGAGTACAAATGCTCCAGAACTGAAACTGGGTAGCACTATTTGGTACATGAGGATGACCTAGAATGCGCTGGTATTATTGTCCGGGGGGCCTCCTTTCTGTCACAGCCCCTCGCAGGATGGCCTAGAGATGACTGAAGGAGGCCAGGGAAGGCCTTGGTGGATCCAGGCTCTGCCACTGACGACTGTGGATGAGTCAGCCACCCTGTGCGAGCCTTGGTTTCCCCATGCATAATTCTGGAATGATAAGAATGCCTTTCCTGTCCCCCTCGTAGAATACTTGAGAAAACAAAGTGAAGTAAATTATGAAACAGTTTTGAAGATAAGCCTGCTGAGAGCTGGTTTTGCCCCAGAAAAAAAAAATTGGGATCCCCTAAGAGGGGAGATTTGTACTGATATGCAATACAGCCCCAGGCCTCTCCAGCCTGCTGGGCCCTGGTCATTTGCACTGGGTTCTCATCGTTGGTCAGCTTTGTATACAGGCGATCTATAAATGTAATGTCGTCGTGTCGATGTAATTATTATTATTATTGCTATCATTCTGATATCAGTGTGTTGGAAGGGCTGCTACAGTCCAAACTTCTAGGATGCTCACACAGTGGAATCCTCCTTACAAAGGAGAGACCCTTATCTCTAGTCACATTCTTCCCGACTTCATGAACGCAATGAGTTACCAAGCCTAAAGATTCTTTCCCTTTTATTTTTTTCTGGCAAAACTTTTTATAGACTATCAATATATATTATTCCTATTATCTTTTGCTTTATCGGTTTCAAATAACTATCCCCCAAGCCCTGTATCTGTTGCATTGTCCTTGGGGCTTTAGAGAAGAAAGAGCAAAGCAGAACAGAACTCAATGGGCCTATAGACTATATTTCTGCAGGGTCATGGAGTTGAATAGGAATGAGTATTCCTATTTACTGAACTTGAATGGGCAGAAGGACTTCTTTCCTAAAAGCTCTCAAACGGTACTCTACACGCATGCCCTCATCGTGTTCGATTCTGGCTGTGTGAAAGCACTGATTCAGAAGAGACATGGGAGCATCACTTACTAGGGTCTCATTATATGGCCCACACTGTCCTATACACATCAATATCAACCAGGACAATTTACTGAACTTCTGCTGAGGAAAGTCACTCTGCTATACACACCCATACCAACACAAACATGTGTGCTTCTCTCTCTCTCTGTTTATCTCTGTCTCCAACTGTCTCTCTCTGTCCCACGTCCTCCAACCACAGACCAGTTGTTCTGGATCAAAGCCTGCCCGGATCATATCTCATAAGCGCCTAGGGCAATCTCCTGAGGTTTACAAAGCCTAATAATAATGTGGTTCCCAAGAGGAATAAAAGCTCATTCTCCACTCTCCCCACCTCCCAGCCACCAGGCACCCTGCTCCCAGGAGGCAAACACAAGCCAGACTGCCCCAAGAAAACAACTCCCCTGAGATGACAACATTTTCAATTTGCTATCTGATTTTTTTTCTTTAATATGTGTGTTGTGTGCTTTTCCCTTTGTCAAAAGAGCACAAGCCTTTCATTTTGCCTTTTATTTGTCTTGCTGCCGGTACAGTGAAAATGTATTGGCTTTTCAGTTAGTGATTACACATCATCACATACCCAATTTATAACACCATGCCCCAAAGAACAGATGTAATAAAGCAAGGGCAGGAAGTAGCAACCTTATAAAACAGCTGCCGACTCAAAGGTCCTTGCGTGTGTGCAAGAAAGAAAACAGTGCCGACACCAGGCCCGGGAACTGGGATCTTGCACATGATTGCAGATCTTCTGGACACAGCTCCGGTGGCTGGGTGGGACAGGGAGTGAAGACCGTGGGAGATATAGGTTCCTAGCCAGAGGACAAAAGACCTACGGCCACAGCGCACTGCAGGAAGGACCATGGTTAACTCTGCATCTATGCCCATCCCATCCAACCCAGCAGACCCAGGCCCAGCCTCCCGGGACTAAGGAATCCTTGTCTGGGAGGTGGGAGGTCAGCCCGCCTCTCTAGAGGTTTGGAGTTCTCTCCAGTTGTTGCAAGAGCTCCCCCGGCCTTGGGCCTGGAATAGGGCCTTTCAGTGGCCACCTGCTGCTGAGACCTCCCCTGGCTCCTTCTCAGAGACCCCCCCCAGACAGCAGAAAGGCTCTATCTCAAAGACCCCAGTAAATATTTCCTTGGTTCTATGACCATATGAACTGAAATTGTATCAATTGTCTCTAATTTTACTCTTACTTGATAAAGATAATTAATGAAATGCATAGCTATATGTAATTTATTTGCATGTCTGGAGCAAAGCAGAAAAAAGCCTTTCATCAAAGGAAGGCCCCTTGTTTTGGACTCAGAAAACATGGTCCCTCCACCCAAGGCTAACGGGCCTCGTCTTGGCACCGGTCCGTCAGTGGCCTCTTCCCTTCACTCAGGGCGGCCTCAGGCCTGACCTCCAGAGCAAGGCGTGGAATGCCGTCTTCCTCTGGGCCAGACATGTTCGACTGAGATGTTTAGCCCTCAAGCCCAGAAGGTGGTTCCCTGGCAGTAAACTGGGTGCAAGTCTTCCTGGACACTAAGTCAGAGGGGACCACTGACAAAAATGCTCTCCAGACCCACAAACACTCAGCTCTTTGCCTTCCTTATTTTCTGCAGAGTGACCTCCCTCCCCTTTCATCTCAGCCATAGCATGGGCCATTTCTACGTTTGGGGTCCCTGGGTCTTCATGCTCTTCTCCTCTAACCCAGGCCTGTCTACACTGAGTCACATACCACCACACACACTTACCCAGACACTCACACACACACCCACTCACACACGCATATACTCACCCACGCTCACACACGCATATACTCACCCACGCTCACACACGCATATACTCACCCACGCTCACACACATGCACCTACACTCTTGCTCTCAGGCACTCACATATTCACTCACATATGCACACACATTCCCACACTCATACACACACACACACTCACTCACATATAATCACACACACACACAGAGAATCCTTCTCCAACTGCTCCATCCACACTGATCTCAGAATTACACTATGTGCCATGCTGTCTACCACTTCGCTATTGTCTAGTTGTTTTATGCATGTTAATCACATGTCTCCCCCTAACTCTGCCCCCAAACTCCACGAGGGCAAGGCAGAAGTATATTCTTCCTCCATCCCTCCCTCCACAGCATTTAGCAAAGGACGAGATTTAAGTGAAGAGCTCAGTAAAATTTGAGAATTGCTGAGCCGAGAGATCTTGGAGATCACCAAATTTCCAATTTCCCCATTCCAAGCTAGAAACACTGATGGATGGATGCGTGCATTGATTGACTGATATGTTGATTAGTGTGATCAGAACACAGTTTGTGGACTCCTGAGTCGTGCTGTGCTTGCTACCCTCTACTTGCCATTTGGGTGAAGTTCTGGAATCTAGGGCCCTGCCACTGGACACGCCATTCTGGGTCCAGCCCAGGGGAGGTCACTGGAAGTCATGGTCAGAACTCTGACCTGGCCTCAGACCAACCTGGGTTCCAAGGCCGGCTCACCACCACTCATTCTGTGACCATTCACAAGTCCCTCTAAGCCTCAGGTCTTCCGTGCAGAATGGAAATGTTGATAGGATCTGTTTCATGGAGCTGCCCTGAGCATTAAAGGAGATAAAGCAGGAAAAGCATTCAGCACGGGGCCTGGCACACAATAAACCCCTGATTCATGATCAGTACCTGATTTTTATCATCAGGGTTCAATAAAAAGGACAGGTGGTTTTGAGTCCTACACCCGCCATCAGTTACCGGTGGATCTCACTTCACCCCTCTGAGCCAGTCTCCGTGCTTTGTTTTGGGGTTGGTTAGTTTTCTCATTGGCAAAACGAAGATCAGAAAACCTGCCTCAATGAGCTGTTGTGAAAGTTACACAACATTTCAGCTGTGCAGCACCTAGCACCTCTCACTTACGTGCACACCTAGCACATGGGAGACACTCGAGTCAAGGTAGTAATTGTCATTCTCTATAAAGCAGTGGTGTCCACCCAGGTGGTTTCTGAAGTCCCCACCAGCTCTTGCCGCCTCTGTCTCTGTGGTCTCTCCCCTGCCCCAGGTCCCACTTAAACCCAAGCCAGGCCGTTCTGGGACAAAACCTCAAGAATGCCCTCCCTGGCCAGGGTTGCTGGAAACAAGCTTCCTCTCTAAGATCCCAAAGCACTTTTAAAGTTTGTTGCCGCTCACTTCTCCCACATTTTTTATAAACCAGATCCCAACTTGGCTGTGCAGTCACAAAGCTGGAGTCCCATCCTCTTTCACGACCTGGAGAAACGGAGTCACTGCCGTCTTCATACATCCTGAAGAAGGTCAAGGATGCTGTGCCAAGGATACGGCAAGGGTGGCCACAGCTGTGGGCCAACCAGGGCAGGGTCGTCTGATAAGCCCTGAACTGCACGTGGTTCAAATGCCCTCCTTAGACGGCAGGGATTTGGGGACTGAGAACCAAGAATGGATGTTTGAAGGAAACTACAGAACAGACTCATGTCACACTTTGAGAATCTAAGTAAACAGCTTATTCATTTGTATTTTCTGATTATAAAAGTAACCATAGAAAATATGGAAAGGAAAATATATGTGTAACTAGGATAGATGGATAGATGATAGACAGACAGACAGACACATAGATAGATAGATAGATAGATGACTACTGTTAACAGTTTTCACATTTATTTTAACAAAGTTGAGATCAATCTGTATAATCCATTTTACATGTTTTCCAGTTAATGTTATATATTATTATACAATTAATTTCCCATATGATTAAAAACCTGTTTAGTGACATCATCTTTAATGACTCCATAAATACTCCCTCATTTGGAGACCACTAATTTATTTAACCATTCTCCTCCTCTTGGCCATTCAAGTTGTAACCACCTTTTAACCCCAACAACCTTTGAAGCACCATGAAGTCCACTGCTGAGAGCAGAGGAGAGGAACCTGCAGCCCACCGGCCACAGGCACCCCGCCGCCTCCCCAGCTTCACACGAGGGCCACGCTGTACTAGGGGACGAAGATCAGAAAGCTGCCTGTGTGCTGCCTGTGTGCTTACATCTCTAGAATTCACATTTTCATGGCTAAAGAGCAGCACTGTTATTCTCACCGACATAATTCTAGTCAATAAGATAGGTGATCTAAATTGTAGAGGAATCAATTTTTACTAGAATTCTATAAAGTTATTGAACAAACTACAACCCATAAATCTTTTCTTTTTTTCTTGCCTTTGATCCGCTCTATCTTAGTCCAAACTCTTTTGATTGCAAGGATGAGAAACCCACTCAAACGAGCTGGAATAAAAGGTTAGGGTTATTGCGAGGACACACAGAGATCCCAAAGGAAAGCAGGAAACTTTGAACCAGCCCTCAAAGAAGGCAGAAACCAGGGGTGTGCTCTCTTGCTGTCTTACTCACACATGATTTCTCTGCTCTTCTCTGGGCCCCCACTCCATGCCCCTCACCCTCCTGACTGGCACCTCTGAGTCTCAGTCCCTCACATGTTCAGCCAGTACACAGTCCCAAAATGGCTCCCCTACCCCAACTCTACAGGCCTTTTGGCACACGTGCCCAACACCAGCCAACAACTTCCTTCTGGTCCCTGCTTCAGATTCCCCAAAGAGGAGATCTCACTGGCTTAGGGGAACATTTTGTCCCAGTCCACATAAGCCTTTGGTTGTTCTCTGGCCAGCCCACAGTCAGGCTACTCATGGCTCCCAGGTCAACAGCTGGCACAATCCACTGTGACAGAGGAAGGCAGGGTCCCATAGGCCCTGTTCACTCAGCAAGGCCGTAGGAGGACAGACATTCCCTGAAAGGGAGTTGGGCCAACAAGGAGCCCCCGGGTCTAACACCTAAACAAATGGCTATGAACTGAGTCAGCGATTTTATTTCCACAAAGCTTCTAGAAACATGGTCTTCAGGAAAGTGCCAGCTAATGCCGTCTCTTCCCACAATCAAGTGAACAAACAACATGGCTCCTGGAAACCATAAGCCCTGTGTGCCCTTAACTAAGCCCCTCATTCCAGTCAGGAACCTTGAGCCTCCAGCAGGTTCTTCAAATCAGCCAGGACCTGGCACCTGCAAGCTTGGGGATGCTCCACGAGCATCTTGGGATGGGAGGGATGGTGTCCTCACAGGCGTACTGCTACCTTGAGGCTTCCCCAGGTCACTCATCCAGTCACCTGGTCTGCGGAGGGCAGTGGGTGTAACTGAAAGCCACCAGGCCTCACAGCCCAAAGAAAGATCTCATAAGTACAACCCGAAAAGAGGCACCAATAAGGGGAAATGTTGCTATATTAAACTACGCTAAAGTTAGAAATTCTGCTCATAATAATATGTTGAGAGTAAAAAGGCAAGCCACAAAGGAGGAGAAGATATATGTGTGTGTGTACATATATCTGCAATAAGTATATCCAACGACATATTGCAATTAAAATATAGTAAGCACTCTTTCAAATTTTTTAGAAATCCAATAGAAAAATGACCAAGAGACTTAAGCACTTCACAAAAGAGGATATTTAAATGGCTTATAGATGTATAAAAATGTGCTTAACCTCAGTAGCCGTTGGGGAAATGCCAATGAAAAAACCAAATGCAATACTGCTATACCTCACCAGAACAGCACCACACAAAAGACTGCCAACACCAAGTTTTAGGGAAGATGGGCAGAACAGAAGCTCACGTGCTGCCGGGTGGGAGTGGAAATCGATACACCCGTTTTGTAAGCCTATTTGACAATATCTCTTAAAGCTGAGCCCTATGCATACTGTAGGACTCAGCAACTCCACCCTCAGGCACATGCCAGACAGAAATGCAGGCAACAGGACATTATGTGGAAGGGCAAAAAACTAGAAGCAACCCAAATCCCCATCGACGGTGGTGTGGATATATTGGGTGTAACCATGCCATGGGATCCTCTATAGCAATGAGAGCAAATGAACTACTGCCACCTGCAACAACATGGATGAATCTCGGGAGGAAAACCAGCCAGACATACTCAAAAAAGGAAGGATTTCATTTATATAAAGTTCAGAAACAGGCCAAACCAATCTATGGTGCGGTCATTTTGGGGCAGAGAGGCTGGGGAGTGGCAGGGAGAGGGCAGAGGGGGTGAAATTCTGGGGTTCTGGTAAGGTTCTAGTTCTTCATCTGAGGGGTGGTTACACAAGTGGGTTCACTGTGGGGTAGTTCAACAAACTGTAAACTGTGCTGTGGGCAGTTGCCAGCGTGTATATTATACATCAACTTTTAAATACTCATTTTTTTACAAAGGTCCTTACTACACAATGTGACACATGTAAGTATCCCCAAACATTATTATATTCCGTGTACATATATGATTCCTGCAGACCAGAGAGGTTAAGTGATTTCCCCAAAGTCACACAGGTAGTTAGTAATGGGCCAAGTCAACCTAGGTTTTAAGACTTCAGACCAGCACTTTTTCTACCATAATCTGGTGCTCCCATTTATATATCAAAGTCTCAACCATCACCCCCACTCCTGGCAAGACTGATCAAACACATCTCCACCTGGCAGAAAGAAGAAACAATTGATTCTCAGGGAAATTTTTTGAGCTATGAACGAACCTTGATGCAATGACAGCTCCCCAGTGGGCATTAGCCAAACTCAACACTCAGTTCTTTTGACTTGCAGATATAAGTCATTCCTGCAAAAACACCTCATCAGGAAGGCACCAAAACGAGGTGAGCCCCCTTCCACCAGGCTTCGCAGGCAGCTGCTGTGCTCTGACCTCACGTCTGACATTGCAGCTTTGGCAAGGAAGCCGTACTGCTCTTCCCAGGCCCGTTGTTGCTTTAAGGATCTATTTGGTTCAACTTAAAACAAAAACCAAGGAAAAAAGAGAGAGAAAACGTAAAGTTGGACTCAATTAAGAGAGGACAGAGAGTCAGTTCAGCGGGTTGCACCTGCGCTTTACACGCCTCTTGAGATGGTGGGTGTCTCGTGGGAAGGAAGGGCAGAGAGCTTGGCCCCAGGAAAAGTTTAACATCACAGAATTCATCACAGTTGAAAGAGACTTTAAAGTTCAACTTCTAAGAGCAGAGAATAATAAAAACAACACTTGGAAAACATTTTACAGGTTCCAAAGCCTTCTTGCAATTCTCGGCTGATCCTCCAGGTACTCATTTCAGGTAAGATAGTAGTGTTATCCCCCTTTTAGAGACAAGGAACTCGAAACTCAGCCCATTTGCAGAGTTACTGAGTGGTGGCCTCCTGTAGTTGATCTCAGGTTGATTGAGTCCAAATTCCAAACTTCTTCCACCCAGCCACACTGGAAACCACACCAGCTCTGAGGAGATACCTGAAACTTGTCATCGCCACTTCTCCAGAGGCCTTGGAGCCAGAGATCAACAGGGTTCCAAGAAATCCAACTCAAGGATATGTTAGCCCAGGAGTCTGGCTGGTTCCATGCCGAATGTCTGTGGATTTTTACAGAGATGACCATGTGCCCATAAGGCACACCATTTGTGTAGCGTGCCCCTCAGTCATCCCGCTCCTTCTGAAAGGTTGAACCACTTCAGAAAGCTTATCCAGTTTGGTTGCAGCTCAGATCTTCAACAAGAACCTTACAAAGTTGATGGAAAGCAAGTGGAGTGAGCATAAAGACTGCAACCCTCAACAGCCTTTGTTCTTTCTCTCCGGAGATGGAATGCTGCCCTCCGACTGCCAATGTCTGCAGTTCACAAAGGACCCACTGTGCTCCTGGGCTGACTCCTGCAAAGCCCCCGAGCACATCAGATGGAAGGCACATCCCAGCGGGTGGGCAGCGAGCACACACGACCTGCAGGTCCAGGATGAAGGCCTGCCCATGGAAGGGGTGGGAAGCTCCCATGAATCACCCTTTTCTCCCCCAGAGCACCTCAGAGCCCCACCACGTGCTTCCGGAGGAGGGGCCCACGAGAAGAAGCTCTCTGCCCGCACTGGTTCCAGAAGCAGAAGCAAAACCACCTGGAGCCCATTAAGATACCCCTCATCTCCCAGTAGCATCCCCTTTCTGGGGCAGGAGCCTGCCACAGGACGAGGGAAGCCTACACATATTTATAATACGTGGTGTAAGGGGTGGTTTAAAAGCCGATTACTTTTTAACAGTGAGCTTTCTTGTTCATTGCCTAGCCCTGAACAACAAGGCGAAAGAGACTGCCGTTCACCCAAATGAGGAAGGAGAACTCAGAAAGAACGCTCTCCCTCAGGTCAGAAATCCAGCCACTGTGAAGAACTTCCTGTTTCCAGAAGTACCCTTCTCTGCACACGTGTTCTGATTGCCCATAAGAAACTCTCTTCACTGGGCAAACCGGAGACGAGCAATGGTTCAAACACTGCCGCTGCTGTGCTGCCACCATTACTTTAAAAAGTATGCCACAGAGCCGCTTTGGCGGGCATGGCTGGCGGGCTGGAGGCAGCTGCAGGCCAGGAGCCAAACCCCAAGTAGCCACTCACTGCCTCTTCCTCCCCATGTTTCCTGAAGTTCTGCTGATTGCACCCCAGAGGCCCCGGCTCTTCCTGATGTAGCATGAGCTCACACAGCAGCCCCGGGCATGCCAGGGGCTTGGCAGAAGGGGCCCTGCTGAACCAGTGGGCCTGCTCCCATGGGTGGGAGCAATACGCCAGGCTGGCTTTCACAGGAGCCAACCCACAGAAGCTGGGTTCCAGCCCTTTGAGAGTCCTTCCCTACGGCAGCACGACTGTGGGCTGGTGATTCCCCTGCCTGCTGCTGCCTCTGCAATCAACAGGAAGCAAAACCTGGGCCTGGAAAAGTAGTTGCCGTGGGCTAGAGCCCAGCCCAGAAAGGCGGACATCCAGACATCTGTCAAGAGTGAGTATTGACATTTACTGACTGTCTGCAGACAGAGGCTGCATCAGAGCTCTGAGGGTTACCAAGGATCAGCCTCAAAGGAAGGCCCAGAAATACCATATTACCTGTGCAGGACACTCTTCAAACCCTAGCCCTGTGCCAGAGGGTTAGCCTAAACAGTGCAACCATAAAAGACACATCACAGTCCCATCAGCTGAGATAAACATGTACGAGAATCAAGCAAGCATCTCTTGGTCCAGCGGTTTTCAACCAGGGCAGGACCACCCCCTCATAGGCCATCTGAGAATTCAGGGAGTGGGGTGTGGGTTGTCATAGTACCTGGGAGATGCTACTGGCCTTTAGGTGGTAAGGACCAGGGATGCTAAGCCTCCAGCCATGCAGAAGGCAATCCTGCACTAAGAATTATCCTGCCCAGAATGCCAATAGTTGAGAAAATGCAACATCTCCCATCCCTCAGCCCTAATTCTCAGCCTGATTTGAATAAATTTCACAGTCTCATTTGGTGCCCTGCAGTTTGGGGACTCAGCATACACGGGAAAGCTATTTCGTCAGGCGTGGTGCTAGTTGGCATGAGAAGCTGTGTGGTACAAAGTGCCACAAGCATGGGCTCCCGTGAGCCTTCCAAGGTCAAATCCTGCCTGTGTGACCGTGGTCAGTTCCCCGCCCATACACATGGATAATAATCTGCTTCACCCTCGTGGAGTTGTTATGAAGATTCAATGAGACAAGGTATTTACAGGGCTGTGCTCAGTAAGTATAGCCATTTTTACTATTTCAGAACCATTAGCCCAGGAATCTGGACTTAAATTTTTTAGTAGCAGACACAGTGGAGTAAAGTGGAATGAACATTGATTGGGATGTAGAAAATCGAGCTTCAAACCCCAGATCTCCTCTTTTACCCATTGAGGTCTTAGGCCAATCAGTTAACCTCTCAGAGACCTACCTTTTCACACTCGAAAATGTTAATAATAACAATAAATCTTTCACAGGCTGATGGCGAGGATTAACTGAAATTAGGAAGTGAAAGCGATTTGACCGCTGTAAAGAGCGGTACAAATATAAAGTATCCATCACGTTTCGTCTACGTAGAACCACTGAAAGCTGGAATATCACATCCATATGTTGGTGTTTTCTCCTTCACTTAGGATGATGTCATTTCCTCTGTGATTAAAAGTAATCAACACAATAACATATAGAAAGATATTCAACCTCACTAATAATAAAAGATGCATATTAAAATATCAAGAGACCATTTTTCATATAAGGCGTTGGCAAAGATTCAAAAGACAGACGATGCTCAGCGTCAGTGAGGGAAACATGTGGGTGGAAATATTAATTGATACAATATTTCTAGAAGACAATATGGCAAGACATACCAAAAATTATCTATATATGCATACATGCATATACACATATACATAAAGGAAATATTTGGTACTTATAAAAAAAACTGTACAAAAACATTTATTGCAGCATTCCTTATAATGGATAAAAGTTGGAAGTAGCCTAAATGTCCTTTAACTGGGGATTGGTTAAATAAAAAATGCCACATCCGTATACTGGAAGATAGGCAGTCATTACAAAACATAAAATAGAGCCATATGTAGTGTCACGGAAAGATGTTTCCATTAAATTATTGAGTGGTAAATAGCAAATTGTTAGATGCACTGTGGTGCAATGCCGTTGTTACAAAGCAAAATACAAACATTTTATAGCTGCATTTCAAAAGTCTGAAAGAAAATACACTAGACTCCGTGACTGCCCACGGGGAAGAGAGCAGGGGTTGGAGAGAGAAAAGATTTTCAGTTTATATCTAGAGGTGCATTATATTTAGAGGTACATTCTACCTGAATGCCAAATGGCCAAATGTTAAAATTCAACCGAAAGGGAGCCCAAAGCCTGTACATAATTTTATGTTAAAACTTTATTTTCACAATTTTATATTAAAACCACAGTGCAATTTTGAGGGGTGACATAGAGTGCAGAAACAGTTTTTTTCTGGACTATCAGCTTAAAGGGATGTTTCTTGGCCCCTCCACTGCCAATCTGTGTCACTGAAGAGACTTCACTTTCAACCAAGGTGGGTGAGGAGCAGCATCTTGTGAGGAGAGTCTCATTTTTCTTTGATGACGTCTTTTTCCTTCATTCTTTTTATATTCTCTATTATGTCTGAATCAAGGATCATTTATCATAGATGTTTTGTGTGATTTTGGAGTTTCCTCCTTTTGAAATGCTAAGATGGGAAAGTTGACATTTCTGCCTTTTATTCCTTCTCACAAGAGCTGCTGAATTCTCAGATAAAGCTTTTTCTTGAAAGACTCATGGCCTAAATAGAATTAAATATTTAAAAATTAAAGGGGGCCGGCCTGGTGGTACGGGGTTCTCGGGTTTGGGTCCCGGCATGTGGACCTACACACCACTTGTCAAGCCATGCTGTGGCAGGTGTCCCACATAGAAAGTAGAGGAAGATGGGCACAGATGTTAGCTCAGGGCCAGTCTTCCTCAGCAAAAAGAAGAGGACTGGCAGCAGATGTTAGCTCAGGGCTAATCTTCCTCAAAATAAAAAAAAAAATTAAAAACAGTTCTGAAAAGTTGCTTTGTTTAATATCCAGAAGGTTATTACAGCAAATAATTCTATAAAATGAGACTTGATATAATCTAATTGTCTTAGTCAGCTTGGACTGCTCTAACGAATTACCATAGACTTAAACAGCAAACATTTATTCCTCACAGTTCTGGAGGCTGGAGGTCCAAGATCAAGGTGCCAGCAGATTCCATGTCTGGTGAGGGCTCTCATCCTCATTTGCAGACAGCCGTCTCCTTGCTGTGGCCTCCTGTGCAGAAAGAGAGAGCTAGGTCTCTGGTCCTTTCTCATAAGGGCACCCACCCCATCACAGGGCTCCACCCTCATGACCTCATCTAACTCTAATTACCCCCCAAAGGCCTAACATCTAAATACTGTCGCATTGGGGGTTAGGGCTTCAACATACAAATTTGTGGGGGAATACAAATATTCAGTCCACAGCACCAATCTACTTTTTTGTCTTGTTACTTTTTAGGTTTTCATAGTATTTTTGTTGCAAAAAGGATCTAATGTTTTTCCCAAAGTTGTGTAGCTAGCATATTCTCTCCCACCATTCATATTAAGTGCCAGCTAGTCCCCTGTTTATTTAACTATTTGAAATTCCATCATTTTGTGCATAAAATTAACAACTTTCACATTCATAGTTACTGCAGCATTTCACTCTTGCAGTAGTAAATGCACATTTTTACTTCAAGTGATTGACAGAGTTCAACACATCAAGCACAGAAGAGGCTCTCACTCCAAGTTCCACCTAGAGGGCTTGCCTCTATCTCAGGGTGAAGGTTCAGCGGTTAATAAATCTGACGCCATGCCTTGTTCATATCACCACTGTTGTTATGGTTAGATAGGAGGCAATCACACACACAGGTTCAGGGATGCCAGCAAGGACGTTGAAGTCAACATCAGCTATCTGGTCTTCCAAAGGGCAAGCGCAAAGCTGAAGCCAAATATCAGATTTGGGCCGAATACCACAGCCAAAATTGACCTTCAGTGCATCTCTAATTTATTCTTGTCTACATTGTTTGATTTTTTACCAGAAGCATGTATTTCTTTTATGGTTGAACAGATATTTCTATTAAAATCACACACAAAACAACTAGCACCCCATCCCTGAAAAAAAACCATATGGATAGGAACATTGGATTGGACCTCTAAATGGTTCCCAACCTTTCTGAATAGTGGGTGTTGTGGATTATACAGTCTTTGAGATTGCAGTGCCCTCAGAGATCAACGTGACCAACCGAGCATCCCACTCAGAAGTTCTGATGGAGTCAGACATCCCACCATAGTCTCCCCTCACTCCATACTGTGCTTCCACATGCTGTAGAGGACGCTGGTTCTAACACAGATCTGACTACCTGCAGCCCCTGTGCAGAACTCTCTAGGATTTCTTTCACTGACAGGGTAAAGCCTAACTCCTTAGGGTGAAATTAAGCATCTTCCAAAAGATGGCCTCACCCGACATTTTCAGTCTCATCTCATCTTACCAAAGGGTCAACCTTGCAAACCATGCTCCCAGCATCCTGGACTCTGCTCCTCCTGTTCGCCTCACCTCAAGTACTCTTCCTGGTGAACTTGGACTAGTCCTTCAAGATGCAGTGTCAACATCACTGGCTCTGCGAAGTCCTCTTCTGCCATGTTCCAGCAGAATTCCTTTGTCCTTGCTGCCGGTGTAGACAAAAAGGGCCACCTCACTAATCTGCAAATTCCTAAAAACAGGGACCACATCATCATCATCTTTAATCCCCAGCTTTCTGCATAGTTGTAGCCAATACCTCTTCCAGCAAATAGAAAGATCTCAGCAAACGTTGAAACAAAGAATGAATGAATGAGTGTGTGTAATTGGTCCCAAATTTTTGTGTGAGTTTCACATCCATTCCGTGATATTAATGGGAATGTTCTGAGTAGATTGCAAAGCCAGAGTTGGAAATCACCTGGCCGTTGGTTTTCAAACCTCATTCTCCAGAGACCCCAAGTTCACGCAGAGACTGAGGGCCACGGTGGGGTACCAGCAGAAGCTGGGACTTTCTTACTCACCCGCCTCCGGTAAAGCAGCTCCTCTCTGCTTCCGACATCTAGGCTCCGAGCGACGTGTGTTTGCAAGGGGGGAAAATTGCTGCTGCCAGAAAAAGGCTGAAAACCGCAATCTTAGACCAAGAGGCTCCATTTGATGGCAGGCCCAATCTGAGAGGTTCACCTCAGAGTGGGCGTGTCAGTGAAATCAAAGGTGTTGGCTTGACAGTGGCATTGGAATGTCCTCTGAAACCAAGTTGGGGTCCGTGGGCAAGCTTGTGCCTCGGTCTCCCTATCTATAAAGCCAGGCTACCAATGCCTTCCACCTATGTGTGACTATGGGTGGCAGAAAGAGAGGGAATTGAGGTATGACAAATATAAAGTTGGTAAAGTGCACTAATCTTAAGTGGACAGAGTGTGGGTTTGACTTATGTATACCCCGTGTAAGCTTCACTCAATCACGGTACAGAAGCATTCACTCTAGCCCCCTCCAGGACCCCCTCAGCCCTGCCCCCCTTGTGCCCCCCACCCCGAGTGGTAAGCTCTCTTCTGAGTTCTTTCCCCAAAGGTCAGTTTTGCCTGCCTTTAAACTCCACATAAGTTGAATCGTAGAGTATGTATTCTTTTATCTCTGTCTCCTTCCATTTAACATAATTTCAGGAGTCTCATCCAGCTGTTGTGTGTTTTCTTTAGTTGTTGAAACAGTCAGAAAATAAAATATCAGAGAATAAAAGAATTTAGAAAACATAAAATACAAAAATATGCAAGATATAGCATTATTGGCTGAGTCTCAGGCAGTCTGTAGACCGTAGACTCCTTGAGAGTAAAAACGATGTCTTCTTCCTATTTTGGACTCCATCACTTAAAATTATGCCTAGCTCATAATGGGGGCTCTACAAATTGTGGTTGAATTGAAAATTATTATTAGTGCATAGACCATCTGGCCTTTTATATCCATGGGTTTTTTTACCCGCGGCCTAGTTGCGCACCCCCCGCCAACCCCTCCCTACACAAGTCCGCCCCACTGGACTCTGCCTTTTGTCTTTCCTGTCTGGGCTGTGCACAGGATCTGTCCCCGTTTTTGGCCCTGTTGCTTCCCTCTGCAGACACTAGAATGACTCACGGGGTGGAGAGAAGGGAGCTGGGAAGGAGTGGGGCTGAGTGGCTCAAAGGCCTAGACAGACATCTGTCAGGAGAGGATGCCTGGCCAGGCCAGGAAAAGAGCTGAAAGCAGCAGGTCTGGATGCGGCGGTCAGACAGGATACAGAGGCAGGCCCAGCGGGGCCGGCCTGGGCTCCACACCCAGGAGCCACGGAGCCCCCTGCTCTCCATCTGAGGCCCACGACCTTCCCTCCTCACTATGCTCTGTGGCCAAGCTCAGAGCTCACCCCAGCTGTCAGGGCACACTGTCACTCCAGCTGTTACTGAGCAATGGATTCCTGTTGCCAAGATATGGATTTGGTTTTAATAACAGTTAGTGCAAACACTGTAAATTTACTGCTGCGAGAGAGAGTTTTTGAACACGTCCACTCTGGCTATAATTTTTCAGCCACGCCAGCTGTTTGTGCTCAGCTCATACCTGACATGGTGCTTTGAAATAGCAATCACTGTATTTATAAGAAGGCAAGGACTCATAAATATGTCACAAGTGGAATATACAACGCCATATTTCACCATTTTCTATTTTAAAATTGTGAGTTATGGCTGCAGAAATGCACGCCCATTAAAGGTGATATGATGTATTTTCTGCCCTGTTCAGGAGTCCATCCATCATCGAGACAATAAAGAAAACCGCACTTACTTTTTTCCTGTCGTCTGTAATTTATGATCCCCAAAAAGCTGTAACCTTTTGGCAGGCTTTGCAGAAACCGCTGCACTGTTAGCAACTAAATAACCTTTTATAAGGTTTTAAATGTGTTGCTACAGTCTCAATGCACTTGCTGTATTGATCCAGAAGATCTTGGGGAAAAAAAAAAGGTAGAGGGAGAAATGGAAGAAGATGATCCATAGCAAGATCAATAACGGCATATAGATTGTTGAAAGATGCTTCTAATGATTTCTGCCAGGCATCATCTTTCAGCACGCCACGCCCTATCTCTTAGGCTTGGGTCTTGGCTGGAATTGATTGACCTTGCTTTCCTGCTCCCTCCCTCCCTCCTGTCGAGCAGCCAGACAGGGAGAAGCAGAATAAATGGGCCACCACAGGCTATTTGCAGGAAAGCTCTGAGAATCACAAAGCTGGAGGGTCCCGTCAAGACTAGCTCAGTGCACAGATGAGGAAACTGAGGCCCAGCCAGCGGCTGTGACTTGCCCAAGATCAAACGGCAATTTAGGGTCTCGAACTCTGATTCCTGGTTTTCAGTCCACCCTTTCCCCAACTCCACCACTCCAGGTCTCCTGTTTGCCCCGCAGGAAGGTGGGGTGCACAGAGCAGGTGAATGCATTTCTGATGCACTTCACAAATGCCGTATATCTCCCTGGCAGTGGGGTGTAGGGGGAAGATGATGAGCTTGGGAGTCGAATAGAACTGAGCGGAATCTGGACCCCCTCTCACCCCCGTGGGCAGTAGCTAACCCATCTGGATCTCTGCTACTCCACCTGTAAGAGAGCAATCATAATCTACCTTGTAAGGTAATGGAGAAGAGCAGATCTGGCGCCTGGGCGACATGGAGCTCAGAGCCTGGTGTGTGGCAGGTGGCAACTGGCTGCTGTTCTGCCCCATTCAGCCTCTCCCACCTCCAGCATTCCGGGTGCTACTTCCTCGCCCTTTGCCATCGCCACCATCCCCCCAGACTCATCCTCCAGGACGATGGCGATGGAAACGGGCAGGAAAGAGCCAGCTGTGGAAGAAGGTAGGATAATCTTTCCAACAACAAAATCTTTGGTGCAGAGGCATTTCCTGGATTGTCCCAGATGAAAGCAGCTGAGGTGAATTCAATTATTTTCCTCTCCCAGAGTGTAAGCTGAGCCAAGCTCCCAGAGCGTAGAGACCAGGCCTGTGCTGTTCCCCTCGGAGTTGCCCACAGGAAGCCATGGGTAACTGAGCTTTTAACACCATATTCTTGGTAGGAAAAATTTGCAGGTAGAAAATGTTCTTGTGAAGCAACCAGACTGTGGTGCAGCGGATGTGTCTCAGGGGACTGTACTTCCAGACAGCCCTGCGTTCTCAAAATCAGTGCTTTTAGCGCTGGAACATGCTGCTTTAGAGCGGGAGACGACAAACTGGCCTGCAGGACAAACCTGGCCGCAGCCTGTGTTTGTAAATAAAGTTCCTTTAGAACACAGCCACACTCATTCAACGGTGCGATGTCCACAGTTGCTTTCAAGCTACGGCTGCAGAGGCGAGAAGTGCTGACAGAAACCATAAGTGTGCTAAGCCTAAAGCACTTACCGACCAGCCCTTTCCAGAAAAAGCTGCAGACCCCGTCTACCCAACAATGCCACATACCAGAGGGGCTTCTTGGGAGAAGGCCATCAATAATTATTATATGTGTGGTGATTCATGGTTTACAAAGGGCTTTCACAAACATGAGTTTGAGTAAGTCACCAGCAATCCTGTGAGGTGGAGATTCTGATTATTCCTCTGTTACAGAGGAGCATATTGAGACCCAGAAATGAAAGTAATTTGCCCAAGGTCACACGGACACTCCGAGGCTGAGCTGGGAACTGAGCCCAAGCTGGGAGATCTAAGAGGGCCCCGCTATCCCATCCAGGAATGGGAAACCCGTCCCTCTCCCGTGCCCCTCCTGAGCCCCTCCTGAGCCCCTCCAGTGCAACCGCTCAGCAGCTAGTGACCTGGGAAGATCACTTAGCCCCTCTGGACCTTTTTTTCTGAGAAGTCACTGAAACACTCATTCTGAAAGATGCTAAGGGTCTTTCCAAGCCAAACCCCTAACGCAGGCACCCTATGAAACATTTCCTGGGACAATAACCCTGTTCCCCTGCCCAGTCTGGCACCTGTTCCCCCAGGAACAGACCATAGGAGAACCTAGTGAGGCAGGCCTGGGGGTGGGAAGGAGGGGAGGAGCCCCACTTTACGCACTGGCTGTCCTGAAGCCCGCCTGGTGCTCCGGGACCCCCGCGCCACGTCAGACGGGTAGACAGTAAGAGCAGGCCCGGAGAGGTGTCGGTACATACCCAACTCCTCCTGGTCATTCGGCTCCTGGTCATCCGGCCCCTGCACAGAGAGCAGTCTGCAGGGCCCAAAAAGACCCCACCAGCTGTCAGCGGTGGGCTGCCCCTCACACCTGTCAGGTAGGGCAGGTCAGAGGTGGGTAATAATGGGTAAGAGCAGTTGTCCATTTGTCACACATCCTGCCATCTCTTTGTGTCGAAGTCACTCTCTCTCTCTTTTCCTATGCTCTCCCAGAGCACCCCCCAAATCATTATTAACATTATAAATAAAAACGAGAGGCAAGTTATTAAATGTAAAATATGCAGCGTTCCTCCCAGAACTCGCCGGGCAGTTCATAAACGTGACGGCTTAATTTTGCTGCCGATCCAGGCAGCTGATGAAGCATCTCCAGCTCGTGGCTAATTGAAGTTGTTAACGAAGTGGAGGAGAGATGATTACAGGCGGCTTCCTCCTGCCCACGGGGATAGGGAGCCCTGCACCAAGACGAAGTCCACATGTCCACCACGTCCCCAGGGCCACTCATGCCAGGGACCGAGGAACTCCCTAGAAGGAGGTCCCTTCAATGCATTCACACCCGAGTCTCCATCGGGAGCCCACTTTAAGAGCCTCCTTCCCCCATAGAGAAAGGCATTTTCCAGTAGAGATTGGGGTAGGGTCTAGAGAGGGTTGGTTTAGAACAACTGGAGGATGTCTGGCTCCCAGAGGTCTTTGCCCTCAAAACCCAGGCTGCGTGGAAACGACGCAAACGTCCATCAACAGATGATGGGATAAATAAATTGTGGCACATCCACGCAGTGGAATATCATTCAGGCTTAAAAAGGAGTCAAGTGCTGACAGATGCTACAACATGGATAATCCTTGAAAACACACTAAACGAAAGAAGCCAGGCATGAAGGCCACCTGTTGTATGATTCCATTTGTACGAAATATCCACAATAGGTCGCTCCATAGAGACAGAAAGTAGATTAGCGGTTGCCAGGGGCTGGGGGAGGGGGGAACGAGGAGTGACTGCTTTAATGCGCACAGGTTTTAGTTTGGATTTCAAAAGTATTTTGGAGCTAGATAGAAGTGGTAGTTGCATGATATTGTGAATTACTGAATGCTACAAAATTGTTCACTTTAAAAAGATTAATCTTATGTGAATTTTACCTCAATTAAAAAAGAATGAAAAAGAAACCCAGGCTGAGTTTCACCTGACCCCTCCACATCCATGAAATTGGCTCCTCTTCATGGGCTTCTGATGCTCAGTCTAGAAACCCAATCAAGACCTAGCTCCACGAGCCTGCTGCCTGTATGAAAGGGGCGAGCAGCAGGCCTCTGGCTTCCACCTCTTCAACCCGTCCAAGCATCAAAGAGGTCGTGGGGCAGGAGCAAGGCAGCCTCTGGGAGATAGAGCTTAGTATGGTAGACGGAAGTATGAGTTTGAAGTCAAGAGAACTTGATTGCAGTCCTGGTTCTGCCAAGGTCTAGCTGCGAGATCTTGAAGGAGTCCTCTGAATTCTCTGGTCCTCAATTTCCTCATCTATAAAGTAGACATGAGATACTGGCCTTGCCTTCTTCATGGATTTGTTGTAAGCATCAAATGAGATACTTTGCATTATCATTATTGGAAACGCTTTTAAAACCAGTGTATTAATCAAGAAGTATTTATTAAGCAACTACTAAACTAGCAGTGTGCTACATGACGTGCAGGACGCAGGGGAAGGGAATTGGAAACCCGACGGGAAGACAGAGGCAATCCCTGCCTGCCACATAGGAAGGCAAAACCAACACCAACAAAACCACTGGAAAGCAGAGAACAGCGGTGGACAATGAGGACGGAGGTATTGCTGGAGGCAACGCTGACAGCTCCGAACACTAGAGCCCAGGGCCCCGGGTTCTAGGCACCCTCTGCTGCCAGCTCCATGAGCCATGTGGCAGTTGCTTAAATATTTTGTGTTAAATTTTCTTTTAAGATGAGAGAGTCAGATTTAAAGTCCTCAAAGATCTTTTCTGGCTTTAAAAATCTGATACCAAGCAAAATTAAAAGACAAACCAGGAAACATATTTTTTAAAGATATGTCAGAAGATGGATGCTCTTAATATGTAAAGGGGCTTTAAAAAATCAATAGGAAAAAGATGAAGTCCTCCAAAAGGAAAAGAAAATAGGTAAATAATATGGGATTTTGTACAAAGATTTTCCCACTAATTATAATAAATAAAAATTGAAAACCATCTAAATCCAAGCAATAAGAATAGTTTTCATTTTAATCATGGGGCAGTCGTATTACGTAGTCATTAATAACCATATTTTTCATGTTTAATGATAAAGTGTTCATAATGAAAGAGGAAATAAGAATGAAAACTTTCAGGATTCCAGTTTTATGTTTTTTCCAAAAAAAAAACAAGACAGTTATAGATAGATTATAAATAGGCTCAAAGGATATACACCAAAAAGTTAACAGTAGGTATTTCTGAGTGTGAATTAATAATTTTATTTCTCCTTTATACTTTTATGTTCTTCTGAATTTTTATAATGAGCACATTATTTTCTAATTTGGAAAAAATATGTTTGAGCTGTGATACAACAGAACAGCAAATTCAGGGTTTTACATTCAGCTCCATTAAAATTTCATTCTAGCACCAAAGTGATAAACCTTTCACTAAAATAAGTTTTCAAAGGTTATTAGAAACGGCCTTTATTATTCTGTGACTGTTTCTCTATAACAGCATCTATCGCATTTAATTGTTGATTAATCTACCTATATTCTCAACTATTCATAAAATTTCTGGAGGACAGGAATGTAGTCAAATGTATTCATAGCACCAAATACTATAATAGGTGCTCAATAAAAGTTTGTTGAATAAATGTAAGAATCGAGGGATCATTGGTCCTGAGGAAATTGGACAAGAGGCAATAGAAGGTGAGGTGAGTGGGTGTGAGGGAGGGGTAGCAGTGGAATACTTATAAATTCATTCATCTATTCAGTGAAACTTCAAGGCCAAGAGCACCGTGCTGGATACTGAGTTAAACAGGACATGGAGCCTCGAAGCTTAGGGATAGAGGCAGATATGCAAAAAAAATGATAGGAATAAAATAATAAAGCCAGAACAGGGAGCTGGTGCTGGAGGGCAGGAGGAGAAGCAGGGAGAAGGGACAAGGGCATGAGGACAGTGCAGGAGAGAGGGGGCAACAATCAAAAGCAAGGCTGGGGGCTGGGCCTGTGGCCTAGTGGTTAAGTTCAGTGCACTCCACTTTGGCAGCCCAGGTTGAGTTCCCAGGCGTACACCTATGCCACTTGTCGGCAGCTGTGCTGTGGGAGCAACCCACATACAAAATAGAGGAAGATTGGCATGGATGTTAGCTCAGGGCCAATCTTCCTCAAGCAAAAAAAAAAAAAAAAAGAAAAACAAGGCTGAGACGTTGGGGAGAGAGGTGGTCATGCGCGACAGTGCACTTCAGAATACCGGAGAACTTTGCATCCTTTCCCATCACCCACGTCCACACAAAGGTCAGGTGGGGAGGTGAGGCACCGGAAACATGCACCCCTTCTCAGGAGGGCTCTTCATACACCTGGACCTGGGTTGGTGTCCCAGCGATGGATCCCAGGGGGCTCTCCCTGTGACCAATATCTTGGGCCTCAAAGCCCACCTCTGCAGGAATCCTGTTGCCCACGAGCTAGGCTGGGCATACGTGTTCAATTCCATGTGGGAAATTATTTTAACCTCGAGAAGAGGCAGTCCTGAAACTGCGGAGCACACAACCATGCCGTCTGCATCACAATGCCACCGCCTGATGGTGATGAAGGATGAGTCTCTTCGTGCAGGGCTCCCTGGTTTTAAATGGGATTATCTACTAGGTGAACTGGTGGAACTTCTCCAACGGAATGCCCTAAAGGCACACACAGTCTCCTGCAGACAAGGAGGGCGTTTTTTTCCATCCAGGAAATGCCTTCCTCCATGTTGTTGTTGCCGGCTCTGATCTGGAATGCATTATTTGAACATGGGCAAATGTAAATTAATGTAGACTTCAAGTTGGGCTTCTCAGCAAGGGAACAAAATGTTGACATCAGCCTGAAAGTCAAATTAGGCTCTGCGTTATGTGGTGTGACCTGAGGTGTTGACACCCTGGCCGTCTGCCTTCTGAGCTTCAGGAAAGCACATGATTGGGAACAGAGCTCATGACTTCAACTGCTTCCCAGAACACCCCTGGACGGCGAAGAATCCTTGGTGAGCAAGTCCATGAGGTTACTTCAGCCTCTTCCAGGAAATGTGCACGATGCATTCAGTCATTCTTCGCACCATTACTGAATATCTGCTATATGTCTGACACCACGATAGATACTGGGGCTCTACCCAGAGGCAGAGCCGATGCAACCTACAAAATCTTCCCAGGACCATTGCCATCTCTAGCTACCACCCCATAGCTCTCCTCCCTTTCCTGGTCAAGTTGGCTTTACCACGTGTCCGCCCTTCCTCCCCTCCCAACCAGCCCTCAGTCCACTGCAGGCTGCCTCTGCCCTCACTTCTCCTCGGAAACTGCTCCCACCAAGGACACCAGAAATGTCCTCACTGTCAAACCCAGTGATGGGACTCACTCCTCTGGCTACCCAACGTCCTTCTAATGTTCACACTGTTGGTGCATCACTTCTTTTTGAAGCTCTTCCCTTTCTTGTCTTCTGTGTCACTACTGCCTTATGGTTCTCCTACAAACTTTCTGACATATAATTCTCCCTAAAGCCCTCGAAGTCCTCCCCGTCTCCTGCAACTATACAATCCAAGCTTCTTGGCATAAAAGACTTCTTGTTGTCCAGCTCCTGCCAGCCTCTCCAGACTCATCTCCCCCTCACTCGCCCCTTCTCCCCATACCTAATGCTACAGCAACCCAGAACCAGGCATAGTATCCCTCCCAATGCCATGCTGTCTCCTGCTGCATACTGTATGCATGCTTCTCCCGTGGAATTCCTTTCTCACCCCACCTGGCAATCCACCTGGTGAACCTGGACCATTTTCAGAACCTAGTTAATTGTCACTTCCTTGGCGAGGTCTTCCCTGACCAGTCTCTGCCCCTAATTACTCCAGAAAGAGTCATCTCCCCCTCCTCTGGGCCGCTTCTGCTCCCTGCACTCATTTCCAGTATCACATTTGTCGTGTTGTTTTGCAATTGCTTCTGTGTCTGTCTTACCTACCAGGTTCTAAACCTCTTGAGGGTAGAGATTAGGTTTCACTGCTCTCTGTATCTCCAGCTCCTTGCCTAGTGCCTGGCACTAATTCAATTTTGAAAAACATTTATTGAACAACCTTAAGAAGCCCTTCATGTAGGGGGGATGTGGTAGACAGAATCATGCCCTCCCCCAAAGATGCCCCCGTCCTGATCTCCAGAACCTGTGGCTATGATACAGTGCGGGGTGAAAGGGAATCAAGGCTGCAGACGTGATGAAAGTTAAGGACTTGCGATGGGGAGACTATCCTGGGTTATCCAGGGGGCCCAACCTATCGTGCAAATCCTTAAAAGTGGAGAACTTTCCCCAGCTGTGGTAAGAGACATAACAATGGAAGAAAGGTCAAAGAAGTATGATGTTGCTGGCTTCGAAGATGGAGAAGGAGGCCACAAACCAAGGAGTGTGGGCATCTCCTAGAAGCTGAGAAGGATAAGGGAACCTATCCCCCCCAGAGCCTCCAGAAGGAACAGAGGCCTGCTGACAGCTTGACTTTTGCCCAGTGAGAACCATATTGGCCCCTGACATATTGAACAGTTAGAAAATAAATTTGTATTGTTTTAAGACATTAAGTGTGTGGCCATTTGTTACAGTAGTAATGGAAGAGTTAATAGAAAAAAAAAAAGGGAGTTCACGCACCAATATAACAACTAAGAGGAGAAAGTGACCCCCACCATGAAAGAGACGTAAATAGACGCCACTGGGGTCCAGGGAAGGGAAAGGGAACTTTCAGCTGACGGTTTGGCTACACTTTCTAGAAAAGATGACGTTAGAGCTGATTTTTGAATGATTTAGATTTTAGCCACAAGGAAATGGGGGTCCAAGTGCTGTAGGTAGAAGGAAAAGCAAGGAAAAAAGCATGGAAGCCGGAGGTCTCGAGAACAGAGCTTGGTGCCGGCTGGTCAGTTCCTCCCCAGTGTGAAAGGCACAAAGGGAGGCCTGGGAAACCAAAGGAGAGCACCCCCTGTGTCCACACTCCTCGGACCCTTCCCAGCTGAGGGTGCACCAGCCCTGACCTTCATTCCACAACCCAGTCTCCGATTTTCTTCCTGATTCTGATAGGCGTGAATTCACTGCAAACCTCTCCCCAGCACTGTGAGCCCTGGACAGGGGTGGCATTTATAGCCTGGCTAGTCAGACAAGACTTACCCACAGGAAGCAATTAGAGAACAAAACAAGACAATACACAGTATATGAGCTAACTGGAACATCATTGGGTGCCAAGTGTATAATTTACGTAATACATGCAATGAGAGGCCAATGAAGAAAGACATCCTTGTTGGCTGGGGTTTTTTCAGGGAAGGTTTTACGGAGAAGGTGGACCTTGGGCAGTACTCTGAAGGAGAAGACAACTTTGGAAATGGGAGGAAGCATCCAGGCAGGGGCTTCACATGAACCAAGTCCCAGAGGAGAAAGTGACAGAACCAGAGGCCCTTTGGGTGTGTGGGTGGATGGAGTGTGGTTTCCTCGGCCATGGAAGTCCCTCAACAGCTCCCTTTGTTGAGAAGGTGGCTGCCGCCACTCTATCAGCTTCTCCTTAGAAGGAAAAGGATGGGGTCTCCTGCTAAAACCCACTTTGAGCTCTTGCTGTTGGCAGATTCTAGAGGTGATGGGAAAACCTGAAGTAGGAATGATATTCGCCCTCCGTGGTGCGCCCTGGGTGAAATTAGGACTGTGGGAGAGCATCCCTTCCGAGCTGCCAGCAGCCACCTCTGAGGAGCTAATTCACTCAGAGCATGTTGCCCTGTTCCAGTGTCGGAAGCTCCAGGGTCAGGAAAGTGGTCTGGTCGCTGGGCACTCAGGCGGCCCGGCCAATCTCTACTTGGCTGCTGAACTAGGGAACAGACGAGAGGACTACACCAGAGCATATCTAAGGAGAGCTCAGGCTTCCTCTGGTCCAGTGTCCCAGCCTCCCTGGACAAGACAAAGGGGGACCCTAAGGTCCAGGAAAAAGAGAGGTTTGCCCAGGAAGTGAGTTCATGCTTGAGAAAGGAGTCCACCCCAGGCCCTGCAATATTTGAGCAGGAGCGGGGAGCGTGGGTCAGAGATTTCTTTGATGTGGTGGTCACAGTCTGTCCGCAAGACAGAAGGCCAAATGTCAAGTTGGTCAAGTTATTCCAAAGGGCTTATAGCCTTTCTTTATTTTTATTTTCCATCTTGATGAAAACTTGATTTTTTTTTTTACACTGCCACGAGATAAATAGAACCATGACTTACACTTCACAATTTACATAGTGATTTGATGTGCATCTGAAAATCGGGACATGTGTCCTGCTGCTGTCCTGTTTTTCCGCCCTGGAAAGATGGAGGGGGTTGTGTTCATGCTCGCTGCAACCGTGGTGCTCCAGTGTGGTGCTATGCCATGCTCACTCTCCCACGCACCTCACAGCCCACTCAAGGCAGTAAGTCACAGAGGCTCAGCACCATTTCACATCAGTCCTTGTCCACTTCCTTGGGGTGGGCACCATTAAGAACTAAGACCAACTGCTCAAAGGCCCCCAGGTACAGTATGGACCTTCTTGCCTTGGCCACACTAATACATCCTCTTCAAACCTCCTTGAGACGTTCAACCCTGAGCTCTGAGAATAGTCCAGATGACTGGAGACAGGAAGAAGGGCTTTTCAAAAGCGGCACAGGAAGTGGGGGTGGGTGGAAGAGAAAGGTAAGAGCCCAGTGCACAATGTTATGTTTTAAACCACATGCCTTTTTTCAGACTGGGTTATTAAATTAATTCAGAACTTATGCTCACACTTAAAAGATTTCTGTCATATTTTATGAACATGATGATCTCAGAGTAATTTGCACTGGAGATGTGTCATATTAAATCAGGGGCACTAATAAACTTTATTACTTAAACTCCACATGGATCAGATGTGGCAGATAAACCATCCTACTTTTGCACTCATATTCACGCCGTTGAAATATGACTCCTCCTATGGGAAAACATAAATAAACTTGATAACATTCCCTCTGCCCCACCATGAATGTACCTGTCCGGACTGCAGGCATCACCTGCCGGCCTGGTCTCCCACACAGAAGCTTGTTATAGGAGGGGGACAGGTTGACCCAGGCAGAGATATTTCTTTGGGATTTTAAAACACTTTGACTTCCCTAGCTTTATGATCTCCCGTTCACACTGGCATGGCCTTTATGCTGGACTGTGTATAACTGCTAAGAATTGTTTTACAGGTACAAGTGTGATATAAAAAGTACTGGATGGTGAGTTACGACACCTGAGTTCTTCTGGTTCTGTTACCAGCTGGCTCTGTGATCTGAGCACAAATCAGACAGGATGGTGTAATAGAAAGAGCATAGGCATTGGGATCAGGGGTTTATTTCCATTTAACAAACGTTTTTTGAAAGCCTAACATGACCCAGGCCCTGTGCAAGGCACCAGAGATGCAAGAATGAATAAGAATGCAATTAGAATCCCAATAGGATTACTTGGGAAACTAAATTAAATTATTATAAAATATGCACAGATCTGTACAATTCTGTAGAAATAGTTTGTGATTTTTTTAATTCACATAAAAAAATAAATGTCTGAGAATAGCCAAGAAAATTCAGAAGAGTAAGGAGGGACTTGCCTCGCCATACAGTAAATACAAAGCCAACATTGAAAATGGTATGATGTGGTGTTGGCAAGCTTGTATACAAACTTTCAGCCAACAAACCTGTGGCTGTGAGAGTCAGGGGGAAAGGAGGGGAAATGATTCGAAATTCATATTTGGAGCATGTGGACTTCCCAGGAGGCCTCACCAATGCAAGCAGCCACGCGTCTACTTTCCCTAATACTCAAGGAAACTGGAAGTCTTTTCTCCAGAAAAACAATCAAACCAAAGGGGTTCTGAAATCAGGGAGGTGGGTTCGTCAAAGGACAGGAGCTGGGCAAAGAGAAAAAATAGGGGAATATAGTAAAAGTCTACTCTCTACCTGGTGAAGGATAAAACCCCCTGCCCTTTCCTGCTCTGCTTCCAGAATGCCAGCAGCCAAGTACACCCTCAGGCACAGCAACAGAATTCTGAAGCAGGAGGCTGGATGACACTTCTTTAGTAGGGAAAAAAGACTGCCACATACCGACACTAGAGGAATGCAATGAAAAGGGTCCTGGCAACTTGACCCCTGCCCCAGTGAAGCCCCTCCCCCCACACACTAACAACTCCAATTAAGCATGGACAGAGAGCCAAGGATCATTAGATCCTTGAGGAAATCCTTCTCGTAGAAGATACAATCGAAAACAAACACAAGAAAAAGAATTTGGAAGGAAAATAGACAAGGTAATAATATCTTCAGAGAGATAAGATGGTTTTTCATCCAAAAGGTAAAATGCTATTAAAAAGGTTCAACTTGAAAACAAGAACGAGCTCTTAGAAATTAAAATTGAGAAGCAAAATAACATTATTCAAAAGGATTAAAATTAAAAGTTAATGAACTCTCCCATAAATCACAACTAAATGACCATATAGTAGAAAATAGAAGTAGAAATGATACGAAAATCTAGCATAAACCCAAAGGGCCAAAGCCCAAATAATAAGAATTTGATAAAGATAGAAGAGAAAAATTCATGGGAAGGAAATTATTGATGGAAAAATAAAATAAAATTTCCCACAACTAAAGGACATGAGGATACTCCAAGTGACTGCAAATAGTGAATGAAAAACAGATCCACGTCAAGGAACACCATGGTGAAATTTCAGAACACCAAGGATGGAGAGAGAATCTATAAAAATTCCATGGGTCAAGGTAGGGGGTGGGGTGAAGGGAGACGGTGCATATAAAGAAATGAGAATCAGAATGGGCCAACTTCTCAAAAGATGTCCTAGATGTCAAATGATGGTGGGTCAATGTCTTAAAAGTTATGAGGGGAACACAAGAATCAATTGCGTTTCCATACACTAACAATGAACAATCCCAAAAAGAAATTAAGAAAACAATTCTGATTAACATTACATTAAAAAGAAGAAAATACTCAGGAATAAACTTAACCAAGGAGGCAAAAGACTTGTACATTGAAAGCTACAAAATGTTGTTAAAAGAAATTAAGGAAGACACAAGAATGGAAAGACACCACTGTGCATGTGTTGGAACACTTAATATTGGTAAGATGTCAATACTACTCAAAGCAATCTAGATATTCAGTGCAATCTCTGTCAAAATCCCAACAAGGTTTCTGCAGAAATAGAAAAACCCATCCTAAAATTCATATGAAATCTTGACCCTGAACAGCCAAAGCAATCTTGAAAAAAGAAGAACAAAGTTGGAGGAGGTTTCACACATCCTGATTTCAACACATACTACAAAGCTATGGTAACTAAAATAGTGTGGCACTGACATAAAGACATGTGGACCACTGGAAGAGAATAGAGAGCCCAGAAATAAACCCTACTATATATGTATGGCCTAATGACTTTTGACAAGGATCCCAAAACCATTTAACAGTCTTCAACAAATGGTGTTGGAAAAACTAGATATCCACATGTAAAAGAATGAAGTTGGACCCTTAACTTACACCATATACAAAAATTAACTCAAAATGCATCAAAGACCTGAATGAAAGAGCTAAAACTATAAAAGTTTCAGAAGAAAACAGGGGGAAACCTTCATGACATTAGATTTGGCAATGATTTCTTAGATATGATACCAAATACAGGCAACAAAAAAAATAGGTAAGTTGTACTTCATCAAAATTGAAACTTTTATGCATCAAAGGACACTATCAAGAGAGCGAAAAGAAAACCTATGGACTGGGAGAAAATATTTGCAAATCATCTCTCTCATAAGGAATTGATATTCAGAATATATAAAGAACTCCTACAATTCAACAACAACAAAAAATCTGATAGAAAAATGGGCAAAGGACTTGAATAGACATTTCTCCAAAGAAATTATACAAATGGCCAATAAGTACATGAAAAGATGCTGAAAGTCACTAATCATTAGAGAAATTCCAATCAAAACCCCAATGAGATACCACTTCACACCCATTTTACAATGGCTATTATAAAAGTTTCTTAAAAAACAGAAAATAACAAGCGTTGACAAGGACAGAGAGAAATTGGAACCTTTGTGCATTCCTGGTGGGAATGTAAAATGGTGCAGCTGCTACAGAGAATAATATGGCAGTTCCTCAGAAAATTAAACGTAGAATTACCATGTAGTCCAGTAGTTCCGCTTCTAGGTATATACTCAAAAGAAGTGAAAGCAGGTACTCTAACAGATATTTGTACACCATGTTCATAGTAGCAATATTCACTATGGTGCAAAGGTAGAAGCAGCCCAACTGTCCATCAACAGATGAATGGACAAACAAAATGTGGTATAGCCATACAATGGAGTACTATTTAGCAATAAAAAGGAACAAACTATTGTTACTTTCTACAATACGGATTCATCTCCAAAAAATTATGCTAAATTAAAGGAACCAAGCATAAAACAGTAAATATTATATGATCCCACTTATATGATATTTCTAAAGAGGGAAAATCTATTGAAACAGAAAGTAGGTGAGTGGTTGCCTAGGATTAGAGGTGAGAGTGGAGACTGACTTTAAATGGGGTAGAAGGAATTAATTGAGGTGATGAAAATGTGTTAAAACTGGATGGTAGTGATGGTTGTATAACTGTATAAATTTACTAAACTCATCAAACTGTATACTCAAAATAGATGAATTTTATAGTATATGTTATATCTCAATAAATCTATTTTTTTAAAAAAGCATCCTGTCAGTTACTCATCCCAGCACTTACTGTATTACCCAAAGAGCTTTGTTCTGAAATCCTGAAAGTGAGCAGGGCGAGGTTGCATAGGTGAGGCAGGCAAAAAAAAAAAAGGTCAAATTGTTCACAGACGTACTATAGGACACTCATAAGACAGAATTGCTGGCTTTGGGGACTGTTCTGTCACAACCCAAGGAGACAGAGAGCCAGGGTGGAACCAGAGTTCCTCTTCCCGCAGCGGGAAAGTCACGGGTAGCAACCCCTGCAAAATCCCCAGATGCAGCTTCTCGGCCTCTGCGTGGGACATCAGAACACCAGTGCAAAGTGAAGGCAGCCCTGGGGAGGGGGACAGTGTTTCTCCTCACTCTCCCACTGCCAATTTGCAACCAGAAGAAGAAAGGAAGGAGGAGTCAGCAGTGCCACGCACAAGCACACAGTTAAACTCACACAGAAAGAGATCCATTTGTATGTGTGACAAAATATAAAGTTTCATCACAATTATACTACGTTTTTCAATTATCGAGAAACAATAAGAGAGCAATATGCTCAAATGCTATTCTTGGTTGGTTGTTAATTTTTAACTAAGAAATGAATGTTACTTGAAAGAAAAAAATTTTCTCTTTTTACATAGGTCAGCCCACATGCAAACTGACAGGTAGAATCTGTACAGAGAAATTCTCTTTATCTGTAAAGAGAAATGCTTAATTCAAGGTTTTGTGTGACAGAATTAATTCTAATATAAATAAGATTTTTAAAGGATAAAAACAGTCTTGAACGTCAATTTCAAAATTTGCACTGTTATTGCAAGAACTGACATATCGGAAAACAAGGAAACAAATTAAAAACACTCTCACTCAATTAAAACAAAAACTTTTCCTAGCGTCATTAGTTTCGAAATCAATGTTCTTTAGCCCAACCAGAGCCAGGTGTTTGCTGTCGTCGTTGTCACTGTTTAGTCAGCAAGGTGATAAGGAGGACCGAAGGGGCAGAAGTAAACTCTGAGCGGATGAAAAACCTAAAGAACATGGTCCCTAAAGATCATTCTTTTGCTTGTATTTCTAGAGTGACCAGTTCCATAATCAGATTAGCCAAATATTTATAGAACGTCTTCTTTCCTATTGTGCTTTACAGACATAACACATGGTATGATTAGTTTGTATGGAAAAGTCCGTTGAAGGCAAATGGGGAAAGTACATTTGACCCTGCCTCTTCCAGGCAGCCCACCTACTTGTGTACCAGTTTATATGTGCTTACGATATGAAGGATAATTCTTCCTCTCAGGATTGTCTTGAGAATTAAATGGTGCAATGTCTGGTAAAGCACTTGCCACAAAGAGGCCACCCAGTAAATGGAGGATCTTTTTCCTTTCCATTCTATATCTCACCCACTGTTCACCATCCTGCCCAAACAGACACAAGCTTCACAAGTCTTACTCTGAGAAGCTTTGCTGACACGTCCTCTGGAAAAATAAAAAGGAACCATTTTCAAGAAGAAAAGGCCCAACTGCACACAAGATTAAGACTGTAAAGGGCAGTCTGCTCCCAGGGCAGAAGAGCTGGTTACTGGAAGCAGCAAAGGGACACCTTATTCCCCTGCCCTCCCCCTGTTCTGACAGGAATAGGATTAGAGGACGCCAGAGCACCCAAATCTGGCTAGGAATCTGCTGAGTGAAAGGCAGAGCCTGGTGGACTTGGCCGATTATGAGGTCAAGGTTGCACATTCAAGCCCTGTAAGGAGATTTATCCTGGCAACAATCTTACTCTGGCCCTGACCCACTGGTGGATGCTTCTCATTGGATGGAGGAGCTATGTCTGGGGGTTGGGAGGAGTAAAGGCTAAACGCAATCTATTCCCATCATCAGAAAATAAATAAATAACCTCACAACATTGGTCCTATTAACAGCAAGGACAGATGTCCTTTGCAATACCTGAGAGGGGCTGCAAAGAAGCAGGGCTCTGGAGTGTAGAAGAGAAGTGCATTACTCAGACGAAGCATTCAGCTACTATAATGAAAGTCAAAATAATGGTGCCTTACACCTGAGAGTTTATTTCTCTCTCACAGAAGAACCCAAGTGTAAACACTCCACAGCAATAGGCAGCTCCATTATTTCATGAACCCAGGGTCCTCCTAGCATAGGCTCTGACAGCCTCAACATGTGGCTTCCATTTTTTATCCTAAGATGGCTACGGCAGCCCCACCATACTGTATATATTCCAGCCAGAAGAAAGGGGAAAGACCAAAGGCAAAGCTCTATCCTTCTCTTTTTGTGAAGGTACAACTAGAAAGCTGTGCGCATTACTTGAGTTCACATCCCAATGACCAGACCTGGTAACAAGGAACTTAGATACCTAGCTGCAAGGGAAGCTGGGAGATGCAGGCTTACCTTGAGTGGCCGTGTGCCTAGCACAACTGGGGAGGTCTGCTGATTTCCTAGGGCTGCCATAACAAAGTACCACAAACTGGGTGGATTGAAATAATAGAGATTTATTCTCTCACAGTTCAAGAAGCCAAAAGTCCAAAATCAAGGTGTCAGCAGAGTCGCTTCCTTGTGGAGGCTCTAAGGAAGAAACCACCCATCCCTCTCTCCTAGCTTCTGGCAGTTGCTGGCAATCCTTGGTGTTCTTGGCTTGCAGCTGCATCACTCCAATCTCTGTCATCATTGTCATATGGCCCCTATGTCTCTGTATCCAGATCTTTTATTTTCTCTTCTAAAGACGTCAGTCATCTTAACTTGAGGTCATACTGCAAAGATTCTACTTCCAAATAGGGTCACATTTAGAAGTACCAGGGGTTAGGACTTGAATATATTTTTTTGGAGGACACAGTTCAGCCCACCACAGGGGGTTACTGCTAAAGAAAGAAGAGGAGAATGGATATTGGTGAACAATAGCACCCTTGCCATCCCAATCCTGCAGGAAATTGCATCAGGGAACATCTACCCTTAGACCAGAACCCACATTCCTGTTCTAGTCTGCCATGAAGCGAACCCAACCAACATTCCCCCTTGCAGACTCTTCATCTTCAAGGCACGTCACCTGTCTTATGCCCCTCACACTCATCTGTTCTTCTCCCACAGATCCACACCCTGGAATCCACTCTACTCCACTCTACTCCCCTCAGCCAAGCCTTAACTGTTTCAGGGGCTGGCTGCTTCCAGAGGCTTTTCCTTCTGCCCCAGCTGACAGTGGCTGACAGCTGCCACCATGGGGAGCAAGGCCACATCATGACTTTTGTGGAACCTGGATACTTTTCCTTCATGGACACTTTTTTCTATGAAAAAAAAATTAACTATTAAAATTCTTATAAATGTTTATGTCAAAAATTTTATTTTATGACTGCATTGGTATAAAGATGAATATATTAATATTACATAGGAAAACATTTTATTCAACCTAAAAGATTTTTTCTCATCATTTTAAAGAAATTAAAACATTTTCATGAGTCCTTAAAAGTATCATGGACACAAGGTACTGTCCTCCTTGCTTAATGGTAAGTTACCCCTGCTGGAAAGGATGCTAAAATGGACAGCAGAAAGAGCACCCAGCCACTACATCTGACCACAGACTTCCGATCAGAGAATGGGAAGTGCTATCCACCACGTCCCCCAACCCCTAATAGACTGGACATTCTTTATTTGCTCTCACTACAACCTAGAAACATGCAACAAGGCACCAAACGGCTCATTGTTGGGTCAGAACAGGCAGCCTCCTCTCAGAGCTAAGAAATAAACTTCCTCACTCCTACCACTGTTGTGGAACACAACATGACTCGGAAGAAGAGCAGGTGCCCCATACAACATGGCGGATACAAAGCCTTTATTAAAGGGTAAGAGAAAGTGCCCAGTCTTCAACATCATGAACTGTTCAATCCTGCACCAGAAATCTGACTCATCCCCAAGTACATTTCATCCCACACTAGTCTTCCTTATTTTATAACCCATGTAGATTTCAAATTTATTATTTCCTGATACCTTTAGCTTCAACTCATAAACTGATCTGTAAGGCACACTTGCTAGGGTGACCAACTCATCCTAGTTTGCACAGAAACTTTGTGGTTTGGGCACTGAAACTCTTGTGCTCTGCAAAACGCCTTTAGTTTTGGGCAAACTGGGATAGTTGGTCAACCCATAATGATACCTAAGCTTCATCATCCTTTGCTGACATTTACGTGTTTAGACCAACAAGATGAAAAGCACTGAAAAATTTTCTAAAGTAGCAATTGTAGTTCTGGAAAGTTCAAGTAGGGTCCAATGCTACAGGTCAGCAAGACGTACCCAGGCATTAAATGTGGCCAAACCAGGTCCCCCTGGCTTTCACGGCAACTTTAGTGTGGAAAGGAATGGCTGTGTGTCAGCTCGCTCTTTTCTGGGCTCCCTGGAACAGTCTCTTCCAGAAATATTTTAGATGAGGTGCCAAAAGAGAAAAGGGATCGGGCAGCAGTTCTCAAACCACAGTGCACTTAAGAATAACCTGAGGAACTTGTTAAAACCATGCCTTTCTGAGTCCTAGCCTCAGAAGATTAGCTTCGGAGAGGCCAAAAATCAGTCTTCTTAACAAGGACCCCGGGTGATCCTGATGCGCGTAGTTGGTGGACCACGCTTTTCAAAACTCTGAAATTGGAAGGGAGCTACGAGAGTTGCTTCTCCTCTCATAGGAGGTAAAGCAGAACCGTGCAGTAATGAAGAGGGAGGCACTGGACGCTAGGACCGCTATTATCTAAAAAGCACTTTCTTGTAAATCTTAAGACTGTTGGAGTACCTAAGGCAAAACACACCTGAATTCCTCAAGGTAGCTATGCTGTACATACACATGCGTGCTGTGTAATGGATGGAGCTATAATGTTTACACAGCTAATGGCATAAATGAGATAACAGCCAGCAGAGTGACAGTATAGAACAGGCATTCGATAAGAGTTTACTCCTATATATGCCATGGCGGTGTGTTTAACATACATACGTTAACAAATTGGTAGTCCTGTTTTAATCATGTTAAATCCGAGATGGCCAAAAGAGAGCAGACAGAGATGGCGAACAGGAAGTTGGATATAGGAGCCTAGAGCTCTGGGATGTGGTCGGGGTCAGGTTAGGACTCGAGGTACAGATTTAGGGAGGGAGCGTCATAAAGCTCCAGGGCTTCAATGAGACACAAGGCACAGGGGCTTGGATGTTAATGCCAAGTCAAGGTCGGAAGCCCACGACCTCGTAAACATGAGCTGGGCTCCCTACATGAAACCAGGACCCGGTGGAGCTTAGGCTATCCCCAGACAAAAATTAGAATGGCTGTTCCTCAGCTCAGAGCATAGCTCAAAGGCCATGTGCGGAAGTCCTTTGCCTTTTATGGTAAAAACCCTAATTCATAATCCCTCAGTACAGAAACTCATGGGCCCCAGGAGGAGGTAAGCACAGGATTGTCCCATGGACAGACCTCTACAACCCCAAGACTTCAACAGGAAAAAAAAAAACCCACCAGCAACACCCCCAAGGGAAGACGCACTCAGGCCAAAATCACAAAATAAATGAGGAAGCCCCAAACCATGGCAGGCAACCTACAAACCATGCCACCAACCCCAACCCCCAAAAAAGGGGGAGAAATCATATGTGTGGAGCTAGAGATAACAGAACACTCTGAAAGGGACTTTGAAAGCAGTTCATCCGGAATTGGCAAATCATTTCAGGGTTTTGAGAAGAAGCCGGACATGCTGAGAGCGGTGTTTTAGAATGAATAGGGTGACAATGACACGCAGAATTAAATGGAGAAGGGTGAGATTGGAGGCAGCAAGAATAGCTAAGAGGCTTCACATTATCTACCTACAGGTAGTGGTCTCTCCCTCTTCTGAACTCCCCTAAAATTTAACTGGCACATCTCTCATGATATCACAAACTCACCGGTTCATTCCGCGTTTTAAAGCTGCTTTCACATATATAAACCATACAAAGGAACTTGCTGAACTCAAGGCTCGTTGTAGCAGTATAGACATAGAGATATAGAGAGATAGAGATAGAGATAGAGATAGAGATAGATATAGATATAGATATAGATTAGATAGGTAGATAGACAGATAGATAGATAGATTGGATAGATAGAAAGACAGACTTTCTGTGTCCCCCGCAGCACCTAACATAGTGGGCTGAGCACATGGGAGATGTTCCATAAATGTTTCATAAATAAACAATGCAAGAAATGAACAAGAGCTATGTTAGAAAGTGATTGATCAGAACCTTGCTCTGTGGACCTCTAACTTGAACTGGAGCACGAAACCAAGCTGATGGCACATCATTAGTTTATCTCCCTAGGACCTGATGGGCTCCCTAAACTGGTTCTCTCTTTAGCCTATGTGTACATCATCTGTCAATGTATTTAAAAGTCAGCTGAATTCAGTGACAGCTTTCAGCCCTGTAGCACTGATGAAAATCTTTTGCTTGTGTGGAGGTTCCTGGTGCAGATTGCTATATGACCTGTCTTCCTCTTCAAATTGATTGTCAGTCCACAGACATTTGACTATACATGATTGTGGGCCATGCCCTAAATCTGACAAGCCCAGTCCTAATTAGTTAGAACCCTTCCCTTTCCCTCTTTGAGGAAAAAAACCCTAATGTAATGAGCAAGCCCTGGGAAACAGCAATAACTTAATAACTTGCACAGGGGCACAGGCTTGCCACACTGAATGGCAGAGCAGCAGAGTTCAGGACCTCCTGCAAGGCCCAGAGCCATGCGCATCTCCAAAACTTTCCTACGTGCTGGTGGAGATGATCACGATGATGACAGTGATGACAGTGACACAAAGCCATCTTTTATTGAACAGCTAAGATTGCCAGGCATTATGCTAGGCATCTTTAATATAATGTGGCATATAATCCTCACAATAATCCAGGAAGAAAGCTTTGAGCATGCTCATTTTACAGATGAGAAAATTGAAGACAAAAGAGGTTGAATGAGTCAGGCTTTGTAAAAATCTACTTGGTGTCGAAGCCGGGATTCAAACCCAGGTGAGTCTGAACGTAGTTTACGTTCTTCCCACCTCCCCCCACTGTTTCCCCTGCATCTGCCCATGCTCCAACAAAACCACCAGTGGCATCCAGCCACTTCGAATAATTGTCTCAAGAACTTCAGATGACGTACATGGGTTTTGGAGCTGCAGTTATTTCCCAGGAGACCCGAAGTATGCACAGGCACCAGTTTCCTTAGTTTTTATTCCAATCTCATTCACGGCTTCCTCAAGAGAATGATGAAATAAATCTGGTCTTATTATGTTGGCTCCATTTCACTCCACAAAGGATGAGCTGATCCAGTCCAGCTCCTGATTTTTGTGCCTCCAATGTGACGCCAACTACCCACCCGTATGGCCAAAGCAACTGCAAATGAATTGCTCTGAAATTTTAATGGGCTTCTTTGGGGATACAGAGTAAGGCCATAATGGAGAAACAGTATTCACAGCACATGCTAGTACTTAGATCATTGAAATGGCCCACTGCCAGTGTGGCCCAAACACATTATACTGGCTTGCTCTCTAAGCTCAAAATAACTGCAGAATTAATTCTTTTAAATGGTTTCAAGAAGCTTAAAATGAGTGATTTTTCTAAATGATTCTCCAAACCACATAATCATCAACAAGACAATGGGAGAAATAAACTGTGGTCCATTCACACTGTGAAATATTATAAATTAGTAAAAATAGATGAATTATAGCTACTTGCAGCAACACGGATGAATCTTAGAAACGTAATTACCTGGCATACCAGGATCGAATGACTCAAAACCAAGAAGAAAAGAGCAATTAATGGGAAAAACAGTGATACAGATATTGGAATTATCAAATACGGACTTTAAAATAACTATTATTAATATGTCCAAGAAAATAATCAAAAGGATAGAGAATTTTGCCAAAGAACTGGAATCTGTTAAGGAAAGAGCCAAATGGAAATCCTAGAAGTAAAATAATAAAATTACTGAAATTAAGAATTGAATAGTTAGATCCAAAAAACAAATTAGATGTACCCAAAGAAAAGATATTAAAGCACAGAGGGAAAAGAATGCAAAATGGGAGGACAAGGCGGGGAAGAGCATATGAGATCTAAGGACACAGTAAAAACATCCAGTATATCTGTCATTGAAGTCCCAGATGGAGAGGAGAGACAATGGAATTGAGGCAATTTTTAAAGAAATATTGGGTGAGAATTTTCAAAAAATGATGAAAGACATCAAGCCACAGAATAAAGAATTTCTACAAACCACAAGCAACATAAACACAAAGATCACACCCAGATAATCAAAGAAAAACGGCTGAGAACCAAAGTCAAAGGAAAAAATGGCAAAAGCAACCAGAGGAGGAAAAACACATTGTTTTCAAAAGAGCAACAATAAAACTGACAGCTCAGCAGTAGGAAAAAATGGAAACCAAAGGATAGTTCAAAGAAATTTTTAAAGTGCTGAAAGAAAGTAATTGCTAACCTAAAATTCTCTACTCAATGAAAATATCCTTTAAAAGTGAAGGCATAATAAAGACATTTTCAGGCAAATAAAAAATGAGAGAATTTACACTAGCATATGTGCATTAAAAGAAACACTAAAAGGATTTTTCAGGCAGAAGAGAAATAATTCCAGATGGAAACAGAGTAATGCAAGAAGGAATAAATAGCACCACAAAGGTATAGATAAATCTAAATTAATACTTACTGTATAGAACGATAATAGTAATCTTTTGTGGGGTTCAAAATATATGTAGAAGTAATTATATGTTAACTATAGCACAAAAGACAAGAGGAGAGTAAATGGACTTAAAAGTGTTGTAAGTTTCTTGCATTGCCCAGGACGTGCTACAAGTACACATTTAAGGTAGGTTATAATTAAAGGATGACACACGTTGCAATCTCTAGGGTGATCACTAAAGAATAAAAAAGAATGTACAAACAACAAGCTGCTGGAGTAGGGAAATAAAATGATTTTTTTAAAGCATGATTAATCCAAAGAAGGAAAGAAAGGAGAACAAAATTAACAAAAAATGTACAGAACAAACAGAAAGTAAACAGTAAGATGATAGTTTAAACCTTAAAATCAGTAATTACTCTAAATATAAATGGACCAAAGTCTCCCATTAAAAGACAAAGACTGTGAGACTAGACAAAAATAAATAAAATCCAACTATATACTGCTTACAAGCAATACATCTTAAACATGAGACTGCAGAAAGAAAAGTTGTGTGGCAATTTTAAAGGATAACCACAAATCCTTTCGCACCCCTCTTATTAAGAGGTGGGGGTTTATCTCCCTTCCCCAGTCTGAACAGGCTCATGACTCCTTCAACCAATACAGTATGGCAGAAGTAACACTGTGATTTTCAAGGGTAGGTCATAAAAGGCTATGCGACTTAGGCCTGGTTTGGTGAAACACTCACTCTGGGTGGAAAAAGATACACCAAGAGAACATTAATCAAAAGAAAGATGGTGGGGCCAGCCCCGTGGCCAAGTGGTTAAGTTCTCACACTCTGCTTCAGCAGCCCAGGGTTTTGCCAGTTCAGATCCTGGGTGCGGACACGACACCGCTCATCAAGCCATGCTGAGGCAGCCTCCCACATGCCACAACTAGAAGGACCCACAACTGAAAAAAATATACAACTATGTACCAGGGGGCTTTGGGGAGAAATAGGAAAACTAAAATCTTTAAAAAAAAAAAAGATTCTGTATCTAGACAAATATCAGAGAAAGTAAATTTTAAGGCAAGTAATTTTACTAAATGATATTTCCTAATGATAAAGTGGTTGGTTCAATGGAAAAATAGAGCAATTCTAAATTTATACATACATAATAACATAGCTTCAAAACAGATAAAGCAAAAACTGACAGAACTAAGGGAGAAAAATATGGATCCACAAGTATAGTTGGAGATTTTAATATACCTCTCTAAGTATATTTTAAAGGGTTAAAGTGATTTAGAAAATATTCTCTGATGATAGTGAAATTGAGCAAGAGATCCAAAACAGAAAGATAACTAGGAAATCCCCAAATGTTTAGAAATTAAGGAACATATTTTTCTAAATAACCCATGGGTCAAAATTTTAAAATTACATGAAAATATCAAGCTTCTAGCCAACAAAAAATATAACATTAATAAAGAGACAAGGCAAGTCACAGAATGGGAGAAGATTTTGCAATACGTATGGAAATATTTCAAACTGAATGGCAATGAAAATAACATATCAAAAGTTATTAGATGCAACTAAAATAGAGACAAAGAGAAATAGTTCACTACACCCAACAGGATGGCTAAAAAAAAATTTTTCACTAACAATACCAAGTTTTGGCAAGGATGCAAAGCGACTAGAACTTTCACACACTGCTGGGGGGTATTTAAATTGGTACAACCAACCACTTTGGAAAACTGGAAGTATCTGTCATAGCATGTGCATACCCTGTGACACGACAATTACACTCCTGTTACACCCAACAGATATAAGCACATATGTGCACCAAAAGACATGGACAGGAAAGCTCATGGCTTTATTTATAATAGCCAAAAAGTGGACAGAACACAAATGTCCATTAACAGTACAATGAATGAATAAATTGCGTGCTTTACTCAGACAGTGAAATACCACTCAATCAATGAAAAAGAATGAACTGCTAATGCATATAAAAACATGGATGAATCTCACAAGTAGAATGCTGACTGGAAGGAGGCAGACACAAGAATACACACTTAATTCCAAAACTAATCTACGGTGATCTAAGTCCAAACAGTGGTTACGTTGCAGGGGGAGTGTGGGAAGAGTTCACTGGGGAGGGGTGCAAGGGAGGGTTCTGGAGTACCAATAACATGCCACATCTTGATCTAGGTGTGGTTACACAGGTTATAAGTTGTAAAAATTAATCAAGCTGTACACTTAAGATTTGTGCATTTTGCTGTTACACATGTTATACTTTAATTCAAAAAAAAGTTTTTTAAAAGCAAAGAGATAATAAACATAAAATTCAGGTTAGTGGTCATTTCTGGAGGAGAGGCCAGAGGATGGGATAGGAGAGAAGCACACGGATGCTTTAAATGTACATCCATGATGCATACATACACTCTTTTGCATGTACCAAATATTATATTAAATGTTAATAAATATTACTTTAGTGGAAACAAATTATCCCAATATTTAAAACCCATGTGCTGAACTTGGGAAGAATTTTTAAAGTTAATATAAATGTCTTTCGGTGATATTTAAATACAGGAAGACCATTACATTAATTTAATGTGTCCTCCTAGCATCATGCTGATTGCACCTTCAAGAGACCACTTTATTATGAGGTGGAGCAATAATAATGACAGGCATTATTGAGGATATACTGTCTGTTGGGCTCTGTTGTGAATGCTTTACATGCATTTAATTGTCATACAACCCTATGAGGCCAGTACCATTATCACCCCAATTTAACAGATGGGGAAACACACACAGGGAGTTCAAGTGATTTGCCCGTGGCCTCACAGCAGGCAAGCAGGAGAACCGGCATCCGAAGGCTGGTTTTGAATTGCAGTCCGGCTTCAGAGCCTCCTCACTCAACCTCTGCACCACTCTGCCTCCTGTAAGAGGCACGTCTCTGATTTCTGGGAGTTCTCAACCACACCCGACTCCTGACAAGGCCTGAAATGGAGCCCCAGAGTTTTCTAACACCTGCTTCATAGAGAGGGGGCTGTAATGTGTCCATAATTGCAATGACAATGAATGGCATTGTCATTACCACCAATAACAATAACAATAAGCATTAAGCCCACACTGTACTGGATTGCACAGTACGTTTAAAAGTCGCCATGATGGAACTGTTAACACGTTTCTTAATTCCAACCTTCACTAAGAAAGAAGTAACCTGGATAAATTATCTTTTCTCTCTGAACACTCTCCCGTCCTTTCCCGGCTTATGGCACCTCCCTCCTTAAACAAGGTATTGGATTTATTCATGATGTGTGTCTTACCTCTCCTCTACCAGGATAGGATTTGTTTCTGATCCTTCTTGCCTCATTTTGGTGCATGTTACTTGGACATAGCAGGTGCTTATCAAATATCTGTGAAATAAGTCCATACACGACAAATAAAGATGAGGTCAAACACTCCAATTCTTCGTAAAAAGCTTCCACATGTCCCGTGACCTTGCCTATCATATTCACTTCCATATCCCTGGGACTTAGAAAAGGGCCTGTAAATTGTAAATACTAAACACCTGTAAGTTGGTAAATACTAAATACCAGATTTGGGTTGAATGAATGAAAATATGAAGGATAGATAATTCTCCCACATTGTAAAGTATCTGTACACCGTTCCTCATCTCTGTGAAAGGCCTCCTGGCCACTCAGATAAGTCAACACATGTATGAACTTAGAGGACTAAGGAATATGCTCCTGCACTGCTGGGTCTTGATGATGGAGTGGGTTTACAATGGATTGATGGGCAGCTGGCTGGAGAGAAAACCCTGCACACCTGCCGGAGCATGTGGCATGGGTGGGGGCACCTGTCTTCGGGATTTGCAGTGAGCACTTCTTACTGTACAGTCTGGGGAGGATGCAGATGAGTGCAAAAGTCTTGAGCATCTTTGAGAATTTTCTCTCTTTTTTTCCAGTTTTATTGAGATATAATTGACATATAACATTGTATAAGTTTAAAGTAAGTTTATTTATTGCAAAATGATTACCAACATAAAGTTAGCTAACACTTCCATCCTGACACATAATTACCATTTCTCTTTAGCGTGAGAACATTGAAGGTCAACTCTCTTCGCAACTTTCAAGTATATAATACAACATTGTTAACTATAATCACCATGCTGTACATTAAAGCCCCAGAACTTATTCATCCTATAGCTGGAATTTCATACTCTTTTACCAGTATCTCCCCATTTCCACCGACCCCTAGGCCATGGTAACTACCATTCTACTCTCTGTTTCTATGAGTTTGATTTTTTTAGATTCCATCTATACAAATATCATACAGTATTTGTCTTTCTCTGTCTGACTTATTTCACTTAACAGCATGCCCTCGAGGTCCATCCATGCTGTTACAAAAGGCAGGAGTTCCTTCTTTCTCATGGCTAAATGACATCCCATGATATATATCTCACATCTTCTTTATCTATCCATCCATTGATGGACGCTTAGGTTGTTTCCATATCTTGGCTATTGTGAGTAAAGCCACACTGACCATGAGAAGGCAGATATCTCTCTGAGATCCCGTTTTCATTTCCTTTGGATATATACCCAGAAGTGGAATTGCTGGATCACATGGTAGTTCCATTTTTAATTTTTTGGGGCCCTCCATATTGTTTCCCACAGTGGCTGCACCAAACTACATTCCCACCAACAGTGTATAAGGGCTCCCTTTTTCTCCATATCCTTGTCAACACTTGTTATTTCTTGTCTTTTTGATAACAGCCATTCTAACAGGTGTGAGGTGAATTCTCATGGTGATTTGGACTTGGATTTCTCTGCTGATTAGTGATGTTGAGCATCTTTCCACGTACCTGTTGGCAATCTGTATGTCTTCTCTGGAAAAAAGTCTATTCAGTCCCTCTGCTCACTTTTTAATCAGGTTGTTTAGGGTTTTGGCTATTGAGTTGTATGAATTCTTTATATACTTTGGATATTAACTTCTTATCAAATGTATGATTTGCAAATATTTTCTCTCATTCCATTGGTTGCATTTTTACTTTGTTGATGGTTTCCTTTGCTGTGCAGAAGCTTTTTAGTTTGATGTAGTCCCACTTGTTTATTTGCTTTAATGGCCTTTGTTTTAGGTGTCAAATCCAAAAAATCATTCCCAAGACCAACATCAAGGGGCTTATCCCCTATGTTTTCTTCTAGGAGTTTTATGGTTTTAGGTCTTACATTACAAAAAGTCTTTCATCCATTTTGAGTTGATTTTTGTGTATTGGTGTAAGCTAGAGGTCCAGTTTCAATCTTTACAATTTTCTTTCTCTGTGTGGTAAGAAATCACCACAAGCTTCCAGGCTAGGTGGCAAGCTCTGTGGTGGGGTGAGGGGACTAAGTTCCCTTCTTCAGTCTCCCCTGCTCCACTTTCATCTCTTGTTTCCTTCTGGGAATTACTCCTCTAGCAAGGGGGAAGGCGTGTGACGGCCCTTTTTAAATATGAAGCATCACGAGTCAGGGCCAGCTATGCCTTGGGGCACTTCTGAAATAGCCATTTGGGGAAAGACTGTTTCTTCCTTCCCTTAAAAAAGCATGCCTTGTTCTTCCAAGCTGGATGCTTGACCTCCTTCCCCACTCCTTCCCCTCCCTTCACCTCCTACCCAGCCCCTCCTACAAGCCCAGAATACAGCTGTCTTGTCTCCTCTTCTCCCTATTCTGCCTTTCTTTCTGGTCTCCAGTGAGCGAGAGCCAGAGCTTGATTTCAGGAGCAGAAAGAACCCACAAAGCAACGCACAGGGCCTGTGAGAAATGTCCTGGAACAAAGCGTTTCTTCAGGACTCACTTGGCAGAGTATCAGACCCTGACACTCCAGTCCAGTTTGTCTGTTCATATCCTTTTATTGCAGAAGCTCGAGTTCTGGCTATCAGGTACTTTGATGCATCTCTTAGCAAAGCCCTGAGCTTCCATGTCTTCCCCACCATCATTTCCTTGGCTAAGTGACATCTGGGGGCTGCCATGGAGGAGGAGAGCTGAGGAAACAGCAGCCTAACTTTGATCATTCTCTGACTCTGAGACTCAGAACCCAGTGTCTGAGAAATTTCATCCAGACATCTCCTTGTCTTCTAGAAGCATCTATTCACTCTTCACATTCTGGGTGAGTTTTTATGGCACCTGTCTCAACTGCTTCCGATCTCCTCTTCCAGTTGCTTCTATTTGGGCCTATTTTCTCAGGCTCTCTCTCCACCACCTCTTTTCTTTCTATCTCCTTGTGTCTGTGTCCCGCTTCAGACCTCTTCTTTCGCCCCGTCTACATTCGTCTGTTCTGCCTCTGTCTCTGGTGCCTCCTCCTCCATTCCCCAGAGGACTCTGGGAAATGCCTGAGTGAGCCACGCTCAATGCGCGAGCGCTTTCATCCCGATCCAGGTGGCTACAATCCAGTACAGGATTTACGGTGCCCTGACCCTGAGCCGTCAAGAAGGAACAGCCAGATTAATGGGGTGGGCGGGCTGGGGTAATAATCGTTTGTTTGATGTGACAAGCCTGATAGGCGTTGATTTACTTACAGACTGATGGGCTTTTAATTGAGCACCTCCATCCCAGTCACTTCAAAGGCAGGGGAAGTTGACAAGGGGCCCCTTTCACGGAGGGTTCCCGGTGACTGACAGCCCCCTCTGCTGACGCTCCCCTCGGCCCAGGATTGGGCCCGGCAGCCTTTCCCCGACCCTCTGACAAAGTAACACATTTTCCGTGTAACTCAGAAATGGCCTTTTGTCTGCTGCCAGGAAAGGCAAGCCCTGTTCGCAGGGCCCCGCGCCTCCCAGAAGGGTGAGGAACGGAGAGGAGTGAGAGATGCTGAGACTGGCCTGCCTGGGAGGGGACCGAGGGAGGAGGGCAGGGTGGGGATTCTAGGCCTTCAACGTGCCCCCGAATGGCTACTTTGTTCTGAAGCTTTGGCTGGTCCAGCCCTCTTCCACCTCACTTTTTCCTCCCTGTCCTCACTTCCTCCCGCTTTTTAAACCCTTCTCTTTGCTTCATGCTCCCGGCTCCCAGGCCTCTTCCTACTCCTCCCCTTTCTCCTCCCACTTCCTCCTTCCTTCTCCCTCTCTGGAAAGGCCAGAAAAGGTGGAGTCAGCTTGAGTGGCTTCTGCTGTCGCTGCAGTGGTCTGCTAACACCAGGCCCCTCCTCCTCGGGGACTGCCACCCTTCCCCTCCCAGGCTGCAGGCTCTGAGGCCTTCAGACCAGGGCACCCTTGGATGTGGTGGCCAGGCCTCCAGGGGCCACGCCCTCCAGTGAGCAACACAGATGAAACGGGTAAGGCCAGGGACTTGGATCCAGTGGGATTTCCAGCCCATTCTTGTTTGGTCTAGAAGATGCTTTATTTATATAGGTTTTATTCTGTTTGAAATATGAGAAAGCATTCCTTATCAGGGAAGTTCTGTCAGAATGGATCTGCTTTGGCTTTATTTATTTGCTTTGTTAAGTACTGATTTATTGGCTGCTGAACTTCCCCGATTCCTTGAAGAAGATATGCCCAAAGCTCTCTCACAATGGCAGCTCATTGCTGCCGGCTGGGCCGGGGTTGCAGGAGTGGAGGCAATGAGGACTGAAGGTTAGAACCCCATCCCCACCCATGGGGCAGAGTCCCTGAACTCCAGAGTGGGCTCCTGCAGCCCCCAAGCTTCCTCACTAGGTCTGGGGTCAATGAGACCCCAGCCAGGAGGAGCTTCGAGTTCTAAGTCAAGCCACTTTAGTGATGGCTAGAGACTGGGCGAGCCCCATGCCCAAGTTCATACAGCCAGTGAGGAAATGAAAGAGTAAGGACGTAGCTAGAAAGACAGCAATAATAACTCACATTTGCATAGCATTATTTAGTTGGAAAGTACTTTCACTTATATTATCTTAATTGATCTTTTAACAACTGTGTGAGGTAATGAGTGCAATGTCATTATGCCCATTAGACAGATGATAAAATTGAGACTCAAAGGATAACGTGCTCCTTGAGGCAAAATCGGTCCCAAACCCAGGTATTCTCCTTCCAAGTCTGCTCCTTCCTTCCCCACACCTCACTGCATCCCAATGACTATTGGCCCACTCCTCCTGAAGCTGCATTTGCTTACTGCAAACGGGTGGGTCATTCATTTCCCTTCCTTGTTTTCCCCTTTTCAAGTCCCCCTGGCTTTCAAGTTTCCCCACCCTCCTGGTTTGGGTGTCCAGGGACAGAGCCTCCAGCCCTAGCATTGAGAGGCCAAACCTCTCCTTATTCGCTGCCCCCCAAAGCCACTTCCAAACCTTGCCTAGAGCGCGATGCTCCCCTGAAATCTGCTGCCCCCAGCTCTCATCTAGTGTCTGTAGAGGGAATGGGCATGGTGAAGTGCCTGTGCTTTCTGTGCTCTGCTATTGCAGTGTGTCCGCTAAGGCTGTTCACTGGCTATCATGTGAAGGTCCACCCAACAGACTCCTTCAGAGGCAAGGAAACACGTGTCTCTCCTGACCTGCTGGAAGGGAAGTTTCTACCACAGAGCTAAGCCCTAGGGCAGAGGCTTACAAAAAGGAATCCTCTCTGCGTTCTCTGCCTCTGTGCCTCGGATGTATTTCCACTGATGCACTTAACGCCCGAGGCACAATGCTGTGTTTACGTGTTGGTCCCCTCACTGGAGAGTCCAATGTTTCAGGGCAAGTACATGTCTTTTCATCTCATATCCCCAGTGCTCAAGAGCGAAATTTTGTTGAAATGATTGTTGCTGAAATACTTGTTGAAAGGCAGTATAGTGTAGTGGTCGAGTCAAATAGCCTATGATCACAGTCCCAGCTCCACTGCTTGTCAGCTGTAGCCCTTGGACAGGTCATTTAAATGTTCCATGCCTCAGTTTACTCATCTGTAAAATGGGACAAAAAGAACACCTAACGTTATTGTGAGGATTGAATGAGTTGATATCTTCCATCGAATCTACAATGCACCATTATTTCAGGTCCAAGAAAGAAAGAAAAAAAAATGCTACGAAATAGTCTGTGACACAATGCTTTTAAAATCAGTGTCAGAGATGTTAAACGTGAGAAAATGCATCTCAGAATTGATGAAATATGTCTCTGTAAAGCACTTAGGAAGTAACTGCAGACAGTGCGTGCTGAGCGAGAGCTACTGGCGTTGTTGAACCACATTCTCACAAGAACTCTATGATGGGTGAGTTAATCCTCATTTTACAGATGAGGAAACAGAGATTCAGGGAGATGAAGTAGCTTGACCAAGCTCACAGAGCCAGGGAGCCCTCAGCAGGCATTTAAACCTGCCTTTGAGGTGCAATAATCCACAGTTATTACAATAGCTGGCAGCCGCCCACCAAGCTAGCAGGGAGTTAGGAGCTGGGTTTTGTTCTCAATTGCATTAGCTTTCCTTAATCTAAGTTTTTCCCCTCTGGTATGATTACTCTGCCTCTTCCTCCCCCTCCTCCTTTGTACTTGGCTCTGATCTTAATTCCTTTTCAGTTAATGGCTTCAGGTTTTACTGTATCTCCATTTTGAATTGTAAGCGACCTCAAGTGTTTTATGGAACTAGGAGGGGTATAAATAAATATAAAGGTAAAAATTGCCTTTAAAGATGACACATAGCAAGAAAAAGTAAGAGAGAGAGTAAGCCCACGATGGCACGTGGGGATATATGGGCGCCGTGTGGACACCCTGAGGAACTGCCCACAGCGCCCCCTCCAGTCCCACCGCTGAGAGACTGATGTGAGGTATCCTGAGAAAATGAAGGGCACTCAGCTTGCCCCTCAAGCTGGGTTGTCTGTCACACCAGTGACCCAGTGAGACACCAGGGGTGGAGAGGTGGAGAGGGTAGGAGGGAATTTGGTGGGGGGAGGAGGGGGGGGGCGGGCAATCACTTTTCTAAGACCTTATCTGGCTCTGCTTGGTACCCCCCAAAAAAGAAGCAGCTACTTGACAGATTGTAAGTTTCTAGCTCACTCCTGGAATGAGTCTGAGACAAAGTAGGGTGTCCCATTAGATCCAAATGGAAGCAGTGTAAAAATGTATCACCGTTTTTAACATCAGAAAGGGAACCGCCTGGAGGTATTTTATTTGGGGTTTTGTAGAGGTCTCCCCAAAAGCCTAGTGGCAGCCCAGGACCCATGGCTGTCCCAGGTCCCAGAGAGATGCCACTTGCCACTTCTGCGTCATTACCCCAAGTGAGGAACCCCAATATTCTACCTCTTCCACTAAGCTTGTAATGCTCATGTTAGAAGATAAGGAATAAAATAGGGCACAGTATGGTACTGGGTTTCTCCCTCCCAAGTGGGCAAGCCATGGGCTGGCTAGAGGGTTCTATTTGTGAATTTGCTTGGGTCTTTCAGGATAGGATCAGGGTTGAGAGGGTTTTTCCAAAACTTTTCTCACTCTCTGGCATGCCCTGAGACCTGCTTGAGTCAAGAGTGGAGCTGAAAGCTGGGCGAGGAAGGGAGTTTTAAAGGACAATTGCATTAGGGAGCTTTGCCATGGGAAGCAGAGGGAGCATGCCATCCCTCAGTAGCCCCGAGTGGAGCCCACTGTTCTTCCCTCAGGACTGAAGAAGATGTACTCTGTGCTCAGATCCACCAGACAAAGAAAGACATATCAGCCAAGGAGGGGAAGGATGAAAATTGGTGTTCGGCTATTCATTCACGTACGTGTGGTTCATCTCCAAGGCTCCTAAGAAAGCAGCAGCACACCAAATCTCTTCCAACACCGTCTGTATCAGAGCCTCCTGTGAGATAATCCTCTTAATGGAATATTTAAGAAATCGGATATAAATCACCAAGCTTTTATCTCACCTGAAGATTCATACTCCATGGGATGTGTGGTATATATGTCTATCTCCATATAGATGGTTGCAGATGCCTTTTTGAGAGAATGTTGCCATGTTTTTAGGCCCAGTATGTTTTTTCAATATCTAAATCTATTTCTTTTCTAGAGATATGGGAGCAAAAATATAAATTTTCGAGATCAGAGCCCAGAAAATAGATGCACCTAGAGACATTTCTAAATTAAAACACACATCCCTGGGAAAAACCTTTTTTGTCATTGGCAACCAACAAAAACCCCTATTGTTATGACGAGCTCGTAAATAACTTGACTTTGGCATATGCTTTTGTACCAAACAGAAGATGAATAAATTAAATTTGATTTACAACCTTTTTCATTTTTATTAGCACTGCTCTGGAGAGTTTATGTAAGGGACGTGCCAGAGCAGTTATGCCAAATGTTTTAAGGCGTCGGTATTGATATTATATAAATTAAGGTGTTTTAATTTGCATTCTTTAATTAACTAAATACTGGCAGAAAAATAAAACACAAGGGCAGCCCTGACTTATTGCCTCTATTAAACTGCTGACGTCTCTGAAAAGACGCTTTAAGTAATCCAATTCATGCAGAGTGGGGGAGGGAGGGGTATTAACACTCTCTTATTTGGCAAAATATATTGGGGTTTAAAAAACTCATATCCTGCTTTGCTTGCAGGGTAGTTGAGGGGGTGGGTGTGTTCCAAGAAGCTCTGAATTCATGTCCCCAAGGAAGAAGTTGACCAAATGCTCTGACTATCCATCTTGCCAAGGTCTGAGCTGAAGGGTAAGGGGGCAGCCCAGCTCTACCACTGGGCATGAGCACGTTCCTGGATGCAGGGCCCTGCAGACCTGGGCTGGCTGCCTTTTGCCGCCCAGGGCTGTATCACCACCAACCTGGAAAAAGACAAGGTGGTTAATCAATCCAGTGGATCCCATATCAACACGATCATGTCTAGAAACCAAGGAGAGAAATAGTCAAAGATCCTTCAGTGAAATTAGCAGCTTCTGCTCAGTCCTTCCCATCACATAGACCCCCACTCCATTAAAAGAAAAAAAAAGATGTGCCAGGGGGCCAGCCCAGTGGCATAGCACTTAAGTTTGCACACTCAGCTTCGGCAGCCTGGGGTTCGCAGGTTTGAATCCCCAACATGGACCAAGGCACTGCTTATCAAGCCATGCTGTGGCAGGCGTCCCACATATAAAGTAGAGGAAGATGGGCACAGATGTCAGCTCAAGGCCAATCTTCATCAGCAAAAAGACGGTTGGGGGCAGATGTTGGATCAGGGCTAATCTTCCACCAAAAAATAAATAAATATAAAAGATGTGCCAGGAGTACTCTAATTCCTTCCCACGTGCCCTGGGTCCCGTCACCACCTCCAGAGACCTTTTTTAAATTCTCTCTTACTATGGAGACAGTAGCCTCTTTCTCGTCTAAGTTCATTCTTCCTTTTCCCTACTATCTTGATTCTTGATTTTTGCTCTCTGTTCCTCCTCTCCTGTAGGGTCAGGGTTAACACTGGGAAGGTCTCATCTTCTATAATTTTCCCTCCAGACTTTTAGGGAGGAACAGCTATAAGGAAAAGATTACAAGTTCAAGTTATTGGCCATAGGAATGAGATTGTTCCTCAAACACAGGTGAGAACATTTTACTTCTCTTCCCTAAACCCACAGGGTTTTCCCATCTGTATAACAGCCTGTACTGTGCTCCTGCCATTCTGAGGGCGTCCAGCTTGCATTTCCAACTAGACTGGAAAGCATGATGTCAAGGGCAGAGCTCTAGTTGAGCTGAGTTGACTAAAGACATCGCACAGAGAGAGATGGGGGTGGAAGCTGAGTTCCCCTGTCTCCTGGCCTCCACGTTGCCTTCATATGGCATTGTCTCCTTTAAGAAACCCCCCTAAGAGGCAGTTCATGGGCACCCCCAAGCCCAACTGCCCAGGCCTCTGAGTCCTGTCATTATGCAATGTCCCTACCCCAGCTTTCCTCCTGGATCTGTTTCTTTATTTGCTCCAGGAATAAAGGATGAATTCCAACTTTTAATAAGGAAAATACTGTTCTCCTTTGCCAGCATCCTATCCCCCTCTCCACCCCCCAAAAAAATCGCACTTTCTTGTTGTTTCCCATCTTGCAGCTCTGTCAGTTGTTTTAAAACAACTGTTTTAAAACATGTCTCCTGTCATAAATAAGATTGTCATTATACATTTTGACTGCAGTGGTGACAAATGCACCCAGCTTAGAGAGAGCAAGGGACCTGTGAGAGCTCCTTCAGGCCTGATGTGGCCTCATGGTTTTTAACTACTGTAGCTTTTCTGGTTTTGGTTGTTTGGGTTTGTTTTTTGAGTCATTTGTTCATTAATTTATTTACTTTAAAAAGATTGATGAGAAAAACAAAAACAGCCTGGCAGAAACAGTTGTGCTGAACTTAGCAATGACAGGCCTTAGGAGACGTGGAGGGGCACCCAGGATACCTGAGGAAAGTTCCTCAAGATGTTAGAATTTTACTTTAGACAGCCTGGAATGTATGTCTATCCTGATTCATGGAGCCCGTCAACACTCCGCCCAATCCCAATGGTTCTTCCCAGTGTTACAGGGTCAAGGTCACTCACAAAAAGTGAGCTTTGACTCAGTGGCCCCAGGAGGCCCAGGCCTAGGGCTGAAAGTGAGCAGACAAAGGAGGACTCCTGTTGTGAGCCTTTTCGACAAGAAGCTGCCTGCACTAGAATGCCTGGGGAACCGGCATGTGCTGCTGCATTTTTTTTTCTTGGCAATTGGTTGATAAAGCAGAAAACTCGTCATCAACCCTTGTCGAGAAATCATATATGCAAGGCCTTTCATACCTTTGAACTCGTAGGTAATACCTATTCAAAAATAAAAACAAGAACAAAATGAAGACTTATCTGCTTTGCTGACACTACCAACAGTAATTCTTGATTTCATGATTTGATGTCTTCCAATGCTTCGCAGACCTCCTCCTGGAACTTCATAGTTAGGACTGGAGCTGATGAACCTCTCCTGACACCACCAAAACCATGGGATGTATCATCTTTGACACGAACCTTTGCCTTTTCACGAGAATGAACATAAAAGGTCTAGATAATCCGGAGGACTCGTTAGGGTTCACTTGTCGGAAAGTATGCTATATTAAAATATGTATTTGTCAATATCATGGATTCTCTTAGGCCAGACTTGATTATTTCTCTCCTCCTCTTTCCTCTTCTTCTACTAAACGAGGGAGAAGGAGGAAGTATGAGAAGTATGCACGTTTTCTTAAATGCAAAGATGGAAATGGAACCCTTTATGAGCCTTCAAAGTTCTTTAAAGGAATATGATCAGAAGGTCCCAGAGGTACTTCCCAGGATTCGCTGCTTGAGTCCCCCACTGAACTTCTAACTCACTCCAAGGCTATCCCACCAGCTTTCTTAAAAGAGGCTTGTTTGGAATGCATATGGCATTGGACCCAGCAATTCTACTCCTAGGAATTCATCCTATGTAGTTATACCAGCACAGATGGAGAATTATATATATTATTATATATATACATACTTATACACATACATATGTACATAAGTTATTCCCTGCAGGAGCAAAAGATGAGAAACCATCTAAACATCCACAAGTAGGAGACCAGTCAAATAAACTGTGGCACATCCATGTAACAATGCCATGAAACGGAAAAAATAAATTCATAAAACACAGCAGCCTGTGATGCAATCTCCAAAATATATTAATTTTTTTTTAAAAAGCAAGTGCAGAACAGTTTGTAGAGTATGTCACTGTTTGTATATAAAAGAAGGAAGGAAGAGATATGTATTTGCTGATATATGTACAAAATACCTTGGGAAGGATGGACAGCAAACTCATGGCATCGATGCCCTGGGGAGAGAAACCAGACAGCTACAGGGAGGTTTTCTCACTGTACAGTTTCCTAGCTTTGGAACTGCTGTCATGAGAATGCACTTCATCATAAATAAAGAAACTCATTTTTCAATAAAATAAAAAATAATTGAAATCACTCTTAAAGGTGATTTTTGTTTTGTAAATCCCCGCTCTGGATGGACCACTACACTTCTATCCCTCTGGCCTTTGGTTCGGTTAGGACCCTGCCTCTCAGGTTTCCTGCTCTAAGCAGAGGCTGGCATGAGGCCACCAAAATAAACATTCCTCGAAATTGTTCCGACAGCTTGGAATTTGGTTTTATCAAACACAGCAGTGATAACTGAGCCCCTGCCCAAGCAGCTCTCCCCTTGTCTCTTGTTGTGTTTGTTGAAAGGAGTCTGGAGCTGCACATCCCAGCTAGTTGGGAACCCAGCCTCAAAGGGGGCAGTTTTGGCAAGTTCAGAGTCTTATCCACCAGAAGTGGGGGTCATAGAAACATCACCACCTTCATGGCTGAAACCCACGGAAGAGTGAAAAGCACGTGTGACACCAGCCCTGGCAGCTGAGACACTCATAGTCTGCCACCACCAAGATCTTCCAGAGGGGAGGACCTGGGGTGCCCACTGGTTCCAGCTGCTGGAAGCTCAGCGCATGGGGGCGGGATGCTTGGGTAAGCCTGGTCCTGCTTCTCTTTCAGGGGCCCTTTGCTCTGCTCTTCGACTTCCCTCATGCCCAAACGAGAGACGGTGCATGAACACACCCGGCAGGGTTCATACTGGCACCCAGAAGTTGCTCAGTAAGCGTTAGTGGAATCTGGATTTAACCCTGAGTAAATGCACCAAGAACAGTGAGTAACTAAACTACAGGGTACTAAGCAGGATTGAAGTTAAGGCCTCCTGCTTTTTTTTTTTTTTTTTTTTTAATCTGCAAAAGAAGCACGCAGATACCCAAAGGAAAGGGCCGTCCTGCCTCTCCGGAGCAGGGAACATGTATACCGGAGAGGTGGGAGTCGCCGGAGGCCAGTACCTGCTATGGGACAACCTGAGGCCTGCACCTGCCAAGGGACTGATAAATAGTAATTGAATGAATTAAGTCAATTCAGTTCAATTAATTAAATGAATGTTCCTCTTACTTCCTTTTGTGCCTCAGTTTTCTCTCTACCATATTCTCATTCCTGAAGATGAAAGGAAATTCCTGATGGTGAAAACCAGCCCTCTGGAAAACGACAGAAGTCATTTGTTTCAGATTCTCCGGCTGCTCTCCCTGCTCTAGGCCCCTCTGGCCCTCAGTGCTGCACTCAGAAGACTGGCTCAGGAAACAAGCACTGGGATTGGCCATTGGTTCTGCCACTTTCTCGCAGTGTAACTTGGGCAAGTTACTTAACCTCTCTGGGCCTCCGTGCCTCAGCTACAAACCAGGCCTAGTAATAGTACCCACGTCACCGGTTTGTCGTGAGAAGTAACTCAGTTATTATATGTAAGGAGCTCAGAACCATGTCTGGCACACAGTAAGCACTCAATAAATGTTATTATTACCCTGGGCGGAAACAGTCTCTGGCTGCTAATCACAATTGAGGTGTTGGCAGATTACTGAGGAATGATTCCTCCCAGCAGTATTTGCAACTTAAAAGAGGAATCTTCAAGAACCTTGAAGGCCCAAAGGAACAAAGCGGTCCAGGGTGAATGCCCAGGGCTAAGGTTGATGTATGGGGCGGGGCAGGTGAAGCAGGAGAACTTCAAAAGCTCACCTACTCACCTACTCGCAGCCCCCTCTCCCCGCCAGCCCTGCCTATCTCCCCGAGGGCTGAGAGCTGATAAGTGAAACCACCTCTTCAAAGCACCCTCCTCAAGGACCCGGATCAAACACGGGGCTGGAAGATAAGCTCCAGTCTACATGTCCTTTTGTCCGTTCCTTCCCACCACATCTCCAAAGGAGATTCCAGAGGGAGGAAAAGTAGTTAATTCCTCCCGCTTTTATCAAAAGGAGGTGCCTCCCCATCCACGGGGCAATCAGCGGCGATAGAGAACCAGGGAGGGAGCGAGGAAGACCTCTTCCAGGCACTCTGCCAGCGGTGGCTGTGTGACTTTAGATTCCCCCAGAAGCTCTCAGAGCCAGGGTCTTCATCCATCAAAAGACATAAAAACACCTGCCCAAAATAACTCTGAAAATTGTTGCAGGACAATGAACACAAACATGTACTGGGGAAAAGATACTTTAACATGCTTATATAGTTAACATTTTGAAATATACAAAGTCATTCTCCTAGAATCTTTTTGGGAATACAGAGTGAGATGCGATACCAATCAATAGCCCTCTCTATGTAAAACTCTCTTTCATTCATCAACAGACATCCATTGGGCACTCACTGCATTCAGACTGCCTGGATTCACACCCCAGCCCCACCTCTTAGCAGCTGGGGTTTTGGGCAAGTTACTTAACCTCTCTGTGCCTCCATTTCCTCCTCTGTGAAAGGGGGTAATGATAGGACCTACCTCAGAGGGCTTCTGTAAGGATTAAATGAGAGAATGCATGCAGAGTGCTTACGACACTGCTTGGCTACCGTGAGAATGATAGTTAAACTCCCCACTAGGCAATAAGAATACAAAGAGGATGAGGACAATACAGAAGCATTCACAGTCCAGTGGGAGAGTGGACAAGTAAACAACGACAGATGCCATGTGATAAGTGTAATAATAGAACATAAGACAAACTGTGAGAACATGGAAGACGGAGCTACTCTAGTGGGCTGGCTGTTCTCATTTGCCCCCACTGTTCCTCTGCCCGTCTGACCCTCTCATGCCCGAAGCTGGGTCTGCAGCCTGGGGATGGGGCAGACGCAGGAAGTGCCTCGGAGGGCCTGAGCACAGTGCGCCAGATCAGGGCTCCTGGCCAAGACAGTAATTGCCAGCCGCTGAAAGATATTAAGCGCCAGGGAGGAAAACCAAGTTCTCTATGAGGCGGACTTTTCAGAGTTCTTACAGCTTGTAAAAAAAAAAATGTAAATACTTACCCAGTGAGATATTATTTCATGTTGTTGCCATTAGAGTTTGAGTGTTATGCAGAGAGAGACAATCATTCAGGCAATTCCGCCTCAGCGAGGACTGAAAACTCCACATTAACCCCACACAACAAATCTACCAGCTCCAGCTCTCAACCTGACTCAGGCATTTTCTCCCGGGTGGTGAGTTTTATGTAAATTGAAATTGCGAAAAAAAATCTATAAATATTCAGAATTTCCTAAAGGATTTTCTTGATGGTTTCCAGGGAGCATTTTTTTAAAAGACAGATTTGACTGGAGGCTAGCAGAGGGGGTGACTCTCATTTCCAGAGAATTCTTGGATATCTTGGGTCTTCCGGTCAGTTGGCAATGCTGAGACCCTCCAGATCCGTTGCTGCCATGCTCTTCAGAGCTGCTGCCCCACAGATGACTCGTGCCTCACAACCCTCTTTACCTGGGACTTTCTTAGTGCCAAGCACTAAACATGTGACATGCATTGTCTGCTTCGGGCCTCCTGACTCTGAGGTGGCCACTCTTACGTTTTGCACATGAGGACCCCGCAGCTTATGGAGGTTAGCTTGCTGGGGACCACACCAGCGGTGTGGTTCAGAGGCCTCCCTCCAGGAGACCACACCCCAAGTGACCACGCTGCTACTCACCGGTCATGTGACTTTGGGAAAGGGACTAAGTTCTCCACGCCTCACTCTCTTCAGCTGATAATAGTACCTGATGCTTATCACGTGCCCCCACACAGAACTGTTATTCTTCACCACAGTGGCACAGGGCAGTCGCCAGCAGCGCTCAGCCCTGTCCTATACTAACAGTGCTGTTCACTCCCAGGGCAATCTGAGAGGGCCTGGATAGAGGGAGATCCCGTAACCATACATCTGCCACTTTTCTGCAAGGGGAGGGTGTGTGCCATGTGCCCTGTGTGACAACGTCTTGCACAGACTTTTCAACCGCACCCCTAGCACAATGCTTTGCCCACAGCTGGCCCTCAATAATAGTGGCCCAACTGAATACTGAGCCTTATTCTCTCCCAGGTGACAAGCCATTCCTTTGAAAGTTGTCCTTGCTTTAGGCCACTAGGGCCCCTTTTAGGACTCTGTATGGGTTAGCAGTTCAGCTAAGTGAATGTCAAACTCTGATTGTAATAATCATCTAGTGGTCCTTTAATTAGGCCTCTCGCCTAAGTATGGTGTTCCATTCTCTCTCCCAAGGTAAACGGATGGATCCGGCCAAAGGAGCCCTGCTGCCCTCACCACCACCCAGAAGGGAAGGGTGACCCCACTCCTTTGCTAGCATTTTCCATTGTGTGGGGGTGGGGTGGTGGGCAGGCCGGTCTCCACCTCCATGCTGTCTGGCGCCCACTGCTCCTATCAGTGATTACTGCTGTGAGCTAGGGAGTGGGGTTTTTTTAAAGATCAAATTCCACACCCTCCACCCCGAGCCTGGCTGTCCTGTCCTGGCCTCCTCCTTCCTTTCATTAGCTCACTACCTTTTTCTTCTCTTTTCCTCTCCAAACAGAGAGTACGTATCCTATCATCTTCTGTTCTTCTCCCTCTCTCTTTTCTACTGCCTCCTGCTCCTCTTTTCCTTCCAAATTCCTAAACGCCTTTTCTCTCTCCCCCTCCTCTTTCCTCCCAACTGATTTCCCATTAATCATTCCTAACACACATCTGCTGGGGTCCTAGAAGGCTTTCTCAGCGGGCTTTCACAGCTGGGCTGGTTATAATAATCAAGAAGGAGTCTTTCATCTTTTACTGTCTCCTAGGTCTCCCCTCTTCCCAGCTCTTCCTCCTCCAAGGTGCCCAAAGGCCCACCCTTTCCACTCTGGAAGGCTCTCTCCTGCTCACCGTCTGCATAGCAGTCTCCCAAAGGCCAAAGGGCCCTCTAGGTTGAAGCGGCCCTGCAGTGGACTCTTAACGTGGTGTTGGCAGTGACAGTGATGTCAGACTGCATAGAGGCTGGCATGAGAAGAGCTACGGGGTGGGGAAGGATAGAGACCACCACAATCAAATAACTGGGATCGCTCCCCGGTCTCGTATCCTTCTTGCCACAATGTGGAAGACATCTCCCAGTCAAGGCATCCCTTGGCATTCCTCTTAACCTGTGTAATTTCTAAGAGATCTATACATACCACAAAAAAAAAAAAACCAGCACAGATCCAGGAAGTAAATTGAGTTTAATGCATGATTGATATGGCCCGGGAGTGGTGCATGCTGTCTTTACTGAGCATGATAAAGGTGCGTGACCGCTATTTGTCATTTCTGTGGTAGCTATTCCTTTCTGTTTGAAGAACCCCTTCGAAATCATCTATCCCCATCTTGGGTTCTCATGTTGTCTCAAGGCGCAGCAGAGTCAGGGACGAGTAGTCCTGGAGCAACCTGCCCCGAGTGACAGGCCTGACAATCCGAGTGATGGATTGGGGCTGGGAAAGTGGTACTCGAAGCGAGGCAGTGACACCAGCGCGCCTCCACTGGCCGCCGAGAGCACGGAGAAGTGGTCTCCCCAGAGGCCGACGCACAAAGGACCAGCTTCACCTTCTGACGATCGCGGACTGGGAACTTCAATGTCAGGACTATGACTATGTAAAACCTCTGCCAAGTGCGAATCTGGCAACGCACACTTTATCCCAAAGGCGCGAGAGGGAGCTAGGGGAGGAGGACATTGTTATTTTTAATTAAAAGTTTTTATTCCGAAATTTCCCTGGGAAAAGGTAGGGAACCCTCCCCCCAATCCCGCGAGGAGGGGGCCGCGCATCTCTGAGTTCGTATAGACCTCAGCACTTAGAGATCTTCTCCTCCTCTGGGATACTGGCCTCTCCAGTGATCCTGTGTCGCCCCAAAACAGCAACTAAGCGCGGTGCAGTGAAGGAATTTTACGCCTCTAAACAGGATACGGTAACAAACCTGAAACACACCCAAACACCAAACCTATAAATCAGCGCGCAGACACAGCGCGCCGGGCGCATCGAGGGGCGCGCACAGCCTAGGGTACCGCGCTTCACCGCGACCATCTCACCCCGAAAGGCAGTCCTCAAACTTGCAGGCTTCGGACAGGACTGGCTCTAAGTTGTTGGAGCGGTTCGGAGAACGGTGGATGCCTCCGAGGCTCGGACGCTCCCAAGTGAGCACACCCAGGAGAAGCCAATTAGGGGAAGAGAGCTGGACCGGAGCAGAGCCGGAGCAAGCCTGGGGCTCTGGAGGTGCGGCCCGCCCCCAGGCGGCCTCTGGGAGCGGCTTGGACTCCGCAGTACCAGAGCCGGAGCCGTGCGCTCCTACCCCGCTACCCCACCCCAATCCACCCCACCCCAGACGCACACGGCCGGCGGGTGACTGCCCCCGCCAGCACCACCCCACGGCGGTGCGAAGGGAGAGGAGAGAGCGAAAGGAAAGCCGGCAGAGGATAGGGCGCAGAGCCCAGGGTCCCGGGGAAGTCTCGTCCTCTGTGGGACCCCAGGGCACGGGCGGCCCAGTGGGGGATGGAAGGGGTACAGCTAGTGGTAAAGGCCGAGGCGGCGGCGGCGCGCAGGCGAGGCCCCTTTAACGCTCTCCCCTCCCACCGGCGGCGCCAGCCTCCGCCCGCCGCTCTCCCCGCCCCGGGGTCCCGGCGAGAGCTGCGATTGGGCGCGCGCGGCGATCCCTTTGAAGTGTGGCTGCCGTTCGCGGCTATTTGACGTGCGGCTCGCGGAAGGCGAAGGTTTTTGTGTTGCTCGCCGGGGCTAGCGGCGGCGGCGGCGGGGCTGCGGCGGCGTCGGTGGAGGAGGGGTGGAGGCGCAGCGACTGCTGCACCGCGCCCGACGCTGCGGCGCGAGCCCACCCGCCCCGGGAGCTCGCCTCCCCGGTGCGCCCCCTCCCTCCCCGCCCCCCCAGTGGCGCTGCCTCCTCCAAATGAGCGATTCGCCCGCTGGATCTAACCCAAGGACACCCGAAAGCAGCGGCAGCGGCAGCGGCGGCGGCGGGAAGAGGCCGGCGGTGCCGGCGGCGGTGTCCCTCTTGCCCCCGGCGGACCCCCTGCGCCAGGCGAACCGGCTCCCTATCAGGGTCCTGAAGATGCTGAGCGCTCACACCGGCCACCTCCTGCACCCGGAGTACCTGCAGCCGCTGTCCTCCACTCCCGTCAGCCCCATTGAGGTCAGTCTCCTGGTCGCTGCCCGCCCAGCGCCGGCCCCATTCCGCCCACCACTGCCGGGCCCACGGCCCTGCTCCCTGCGCCCTGGGGCTGGGTGCGACGCTCCAGTCTGGCCACGCTGGCGGAGGGAGTAAGGAGGGACGGAGAACAGGGATCAGAGCCCACCCGGTTCTCCCCGGGCTTCTCCGTGGAAGGTTCCCCTTCCACCCTCGCCTTTCGGAGCTACGTATTTTCTCTCCGATTGGGTTTGCTCTTGGAGTCTCCACTGGGTCCTTTACTTTTCTTCCAGCACCCAGTTTCCAGGCCAGAGATGCTCTCTCCCGGGCCTTCCCCCTCCCCCATCCCGGTTTGATCTCTCTGAAGCTCGATCGCCCCCGTCCCACTCCGCCTCTGTCCCATCCGGTTAGAGCTCACTACGCCCTGGCACTCCCGATCCCAGGTCTTTCTTCCTCCCACTTCCCTGGGTGCCCTCCCCGGGAGGGAGGGGCTCATAAGAGAGCGCCAGCCGCGGCGCTCGCTTCAGAAAGCGCTTCTCCCCGCTCCTACCCGCGGCGCCACAGCCAGAAACCCGTCCCAAGCGAAGTTCCCCAAACTGAAGGAGTAAGTTTTTCCCTGGACATAGGGAAGGAGAGTCACAGCCTGTCCTCAAGCCCCGACTGCAGAGAAGTCACCATCTCCCGCGGTGGCCTTGGGTGGACTGCTTCCACTGCCCCACTCCCCAGGGCCTGTGGCGCACTCCGGGGCCCCGTGGAGCGAGGGATCCCGCCGACGGGCAGTGTGAGCACAGTTCTGCCCAGGCGCCGCGCCCGGCCGGCCCTCGCTCTCGGGTCCTCTCCCCAAGACCTTCCCGCCCGTCGCGCCGTCTCCGGGGGTCCCCGCGCCCTGCCCCCCAGCTCCCCAGCCACCCCCGCTTGCTCCGTGGGTCCCGCAGTCTCACCCCCTTCTCCCTCCCCTTGCCGCTGTCTCCCACAGCTGGACGCCAAGAAGAGTCCGCTGGCGCTGCTGGCCCAGACTTGCTCGCAGATCGGCAAGCCGGACCCGCCGCCCTCGTCCAAGCTCAACTCGGTAGCGGCGGCCGCCAACGGGCTGGGAGCGGAGAAGGACCCTGGCCGCTCCGCCTCGGGCGCCGCCTCCGCGTCCGCGGCGCTCAAGCAGCTGGGGGACTCCCCAGCCGAGGACAAGTCCAGCTTCAAGCCCTACTCCAAGGGCTCCGGAGGCGGCGACTCCCGCAAAGACAGCGGCTCCTCCTCGGTGTCTTCCACCTCCTCCGCGTCCTCCTTGTCCCCGGGAGACAAGGCGGGCTTCAGGGTCCCCAGCGCCTCCTGCACGCCCTTTCCCCCGCATGGAGCGCCGGTCTCCGCGTCGTCGTCCTCGTCCTCGCCCGGTGGCTCCCGGGGTGGCTCCCCGCACCACTCTGACTGCAAGAACGGAGGCGGGGGTGGCGGCGGGGAGCTGGACAAGAAAGACCAGGAAGCGAAGCCCAGCCCGGAGCCTGCGGCTGTGAGCCGCGGCAGCGGTGGGGAGCCCGGCACGCACGGCGGCGGCGCCGAGGCCGGGGCCTCCGGGCGCAAGTCGGAGCCGCCCTCGGCGCTGGTGGGGGCCGGCCATGTGGCGCCGGTGTCGCCCTACAAACCAGGCCACTCGGTGTTCCCGCTGCCACCCTCCAGCATCGGCTACCATGGTTCCATCGTGGGCGCCTACGCCGGCTACCCGTCCCAGTTCGTGCCTGGCCTGGATCCCAGCAAGTCTGGCCTCGTGGGAGGCCAGCTGTCGGGGGGCCTGGGCCTGCCTCCGGGCAAGCCCCCCAGCTCCAGCCCGCTCACCGGGGCCTCCCCGCCCTCCTTCCTGCAGGGATTATGCCGTGACCCCTACTGCCTGGGAGGTTACCACAGCGCCTCGCACCTCGGCGGCTCCAGCTGCTCCACTTGCAGTGCGCACGACCCGGCTGGGCCCAGCCTGAAGGCGGGGGGCTACCCGCTGGTGTACCCCGGGCACCCGCTGCAGCCCGCCGCGCTCTCGTCCAGCGCCGCTCAGGCCGCGCTCCCGGGCCACCCCCTCTACACCTACGGCTTCATGCTGCAGAACGAACCGCTGCCGCACAGCTGCAACTGGGTTGCGGCCAGCGGGCCGTGCGACAAGCGCTTCGCCACCTCGGAGGAGCTGCTTAGCCACCTACGGACTCACACGGCCCTCCCGGGCGCAGAGAAACTTCTGGCCGCCTACCCCGGGGCCTCGGGCCTGGGCAGCGCCGCCGCAGCCGCCGCGGCCGCCGCCTCCTGCCATCTGCACCTCCCCCCGCCCACCGCGCCAGGCAGCCCCGGGTCGCTGTCCTTGCGGAGTCCACACACTTTGGGGCTAAGCCGGTACCACCCCTATGGCAAGAGCCACTTATCCACAGCTGGGGGTCTGGCCGTGCCGTCCCTCCCCACAGCCGGACCCTACTACTCACCATATGCGCTGTACGGACAGAGACTAGCCTCAGCCTCCGCGCTCGGATACCAGTAACCACAGCTCTGCCCTCCCCAGCCCTCCGCCCCGCCGCCCTGCCCCGCCGCTCGCCGCCGCAGCCTCCGCTCCTGCTTGTCCCTGCCGGCGTCCCGCCCAGCCCCTCCCCGCCGGACTGTGTATTTATTTACTATAATGTTAGCTTACAAGCTGGGAATATAAGTGCATTATCGGCCCACACGAGTCAATGGTATGCAAAAAGTCTGTGTTCCCCCAATAATAATATTAATCTCAAATAACTACATGTTCCCCGCCCCTCTTCCTTTCTTTTATTTTTTCTTTTTCTTAGATGTAAGTTTTAAATATTTTTCCCTTTTGCTTTTTTTTTTTTTGGTTTGGTTTTAGGGGGAGGAGGGAGTTGGGGTTCCGGGGTTCTTCTACTTGTTTTGTTTTCCCTTCCTGGGGAGTTTCTTGCATGCTTCTTAACCGTTACAACTACATTTCCCCTTCTCTTTTCCCCTCTTTCTCCTTCATTCCCTCTTGTTCCTTCCATTTGAGGTTCCGTTTTTTCTTTGTTCGAGTAACAGAGAGGAGATTTTTTTGTAATGCATTTGGGGGGTGCAGAGAGCGGCCTTGGTGGCAGGAGGTCGTGCGCTCTGGTGACCCGGGACTCTGCTCTGTGACTCCTCCCCTGCGACCCTCTCCTCCTCGGGTCCTTGGTCTGTGCCCTGGCTCCCAAAATTAGAGCCTTGCACCCCTACCTTGCTCTGAGCCCTGGAGAGCCCTGACCCCACAGCAGGCGCCCCCTGAGAGAGGGGCCCGCGTGGCCTCCCGCAGAGCCTTTCTACCTTCCAGACCCTTCCCGGCCCCAAACACCTGGTGGCCACATTGCCCCCCGGGGGACGGGGGGCCTGTAGGGCTCATCTTATTCAAAGTCCTAGAAGGCCCTGCTGGCCTGAAACTTTGCTCTTTATATTTTGCGAAGTGCTTTTATAGTCCTTGTTTTTCTTTCCGTTGTTGGGGCAGAGGGCCCTCTCCTGGCGGCAGGGCAGGGTCGGCGTGTCTGGCTGGATCCTGCCAAGGCAGACCAGTGGCAGTGTCAGCGGGCCATAGAACCTTGTTAGCTCCGTTGGGGGAAGGTTGGGGAGTCAGGGAGCACAGGGATCGGATCGCAGCAGCCACTTCGCCCCCTCCCAGGCCTGACCCGACAGAGTCCCCAAAGTTGGCCGGGGGCTTCCGTGGGCTCCCTCAGTGGCTGGGATTGAAGACTCGGGCCCCTGGGTCTTCTCCCCACACCGTCCCTCCCTCCTGGTCTTACGCAGCAGCGCGGGGGCTGCGGGACCTGTTGGGATGAATAGAGTTCTCCCTTGGTAAGACTTATTTTGTTAATAAATGGAATACTTGGCTATATTCACACCGTGGTGTGTTTCTCTCTTGCCTCACCCACTGTCCCGCTTCCAGACGACTGAGCAGATGCCCCTCTTCTATTCTTGTTTAAAATACCTTATGGTTTCCTTCTGAGATTTCCGTTCAAGGACGAGTTGAATGCCTTTCCTTAAGAAAGGGGGGAGAAAAAAACAAAACTTCTGCCAACGCATTACAAATAACATAAAACCGCCTTTATTTTTTTTTTTTTTTCCACTTGGCTATTTAGCTCCCAGCCTCACTTCACAAGCCTTGACATTTCCTGGGGACAGGGTGGAGGGAGTGTGTCCATGAATTTTCCTCTGGGCCCAGATTTGAGGTGCAAGGGGCCAATAAGGGATCCAGGACCCAGGGCTCAAACACACTCGTGGCTGCACGGTCGGGGAGACCTCGGGCGGGCAAAGACAACGTGCCTCTGGCGCCACCTGGTGGCAGAAAGACGAGCGACTGGCCCCGGCCCCGACGGCTCCTTTGGCGCTTTCCACTCTAAATGCGGGCTGTTTCCTGACGGTGACTTTTATACGCCAGGAAACCAAAGGGCAAATGCACCTGCTGAGAAGGGTGCTTCGCAAGGTTAGTGGGCTCTCCAAGGGCAGCGCTGGGTTGTCGACCCCAGCCACCTGCGCCCCTAGAGACTTGTCTGAATGGCGTTTGTGTTTTGCTGAGAAGGCACGACTGTTAAGCAGAACCTTGAAGCCACTCTCCGTCCCTGTTTTCTTGAGCTTCTACCACTGACATTGGCTTCTGCATCCTGGGGCGGGCGAGGGTGGGGGTGCAGTTTATTGGGATGGTGGGACGAGGGCCGGGGCACCTCCCCACTGCGCGGGAGTCCCCGAGGCCGAGGCCCGAGGAGAGGACGGACGGCTGCGGAGGCCGCACTCCTCCAGGGGAGCCCCGGGCAGAGCTGGGCCTCCGTGGTGCCAACTCGCTCCTCCTCGGCGGCGAGAGCGGGGCTCCCGGGGAACCCAGGCCCGCCCAAGCGCCCGCCGCCCCCTCCGGCGCCCACGCCGGGGCGCGGGCTCCGAGCCACCTGCGCCGAGGCCGCGCGGGGCCACCTGTTGGCGCGCTTCCAATGGCCTCCCTCGCCCCCTCCTGGCCGCGCTGCTCTGCGTCGGCCCCGCGCAGCTTTGGGTGGTGGTGTTACTGTTGTGTTATTTTGCTTTTGCTGTGAGGAAAGCGACTTATTAGGCAGTTCGTGCCCCGCAAACTGCGTGCTTCCGAAACGCCCGTTGGCCAGAGGTCAAGTGCGGAAGCGGGTGGGAGGGGTGCTCTCTGCCCGCTGTTTCAGTAGACGCCAAACCCCACTAGCGAATCGCAGGGCCGGCCTCGGCCCCACCCGGCTCCCTGCCCTCGGGAACTGACAGAACCTCAGAGTTAGACGATTTTGGTGGGGGGATTGGGGCCCTCTATCTTTGTTTCCGGGCAAAATTCCTTCCTCAGTCCAGAGAACCTCAAGCTTCTTCTGCAGAAAATGTCAGTGCTGGGCACCATACGGCCCTATGTGTGTCCTAGGGAAGGGACCTGCGCTGCTGGCGTCGTTGGACCGAGTCAGAGAGAGGCTGAATGAGCTGGAGAAGTCGCCCTGGGTCTTCCTAGGCAATCATTATCCGATTTCTCAGAGTTCATGTTGGCCCGAATCTTTAAAAGACCTATGTGGCAACTTGCGTTATTTTTGCTTTTTCTCTGTTGTTTTGTTTGCTGTTGGTTCTTTCCCATCTTCCCTTCCTCTCAAGTCCCCCTCTTTCCTTCGGATACCTTTTTTTTTCAATGCCTGCTAAGTCTGCTGGCAATTGCTCCCTCTGCAGGGAGACTTAAACTTTATGGTCTTCTAGTTGGGACCAGAGAAAGGAAGAGACTGAATATTTCCAACAGCAAACTCTCTGTCTAGCAAAAGAAACTTCTCTAGCTGCTTGGCTTACAGATGAGGTGTGAGAACACAGGTTAGAAATTCCTGAGAGGACTGAGTTTCCCCCAGAAAGAGTATTAGCGGCCTTTGTAGACCAGGAAGGATGCCGTGGACCTGGGTGGGAATGGCTGCCCCCAACTACCATTGTGACACCAAAGAGCAGGCATTGTAGTCTGGAGTGTCCCAGGTCTCACCCTGAAAGCTCAGCTCTCCCCACTGTGAATGGGTGACAGTCCTAAGAAATGTGGCTGTTTTAATTAGCTGGTGGCGAGTTTGTTACTTTGAGTAGCTAAATTCTCATTAAAGTTGCTGTTTTAATAGACATAATCCTCCCCCACTAACTGCCTATTTGTGTAATTAATTCATCCAGCAACTCTTTTTCTTTGAGAATCACCTCCACCTTCTCTTTATCCGCCTCCTTCTCTTCCTAACCCTCCCCGCCCCCGCCCTCTCCTAATCTCTCCCAGGCGCCAGAAATGGGGCCTGTGTTCCCAAGGCACCAGGAAGGGTGGAAGCCACAGAGCTGGAACTTGAGACACTGGACGTTCCTGGCTGCAGGTCATATTTTCACACCTCTTGCCTGGTTATTTTTGTGGCCTCGTGGGCAGCAGTGGGAGGAAAGGAGGAGCAGAGGGAGGGGAGAGACTCACCCTCACATGTAGGTTTGACACAAACAGAATTGTGGGGGGTTACGTTTTTAATTTCCCAGTCGTCCCCCGACCAACCCTGAGAAATCTGTAGGCCAGGTGGGAGGTGTGGAGCCTTTCACCGTCTTTAGGCAGCCTAAAGGTACCTGTCTCGTCCTACCCAACACACCCAGCGCACTCCTCATATGAACTAACTCCTTCCTGATGGATGTCCGGGTTACTGCGGAATCCGTCTTACAATAATCCCATGGCTCGGCACTTTATTAATCATTCTGTAGGGGAAGCTGCACTCCAGTTTTCTGTTTGATTTGATCTCATTCATCCTGTCTTTCTGCAAAATAGATGGTTGAGTGCATCCGATAATGTATGGTTTAATTTGGAGCACTATGGGTTTGAATTACCATTTTCATAATGTGCTGTGCATTAATGTGTTACATCATTTATAAAGAGAAATGTGCTGGGTTTCAAACTTTCTCCTGAAAGCCAAAGTCACCTAAAGGAAACACAGCCAAATCGCATCGACCCATCTTCCTACTTCACTGCCAGAGAAACTCCTGCCTCCCCTACTGGGGTTAGATCTGCCAACACTCATAAAACCCAACACGAGGCTTTTGTGTGCACAGAATGCAGGTGGGTGTCAAGGTTTAAGGGGAACTTGCACATGGCTGCCCTGGAGCCATCAACGGGCAGGACAAAGCTTCCCCTCATTATTGCATAACAACGGCTTTGCAGCCAACCCCGTTGGAGGAGACCTCCAGTGGATGGCTCTCCTTCGACCCTAATCCAGCACTCCCTCCTCAATGGCTGTAATAACACCAGCTGTCTGTTACTCAAACTCTGACTGAGGAGGAAAAAGCACTGATTATCCAAATACAGTCATTAAAGGGGAAATGTGTTTTTAGGACTGTCAGAGTGATTAATGAGGGCTAGCCGTCTTTGCAAATGTACTTGTTTAGTCTAACTGGCAGCTTCTATTTTCCTATTGATTTATTGCAGCCGTTGCCGGGCCTTGGTGTGTGCGAAGTCAGGTTACTTCACAACTGTGCCCTGTTTAAACAGGAAAAGCATGCACCATTTTGTCCAGGAGGGAGGGAGCAGCCGAAAGTCTCTCCCTTCAGTTCAGTCTCCAGGGGCCCAGACCAACAAAGAAGACATTAAAAAGCTGCAGCCCGGAGAGGGAAGGAAGCTGCCTCCCCTCGAGTGTCCCCAGTCGCTCAGTTCCAAGGTCAGTGGAGACGCACCATGGCCCCTGGACAAAGCCGGCCCCATTGTCACACTCAGCATGCCCACATTTTCTCCTCCAGTCCCCCCAAACCAGCTGTTAGCCACTGGGTCCAAGTACAGGAAAAGCACCCAGCAGAGGGGGATGCCTGGGAGTGGGTGATGGGGCAAGGCCAGGCAAAAAACAGAACCAAAGCCGCCCCGTAGTCCAAGGGTGGGAGCAGGGCCAGGAGCTTTGTGGGAAATTGACGGAGTCCCAGGGTTGATTTCAACTTTTAAAAAGAGGTGGTGGAACCACAAATGTGATATCTACTTCTTTCCACTTGTACAGTTTATGTTTTGACAAATGATGTATCTAATGACCAAAATAGAGAAATGGCAGCTCGAAAAGAGAGTCCCAGTATTTAGGGATGATATTTCCAGGCGGTCAATCATCGCAGCAAACAATTTACAGAATTCCGCTTACGTGCCCAGCACAATGCCGGATGCCATGACACACAGAAGAAAACTCGGACAAAATTCCTGCCCGATTTAGGGAGACAAGACATCCCCATGAGACAAGGAGAAAGATAGCATTGTACATAAGTGCATTTATGCTGATCTAGTAAAGGGCTAAATCGTCCTGGGCAGACAGTGAGAAGAGGGCAGGATTCAGTAAGGTGCTAATCGTGCCCATCAGGTGGTGGAGCTGCAGGAGCCAGACGGCAGCCCACTGCGGGTGATGTTGGGGACCTTCCCATGGGAGCTCCAATCTGGTGGGAGGCTCCCCAATTCCTCCTGGGCCCGTCCTCTTTGAAGACTGAAAGAAGGCTGAGGTCTTTATTCCACAGCTGTCAGAGGGCTGGAACTGGAGCCCCTGAGCCTGTAATTGCCATTTCTAAAACAGAGCAAGGAGCAGACTTCCCCAATGCCGTATCCAACGTAGCCGAACTTTCTCCCACCCGCTCTCTGCCTAATCAGCCTGCACCTTCCACAGAGCACTCCAGGCATGGAAACGGTTTGTCCTTCTTCCTAAATGAAGTGCTTTTCCAAGTTTTCCCAGGGTGGTGGCCTATCCCCAGCATTATTAACGCTTTCTAAAACAGGAAAGGCTGTCAGTGGATTTTGATCAACAGATGAGCCAGGAAAACTTTCTCTTAAGAGAAAAGAAGTTGAGCCTGCTGGCTGAGAGAAAAGGAAGTGACCATATTTTATAAACTTCAAGTTGGAGACAAATGGCACAAGTGTACTTTGGTGACCTTTAGGACTGTCCTGGGAAATCCACAAAGTCTAGTCGTTGTACATATAGTAGAAAGAGCATTGAGAGGGGAGTAAGAAAACCTGGATTTTGTTCTAGTTCTGAAACTTAACCGCTGGGTGACCTTGGGCAAGTCCCTTAATCTCTCTGAATCTATTTTCCAAATTTCTGAAATGAAGTTGTTGGGTCCTATCATCTGCCAGCGCTTTCTAACTGGAATATTCTATGAGTTTATAAAATGTTTAAAGAGTGAAGCATTGTGGTTGTCAGAGTTGGTAAGGATGTTCTGTCACTGGCTCCCAGTCAAATACAATCCGAAAGTTTCTATTGGGACAGTCAATGTGGAAGATCCAGAAAAAGAAACCTCATGACTTTACCTCTATAATGGGGGACAGGCGGAGAGGGCCCAAGAAGAATATTGTAATGTGGACTTTTTACCCAGAGCACTGGCTCCCACGAAATGAATTATTAAGACTTTTTTTAATTTGATGAAATGCTGAGGATAAGGTGACACAGGTATTTCAGAGACTGCTTAGGTGCGTAAGTGGGTCGGAAATTATTAAAATAATGTTGAGGATCCTGTGAGGTTAAATGAAGTTCTATGAAAAGAATCACATTTTTCATAGCCTACGGCCAACTGCTTTGGGAAAATGGAACTGGCGAGGGCAGAAATGAAAAGCAGATCAAAATCAAACCACAGTGAGGGGACCTTTGCTCTGACTGGGCAGTGGGTATCTCCCCAGCCCTTTGGAACACAAAATAAAGTGGTCCTCCTGGAGTTTAAATCAGAGCCAGATTTGAGAATGGAAACCGTAATTTGGAAAATGACATTGCACGTGCCCCGTGTCCTGTTTGCTCTCCTGGGTGTGCGCACATGTGAACGTGCGTATGCGGCGTGAGTTACGTACGGGTTTGTATGTGGTCCACAAAGGAAACAGTGTGGCCATGCTCTTCCTTCTTAGTTTTGACTTCAAATATGGGCACCATAAAACAAATAGACAGAAATTCTAGGCCATGCCCACCCTAGGGCATCTCAAGAAGCATCATTTTGTGTGTGTGATGGCACAGCTAAACATAATAAAATACGCTGGGCATTTAATACTTACAACCAACCTGCAGATCCCTTTAATGAGAAAACTGAAATTTGGAGAAGTAAATTGCCCAAGATCTCACAGGGAAAGGGCTGTAGAATCAGGATTCTAACACAGTTCTGACTATAAAACTCTTTGCACTAAGCCAAGTAGCTTCAGACTTTGTATCTAAATGGGTCGAGATACTACAGATGGATAGAATAAGGGGAACTGTCACATGGGAAAGTTTTGGCCAGTGCCCCTGCATGTGTTGGGACCGTGCTAGACACCACACAATTCAACCTACGTCAGTCCCGCCCCTCCTTCCAAGAGCTGAGAGGCTGCTCAGTGCGCTGGGCTGACTCATTCAGTAAATATTATAGAGCGCCCACCATGAACTAGGTGCCATGGGCTTCTCTGGGGATTAAAAGTTGAGACACTGGCTTTGCCTCAAGGAGCTGCCAGTCTAGAAGGAGATGGATGTGTAAGCTAGTTCAGATCTGAGGGACTAAGGGCCCCACTAATGCCATTGTGGTAGTCAGTCTAGGCTAGATTATGCTGCAGTAACAAACTAACCCCAAACTCTCAGGGGTTTAACACAAAAAGGGCTTATTTTCACTTATACTACATCTCCATCATGGATTGATAGGGCTCTCTGTCTCAGTCAGGGTTTGACCAGAGAAGCAGAACCAGTACTATAGCAAGGCATTGGCTTACAACAGCTGTGGGACTGGCTGAGCAAGCTGGAAGTCTGTAGGGCAGGCAGGCAGGCAGTCAGGGACAATCACAGGCAGGCTGAAACTCTACTGGCACAAGCCATTTGGAGTCTCTGAGCTCGGGGAAGGCCTAAGCTCTCTTTTAAAGGGCTTGCCTAATTAGGTCAGGCCCACCCCAGCTGATCTCCCTTTTGATCCACTTAAAGTCAACTGATTATGGACCTCAATCATATCTGCAAAATTCCTTCACAGAAGTATCTCCATCAGTGTTTGATTCAATGATGGGGACTCTCATTCGGTCTAACAAGGTGACACATCAGAAAGCATCCCAGTGGTGTGTGTAATTAATCAGGCCCACTGACTGACAGAGGAACATCCTCAGAGGTCACAGCAGGCAAAGGGCTGGAGTGCAAGGGTCTTGCACAAACAATTATGTGTTTCAGGCTAAAAATGAACTATGCCACCTCTGCTCATAATCTTCTGACCAGAACTGGTCACACAGCCCCATCCCCACTGCGAAGGTGGGACATGGACCCTCCCTCATGCCCAGAAGGAAAAAAGAGCTAAAAGAGGGTCCACCACAGGTGTTGCCTGGGTGCTATGAACAGCTTCCATCCTGCCCAACCATGCTCATTTACACAGGGGGAAACTGAGTTTGTGGCGAGAGGAAGGCACAAGTGACTGCCAAGGGCCACACCGTGAGGAAGGGAGAAGCAGGATGAGAACTCACCTCTCGCTCTCTCCAGCTCCCCTCCGCCCTGCGTCCTCAGGCCTTACCTAACAGAAGCTCCTTCCAAACCCACTGAGCCCTGTTTACCTGGAGGAAGTTTACACTTGAAGTTGTGGGAGACAGGTGCAGGAATGGAACGTTCTAGCCAGATAAGGCTGGCCTCCCCATGGTTAAGTCTGAGGTCTGTGAGACCTTGAAGTTCAAAGAGATGCGTGACCTTCCTCATACCTTGTAGTCCTGAGATCTCCATCTGGTGGCTTGCGAAGAACCACCAGTTGAGCACTGAGGCAGCGTACTGACCACTCCTCCTTATAAGAAGGGTGGGCACCTCCCATGTGTTAGAGTCTGGCAATGCTTGCATTTGTGAAAGTCACTAAAAGTGAAGGATTGATTCAAAGCAATCATGATCAATGGTCAGTGATGAGCAAATGCCATCAACGGTATGTGCTCCAAGCTGAAATGAAAAAGGTCTGGCCAATGGGGAGCAGACATGGCTTTCTTCCTTCTCTAACATTTATTGAGCGCTTGCTGTGTGCCAGGCACTGTACTAAGCACTCTCCATACAAGGTTTTAGTTGATTCCGGCAGCAGTTCTCTGTGGTGAATCCATTATTGAACATATTTTGCCCAAGGTCACAAAGCCAGTGAGCCGTAGAGGGAGGGCCCCTACCAAGTCTATCTGATTCCAGAAACCTTTCTCCTGCCACCAGAGCCACCACGTGCTGTTGTTCAGGTGGTGCCCTGCACAAGCACATCCAGCCAAGGGAGTAAGTGAGGGCTCCACGGCCCCTCAAGACACCTGGCCTGGGCTGCATGAGCCTGGCAGGGAGTCTTTTTTTAAATCTCCCAAAGGCTCCAGGTGGCTGGGATGGGTGGAGCCTTGCTATTCTCTGACCCTCTCCTCTAGAGACCCTAGGTCAGAAAAGAACCTTAAATCTGCTGATCCCGGGCTCACCTCCTGGTGGTCACAATGAAGCCTCTGCAGTGTGCTTATCCTCATGGAAATATTTCTTGAGAACCTACTACATGTGCTAAATGCTATCCAAGGATAGAAGATGCATAAGACATGAACACTTGCATCCAGCTGCCTGCAATCTAGTAGGAGAAAACAATACAAACACGTGCTAATCATGTGAAATAAAGTATGACATTAACAAATGAAGGGGACCCATACGAAGTGCCAGGCATACAGAGCACCCGGGAAGCTGGAAGGATTCATTCATTCATTCACTCAGCGCCCAGAGGAGGAAGGAGAGGTCTGAGAGGCCAGTGGGCAGCCTGAGCAATGCCCAAAGCTGGACCGTGCAAGGTGTGTTGAGGGATGTCCCTCCAGCTCATGCCAACCAGCTTCCGTCTGCACGGAGCCCAAAGGCACCTGCAAGAATAACTTAGGGGAGTCAGTGCTTCGGGGCCAGCAGCATAGGTGCAGCCACCCAGCAGCCTCGTCAAAGGAAGGATGACAGTCTCAGTACAGATATAGCACAGTTAAGGGGCTGCAGTGGGAGGGAAGGAAGACTCTTCCCAAAATTCAGCTCTGGGCTTAGTACTGAAACTTGCATCCCACATGCCAGCCCAGCAGTCCTCGTCACAGTCACCCAGCCTGGGCTCTCCTGTTCCCAGGGTCCACCTTCCTGGCTCCAGTTAGAGCTGCAGGGCCCAGAGCACAGAGAGGGCTCTTGATGGTGACACTGGCAGGTGGACCGTCACGTCCATCCCTTTCTCGATGCTCACCTGTCTCCCCGACCCTACTCCCTTCTTTGGGAGTGCTGGAGGAGAAACGTTCTTACAGGGCATCCTTCCTTGCACCCCATGCTCCTAACCATCACCCTCCCCTCTGTCCCTCCCCCATGCCATTTCTCCCCCTAACACACACGCTCTCTCACCCTCACCTCCCTCCCTCCCCCACCCCTTCCCCTCCATTTGTTTCAATGAACAGCCCCTTTTATCTATTCTGTAGGTACAAATGAAGCTGTCAAATTTGATCAGCCGCTTGATATGACAGGCTGTGGGAGTCAGGACCCCTTGAACAGAGTGGGCCTTGTCTGTCACAGCCTGCCTGACACTTCCCATAATGCCCAGACTGATGAGATTCTGAGTAGGGCCCAGCACATTTTCAACTCTATTTTGGGTGAAAACCCTTCTTGAAAGATCTTGAAAGGAGCTGGCAGTTCAGCCGCCCGGATGATTAATGAGGGTTGGCTCCGCTGGATGGATTTCTCCTGGTGCCAACAGCCGTCCTCCCAACAGGCTAGAACGTGTTGCCGTTGACTTCCCCCAGCACTTCGCCCTCTCAGCAGCACCCCCTAAAAAACCTTTCCCACCAACCCCGGACATTCCCCCCGTCACCCCTCACCTCCGCGCATCTCTGTCGGTCCTCTCTCATTTTCTGACGCAGGAGCAGCCTCGACATATGGAAAAAGTTAACCATCACAGCTGAGTGAGGCCTAGCTGGAGTGAGCAGGGCCTGCTGGACAGCTGTGCAGGTTTGAGGGGCCAGGCTGAGAGGGGACTGAGGAGGACAGTGACCCAAGCTCTCCTTGTGTGCCACATCACACGCCCCAGTGTTCACGGGTGGGTCTCTCCACTTTTTCTCCATGGCTCTCAGGAGCTTGGGGAGAGAAACCATGGGGTGTCTAAGGTCCCAAAGAGATAAAGAATCAAGGTCCTGGTTTTTCTCTTATCTCACAGTGTTTCTCAGAGGGGGCACTATTGACATTTGGGGCAAGACAATTCTTTATTGGGCAGGACCCTCCTGTGCAGGGTAGAAGATTGAGCCAACAACCCTGGTCTCAAGACACTCATTGTTTGTGGCACCCCCCAATCATTGAGACAACTCAAAACATCCCCTACAATTCCAAATGCCCCTGGGGGTGGTACCAGCGCTAGTTGAGAACTGTTAGGGTAAAGAGGCTCCCTCTGTCCCTCCCTCGTGCCTCGAGGGTCTTGCCCACTCCTCTGGCTCCTTCAGCTCTCACTTACACCCCTCAAGCCCACTCAGTGGGGAGAGCACCTCGAAAGAGAGGAAAGGAGGAGGTAGGGTGTTCTCCCACCTCCCCGAAACTAACTGTTCCCCTCTGCTGCCTACCTCAAACCAGCCCCCTCTAAACTCTATATTCTGTCCCTCATCCTCTGCTCCTGCTGTCCCCAGCAGACCGTAGCTTATCAATGCTCAGGGGAGAAGAATGGTGGCCAAAACTTTTTTGGGGCTTCCAAGCTCAGAATCCTTCAGGAAGAGGGCAGTGGAGGGCAGTTAGGGTCAGGGACATGCTGTTTCTTTCTGGAACATAGATTTCTTTTTCAAGCCAGGCTCCAAGGTCTGGGGACTCTATCAGAGGAGAAGCTGGGCCCCTGTAACCAGGGCCGTCACCCAGGATCTCTTGTGGAGCAGGCTAAGCACGTTCCACAGGGCCAGGCCATGAGGGAGAGTTCCCAAGAACGCTAAGCCATACCTACTCTCCTTACTCACCATTTTCTCTCCCCCTTTCCTTCTGAAAAAGAGAGAGAGAGAAATCCCATGTTCACCCACCCCCACAGCCACTGGATAATGCCCAACCAGCTCTGAGATCGTCCGGCCCCCAGATGGACCCAGCACCATTGGTGCATGCATTCTGTGCCACCTACTGAGCATCTACCGCACACCAGGTACTGGGACGACTCTGGGCATACAGAAGTGAGTGAGCCAAAAGACACAGCTCCTGCCTTCATGGAGCTTACAGACTAGCAAGGAGAAAACAACTCAACAAATGTATGTGTGCTCATAGATTGTGGTAGGAGCAATAAAGGAAAAGCAGAGTGTTTTGGAGTGCATCAGAGAGGCTGTAACAAGGAACCCTTATTTAGAACTAAGGTCAGGGAGAGCCTCTTTGGGGACATGACCTTGAAGCTGAGACCTGAAGGCTGAGCTGGGTTAACTAGGTAAAGAGGGAGGAGCACCCTGAGCTGGGGAGATGCACACCTGAACATCAGCCAAATTCTCCTGGCACGATGGCGCTTTCCCTTCTAGCTGTGCCTCCATGGAAGTACAAAAACTCAGCCCAAGCCCTGGAAGAAGCAGAAGGGGGAAGAGCTGGGAGAAGAAAGGCAACAAAGAGGTGTGGAGGGAGACCCTGACCACCCAGTCACCCCGCAGTCCAGGGCACCAACACTGCCTTTGCAAGGCAAGACCATGTACGAAGGCAAGCCAGAGGGAGCAGGGAGACTGGTCTGGTGCCAACGGGACCTCCTAGGCTAGTGGCAGGGACGCCCTTGGGCAGACTTTGGGGTGTACTAGTTTGGGGAGCTGTGGCATGGACAGCCGCTATTGGAGACAGAAATTAAATAATGATCACTCAAATAAATATATAATTACAAGGTTCTTGCTGAGTGTGTGAAGCTTGAGGGGAAACTCAGCTCTTTTCAAGAAAAATAATTTTGTAATGAAATATGGAAGAGTGTGTTTCTTACTCTTGGAAATCCAGAGACCTTCATTGGCTCCCATTGTCCAATCAAGCCAAACCTTTAATCCAGCATTCAAGTCCTCCACAAGTGGCCCCCACCTACTTCTCCACCCTGCCCCTACCAGAACCCTTCCCAGGAGCCAAATGGACAACTCACTGTCCCCTAGACACCAAGCTCTCACATCAAGCTATTCCTCCTTGCTCCTCACAAGTTCACTGGTCTCGTTTTTAGCCCAACCAGTTGTGGTTTCCCCTAGCTCTGAATTGCTTGAGCCCCTTCTTTTATCGTCTTTATAGTCCTTCTCTATGTGAGGACCCATCACCGCCCCCCACTGGACCATAAATTCCGTAAAGGCAAGAAGTGTCTTTTCTTCATCTTTGAGTCTCTTGTGTTCCTAGGACAGTGCCAGGGAAAGGGTGGACAACCAGTAAGTGCTTGCTAAATTGGAAAACAGCTGAAGGGCTTAAACATGTGTCAGCATCTTGAACTGAAGTCATTAGTGGGATGAGAGAAGAGATCTGAGGGCAAATCTCTAAGAAGTAACAAAAAACAGAGCAATCAAGGAAGAGAAAGCATGCATGCTCTCCACCAATGGCCTAGCAACCAGTTGCTCCGGAAGCCTTTCCTTGCCTCATCAGTCTACCCATGCCCACAACAGGAGGGGTGGTCCTGAGGCGGTCACTCTGAGGACTCTGGCTATGGTGGCAAATCCTCAAGGCAGGCAGAGGAAACCCATCGGGGACTGGGCAGTCAGTGGCCTCCTTCCTCTACCAACTCGCCATGGTGGCTGAGATTCCCTCACTCAACTCATTCCTTGGAGTTAAGGAACAAAGTCCTGAGAAAAACATCATAAAATGTGCTTGTGAAAGGGCAAAAGGAGAAGACAACCCTCAATGCATCACTGCTCACCAGCCCTGTGTGGGAAGAGCCAGCAGCTACGTAGACAGGAAGCAGGGTCTGCAGGGAATGAGACATGAGACCATTGAGGGGAGGGAGGGAGCCAGGTCAGGAAAGCTCTGGAACATGAACATTTTCCCAGGAAAGGCAGCTCCAGGGTTAGCTCCCAGGAGGACCTGGCAACTGGGCAGCACACACACCAAGAATGCAGGGCAAGAGGACTTACCTTCTAAGAGCACCCCTGCCACCATACAACTCTGCATTGGATCCTGAGCTCCTCATGGAAGCCCAGCACGATGCAGGGACCCTGACCTGTGTTCATTGCAGTATCCACAGTGTCCAGTGTGTGCCAGGCATGCAACAGACACTCAATAGATATTTCTTGAGTAAACGAATGAATTAATAAGGCTGCAGAAAGGTGCTGAGAATGGACCCCAAAGAGAAACCAGTCCTTCCTCTCCCTTCTCCAAAGGGACCCAGAAGACCTGAAGAAATTCAAGCCCAAGTTGCTGGAAGCCACCCCCGAAATTAGTCAAGTCCCCTCATCTAGCAGGCAGAGGTCCACACCTGAGCAGCTTGGGAAGGACGCACTTCACAAACTTACCCCACCAGCTTTTGGAACAGAACTGAGCTCCCTGCTGTCTCTCAGAATTTCTTCAGGGAGAAAAAGAATTTTCCTGGCCACTGGGCCAGAATATAAAAACAAGGCTACATAAAACAGGCCTAAGAGGGAAAGGGTAGGCCAAAAACAATATGCTCCTCTCTCCTCTGTTGTTTTAGGACCTCAACTTCTTTTCCCAGTGAGGAGGAGGAGGCGAGGGGAGCGAAGCCTAATGACCCTCTGCCCCCTTGCCAGGACAGAGGCCCTCGCAGGCAGGGAGTCAAAGAAAACTTTTCCGAGACTGATTACCAAGAGGGTAACTAGGTACAGAGAGCACATGTGAAGCGGCTCCTCGTTTCCAATTCAGGACTGTCAGATGGTGATTAATGACTAACAGCCACAGAGCAGCCTTGATTGCCAAGTGCCGTATTGTTAATGCTGACATTTAATGAGGCCGGACACAACTCCAGCACAATTCCACACCATCATCTGCAAATAGTGCTCGACGGACTTAATTGGTTAAGTATTTGTGTGTGTGTGTGTGCATGTGTGTGTGAGAGAGAGAAGAGAGGTAGAAAGGACAGGAGAAAGGGGTGAAATGTCTGTGTGTGAATTTGCCCTATGTGGACATCTCTATTTTAACACATGTAACTGTGTTATCACTTGAGTCGGGTGGAATGAGCCCATGTGACTATATCTGCAGACCTACAACATCACCTCAGTCCCCAAGAGAAAAGTCTCTGATATGGCGAGAGCCCCCACAACACCCTCCCCACCCGCCACTCCACCTCACCCCTGCTGTGGTCTCCCCACCACCACCATCACCGCTGTCTCTCAGGAGCAGCTGGGAACTGGCATATTTGTGAAGTTAAAACACATAAAAGAGAGTTGAAAGAAGAAGTTGTCTGGAAGTGGGCCTGGATCCAGGGCTCCTGAGAAGCCACTTTCTCACTGGACTCAGATCAATGGTCCCTTGGCCCGCCTGACTGGGCGGATCCTCCTCTGCCAAGAGAGAACTGTTACCCCCATTCCGGAACTCAACACTCTCTTAGGAGAGGAACGGAATCCATCTTATTGTTCTAGAAACAGAGTCCCAGGCAATAGGGACAGAGAGACTGGCCCAGCAAGGATTCTGAGCCAACTGAACAGGTGACAAAGGGCACAGGAAAGGAGATGTTGGCTCCAACGGAGCTGACCAATTCAAGGAATCCGTGTTCACGGAGTCCTGGCTATACTCACGAGGTTGTGGCTTGGCCTTACTGGGACAGTAGGGGGTAGGTGAAACCCAGGTAGCTGGCAATCTAGTTGGAGAAATAACAAGTGGACATAGAAACGAAGCCTGGACAGTGGATGCTAAAGGCCAAATGAGCAGCACAGGTGGTCAGTGCCACCAGCCATCAGAGGAGAGGTCAGTTCAGAGGAGAGGCCGGCCGGAAATGCCTAGAAAAGGCAAGGAGTATGCAAAGTGGTCCAAAAGACAGCAGCCCTCAGGTGGAAAGAGCTGGGAAGGCCATTAACCAGGTAAGGGCTTGGGAAGTTGAATTCCCATTAATTCCCTTTTAAAGCCTTGTTCCTTGGGGGGCTGGCCTGGTTGCATAGTGGTTGGGTTCGCACGCTCAGCTTCAGTGGCCTGGGGTTCGTAGGCTCAGATCCCGGGCACGGACCTAGCACTGCTCATCAAGCCATGCTGTGGCAACATCCCACATAAAACAGAGGAAGATCAGCAACAGATGTTAGCTCAGGGCCAATCTTCCTCACACACACACACACACACAGAAAAGCCTTGTTCCTCAAAGTGTGGCCCTAAAACCAGCAGCATCACCAGGGGCTGGGAGCCTGTTAGAAATGCAAATGCTCAGGCCCCACCGCAGACCTATGGCTGTAAAGCTGCGCTTAAACAGGTCACTGCATGCACATTAAAGTTTGAGAAGCACGGTTCTAAATGCCTGGTCAGGAAGCCACATGTAGAAGCAGGCTTGACCCAAGGACCTGATGTCTGGAAGTTCCCTGACATTTGCCCACTGTTGCTACTACATCAAGCATCACCCCAATCCCCTCACCCCTCACCTCTGAAGGAGACAGGGCTCCCTCCATCTTCCCTGTCCTCCCTGTCTCACTGCCCGTGGCCCTGTGAACCACAACTGGAACACCTCAGTCATCAAGGTGGGTCCTGTTGCTTTTTCCACTCGGAGCAGAGTCACAGCAGGACAGCCAGACACCCTCGGGAAGGCCGTGGGTGGCTTTGTGAGGCTCACCCCCTGCAAGCCCCCCTGAGGGCTGAAGGGCTCAGGTCACAGGCAGGAGCAGGTGACTTTCTCCTATGGGTGTCCCAAGTCTGGGGTCTTTGTTCCAGTCCAGTGGTTGGAACCTCAACGCCCCATGCCGAGGAATTCAGTTCATTACTGAGGCCTCATGTAATTACCACCCAGCCGGCTGGCCTTCATTCTCTTAGGCATTCCTAACCTCCCTGATTGCCCTGCTCCGCCACCCTAGCCGTGGGAGGGTCAGCCTCCGAAAATAATTAAAAGCTAATGTTTCCTCTTGTGACTCTGGGCCGAGGGGTGCCCCTGCTGTGACCAAATCTTCCAAACCCTTTGGATGAACCACTGCATCTTGCCTGCCTCGGCCTCTCATCTTTGCAAAGACAAACCATTAGAGGCTCTTCCCACTAGCTGCCAGTTCTTTCTGCCCCAACCAAGTTAAGCTTTTCCCCCAGCTTCATTAAATGCTCCTATGACCTCTATCCTGTAACCCTACCCCACTCTAAAAATGTAGGAGACAACGTGGACCAGGAGACAAGAGACCTACCTGGGTTCCGGTTCTAGCTCCTCTGCTCCCTGGGTGGCCAAGGGCAGAGCACTTCACATCTCTGTGCCTCAGTTTCCTCCTTAGAGTGAGAGGGTTGGATAAAATGGATGATCGCTAAGATCCTTTTCATCTATAACAGTCCATAATTTTATTTCAGAGAATTGCTGTGAGGACCAAATGCAAGGAGATAATGGATGTTATAACACACGGAAAAGTTTAAAATGATTCGCAAACACGAGGTAGGAAGGAGTCTCCTGTCTTGGAATCGCCCACCAGCACATGTCTTTGTAAATATCCTATTGTTTTCATGGCTCATGGTTTCCTCCACAGATTGGGGGCAGCACCAGGGCAGAGATGGCGGCTTCCATTTCTTTTGTATCCTCTCCCAGTGGCTAATACTCACAGAAGCCACTCAACATTGTTGTACACTGGGTGACAGATTGAGTGCCCTCCTGGCTGCTCACTCACTTAAACGGACTTATAAGAAACTGAAGAGAAAAGTGGTCCCCTTTGCTTCTTAGAAGGAGAAGGGAAAGCACCTCTTTTAGATATGTACATCCCACATCTACTGAGGAAAGAAAATCCTTAAAATTAGTTGGATTTGGGAATTCAAATGGAATTTTTAATACTGACTTGCAAATTAGCACATAGCAGCACACTCAAGGCTCAGTTCCATTCCCCCAAGTACTTGCTGATATACTGTGTGCTGAGTGCCAACCCTCTGCTCAGTGGTAGAGGGAATACAGAAGAAACACTATAAGGTAATAGACGTTTTTTAACAAACATAGTAGGACTTAGATATCAAAATAAATATTGTCCCGTTCAAAATGGTTACTTTGGAATGGTATACACTTATTCTAATACCTTATTTCGCTCAAAACTCTTTGGAACTCTTTGAAAATCAAGAATGTGAAAGCCTGTCACATTCTTTACTGACAGTGACAAACCTTTATGTTTGATTAGGTGAGAGTAACGTCTCTTGAAGCCAAGCTGGATGGCCAGCCTTATTCAGTCAGGTCAAAAATCTAAATAATGTGCATCTTATAATGACGCTCTTAGTGAGCACACAGGAATAGTGCAGCCTTCCCGTGTGAATACTCTGCAGGCCTTCTTTCATTGACTTGCCTGAGTTTGGCTGTCTATAAAAATCAAGCTCATGATAGATCTCCTTGCTTCTGTTCTTGTCCTACACCCCACCCCAACCACCATCATCTATTCTCAACACAGCAGCCCAAGAACCCCAACATCTTCTAAAAACATAAGTCAGATCATGTCCCTCATCTGCTTGAAACCCCACAAGGGCTCCCGTCTTACTGGGAGTTGAGGCCAAAGTCCATAGGGTGGCTTCTGAGACCCCACAGGATCCAGCTCCCAGTTCTCTCTCCCACCTCCTCTCCCACCATTCTCTCCTCCAGCTGCTCGGCTCCAGCCACATGGCCTCCTTGCCATTCCTCAAAATGCCAGGCATGCTCCAACTTAGGGGCTTTGCCCTAGCTCCCTCTTCTGTCTGGAAAATTTCTCTCAGATATCCACGTGGGCAACTCCCTCGTTTCCTTCAATTCTTTGGTCAGTTTTCACCTTCTCAATGAGACCTAGTCTGACCTTCTATTTAATGCCTCTGTTAATAATGCCTTCTGTTAATACCTTCCACTTAATAACTCTACACACTCACTCTCGCCTACACACATTCACTCCTGATCTCCTTTACCCTGTTCTTTTTTTTTCCCATGGCACTTATCACCTTTCACTATACTATATAATTTATCTATATATTATTTATAATGTTTATTGTTATCTGCATCCCCCTGCTAAAATCTAGCCTCAGGAGGGCCAGAGGCTTTGTCTGTTTAGTTGAAAAAAGCTTGGAACTGGCACTCAATAAGTATATGTTGAACTGAGTTAAATTGAATGACAGATCCCAACTTATATAACGTATAGTCCCTACCTTCCAGTTGCTTACCAATCTGATGGTGAGAACTGGAGACACACACATGAAAGTGAGTGAAGAGTACACAACAATACAAGACTAAGTGGTATCCACAGTAATGCTGTAGGAACCCTGGGAGGGACAAGTGCAGGATGAAGGAGGAGAAAGGGCTCCGGCTGAGCCTTCCATCTAGTGAATCAAATCTCCTCCTTGTCCCCAGCACAGGCTCCCGTCATCTCAGCCTCTATTCGTTTGCTCATGTTGTCTCCCTGCCTGAAGTCCTCTACCCTTCTGGCCTGCTTAGCCCAACCCTACCCACCCGTCAACGCTTAGCCCCAGCCCCCTTCCTCCTTACAACTTTCCTTGATTACTCTAGCCCTCACTGACTTGTCTCTCCTCTGAGCTCCTACAGCACCTACATTTTGTGTCAGACCATTTAGTCTTCAGACAGAAACACTATGTGTGTATGTGTATTATTTCCCCAACTAAGGACCACATCTTTTGCTTCTCTCTTTAGAATGATGCCAAGTACTGTGCAGTAGTGGCACCTCACATAGTGGCACCAGTTGGTCAGTCAACAGGCAGAGAGAAAAGAGGAGGGATTCCAAGCATAGGAAACATCAAAAGCAAGAAAATCATGGCATGAATTGACGTGATGAGTTTAAAGATATTACACCAGTAGTTCTCAGCCCAGCTGAGGTTTGAATCACCTGAAGAGCTTTTAGAAATACCTCCATGCAGAAGCCCCACCCCAGACCAATTTTCTCAGAATATCAGGGAATGTGGCCGAGGCATCACAATTTTTTAAAAGCTCCCCAAGTGTGCTAATGTGTAGCTAGAGTTAAGAACCATGGTATTAGCAAAAACAGAAGGAGTAAAAGAAAAAGAGGTGAAAAGGAAACTGGAAAACAGGCGCAAAAAACTGTGAGGGTGCCCATCCTTCTTGTCCATTTTGTTCCTATCAGTTTGTCATGGGAATTTGTCCTTGTCAGAGTGGTCTGGATGGATCCGCTATGAACAGATGCTTCTGTCATCTGCCATGGAGAGAACAGACAGCACTGAAGAATGCGGGCACAGCCCACAGGGTCAATCTGTACCCACAGGATTCGGAAAAGTTTGGGGAAGCTAGAGGACTAGTTTAGACCACTTGAAAATTTACGTTGCAGTTTCTCCCCCTTCCAGGTTGTTAACATTCAGTTTACTCTCGCTTATACCTGCCCATCAGAAGAGCCAAGAAGTATGTAAATTATACTCAGGCTACGCTTGTAGAAATTCCTAATTCTTTGCACTCCTCCCTCCACCTCCTCTGGAATCGAGCAGAAGTCACACCTCCTCACTGTAATAGGTAATCTGGCTCAAGTGCATTGAAGAGCATGCCAGGAACTTGAAGAGCTAGAGAGTCCTCACCTGGTCCGGTCTGTAGATGCCGCCTGCCCACGACCTTTTCTCCTCTGGTCCCTCCTTTCTCTACGTAGAAAACCCAGAGACAGACCAAGCACCCAAGCTGCACTTCCCGGGAGCTGCCTCCAGGGGCGCCTGTGCAGAGCGGCCTCTCCTCCCGGCCCGCCCACTGACTGCGCATCGGCAGACAAACCATTACTATCGCCAAAAGTCCCTATCCACCAGATGCCGCTGTTAGGGACGAGGCTGACAAGACAAGTGCCTCTGGGAAAAGACACGGGGCTGACATTCAGAGTAGGACGTAAAGGATTGAGAGGGAAAGTTTTCCTGAGCTCGAGACCTGTTTGTTTGGGAATGGAGGCGTTGGGAGGTGAGAACTGAAGGAAAAAGGAACCCAAAGGGAGATATGTTGGCACCTAGTGGCTGGAGGAGGGAGAGAAGGGAGTGCCAGGGAACAAGGGGGAGGGTGTGGAAAGACGAGGCTGGGGCGCTGACGACAAGCTTCTCCAACTCCACAGGCTGGCCAAGCCCCAGCCCTGGATCCAGAGGGGTCACAGCCAGAGCCGACCTCTGAGGCCACGTCCTTTCACCTCCTCGCTCCCTGGTCTCTGTGCAGCAATCGTGGTCCGCCAGGTTCTGGCCAATGTGTAGCCTCTCCATGCTGAAAATGGCCCCTTGAAAAGTGGAGGGGAAGAGACCAGCCCCCAGCAGCGAACCCCAAATATACCGGGAGGTAACTCGAAACCCCAGAGCTGGGCCAGGGGAGGAGGGGAAGGGTAGAGGGGGATGAGGTTTTTCCACTTCCATTCGCAACTGTCAGGCGGGTGATTAATGACCAACAGGTTTGGAATCGCCTTTATTGCCAGATCAGTATTGTTGCCCATGACAGCTAATGAGGTTGGACAGGCTTCTCCACACTGAGCTTTATGGGGCCGGCTCCCTCCCCTGCAGAGCTCGCAAGCCCTGCCAGCTTTTGTGCACTGGAATGTTCCAGCCCCACACCCCGCTTCGCTCCTCCAACACTACCTCCCCCAACCCCCTGAACCACCATGTCACCCAGAACCTACCCCATCCACAAAGGAAGCTGGGGAGCAGGGGTTTCTGATGCCCAGCCTGCTCAGAGAGACCCATCTGTTACGCCTACACCCCTGAGCCCCCTCCCCAGCCCTGCTCGAGCTTGAGCAGTGGGATGGGGGCAGCTCGTGAATAAAAAGGAAGGGAAGGGAACAAAAGCAAACATCACAGCCCTTAGGTTTAAGACAAGGGGAAGATGCGTCTGTATGCTTGTTCTGGACAGTCTGACCAGCAAACTTAAGAAGCCATTCCCCAGTCAGCTGTAAAACTCAAAAAGTATTTTATACATTACCACTTCAATCCAGCAAATGTGTTGGGTGGGGGGAGTGAGGCCGGAGGAATGAGGGAATTTAGGAAAGGAGGTTTAATCACAGTTAATACTGATTTTTTAACCAACCACCTTGAGCCTAGATACACAAAGCCAGGTTTCAGTGCAGAAATCAACTTGGTCTGAGGTTTCAGGGTAAGGAAATGCTGGCTTTGTTTTCTGCTCTCTTACAAATAATCTTTACCTTTGTGCTAGTTCACATCTTGATACGGTTAAGCACGTGTTTGCCTGGGGTTTAATATTTGAAGGAGTTGGAGCAATGTAATAAGCAAACAGCTTAAAAGGCCCAGAAAGACCCCCTCAGCTTAAAAATCTATTACTTTTCAACGTGATATAAATGTATTTTGCTTCTGCTCAGAGCAATTTCCTAGTTTACTCTTATTAAACCAGGAGACGGCTTAGCAGAGTTCTTGATTTATGAAACACATACTAGATTCATTAAAACCTTAAAAGATTTAATACATTTTATCAGGACATTAAATCTGTGCAGGCTTTTTAAATCAAATACCTGCCATATTTCATCCCCCACACCCTGCGCACTTACTTAAGAACACTAAAATGTGCACTGACAGACATTATGGGTGTTTTCGGGCCTGATTTCTAAGTGGCATTAAAGTCCTCCCCTCTAGGATTTACAGCCTGGCCTCTCCCCAAGTCTGATCTACTGAAGAACAAGTGACTTCCCTCTTTGGAATTCGGTTCAGTAGGATGGGCTAAGATCTACATTCCGAACATATATACAAATGTTTCCACCTCTCCCATCCCATAGCTGGTGGTTTTTATCCTCACTGGTTCTCTAGGACCCCACCAGCAATGCCCCTCCATCTCCCATCTTCCTCCAGAACTCCTCCTGGGCTCTGCTTCCACGCGTCCATGCTCACAGCATCCCCTTCCATTCTCTACTCCCCCGACTCTTAGCCATACAGCACTGCATCAACACACCTGTCGTTCTTTGGGATGCCTGGAAAGCTGGCTGTCTCATTCTCAGTCCCCTTTTTAAGTCTTGTTATACAACAGTGGTTCTCAGCTGGAGGCAATTTTGTCACACACACCCCCCAGGGGACATTTGGCAATGTCTGGGTACATATTTGGTTGTCACTACTGGCATCTAGGCAGAGAGGCCAGAGATGCTGCTAAACATCCTACAATGCACAGGACAGCCCACCCCATCCCACCCCCCAAAAAAGAATTATGCAGCCTAAAATGTTAATCGTAGCAAGGTTGAGAACCCCTGATACAGAACCTCACCAGGCCCAAATGGTCTCTCCACTCTTCCATGCTTTCTTCACTTGGATTGTGGCTTATAGCTAGTAGGTGTTCAACAAATGTTTATTGAATTGAACTAAATTTCTCTCCTGATACACTGACATTTTCCAAATTCACAAATATAGGGGGAGAAAAATATTGAATTAACAATCAGATGATCTGCCTGTGACCTTGAGGAAGTGACTTAACCCTCTAACTAGCATGTCCTCATCTGTTAAATGGGGTTATAGTGAAACCATCCTCATGGAATATTATGAAAATCAAATGAGCTAATCTAACTGAAAGCACTTTCTACATCCTAAAGGGTCATGTGATATTTATTATTTTATTCAAAAAGCACTTATTGAGTGCCAGTTATGTGCTGGGAATTATGTTAGACCCTCCGGGGTAGGGGTGGGAGACACAAAGGTAACTCAAACGAAGCCCCTACCCTCCAGGAGCTTACAGTCTTGTGAGAAGTACTGACATAGAACCAGAATATTTCAGTGAGTGCCGCAGGAGAAGGATGCACAGGAGGCTGTGGAAACAGAGATGCAGCATTTAGAAGGGTCTTGAAGGATGAGTAAGAGTTGGTCTAGTAAAACACAAAAAACAACAGACTATCATAAAAGCTGAGGTGTGGGCAGAGAACCCACATTAAAATCATTAAAGATCTTATAAGACAAGCTAAGAGATGTGAAGCTTTTTCTGCAGGTAACCTGTGATTGTGTTTTTAAGCAGAAAAAGTATGAGTCAAAGATCACAAGGAGCAGTGTGGAAGATGCGCTCATTTAAGGGTAGGCTACAGGGTGCAGTAAGGAGATCACTAACATTAGATTCTTACAATAATCCAAGGGAGAAATGATGAAGCCCTGAACTAGGACACTGTATAGAGAGAAGGGTACAGGGGCAAGGAATAATTAGAACTTCATAACTAAATGGTTGGGGCAGATGAGGATAGAGGTTGAGCGTCTGGCTGGATGGTTGAGTGCGTGGTGACGCCTTCAATGGGAGGAGTACGTTTGAGGGGAATTACAAGTTCAGTTTGAGACATGATTGGTTTGTCCCCATCCAACATCCAAAGAGATGGTATTCTAGTCTGTAACTCATAGCTATGATATATGTTTGGGAGAGTCAGCAACAACCACACAATTAGAATCTTGAGAACACAAGAGACCTTCCAGAAAGAGAAGGTAGAGAAAGAAGAGCAGTGGATCAAGGCTAGAGTTCACAGAAGTAGTTGAGGATGAGCTAATATAGAGACTACAAAAGGAACATTCAGACAAGTAGGAGGAAAACCAGGAGGGATGGGGCCACTCATGGAAGCCAGGGGTGGGAGGTTTAAGCATTAAGGGGTCAGTCAACAGTACCAAGTGCATCAGAGAAAAGGACTGAAGGACTGAAAACAAGGGATGGAGAGTGAGGAAGTCAAGACAGCAGCGGTAGGTACATGTTCAAGACACTGCTCAAAAGGAAGGAGACAAATCAGGTGAGAACTAGAGGCTCCTTCAGGATCAACAGAGGGGCTTTAAGAGAAAAGAAAGAAAGGGAGAGAGAGACTTGCACAAGGCTGCAGGCTGCAGCTAAAGATCTGGTAGAGTGAGGAGATCATAAAGGCTCTGGGGCCCTGAGGAGAAAGGAGGGATAGATTAAGAATCCAGGTGGAAAAGACTGGCCTGGAATAGGACGTGGGTTGCCTTATTCTCTGAGATTCACCTAACAGGAACATAAGGTATCTCTTTGTCTACAGCAAAAAGGCATCTATCAATGATAGAGATGTATGCAGACAAAATGCCAATCTTTTCTGTAAATTCCTAATGTTATTATGAATTCAGAGATATCAAATGAATGGGCATCCCAGGCAAAACAAGCCATGCCACACCTCTAACTGCCGGGCCGCTTGGCATAGTTGCCCAGGGTAGCAGGCTGCTTTCCCATCGCTCCCCAAATGACTGTGGACCTTGACCAAGGCCCCTCTCTGGAGACTTCCTCCCCTGTGCCCTCTGTTTCCCCATGAGTGAGATAAATGGGTCAGATTAGAATCACAGGCAACAATGTATATGTCTATCAACAGATGAATGTGTAAACAAATCGCTGTATAGCTGTACAATGGAATATTACATAGCAATAAAAAGGAATGACGTATTGACATACTCAACAACATCGATCAATCTCCAAATCATTATTCTTGGTTAAAAAAAGCCAGAGAATCCCCCTCAAAAAGAACACATACTGTAGGGTTTCATTTATATAAAATTCTACAAAATGCAAACTAATCTACAGTGACAAGCACAACAGTTTGTGTTCAGGAATTAGGGATTCATGGGGAGGGTGGGAGGGACGGATTACAAAGGGACATGAGGAAATTTGGGGGCATGAGACACGTCTTGATTGTGGTCAAGGCTTCACAGGTGTATACTTATGTCAAAACTTATCAAACTGTATACTTTATAGGCATTTTATTGTATGTCAATTATACTTCAATAAAGCTGTAAAAACATATAATCACAAAATGATCTTTAGGTCACTTCCAACTGCCTTTCAACTCAATTATTTTTTCATGACTCCTCTTTGATCCCTTTACTGAACTCCCTTGAAGAACCCCAAGCAAATATCCTTTTATTCTCTGAAGGCACCGATCCTGGTTTTCCCTACTGAAAATGAGGGGAAAGTTTTAAGTAACCCTCTTATGAATTAAGGACATAGTCTCCTTTCCTTTTCCCCCCAAGCTCACCAAAATCATACTGGGATCAACTGTCCTGAAGGATGACCTCTAGTCTCTGTTTAAGACACAAAGGAAGAAGAAAAATCAAAAACAAAAAATTTTTCCAGCAACTTCCACTCTTGTGTTATAAATGAACTGAAGTCAAAGATTTTAAGAGTTGCCTGGCTCCTCTGGAGCTAACCTGGCATAAAAAGGGCTCTAATTGTGAAAGAAAGGGTCTCTTCTATCTTTGGAGTAGTGCTCTCACCAACAAACAGCAACCCAGGCAGAGGGAGATGTGGATGGCTGTGGGAGGAGTACTTTTTTTTTTATCTCGCGTCAATCTACAACTGCAAAATGAACTGGCCCAATTTAAAGTTTCACAATTTCTGACCATTGGTCTACATTCCTGAAAGGTTCTCCGTGAAATAAATGTGGTGTGTGTGTAAGTTGAATCACTGGCTTCTAATTCGTTTACTATAATGAAGAAATAGACTTGGGATTATTTGAATTCTGTCTTTGCAATTTACAAGCTTTGTGATCTTGGGCAATCTCTCAACTTCTCTAAACTTCAACTTCCTCCTCTAAAATGGAGCTGAACTCAAGGGCTGACCTGAAGATTGTATGCAATGAGAAAGGCCAGGGCCTGGGACATGGGAAGCACTCAGTAATGGTTTATGAAATCTGCATTGTAAATATCTATTGAGGTCTCATTTCGGAGTCCCTTATCTCTTCTTCTGATAAACATTCATTTGGTTATTACTCAATACCACATAACTTTAAGCTTACCCTCCCCTCACCTTCTGTCATGTTGATAATCCAAGTCCACAAGCAGGCAAGAACACATTCATGGAATCTGCTATTTAAAACAGCAACAGCTCAGGAGGCTGGCCCTGTGGCCGGGTGGTTGAGTTCACATGCTCCGCTTCAGCGGCCCAGGGTTTCACCGGTTCAGATCCTGGGCACGGACATGGCACCTCTCATCGGGCCACACTGGGGCGGCGTCCCACGTGTCCCAACTGGAAGGGTCCACGGCTAAAGTATACAGCTATGTACTGGGGGGATTTGAGGAGAAAAAGAAAAAAAAAAGAAGATTGGCAACAGTTGTTAGCTCAGGTGCCAATCTTTAAAAGAAACAGCAACAGCTAACACTTATTGAACACTTAAAATGTGCCAGATGTTTTTTTGATTTGTCATTTAATCCTCACAGCAGTCCAATAAGGTTCAGACTATTATGACCCCCATTTTACAGACGAAGAAAATGAGTCACAGATAGATTAAGTCATTTTCCCAAGGTCACACAGCTAATAGGAGGCAGGGTGAGGGGAGGTAGCCCAAGATTTAAACCCAGGCAGTCTGACTGGGGTATCCGTGTTTAGCCACTATACCTTAACTTTTTAAAAAATGGATTTTTAAACACTTTTGTTAAACAAATTTCCATAGACTTACCTCCATGGTAACTTTGGATATTGAGTCATAAAAATCACAGGTCTCCTGGGGCTGGCCCCGTGGCCAAGTGGTTAACTTCTTGTGCTCCGCTACAGGCGGCCCAGTGTTTCCTTGGTTCGAATCCTGGGCGCTGACATGGCACTGCTCATCAAACCATGCTGAGGTGGCGTCCCACATGCTGCAACTAGAAGGACCCACGATGAAGAATATGCAACTATGTACCGGAGGGGGTAGGGGAGCTTTGGGGAGAATAAAGGAAAAAAATAAAATCTTAAAAAAAAAAATCACAGGTCTCCTAAGAAAGGGGTTTTCAGAAATGTTAGATCATCATCTACTGGGGTCCACCCCCTGAGTCTGGGCAGGGCCACAGTGAAACAACCCAGGCCCAGCGAGAAGGCTCCAGAGAACAAAATCCCAGAACTTCCCCTCAGTGTTCATTCCAAAGTTTCATAGTCAGGAAATTCTTAAATTACAACTAATTTAAATCCTTTATGCTGCAGGCTAAGCCCCATTCCTTGGGCTGATAAACCCCAACATTTCCATTTCTCTTACTCATTCATACAAATATTAAATAAACATTTATTAAGCATGCCCAGCTGACTTACATCACTGAACACGGAGAGCAAAAAGCTCTCAAGTTCGCATAGGATCAATCAGGAGATTGGCGTGTGTGCACCCACGTGTTCTGAGGGTGGGGTTTGCAGTGGAGGGTGGTGGGGAGAGGCCCTCATTTATGGGAGTGGGCACAGAGCTCCCAGGCAGCGTCAGGCAGCCCACTTGTGGCCTTAACCAGAAAATGCTGAAATACCCCAACACAAACTCCCAGAACAAACCCAGGCAGGCAGAACGAGCCAGCCCCAAGCAGCCGTGCCTGGAAAATCTACACTTTCCTTTTCCTGTGCCCTAAATCTACCACCACCAGCTTGCCATCTTCCCTGTGTAATAGCAATAGCTTTTCACTTACTGAAGGTTGTAATTAAGCGGACTCCAACTTTCTCTTCTGCAAATAACATGACTTCAGCGGCTAAATTAGTAATGCCCCAAGGTGCAGAACAGGGAAGGCTGCCAACAACGTGAGGCGCGTAGACCGGGAGACGCAAAGTCTGGACCCTGGTCCTGGTCGCACCGCACTTCAGTCTGTTTTGACCGAGCACCTGAAGGGAAGACGCAATCCCTGCCCTCAAGGAACCTATAATCTAGCCAGAGACAGCGGGCCAGGTGCACAAGCCCGTGTGTCCTGTGGCAGGAGCTACGAGGGCAGCTAAAATCCTAAATGTTAAGGGAGCGCAAAGGAGGCTTTCATCCACTGTCACTCTCGCACCCCACTGAACTTAGACTTTGTTCACTAAAATTGGGATAATGCCTTCTTAATCTTCTTTATGGTGCTGTGGGGCATAGCTCTAGGCCAAAGCTGCTGGAAAAGCATAAAGGGCAATTCAAAGCAGGGATTGTTGATTAGCGTCGCCGTGGCGCTAATCTGCATATTTAAAAGATCTGTTTCACTCGGCGAGCACAAGGCTAGAATGGTTGCAACTCGCCGGTACCCGCTCCGAAAAAGAAAGAAACAGGCTGGGCCTAATGGGGAGGAGTCTCCGCAGCAAACTTCAAAATCAACCCTCGGAAAGAAACGCCCTCGGTCTCAGCATCCACGGCCACCCTCCAGGCGCTCCGCAGCACCCCAGCCCAGAAACCCCAGACTGAGCCGCGGGCGCCCCTCGGCGGCCAGCCGCGAACACTGACCACTCGGAGCGCGGGGGCGGGGCGAATGAACTAAGGAGGGAGGGGGGTGTGGTCCTCTCGCGTGAACTAATGGCGTCATCAAAGCGACGGGTCCGGAAGGAAGTAGCGTGCTGAGGGGTGTGGCGGTTTCTGCGGTTGCTCGGGAGGTCGGACGGGTACGGAGCGCCTGGAGGGACAGCCTGGTACGCGGCCCCCGCCCATTCGTGCGCGCACTGGGCCTAGTTGCGGCTCTGGGCCGGAGCTCATCAGCGGTTCTGCGGCGCACCCCCCCCAACCCGGGAGCCTCCGTCCGTCAGCCGGGCCACTCCGGCAGCGAGAACGCGACCGCTTTCTGTCCCGTCCCTTCCCGCGAGCGCCCAGGCGGGACCGAGCGGAGGCTCTGGGAGCCCCAGCCCCTCCCCAGGGCGTTGGGGACGCGCGACCCTCTCGGAAAAGGGCAGGGAAGGGCGCGAGGTGGGGCGGGGTGACCCCCAGGAGGGCAGGGCTTTTGCTGAAAGAATGCGGTGCAGATCAGAAGCAGGAGGCCGCCACGGTAAAAGAAGCGTCTCTCAGGTGTCTGCGCCCGAGCTGTGTTGGACCCGGGGGCAGAAGCCCGCCCTGCGCGGGTGCGCCAGGCACGCCTGACTCTGCCTTCTGCTGTTGGTTGCCGTAGTGTTTCCAGATCATTCAGTGTTCAAAAATTAGTCTAGATGCCACCTCTTTCGCATCCTGATACCTGAACGCAGTTGCACCCAGGACCCCAGAGTCTTCCAGCCTGGGGAAGCCCCTTTCTTCTCTAACCATGGGCTTGGGGAGCTGCCAGGTGCAAAGTGTCAGGTAGATGGGAGGGAGTGTGTCTCCAGGCTGATTCAGAGCCCTGCCCCATGTAAGGCCAAAGGCATGACTGGGAAGGTGGACGAAAAGCCGGAGATTCCCCTTTAGAACTGTTGCTCGAATGCTGTCTCTGACGCTTCCGCCTCTGAAAGGAGTAAATAATGGTTTCCTTTGAAATGGCAGGCAATTAGGACTGGGAGGCTCTGACCAGAATTACATAGCCACAACTGCCTGTCATCTGACATCCTCTGTAATTTGGGCCAACATACTGCAGCTGCCTCTCTTCCCCTTTCCTAGTATGAGTGGCTTCGGTGACAGCACATTCGTGTTCACAGGAAGGGAAGGCTGTGTTCTGAACGCTGCCCAACTGGCACTGGTTCTCCCTTGGGCCACGGCTTGAGCCACTGCCTCTTCAAAGAGGTGAGGAATAGAGTTCTGCAGTTAAGGAATGGGAGTGTTGGCTGAGAGCAAGGTTGAAGAGAGTTGTAGATCTAGCCATGTGTTCATACTACAACAGGCTGGATATGAGCCGCTTTCAAGGCGCTCAGCCTGGTGAGGCGCTCTTGCTGTCAGTTTGTCTCCTGCATGTCAGACCACACACATTTTCCCATATCTTTTTCCCTAGGATAAAGGTGCACTGATGGCTCAGTTGGGAGCAATTGTGGCTGTGGCTACCAGTTTCTTTTGTGCATCTCTCTTCTCAGCTGTGCACAAGATAGAAGAGGGACACATTGGGGTGTATTACAGGTAAGGCAGAGACGGAGAAACCTGCAACTTCCTGTTAAATGACTCTCCTTCCTAATCACTGTAGCAGATTTTGCTGAATATCTGTGTTTTTTTGAATAGGGGAGTGATTTAGATTGAGGTTTCTTGTCAGTGACCATGGGGAGGGAAATACACATACATAAATACACATAAGTAGTTGTAAATATAAAACTTTGTAGTTTGAGTTGGTGCTATGGATGGTGATTGATAAATGTATAGAGAGATTTAGAGACAAAACCTAAAGGAAACCAGTGCTCCTTGCAGATCATCGCTGAAACGTTGTTTTCTGCTACATCCCTCTGGGCATCCTGGTGCCACAAAGTTACCTCTGATGAGTACCAGTTCTTGATGGCAACGTGAGGTGCTAGCCTGCTGTGCTAATTTGAACCTACTCTTTAAATTAACATTACAGGAAAAATGAAAGAGCCTGCGTGTTGATTTGTATCAATTAAGGCAAGCTCAAGAATAGCGGTCCTTACAATAAAGGAACCCATTATGTCACTGTTTATTTTATTGCTCTTTTAAAAAAAAATTATATCTTTGACTTGACAATGTAAAGCAAAGAAGCACTTTCAAATCTTGGGGTACTTTGCTTTTAGTAACTTCCATAACCAAGTTTTTGCTTTAGTCTTTATGAACCCCTTCTTATATGTGTCCTAAGATGCTTATTTCTGGATTGCCCATAGCAAGTTCTAAAAGTCTTGATTGGGTTCCCCCTCTCTCCTGTAATTATTTCTCCCTACCATCTGCTTATATGTCCCCCCCAAAAGCTTTTAATTTTATCATTTACGTATAACTTGATTAAAAGGTAACTCTACTGTCAAAAAATATATATTAAAATGATTTGTAAAGCATACCTAAAATTAGTCTCTTGGTTGTTCATGTTACTGGACTCCAACATTAGTGCAGTTAATTGATAACAGTATTACTGGATTTAACTGCCCTAATGGGTTTCCACAAACTCAAGGGATGTGACAAAGTAAAACAGACTTCCTCTCTCATCTGAAGTACAGCCAGGGCTTCTGCTGTCTTTAGTCCACTGAGCCTGTGTGCCTGTTTTTCTCGCTGCAAAAGCAAGAATAATGGTTTTATGTTTTACCATCAGGCTTCCTAGAATATCAGGGTCGAGCTGAGAGGAAGAAAGGGATCTGTGGACATGGCTCTGGCACATGGCACTCTATATTAAATGTTTATGGGGCTGAAGAGAAAGTTGGCCCAAACCATATTGATGTAATAGATACCTCTTGCTAAACTGAACCTGCCCTCTCTTCCTCCTCTGCAGAGGCGGTGCCCTGCTGACTTCCACCAGCGGCCCTGGTTTCCATCTCATGCTCCCTTTCATCACATCATATAAGTCTGTGCAGGTATACTTGGCTTGTGTTGTACGGCCGGACTACTGCAGATTTGGGTGTTGACTAATGCATGATTTGGAATTACTTAGCTATCAGATGACTATAATGCCTTTTCCAGGAATCATTTAGGACTAAGTTTTATGTACATATATATAAGAATGCGGCTCCAGGGGCCAGCCCGGTGGCGCAGCAGTTAAGTTCGCACCTTCCACTTCGGCAGCCCGGGATTCACCAGTTCGGATCCCTGGTGTAACGTGGCACTGCTTGGCAAGCCATGCTGTGGCAGGCGTCCCACTTATAAAGTAGAGGAAGCTGGGCATGGATGTTAGCTCAGGGCCAGTCTTCCTCAGCAAAAGGAGGAGGGTTGGCGGCAAATGTTAGCTCAGGGCTCATCTTCCTCAAAAAAAAAAAAGAATGAGGCTCCATGAGCCATTCACTCTGGTGCTTTACCCGATTGTTGAACTAGCTGAATGGGCTCATTGCCTTGGCCCATCAGCCCCAGCTGGGAATCATTTCTTTACTTCAAGACAAAACCAGAGAAGAATCTGTTGTAAATGTACACAAGAAAAAGGGTATGTGTGTCTGTGTGTTTTAAATCAGGCTACCAAGATAGATGGAAATAAAACATGGTCATTTTGCTGGTTCTTATTTGAACTTTAGAGATGTGAACATAATTTTGGGGAAGAGGAAAGTTGAAGTAGGTGAAGGGAAATGACATCTAAAACAGGAATAGAATGAGCTATGACAGATCTAAAGCCTGGCTAAGTTAGGCCAGCCATCTTTGAAGTATGTCCAGCTAAGAGGAAGATTTAGAGAAGGACTTTGAAAGTGACACAGGGAAATGTCCTGGATACCTCATCAGCATTTTTATGGTTTTCACAGTGCATTCATGCACATTATCTGAGTCTCACGATAATCCTGAGAATGGGCTCAGCAGGGATTATAGGCTGAGACAGGTTAAATAAAGAATTCGCTGTTTCAAGACTAGTAAATGGAAGAAGTAGAATAAATACAGATCTTAGACTCCTAATCCAGAGTCTTTTTCACAAAACTCTTATTACCCAGCTCGTTCCTGTGTTGGTTCACTTACAGGGAGGCTGCGGTAGGTCCCTCTGCTTGGTTTAGTCTCGCCCCCTGTGAGGAAGGAGGGTTAGGTTGGGCAATCGTTTCACCAAGGCAAAGCTCAACCCAAATAAGTATTCGAGGACGAGGCCACTTGGGATTCCAAAAATAAGCTACTTGTTTGTTACTGCCCATCTTACAGCATTTCGTGTCTCTGTTTCCAGACCACCCTGCAGACAGACGAGGTGAAGAACGTACCTTGTGGAACTAGGTAAGGTGCCCAGAATAAAGCAGGTGAGCCCAAATGAGGGGAAGGACTAGCTGGCTGGCTGCAGTGAGGGCCAGTGAAAGGGAGGCCTCCCTTCTTGGTGGTTTTACCAAGTTCCCTGTGCCCTAGCTCCCTCCGCTCTGATTTGACTGCAGCAGAGGAAGTCACAGTAGGTGGACAGGTTTGGGAGAGCCTTGACTGCCATGCTAAGAAGCTGGGACTTTTTCTGTTACAAGTGAGGATCCACTAAAGGCTTTTAGCAGAGAAGTGGCTGATAAAGGAAGATGACTTTATCATCACTAACTGGGAGAATGTCATAAAGGTGAGGGGAGACCCTTAGGGGCAGGACATCCAAAGAGAACACCACTGCAGTGGTCTGGTTGAACTATGAACAAGGTCTCGACTGGCACAGAGTAACAAGGTAAACACCATCACGAGGAAACATTCCGACAAATCCAGAATTGTGACAGCCCCCAGGAGAACTGGCTGGGTCTCATCACAAAGTCATATTTGGTGGGGCATTGGGTTGACAAGAAGACTTAAAAGACATAAACAGATGCAGTGGTGAACCTTGGTTAGAACCTGGTTCAAAAGTAACAGCTATAAGGACATTTTGGGAACTCTGTTAGGCAGCTTGGGCTGCCATCACAGCCTACCACAGGCAGAGTGACTTAAACAACAGAATTGATTTTCTCACAGTTCTAGCTCAAAGTCCAAGATCAGGGTGCCAGCAGGGTTGGTCTCTGGGGAAGCCTCTCTTCCTGGCTCGCAGATGGCCGCTTGGCTGTGTCCTCACACAGCCTTTCTCCTGCGCATGTGCTCAGTCAGATTAGGGCCCCACCCTTATGACCTCATTGAACCTTAATTACCTCCTTAAAGGCCCTGTCTCCAAATACAGTCATACGGGGGATTAGAGTTTCAACATATGGACTTAGGAGGGCACACAATTCGGTCTATAACAGGAACTATTGGGGACATTTAAGTAAGGACTGTGTATTAGGTCATGTTAAGGAATTATTGCTGATTTTCTTAGGTTTGGGAATGGTTTTGTGACTATGTAGGAGAATGTCATTATCCTTTGGTGTTGCCTGCCAAAGTGGGTTAAGGAGTAAAATATCATGACTGCAACTTAACGTTGAAATGTTCAGCAAAAAATAAGTAGCTCAGGGGCCGGCCCCGTGGCCGAGTGGTTAAGTTTGCACGCTTCACTTCAGCAGCCCAGGGTTTCGCCTGTTCGGATCCTGGACACAGACATAGCACCACTCATCAAGCCATGCTGGGACGGCATCCCACATGCCACAACTAGAAGGACCCACAACTAAAATATACAACTATGTACTGGGGGGGCTTTGGGGAGAAGAATAAAAAGTAAAAATAAATCTTAAAAAAAATAAGTAGCTCAATCAAGGTAAAATGTTAACGGTTGTTAAATGTAGGTGTTGGTATATGGGTGTTAGCTGTACTATTCTTTCAACTTTTCTGTATGTTTGAAATTTTTTTATAATGAATATTTGAGGAGAAAGGGAAGTACCAAACTAAAGAGACAGTGAAGACAAAGTGAGAAGCAGTGACCACAAGATCCCACAGTGACCTTTTAAGTTCTGAGAACTCCTTGACCTTCTTTAGTCTTTTCCCTTCAATTGATTGCTTTAATTACAAGGTGTTATGGATTCAAAAGATAGGAGCTTATTTCTTACTGGCACTCTAAAAGTTTCACTTTGTTCTTTGCAGAGGTATTTTGAGGAGGTGTGATTTCTGGGGAGATTGTATTCTTGCTATAAGCTCTGAAGATCTCCTACTTGGAGATCCAGCGTGCCTTGTGACCTCCCATTAACTCTGCTCCTTTTCTGCTGAGTCACACTTACGCCGTCACCTAGGACGCTGCACTGTACTCCAGAGCCCGTCAGTGACCTCTCTGTCCGTCCTTCCTCCAATAGTGGTGGTGTGATGATCTACTTTGACAGAATTGAAGTGGTGAACTTCCTGGTCCCCAACGCAGGTACGTTTTCCCAGTGGACTCTCCCCACCAGCGTACTTTCCCCAGCACGCCACCCGCTGTCTGCCGCAGCACCTCGGGAAGGGAGACCTGCTGTGTCTCAGAAAGCTTTGAGTCCTGCCTTTTCTCATCCTGCAATCCCTCCTTCTCTCCAGTGTATGACATAGTGAAGAACTATACCGCCGACTACGACAAGGCCCTCATCTTCAACAAGATCCACCACGAGCTGAACCAGTTCTGCAGTGTACACACGCTTCAAGAGGTCTACATCGAGCTCTTTGGTGAGAAAGCCTCTTCTCGTCAGAGCACACCTGGCTGCCTCCCACTGCCTACTTCTGAGTTACTCACAGGCTGGGTGGGGGCCGATGGGCAGCCCGTGTTAATGAAGCCAGCGCTCAGGAGCTGGTCACAGAGCACTCCTGGAAGGTGCTGATGACACTGGAAGAAGGTGGGGAATGTGGTTGAGCTTTGGGCATAGGAATAGCAGTAGGGGGCAGGACTCCTGGCCTGACTCAGAGGACTTCAGTGGAAAGGTGTCTCACTGTCCCTAAAAGATCATCCTGTAACGCAGACAGGGTCAGTCCTAGAAGCACTTAGGGACCGTCCTGCCCGACATCCTCATTTTAGGACAGGGTATTGAGGCACAAAGAGCGAAAGTCGCAGGGCTGGAGGATGGCAGCTGAAGCTAGAACTTCCCTCTCCTCGCTCTCCGCTGAGTATGCTGTCCACCACGCCATGCTGAGTGACGGGCACCCAGGGAACGGTGACGAGGCTGTGAGGGCTCATGCTGAATTCTGGAAGTGGGACAAGGACCATCGCTGCTTACCGTTCAAGGGCCTTTGTGCGTTTTGGTTTTTTGTTTTTACCCTAACCTGTAGAGATGAATAGGAAAACGCTTAAAACAAAAAGCATCCCCTTGCTGACTTAGACACTTCTTGTCCGTTTTACGTGGTCAAAGTGAACACAGGCTGACTTCAGCGAGGGAAGGAAACATTTCAGTAACTCTTGCAGCTCCTTTGTGGTAAAGTGTCCTGTTTAAACTTCTGCTAGAAGTTTCTAGTAGCCGTTGCTAAAAGTAAATGGATTTTTCAACCAGTAGTACACCTGTTGTTGATACTAGGAGTAGAAGATGATTTTTCCCAGGAATCTTCATAAAAAGGACCCCAATTGAGAGCATTTTTTGGAGTTAGACAGAGGGAGAAATCATTGGCCAATGATCTTAATCAAGCGAGTAGCCTTGTGCCCTGTGTTTCAGATTTGGGAAACCATCAGAATCACTTTTAATTTTTCTGCTGTAGAAAATGAATCTAAACTTGCTCTATAGGGTTTGGATTCTTTTATTGAGTTTGGATTCAGTGTGCTTTTAAGAAAAATTCAGTAAATTTGCTATTGATTTTTTTTACCTCAAACTGACAGAATTTTATAAAATATCATTAGTTTTCTCTCTAGGCATTGTTTTAGGACTTGTGCCATTAAATGAACATTTCAAAGCATTTGAGACAACAAAAGACAAAGGACATGTAATTTCCATGAAGAGAAAGTTAAAATGTGAAATTGTTTTGCGTTGGAAAACGTCTTAACTGTCTCAGAGACAAACTTGGTGGCTTCGTTAAGTCTGGTTTCTTGTACAGAGGAGCTGGGAAAATGTATTTGCTTTGAAATCTTTTTCCTTTTAAAGTTCAATCTTGCCAGCAAGCACTGTTTTGTTTAGAATCTATTTTCATCCATAAAATAGAAACTCGTGTCTCTAACCCTGTCCCTCGAACAAGGAAGGTTTTTCTCTGGTTCCCTCCTCTCAGGACTCAGAGCCCTGACTTTCAACATGACTGCATGATTCTCATCACTGTTCACCCTGATGCATCCTCTTTGCCCATCTTAGAAAAATATTACGTAACGCTTGTTCAGAAGTTTACCTGAAGGACCTCTTTGCATTTACTTAGTAGTATAACTTCATCAGCATTTCTCAGCATAACTGTACATATAAACAACTTATTAGCAGTATTAGTTTGGTAATAAACCAGCTTGCAAAATATTTCTTCCAGATTTTTCTGGAAAGTTACTAGCCCAGGGCCACCAGTTTTCACTTTGACTCGGATCTAATTTGGTCTGATAAATGTGACTGTGTTATTATTAACTTACAAAAGGGTACAGCCCGTCTCACTTAAAGTTTGGTTGGTATCCTATTTAAAATAGAAAATATGGGGGCCAGCCCCGTGGCCGAGTGGTTAAGCTCGTGTGCTCCGCTTCGGCGGCCCAGGGTTTTGCAAGTTCAAATCCTGGGCGCGGACATGGCACCACTCATCAAGCCATGCTGAGGTGGCGTCCCACATGCCACAACTAGAAGGACCTAAACTAAAAATACACAACTATGTACCAGGGGGCTTTGGGGAGAAAAAGGAAAGATAAAATCTTTAAAAAAATAAAATAGAAAATATGAAATGTAGTGTTTATCTCCAGCTGTCACATTGTTAGACCCACATCAGGCATGTGGTGCTGCCTGTGTGGGCATTTCTCCCTCGCCACTAAGAGGCTTGTGAGAGCATATCCAATATGTGGAAACATTGAAATCCCTTGCTTACTGCTATGACAGTTGAAGAAAAAAACCCTAACAATCAAAGCACAGTGATTAAACAAGTTCATTATTTTGGCTGCTAACTAGCTTGAGCACATCACTGAACCTCCGGGGGCCTCAGTTTGGTCGTCTCTGAAAGGCAGGAGTTGCACTCGCTATGCCTCACGTCCTGGGCACAGATGACCAAGAATGGCCACTGAAGCCGGTGGCAGCTGACAATAAGGGAGATGATTTAGTTTAGACATCCACCTGGTTTTGTGGAGTCTTTTCCTCGGCGCTCTTCCAGGATCTCAGTGAGGATCTCGGGCAGGAGCAGGGAAGAGAAGGCAGCCTGGGTGCAGCTGTTCTGGGGGCCTAGCTAGAAGGGAGAGTCAGTTACAGCTCTTCCCACACTTGTCCTTGTAACAACTCACATGTGAATTCCAGACCGAGGAATCAGAACCAAAGCAAACAACACATCAAAGACTTGGGCTTATTTCCAGAACTATAAATTTTCGTTTTCCCCTTGTGTTATTTGATGGAGTTCCTAATGGAAATAGTCTTCCTTGGGGCTTTCCTTGACGTCAGAGTCTGTTTTTCTTTTAGAAACTTCTAAAATTACTAGATCGAATGAGCTTGGCTCTTTTCAAAATACCTAACATAGCCATTCCACCTTCCTTCTTCATGAAAACTGGGTGCTTACCTTCTCTTTTGCTGCTCTTGTCTAGGGAAAGGCTGCTGGCTGATTCAAGAAATGTGCTAGAATTGTTTGTGCCTTTTCTTTTTAAAGCTCAGTTCCCTGTTGGGCAAGGTTGATATTTTCATCAACGTAGGCGATTTTATCTTGAGGCCACAGGAAGAGGATGCTCTGATGGCCGACCTCTGCAGAGGGCCTGTGTAGGCATGCTGCTCCAGAAGTCTCTCGGGCTCTGTAGACTTCTGGGCTCTGAGAATCACACTACCTTGGGAAGACCTTTGGTCTGTCAGGTGCCTTCTTGAGCCAACGTTTCAGTTTGAACTCCAACCGAATACTTCCCTCCACACCCCACCCGCCCCCCCAAAAGTGTAACAGCTCCTTTCTCTGTCTCTCTTGATTCTAGATCAGATTGATGAAAATCTCAAACTGGCTTTGCAACAGGACCTGACCTCCATGGCCCCTGGGCTGGTCATCCAAGTAAGCATTGCCACAGAGAGAGCGCCCCCTGGCGCAGGCGCAGCTCCTCTTCCAAGGGATGTCCATTTTGTGTGGGAAGATCAAGGACCAGTGGGAGCTGCTTATGTCCCTCACCACCCTCACCTTCCCTTCAGGTGCTATTTTTGTCCTTCCCCAGGCCGTGCGGGTGACCAAGCCCAATATACCCGAGGCAATCCGCAGAAACTACGAGTTGATGTGAGTGGACCTCTGCCCTAGCCTTACCCACTGCTCTCTCCCACCCCCCACCTCCTCCCGCCGCAGAGCTGAGCGAAGCTGTGCCAGGCTCTCCTTCCCCTTCTTGAGTATCTGCCACAGCCCATTGCACTGTGAGATGGAGCAGGCGTGTCAGGAGAGTCACCTGGGCTCCTTAACTGGATTGAGAGCCACGGAGAAGCCCTTTTGAGGCAGGATGCTTTTTAAATGGCCACGGAGCCTTGTTTGTGCTTCATGGCTCATGCCAAAGAAGATGGGAGGGAAAGACGATTAAGTGGGCAGGCAGGTGCATTTTACTGAAGAAAATTATGCCTTATTTCCCACAAATGAGTTATTTTGGAGGAGAAGGAAAGCCATGTTACTGTCTGCTTTTACCTGGGACATTGAACACCTTCCAGCAGAGAGTAAGAAATCATAGTTGCCTCTCCTCACTGAAGAGTTTGGCTTCTCCGGGGGACAGTGCAGTTCCTCAGAAGCTTTTCCATAGCAGCCTCATGGCTGCATACTTTCTTCCCCCTCAGGGAAAGCGAGAAGACAAAGCTGCTCATTGCAGCCCAGAAACAGAAGGTGGTGGAGAAGGAAGCCGAGACAGAGCGGAAGAAGGCCCTCATTGGTCTGCACGTGGTTCTGTGATACCTTTCAGGGCAGTTGGGTGGGAACGGTGGGAAGGTGTGAGGAAGCCTCAGGCACAGTTAGACCATGTGGTCCTCCAAACCCTGGCCACATGCCGGGGTAGGGGGGCATTCATACTCCCAGAAGCCAAGCTGAAATTGTCAGATCATGGCCAGGGGCAATGAGCTTTGAGTTTCCATAGACCTCCTAAGTGAAAGGAGCCCTTCCTGTGAATTCTTAATAATAATGGCTAACACTTACTGAGCACTTACTATGAGTCATGTGCTTTTCTAATCACTTATATGTGAATTCCTTCAAACCTCACAACCACTAGGTGAGGTAGGCGCTATCATCAGCCTCATTCTCCTGAGCTGAAGCACACAGAGGTTAAATAATGTGCCAAGGTCATGTGGCAAGTAAGTGGTAGAACCAGGGTTCCAGTCCAGGACTCTGGGTTCTTAACCACTCCCTAGACTATCACCAACAAACCGGACTGCCTCCTAAAGTGAAGGGGCAGGATGAAACTTTTTAGAGACTGCCTTAGTCCTTAAAATATTCCTTTGGGAGAAACACACTTGTGACTTAGGAGAGAGGTTAGGGCTGGTCCCTCACTTTCGTCAGAGGAATGATCTCAGCCCCTGGACCCAGCTCTTCCCAATCACTGTTCACTGATGTTGTGGTTTGTACTCACTGTAGATTCTGTCTCTGCCCGTGGGTGCCACCATGGCTGCCCGCTGGGGCCAGTGGCTCTCCATCTGAGCTTACCCACTATCATGCATCAGGGATTCAGATCAGGTGAAAGGTCAAATTTAGTCAAACTTGTGACACATCAGAGCTCTAAGCCTTTTCTCAACTTCACTAATATAGAGGCAGAAAAAGTGGCTCAGGTTGCAGAAATCACCTATGGGCAGAAGGTGATGGAGAAGGAGACTGAGAAGAAGATTTCAGAAATTGAAGGTGAGCAGCAGTGAAGTTAATGCCTGCGTTTGTTTCCTCAGACCTCACTTTGTAGCAAGGGTGTGGGAGAGTCATTTCTTTTGCTCTTTCATCTCTGTTCTAAGATGTCATGATTTCTTTGGAACATCACTTTTTCTCTGTGCTTTAACTCAAGTTTTGGGGAGATCTGGGCCAGGCTGCCATCAATTTTCCCCCTCAGAGGACCTTCATTCATTCACTCAACAAATGTTCGTTGGGTGCCCTTGGGCATAAGACGAGGGCAGTCACGCAGTCTCTGGCATCTTGGGCTCACAATCTGGCGTTGGAAGTAACTGAGCAGCTAGGCCAGATCAGCAGCTCCTTCCTCGTGCCTTGCCTGCCTCTCCTCGGAAGTCAGCGAGCACGGACCTGTGGCCTCTAAGTCTGCTCCCAGGGTCCCAGCAGATACAAAGCCAGCTGTGAAGACTCCTCTTCCACACCAACAACCCTGGAGCTGGAGAGAAGTGTTTTCTTTGCCAGCTTCTCTGAATATCATTCCCCTTCAGTTCCCTGCCCCTCGGCCCTCACCTCATTCCCACCCCCTGCCTTTTCCTTCATGCGGTGCCTTATATCAAGCAAATTCTAGGACAGAAATGGGGCCTCAAGGCCCAGCGTCAGGCTGCAAAGTGTTCTGTCCAGTTATACGCTTTATGGGACCTGTCAGGCTTTGCAGGGGCCCGTTGAGGAGCCAATTAGGACTTTAAAGATCAGCGGCTCCTCATTAGGGAGCTCTTAGCAAAACACCACATTTTTATTGTATTTTTTTAAAAAGACTGGCACCTGAGCTAACAACTGTTGCCAATCTTCTTTTTTTTTTCCCTGCTTTTTCTCCCCAAGTCCCCCCAGTACATAGTTGTATATTTTTTAGTTGTGGGTCCTTCTAGGTGTGGTATGTGGGATGCCGCCTCAGCGTGGCCTGATGAGCGGTGCCATGTCTGCGCCCAGGATCTGAACCCGATGAAACCCTAGGCCGCCAAAAGCGGAGCATGCGAACTTAACCACTCGGCCACAAGGCAGGCCCCCACATTTTTATTTCTTATAAATACATGTCATCAGGTGCTAAGACCAGTTGAGACAGCCACATGCAGCCAGCAGCCCAGCCTGACTGCAGGCTCCTTCCACCCAGGGTCATGCTGAGGATGTGCAGTAAGGACCCACCACAGAATGGCCTTTCTTCCCAGGTGTTTTGCTACAAATATTACTCACATGAGGCCGGCCTCATTCCCAAGGCAAGGGAGTACATATCAAAAATTTTGCATCAGCTTGACAGAAAGCTAGTTGCAGCAGATTAAGGAAATGTAGTGCTTGCATAGTGGAAGTTTAAAAGGTTTAATCCAGACAGGTGTTAGTCTGGATCATGGCATGTAATTCTATTAGAGCTAGGCCAACTTAACCACTGTTAATTAGAACCTGTTTGAAATGATTGATGGAAATAAGAGGGAAATGAAGCTGGAGAGAGACTGAACTACTTTACGTTTATGGTATTCGTTTTCAGGGTGGATCCACCTCTGATTCAGAGCCTTCTTTAGGCTTCTCTCACTTTTGCTGTGCAGCATAGGGATGAGGTGGAAAGCTGTGAACCTGGAGGTTGAGGCAGGGTCCCAGGCCTCTTCTCAGGCCTGGACCCACAAAAGGAGGAAGCATCTGGAACCAGGAAGTGTCTCTGGGCGGCAGCGCTTTTCTCAATAATGCTGTCAAAGCTGTTGTCAGGCACAGCAATGGACTTGCTCATAACTAGTCCCCGCCACAGGGAGATCCTTTGACAGCACTTGTTCATCTTGGTTTATTTTCACAACAGCTTGTGAAATAGGAAAAAATGCCTTCTTCCCCATTTCACAGATGAGGAAAGCAAAGCACAGAGAAAAAAGAGCACTCTCCCCAAGGTCACAGAGGCAGTTGGGGAAGGTGACAGGGACCAGGCACTCTGATGGCCTCTGCCCTTCAGCTCCCTGCGTCTTCCCCTCAGATGCTGCATTTCTGGCCCGGGAGAAGGCGAAGGCTGATGCTGAGTGCTACACTGCTATGAAGATAGCCGAAGCAAACAAGGTGAGGGCAGGGCGTCTGGTGAAGAGGGGCATGTCAGAGTCTGCTTCTGTCGTTTGAGAGCTCTCGCTGTTGGACCACCAGCCTGCAGGTCCCCGGGTGGCTGGAAGTGATGCCTCCAGTGCTGTGTGGGACAGGGACTCCTCTTTTCCTTAAGTGCCTTGACAGAAGTTTAATTTTTGTGCTAAACCTGGAAATCCTAAAACTCTTGCAGCTCTGGCCTTGAAGATCTGAGGTTACTTCCTCCTAGAGAAGTGGTTACCCTGTTGTTGCTGTAACCATGAGAGCAGAAGTAGAGAGGGCATATCTCTTTGACAGAGACCCTCTCCGTGTGGAGAGGGAAAGGATGCCACCCGAAGTTTTCTCTCATCTGGCTGCACCTAAGTCATCTTTACTTTTTTTTCTTACAGCTGAAGCTGACCCCTGAGTATCTGCAGCTGATGAAGTACAAGGCCATTGCTTCCAACAGCAAGATTTACTTTGGCAAAGACATCCCTAACATGTTCGTGGACTCTGCAGGCGGTCTGGGCAAGCAGTTTGAGGGGCTGGCTGACAAGCTGGGTTTTGGCTTAGAAGACGAGCCCTTGGAGGCAGACCCTGAGGAGAATTGAAAATTCTTTTTATACAACCTCAGCTGACACTTACAGAGATCTTTATTTTTTAACGATGAACCAGGATGCCCCTCCCGCTCATACTACCTTCTTTGACTCTCTCCCACATACTGTGGTGAAAAAAGAAGAAATGGACTTAAATCTATTCCCCTTCATGGGAAGGGAGGGCTGGGATTGATGATTTTGGGTTTTATTCAGGTAAGTAGGTTATATGACTTCTGTTAAGATTTTTAAATATAGGATTGACCTTTGACCTCCAGGCACTAATTTTAGCCCTCTGAAGCTGGCTTAATAAGGGATGCTGTCCATAAGGAGTGGGAGAAGTACAGGGTGTTGCCTTCAGGTGATTTGGCTTCCCTTATTTGGGAAAATGCAGTCCAATTTTCTTGTCCCTGCCTCCAAGGTGGGAGATGCCTGTGGATGAGGCTCAGCAACTGAGCAAGTATGTCCTTGTGCGTTTGCCAGGAGAGCTGCGGGGAGTGTGGGCTGCCCTGGCGTTTCTGTCCGTGCATAATGGGTGATTTTAGAGGCACACTTTCTTGAGCCTTCAAGAGCAAGAACTGGTGCTGGGGTTTGCGAGTTTTTCTACCCACTGCCCTCCCTGCCCTGGGGCTTAAAAAGTGGTGGTTTGTGACTGCATTTCCAGTCAGGGTTTGGTCACCACCACACACTTCTTTTTAAAGCTTTTCACCTGTTCTGTGATCTGGTTTTTTCCTCTCAATCTGTTCCTGGGTTCCACTCAGCATCAAGAAGAGAGGAACAAACAACTCCAGGGTGTTAACAGCTGCTGAAGCGGGGCCATTGTGTCTATTAGCCACTGCGGTACCTGCTCGGCAAGCTGCCTATTTTCCTTGAGATCACCTGTCTGTTTATCGTTGTGGAGATTCTACACTGAGGGGCTCCTCTGGAGGAAGAAAGTTATCCAAAAGATTTCTCAGTCTCAGGGCTCATGGCTTGTGCCGGGACTTTGTCTGACACAGCGAGGAAAGGGAGCCCGTTCTCTAAGTAGCTAGTGTTTTTAAGTCCAGGGCTGCAGGCGGCCACACAGGTGTCAGAGTGAATGTTAAACCTCCAGAGTCAGCAATGTGGGTGCGAGTCCGAGTTCGCGCCCAAGTCCCTGGGTTGGAATGGCTGCATCAAAATTCATTCAAATGTTTTCTTTTTCATTACTAATTAGGAAAATTTTGAGTCACTCTGGGAGATTCGGGATGGGGGAGAGCAAATGTGAAAGAAAGCTTCTCTTATACCCTGGAATTGGAGTTGGGGGCGGGGGCCCGGCCTCTCTAGCCCATGAGTTGTGTTGCAGATTGTTAAGTGGAGGGCGGCTCTCTGGGGTTAAGTGGGAAGCATACTGGCATTCTCCATGACAAGCTCTGGCTTGGGATTTGGCCTTGTTATGAGCTACCCGCCCCCCCCCCCAAACTCCCACTGTACCCCTCTTCCCTCGGCGAAACTATGAATGATACTTTGTGGCACAGACCCCCACCTCATTTTTGGTCCCATGCCCTGACTTCCAGTTTATCAGATGGCCCCAGAACTCAGGCCAGCTTGCTCCAAAGTAGCACCAAGCTTGTCGGGAGCTTGTGGAGCATTCAGCCTGCCTAGGAAGAAACAAAGCGTTAACTCCTCTTAATTGAAATGTTGCCCTTCCCTGTTCTAATTCCTGGGACTTAGAATTCTCAAACTTGGTCCTGGTCACACTTTGTGCAAGCAGCCAAATGTTCCCGGGGGGTGATGGATTTTCACGTGCTCGTCCTTGCAGAACGCGGGCAGTCTCCCAAGACCAACACAGGGTATCCATTATTAAGACATATTCACCCTCCTCCCCATCTCAATGCCATCAGTCACTTGTTAAGAGCCACATGTGACATCCAGCATCCCCCATTTATGTATTTGCTCCCTCTACACTGAGATTTGCTACCTAGGCCTCAGAAAACACTACTTCACCTCAACAGAATAAGGCGCAAGAATGTCTCAGCCTCTCTAATTTGCACGTTGGCTCAGGTTCTTAACTTGAAAGTCTCTCAATGCTAACCTCCTGCCACTGCTTGTCCCTTGCACTAGGGACACTCTGACCACAGGAGAGCCTCAGTAAAGTCCCGCCACACCCACCCCTCGATGCTGATGCCGCTTCCTCTTTGAACAAAAATATAAATGTCTCAGTACCCGTTCATGTAAATCCAGTGGTTGTCTGTACCTGCCTGAGTAGTAAAATCATGGAATTCAGCTCTTTCCTTACCATGGGACAACCAGCCAATCTGTCTGTGTGACTGTTTCTTTAACACCTACTAGAAAATCTGATCTTAAAACATTTGATTCTAAACATGTAAAATGTGACAGCCTGCAGTTTTGTAGGCAGTAAAGTCATGGCTGCTATTTATAAATGGAACTTCTATCAAAATAAGTAACTGTTTATAAAATTCATTTTTTTTGTAGGATTTTCCAAGGAAAAGTCACCTTGGTTGAATGTTTCTCACTCATTAAACTCTGCAGAAGTGATTCATATTCAGTACTGCTTTTAATCACTTTTTTAATATAAGGAAAGAATGTTTGCAAGGAAGCCAAAGTTTGTTAATTTTTATATGACTAAAATAAAATAAATTTGCAGGGAGGAAAAAAAAAATCACTGAAAGAATTTTAGCAATATATTGATCCAAAAAAGCAGATGTTTTATAAATGATCTGTCGCAATTTCTATGGGTCCATGTATCTTTTAACACTGATAACTTTACCACTTATAGAGAGTAAATAGTGAAAGTAAGATGCTCGTATTTACTGACGTATCTAAGTTTGATTGAGGATAAAATGTATCTTGGCTGATGTCTGCTCTGTGCCTGTGATCCTAACCACCACTTCTTTAGTTCTCCTCACTAGGGTTCCAGACACTGTTTCTCTTGTTTCCTTATAAAAGAGGTGGTAGCCAATCATTTTGTGTTTGTATTTCAGCTCTTGTGAAGGCTGGTGATGGAACAGTCAAACTAATTCTACTTTCAAAGAGCCCCAAGGGCTTAATGACCCCCTTTGTAACTAAGAAGTGATTCTTGTTATATTAATTAACTCTAAAAATGATATGCTGGATTAATTTCCTTGGCTTGAGAACAGGAAGAATTGTTTTGGACAACACTAAAGGCGTGAATTTATGTCTTAGTTTTATTTTCAGTCTTGCTAAATAAAATGTCTTTGTATTTACTTTTTTATTAAAGTGAAATTTAGCAATAGTTAATATTAGGATAAGTAAGAAATAAAACGTCCTGCCTAGTGAGTTAAGTACAAGATTGCCCCAAAAATATATTCAGATGAGTATCATCCCTATTATCAACATAGAAACAATAACTAGTTAATTTATGAACATGGCGTAATTCTTGGTAGGTATATAGAGGTCGTCTATCATTGTAAAGAATCCACACACCACTGCAATTCTGCTCCAAAGGGCAGAGATACTTTGAATTAACCCAAAACTCACTGTGTATCAATTTAGTGAAAAAGTCCCTGTCTCCACTCTGGAAAGCTGTCCAGCCTAAGGTTGCCAAATTCAACACAGGGTACCCAGTGAAATGTGAATTTCATATAAACAAGTAATTTTTAGTAAAAATATGTCCCAAATATTGCATGAGACATACTAAAAAATTACTCGTTGTTTATATGAAATTCACATTTCACTGGTTATCCTGTATTTTTATTTGCTAAATCTGGCCACCCTATTGCAGGCTTTCTCAGGTTTTTTTAATGGTGCTCAGAAACTTCCTCTATTTGAGAGCCTACTACACAAACAACATGAACTTACAATTCATTAATTAAGTAATGTAGTTACTGGAGTTAAGACTGCCAGAGTTCAAATCTATGCTCTACCACTTCCGAGTTGTATGGTCTTGAATAAATTCTTTAACCTCTCTGAGCCTCAGTTTCTTCATCTATAAAATGGGTTTAGTGCACTAAATGGAATAATGCACATGAAAGTGTTAGCGTGTGCCTAGCATGTATAAATGTTCAAAATAGCTTATTTTTAATCATCTGTAAAAACAGGCTAGAAAGCACACAGCTATGAAGTGGGTACCACTAAGTGGGAAATCAAACAGATGTGGTAACATATAATAAGATTACAAATAGGAGAGTGCACAGAGGAAGAAGAGAACAACATGACAATGCAGCAAACACAGTATGGAGAACGCAGACCTCTAAGAAATGTAGTAGGTAGAAAATCAGCTGGTTTGGCCATGTTATGAATTGCCCAGTTCTGAGCGCCAATTAAAAAAAAGACTTGAAGAGGCTAGAAAGTAAGCAAAATGTTAAAAGAAAGAAAGTAGTTAAAAAATAGAGCTCATGGGTTGACCCCAGGAAAGGCAGAAGGGGAATTAAACAGCTTCACGTTTATAAAAGCTACCTAATGGTCAGCTAGCTATTCTCTAGCTCCTCAGAGACCAAAGAAGAGGAAATTAGCTTGCGGAATAGAGTATTTTAAGAGATTTTACATAAGACTGGCTAAAATTTGAAGAAGGGAGAAGTAGCTCTCTGCAAATGGAAAATAAATCCAGGGATTAGCATGGATAACATTTTCTTCTCTGAGGGTCTTCAGAAATTGGGGAGATTCTATGCGATTTGGGACGGTTTAAATGTCATTCTTCCGATATGAAAGATCAGGTGATCTCTAAAGGTCCTCCCTGGGTTTCGGGTTCTAGGATCTGTATTGACATTTCAAAAGCCAAATGTGACAGTATGTTTGCCGAGGGATTGCTCTCACGGCTCCTCCACCTGAACTCATTTAAATGGACACGGCATTATTTCTCCATTTCTCTTCAGAGCCAAGTAACCAGGCAACAGGAATTTTCTATTATTTTATCTTTTTTTTATCCTCCCAAAAGAATCACAGTAAGCTCAGAAGGAAACAATTTTAAAATTCATAAATGTTTTTCTCATAATTCAGGGCCTTAGACTACAGAGGCAGCTTAAAGTTTGATGGCATTTATGGCAATAAGAACACTTTTGTTTATAAAATCTATTTCTCAAGGTATTTGGCTTTTTAATCTTTCTCTTTTCCGCTTCGTCCCTGCAATTTAAAGACAAATTACTGGTGATGAAGTGATTTTGGACTCGCATTTTTCAAGGATTAGGTAGTAGGGAAGGATAAAAGGTTAAATTAGATGGTTGATGTCCCAGGAAGAGGAAAAGAAGAAACTAAAAAAGGAAATAAAGAGAAAAAAGTGGAATAAAAATTCAAAAATAGCCAAGAAGAGATTGGAAAATGTGAAATAATGAGACTGGGGTCACCATGATCTCTTTGTCTTTACTCCCATTTTCACTAGGTCAAAAATGTTAAGAGATGAAAAGCAGCTTAGAAATGAATCCACTGTAAAGCCTGCCTTACTCATCTTGGTCCCCTCCAAGGTCCCTTTCCAGAGAAACACCTCAATGAAAGTTGACTGAATGGATAGCAGGGTCGGGGGACTAACATTCACTGACCACTGGCACTTGCTTTGGGGCAGCACTCTGCTAAGCATGTTACATGCATTATCTTGCTTGATCTTGACTGCCACTCTGAAGGAGATATTAACTGCATTTTAGCAATGAAAAAAACGAGAAGTTCAGTAACTTGTCCAGGAGCACAGTTTAGGGATGAAACCAAAATTCAACTTGTGTCAATCCTATGTCACCACTACCCAATCTGACCACCACTATGCTTATTGACTTGAAAGTTTAAATCACTCTTTTGAAGCCATTTGGGGAGCCACACACACAAACACACCATCGAGGGATGGGGGGAGTAATGCAAAGAGAGACAGGACCTATGAAATGAAGGTGCACCTACTTGTCATAGGGACCTATCGCCTGGATTATACATCCCTTAGCTCTATGAGGTATTTGTAGTTTTAAAAATGTTTTCCAAATAGCATATCACTTTACATATGTCATGCTCACCCACTCCTTCCTCTACACACCCCGTCACCTTGACCCCCATCACTGACTGCTGGCTTGTGCCTTCCAGCTTTGTATCTCTACAGCAAACATCTATTATGTTCCCACCATAAAGGGCTATTCTAGTCATTTGTTTATATTCATCACTTTGGCAGAAGCAGAAATTATCAAGTCAAGAGACACTTTATTTGAACACAATTACTCCTGATGTCTTCGGCAACCCTAGTTTACAGATAAGTATACCTGGTAAATGCAGATGTCCCAAAAAGAAGTCCTTGATGGCAAGGACCCTAGGTTCTGCCCAAAGTGATTTTCCCAGAGCAGACCATGTGAAATTCCATCATAGTTCCTGGGGCCTAGGAAGACGTGACAGAAGAAAGTAAGAATGTTGCCGTTTCTTTCTAGAAGGCTCTAAATAATGTTGGTGGCCTTCACATTGCCCAGAGCTGGGCACATAGGAGACTCAAGAATTGGACTGAACTTGTGCTGAGCTCACGCTGGACTGTCCACAGCTGCCTGGCCTCTCCTCGAGAAGGTAGCACTGGCCACAAGTGGCCGCTGACCGCTTCAAATATAGAAAGTATCAACCGAGGCAAGTTGTCAATCAAAACTATACTCCAGACTGGAACCTAAGTACGATAAGAAAGAATTAAAATATCTCATTTAAAGTTTTCCTATTGGTTACATGTTGAAACCTTACTTAGGATATACTGGGTTAAATAAAATGTATTTGTTAAATATTTTTTTTATGCGTCTATTAAAAATTGTTAAATTACATACGTGGATCTCATATTTCTATGGACAGCACCAGTCTAAAGATGACAAGAGAATTACCAAGCATTTGAATCACGCCAAGTTCTTTAGAAAGAGCTTTCTTTTACATCTCTTAACGGTTCCTCGCAAGAATCACCCGAGATACTAAAAGCCACATCTCCGCCCTAGCAGCTTTTAATCTTGGTCCCAGCGCACAGACGTCTTGGTTCACAGCTGTGAACGCCAGGACGGGGAAATTTGTGAGGCCTGTAGAAAGGGACTAGGACCCCGGGAACAGGCCCGCGTTTGGGGGGACAGGACGAGTCCCTGGCGGGGGCGGCTCAGGCGGCGCGACAGAGAAGCTCGCGGGCGGCCCAAGTACCACCCAGGAGCGCCTGGCACCGCCAACGCCACCACCGCGCCCGCGGCCAGGCCCGGGCGACCTCCCCAAGATGGCCGCTGCGGAGGGGCGGGGCCGACCGCGACCACGCCCCCGCACCGCCCGGGACGATTGGGTGAGACGACGCGGTGGTGAGCGGTGATTGGCCCGCACAGAGCGTGAGTTGGGCGGGACCGGAAGGTGGTCGCGGCCCGGGGGTGCTGGGCCTGGGGCTCGGCGTTGGTCCCCAGGGATGTGGAGAGCTGGCAGCATGTCGGCAGAGCTGGGAGTCGGGTTCGCACTGCGGGCAGTGAATGAGCGCGTGCAGCAGGCGGTGGCGCGGCGGCCGCGGGTGAGGAAGGGGACCCCGTGGGGACGGTGGGCGGCTGCTTTGAGGAGGGGGACACCTGCGTAGGAGTGGGTCGTCACGCTGACGCACGGGGGTCTCCCGGAGGGGCGGGACCCGTCCGCCGCCTTGCGTTGGTGCGGGTGGCAGAGCACCTGAAAGGCTAGCGAAGAGTTTGGTCAGCGGCCTCCCGGTGAGTCTGTCAGGCTCTCTGGAGGTTGGCTTAGTGGGAGCAGAAGGTATCCGCTACCCCGGGAGAAGGACCGGTCTCCAGGCGCCGCGGCCATTGGCCATCTCGCCCGGTGTAGGGGTCGACAGCCTCAGTGGACGGGAGAAGGGCCAGGCCCGTGCCCAGATGCTGCAAGAGAAGACGGCTACCATAAGAGCGCCCAGAGGAGGCCAGATCTGCCCAAGATCACGTGTGTGGCGGCGTCTGGCAGCTAGTAGATGCTCAGTAAATGTCACTTCCACCCGTGAGCGGAGGACTTGGAGGCACAGGAGCCACACTTGCGCGTTTGGGGCCGAGGGGAGCTGACATCCAATCCCAAGCAGTTTAAGGGGCGATTTTTTTTCCTTATGTTTATTTTGTCTGCTCTTGGGGTTTCATTAGACCAAAGGTCAATGTCTGCCCCGCTCAGTGCAGGCTTAAGCTGAATGGTGTGGAATGAGACAGACCAGAACAGGGAGGTCAGTGGTTTTTCTGATCAAGCATTTGTAATGTCAGAACTCAGAATGCTGGCCTGGAGACAGAAGACCTGGATCATAGGCTTTCCTTGGCTACTAACTGGATGTTACCCTGAGCAAGTCACTTAACTACTCTGACACTCAGTTTCCTCGTCTGTACAGACAATGGAATGAGCTCTGAAAGCTCTCAGTTCCCTTCTGGGGTTAATGTTCTATGATTCCCCGAGAAAAATCCAGGGATTCCCCTAATAAACGTCACTCTGGGGGGTTCTCCTAGCATGACTGATGCAGATGGGCTGCCTGTTCCGCTTTTGCCTCTGGAAACCGTCAGTTCCTCAACATAATCCTAGGAATTATGACACAGTCTCATGAAAGGCTGGCAGTGCCACCCTCAGAAGGTAGAGGAAACTCTTTGCTAATTGATCTGACCCTTCAGGCCCTTTGAGAATGCTGTGACTCTGTGAAAATCCAGAGGGTGTTGGGGCACATGAGAACTGAGCTGTGTAAGGACTGGGTGACTGTCTTCTCTTCCCGCCACTGTGGATTTGGTTGCAGCAGAATGGAGGAAACCCCTGCTCTTTATGGAATGGCCGTGAGAGGGGGCCTGATAGGCCCAATCCTGAGTCCAGAGTTTTTTGTGTCCCTCCCTCAGTTCTGCCATTGTTCTTGATTCAGTTGAACAGTAAATTACATACATAGTTATCCTAAGTGGGCCCCTTTTGAGAGTGAACGGGGGCAATATTAATAATTATACCAGGACCAAAATGAATTTCCAAAACAGTTAACCTTGGCGCTTTAGAACCCAGAAGGCCTTCCTTCCAGTCAGAGTGATGCCTTCCATTAATGAAGTGATTCCTAACCCTCCAACCTTGGTATGCAAGAGAACCATCTGGAGAGTTTGTTAGAAAGGAAATTCTCGGACTCCAGCCCCAGAGGTTCAGATCCAGTAGGTGTGGAGTGGGACCCAGGTGCTGATGCAGTTGGTCAAAGACTGCGTTTTATGGAAATACTGCTTTTACTACCTACCTTGCTCTCCTGAGAGAGAAATGTCTTTTGATAGATAGTAAAGTGGCTAATGTATTAGATTTAGATGCCATGTAGAACAAAGACATTTGATCAACATTATTTGATACTGATCTCCCTACAGTATTAGAAAAGTAGAGCTTACCAGATGCTAAGTTGAGATCCATGCCAATCTGTTCTCTGGGATCTATCGCACAGGGCTTATTGGGGTAATATTCCCAAGGTTCACTCATCTGGCTCTTTCCCTCTCGGCAGGATCTCCCAGCCATCCAGCCCCGGCTAGTAGCAGTCAGCAAAACCAAACCTGCAGACATGGTGATCGAGGCCTACAGTCATGGCCAGCACACTTTCGGGGAGAACTATGTAAGAGCCTTTTGCCAAACTGCCTTTGGGAGAGTCGTGATTGCCAGGCTCTTCTTACTTGTTCTGTTTTTACCTTTTAGGTTCAGGAACTGCTAGAAAAAGCATCAAATCCTAAAGTAAGTGGATATCTAAATTCTTGAGTTTGTATCTAAATCTTGGGTCTTCAGTAGAAAATTAGACCCATGTTGGTGGTTGGGTTTCAGAGCAGGAGGCTAGGCTGGCGGTAGAAATGGCCACGTTCACCTTGAGCCCCAAATACTTCTCAGCTCAATTTTCTTTGTTAAGACTAGAGTTTTCTCTTTGGCGGCTTTTTGGATATGGTGATTTTAGGAGCTTGCTGTGATCTTGGATCCTTTTGAGATTTGAAAGCTTTAATCAGTTCATCTTTAAGGGGCGATATCTGAAAGATGGAGGGAGTTGATGGGAATGAGGAAGAGAAACAGAACAGAAGCCTTAGGTTTTTCCCTGAGTATCCTCAGGAGCCTGGCTGAAGATGGTGAGAGTGGTTTATTGCGCAGATATGAAAAGTCAGAAGGGAGTGTGCAAGGTATTTGAGCTGGCAAGGCCTCCGTAAAATCTAAGTCAAACATAGTTACCTTTTTCTCTTCAGATCCTGTCTTCGTGTCCTGAGATCAAATGGCACTTCATCGGCCACCTACAGAAACAAAATGTCAACAAATTGATGGGTAAGACAAAAGTCTAAGTGTGAAGACAAACTGTCTCCATCATTGTATCATTTATACTACCTTCTGTGGAAAAGAGAACACCTTTTGGGGTTTCTTTTGGGAAAGAAATCTTAGTTCGTAATATAAGGAGAAGACACCATACCAAGAACAGAATGAATTCACAATTGACTGGGTTATATATACTTGGAAACTTCCCCTACCTTGTGTCAGGTGTTATCTGGTGGTCTTTCAGATAAATTGTGGCCCATAAAATGTTTCATCTGGCAAAGGAGACATTTTTATCCTTTTCTCTTTAAATGAAAGACTATAATAAATAAAATACAATAATATAAATACAATATATAATGATAAAATACAAGGTACAGTGAAATAAGTAAAGTACAATAAAACTAAGAATTAACTACAGTAAAGACTTCACTGCATGACAATGACATGTGGAGATCTTTATGAGTAACTGAATACTTAATTCTCTCAAGGTGTCAAAATCAAAATAACCTGTATTTATTTTGTTAAACAGCTTTGCTGAAGTGTAATTGACTTACAGTAAATTGCACATATTTAAAGTGTACAATCTGATAAGTTTTGACATATGGTTGTGCCTGTCACAATAATGAAAATAATGAACATATCCATCACCCCTAAAAGTTTCCTCCTGCCCTTTGTAACCACTCCCTCCCACTGCCCCCACCACCCCTCCTCCTCCAGTCCTACCTACCTGCTTTCTATCACTAGAGGAGAGTTTACATTTTTAAGAGTTTTATTTACATGCAGTCACAAAGTATGTATTTTTGTGTGTCTGACTTCTCTCAGTCAGCATCTTTATTTTGAGGCCCATGATGTTGAAATGTGTATCAGTGGTTCACTCCTTTTCATTTGTTTATGCATTCACCTGATGGACATTTGGGTTGCTTCTAATTTTTGGCTGTTACAAAAAAATTTTTATAAGTCTTTGTATGGACTTTCCCTTTTCTCTTGGAATAAATCCCTAGGAGTAGAATGGCTGAATCACATAATAAATGTATGTTTAACTTTTTTAAAAATTCTGGTAAAATACACGTAACATAAAATTTACCATCTTAGCCATTTTTAAATATACAGTTCAGTGTCATTAAGTGTGTTCACATTGTTTGCAACCATTACTACTATCCATCTCTAGAACTCTTTTTATCTTGCAGAGCTGAAACTCTGTACCCATTAGATATGTTTAACTTTTTAAGAAACTGCCAGACTATCCCCCAAAGTGGTCGTGCTGTTTTACATCCCCACCAGCAGTGTTCATGTTCCTCCACATCCTCACCAACACTTCATCGGGTCAGTCTTTCGATTTTAGCCTTTCTAATAGGTATGTGGTGGTGCCCTTGCACTTCCCTAATAGCTAGTGACGTTGAACATCTCTCACAAGTTTGCATCTGTTTATTTTTGGAGAAGTGTCTATTAAAGTCTTTTGCCTGTTTTCTAATTGGATTTTCTTACTTTGGAGACAGGAGAGTTCTTTATGTATCCTGCATTTCCATATAAACCAACTTGTCAGTTTCTACCCAAAAAAATCAAAAGTCCTGCCAGGTTTTTTATTGGGTTTGTATTGAATCTATAGATCAATTTGGGGAACATTTTGAGATACTAAAAATATTGAATCTCCCAACACATTAACAAGGTATAGCTCAGAATTTATTTAGGTCTTCTTTCATTTCTCTCAGTAATATTTTGTAGTATTCCTTGTACAGGTTGTCCTCATCTTTTGTCAGATGTATCTCTAGGATTTTCATATTTTTGATGCTATTTATTGATGCTATTAATGCTATGGCTTCAATATGTGATTGTTGCTAATCTGTAGAAATACAGTTTATTTCTGTGTATTCATCTTGTATCCTGCAACCTTGCTAAACTCACTTATTCTAGAAGCTTTTTTTTGTAGATTCCATAAAATTTTCTACATGGACAATCATGTCATCTATGAATAAAGACAATTTACTTCCTCTTTTCTAATCTGAATGTCTTTTATTTCTTTTTCTTGCCTTATTATACTAGCAAGGACCTCCAGTACAACGTTGAATAAAAGGGCTAAGAGTGAACATGTAGGTTTTTCATAGATGTCCTTTATTAGAAGAAGGAATTTCCTTTCTAATCCTAGTTTACTAAGAGGTTTTTTCAGGAATAGATGTTGGATTTTGTCAAATGCTTTTACTGAGTCTGTTGAAATGATGATGTGGTTTTTCTTTTTTAATTTGTTACCATGTTGAATTACATTTATTGATTTTCAAATGTTAAACCAACTCTGCGTTCATGGGGGTAAACCCACTTGGTCATGAAGTAGCATCCTTTCAATATAGTGTTTCATTTGATTTGTTAAATTTTGCTTAGATTTTTGCATCTATATTCACAAAAGATGTTGGTTTGTAGTTTTCTTTTTTTGTAATATCTTTTTTGAAGGTTGGTATCATGGTAATGCTGGCCTTATGGAATGAATTGGGAAGTATTCCCTTCTCTTCAATCTTTTGGAAGAATTTATGTGGAATTAGTATTATCTCTGCCTTAACTGTTTAGTGAAATTCACTAGTGAAGCCTGGAGTTTTCTTTGTGGGAAGGTTTTTAACTATAGTTTCAATTCTGTTAATAGTCATAGGGCTATTCACATAATCTGTTTCTTCTTGGGTGAGCTTTGTGACTTTCTGTCTTTCAAAGAGTTGGTCCATTTCATCTAAGTTAATTTATGAGTATAGGATTGTTTATAACATCTCTGTATTATCCTTTTAATATCTGTAGAATCTGTAGTGATGTCAGTTCATTCCTGATATTAGTAATTTGTGTCTTCTGTTTTTTTCCCTAGTCCATCTGGCTAGAGATTTATCAATTTTATCAGTCTTCTCAGAACAGCTTTTAGTTTCATTCATTTTTTCTATTGTTTTATTATTATCATATATAAACAAAAATAATGTATTGTGGGATTTATAACACATAAAAGTAAAATGCATGACAACAATAGCATAAAGAAGGGAAAGGGAGAAACAGAAGTACACTATTATAAGATTCTTAAACTATATGTGAAGTGTTATAACACCACTTAAAGGTAGATTGTGATAAAAACTGTAAAGCACCAAAAAAATAACACAATAGAGATTTATAGCTAATGTCAGCAAAGGAGATTAAATGGAGTTATAAAAAATATGTGAAATGAGGGGGCTGGCCCAGTGGCATAGTGGTTAAGTTTGTGCAGTCTGCTTCAGCAGCCTGGGGTTTGCCAGTTTGGATCGTGGGCATGGACCTACACACCAGTCATCAAGCCACCGTGGCAGTGTCCCACATACAAAATAGAGGACATTTGGCACAGTTGTTAGCTCAGGGCCGATCTTCCTCACCAAAAAATAAAAAGTAAAAATATGTGAAATGGTATCTCATTGTAGTTTTGATTTCTTTTCCCTAATGACTAAATTAATGAAGTTGATCATCTTTTCATGTGCTTATTGATCATTTGTATATCTTCTTTGGAGAAATGTTTATTTAGGTCCTTTGTGCATTTTTTAATTGGGTTTATTATTGAGTTGTAAAAGTTCTTTATATATTCTGGGTACCAGTCCCTTATCATATATATGATTTGCAAATATTTCCTTTCATTCCATGGGTTGTCTTTTCACATTCTTGATGGTATCATTTATAGTACAAAAGTTTTTCATTTTAATGTACTTCGATTTTTCTATTTTTTCTTTTGTGGCTTGTGCTATTAGTGTCATATCTAAGAAATCCAAGATCATGAAGATTTTCTTCTAAGAGCTTTATAGTGTTAGCTCTCACATTTGGGTCTATTTGAGTTAATTTTTGTGTATAATCTAAGGAAGAGATCCACCTTCATTCTTTCCTGTTGAATTTTTTTGCTCCTTCACCTCTATTTTTGAGAGAGATGTTTGCTAACTGTACAATTCTACGTTGACAGTCTTTTCTTTTATTTATTTTTTATTTTAAAGGTAAAATTTTAAAATCATTGTCTTTTAAAGACGCTTGCATTGTTTCCAACAAGAAATAAGATGTCATCCTTATCTTTGTTCTTCAGTATGTAACATGTTTTGCTCCTTCTGGCTACTTTTAAGATTTCCTCATTATCTCTGGTTTTGAGCAATTTGATTATGATGTGCCTTGGTGTAATTTTCTTTATGTTTCTTGTGTTTGGGGTTCATTGAGCTTCTTGGATCTGTGGGTTTATAGTTTTCATCAAGTCTAGAAATTTTTTAGGCTTTGTTTCTTCACATGTATTTTCTGCCTCGCCCTTCTCTTCTCCTCTGGGGACCCCAATTACCTGTTGAGCTGCTTGAGGTGATGCTCTTCTCTGTGTCTCATTTTGGATAACTTGTTGCAGGTAACTAATCTTTTCTTTGGCATTGTCTAATTTGTGATTAATCCCGTCAGTGAATTTTTCATCTCACACATTATAGTTTTCATACTAGAAGTTCAGTTTGGGTCTTTTTTATCTCTTCTACATCTGTGTGTATGTGTGTGTGTGTGTGTGTGTGTGCGTGTTAGGAAGATTGGCCCTGAACTAGCATCTGTTGCCAATCTTCTTTCTTTTTGCTGGAGGAAGACTGTCACTGAGCTAACATCTGAGCCCATCTTCCTCCACCTTATGTGGGATGCCACTGCAGCATGGCTTGACAAGCAGTGCGAGGTCCGCACCCGGAATCCAAACCCACAAACCCCAGGCCGCCAAATTGCAGCACGCGAACTTAACCACTACACCACTGAGCCAGCCCCACTATTTTTTTTAACGTATGGAACATAGTGAATGATAACTGTTCTAATGTTCTGTCTACTGATTCTGTCATATTTGTCGATCTGGAGCAGTTTCAATGGATTAACTCATTATGTATCATATTTTCCTGCCTTTTTAAATGCCTGGTCATTTTTGTTTGGACAGCCAGATATTGTGAATTTTGTCTTGCTGGGTGCTGGCCATTTTTGTATTCCTATAAATATTCTTGAGGTTTGTTAAATTACTTTCCAAGGGTACAGTTAAATTTAATTACAGTTAAATTACTTGGCAACCGTTTGATCCTTGCAAGTCTTGCTTTTAAGATTAGTTGGTGTGACCAGAGCAGAGCTTAGTCTCGGGTTAATTCCCCACTACGGAGGCGAGACCCTTCTGTGGACTGTCCCCAGTGCCCCATGAATCTTGAGTGTTCCGGCCTAACTGCTAGGGATGGGCACTATTCCATGCCCTACGGGAACATCAGGCACTGTTTCTTCTCATCCTTTCAAATCATCCTTTCGCCAGCCTTGGGTAATTCTTCCCATGCTTGCGCTGATCAGGACCCAGCTGAATACTGGAGGGGAGCGCTTTGCAAACCACCCACATTCCCTTTGTGTGCAGCGCTGTCTTATCTCCTGTTCCGTCCTCTGAACTCCAGCTGCCGTAGTCTGTCCAGATTCAGCTCATCTCCTTGACTCAAGATCCACCACATTCTCCCTGTGTTCCCCTTCCGTGTGCCACATCCTAGAAACTCTCAGGCAGTCACCTGGGGCATCCGTAGGGCTCCCTTCGTTTGTTTCTCATCCCTCTGGGATCACTGTGTTTCACTGCATGATATCCAGTTCTGGTAAACCATCGTTTCATGTGTCTTTCATATATTTTGTCCATTTGGTTGTTCACGTGGAGGATAAATCTGGTCCCTGTTCTCCATCTTGTCTGGAAGTAGAAGTCTAGTATGTTATTTTTAAAAGACGTTTCATATTGGGTGTGGGAGTAGTAGGGAGCCTCTTTGTACTTAATAAATGGCAGCAGGACAATCAGCTTTTTATTTGAGAAATAAGTAAGTTAGATTTCCTTCCTCACAGTGCAAATTCCAGCTAGATTAAAGAATCTTAACTTGAAAACCAAAACCATAAAAGAATTAGAAGAAAATATAGGAAAATATTGTTATTTTCTCTGGCTAGGAAAAGGCCTAAGTAAAACATAAAGTCTGGAAACCATAAAAGAAACAACTAGCATATTTGATTACACAAAAATTAAAGCCTTCTTATGTCAAAGCAAAAGGGAAGCACAGACAGGCGGGAAAATAATATTTTTTAAAAGGGGAAGCGGTTAGTGTCCTGAATACATAAAGAGCTGTAATTTTTTTCAATCTATAAGGAAAAAATAGGAAAAAGCAAGAACAGACACTTTACAAGGACAAAAAATACAAAAGGCCAATAGTCAAATGAGAAATACTCAACCTCAATAAGAGGAATGCATAATAAATTCTACTTTTCACCAATCAACTTTGGTAATTGGTGATTGGTGAAAATGATTGAAATGAAAAAAATGATTGAATGATAGGTGATTGGTGAAAATGATAACGACCTCTAATATCCAGTGTTTTGAGAGCGTGAGGAAAGGAACTCTCCTATATTTTGCCAGGAAGATTCTAAAATAAGTTTTTTGGGGTTGGTAATAGTTCACACAATCTAAATTGTACTTCCTCCTTGACTAGTAATTTCAATTCTACAACTCACGTATCATATAGCACTAGTTGTATATATGCACACAGATCTATGTCTAAGCTTTGATTTGTAGTAAAAAGTAAGAAAGGATCTAATGTCCATTAACGAGAGGAAGAGTTAAGTAAATTGTGATTGTCTGTTCTGTGGAAGCTGCAGCTGTTAAAAAGTACTAGCAAATCTTTGGTGCTGATGTGGAAAAATCTATATTTATTGCTAACTGGAAGCAAGGAACTCACAGAACATTTAGTGTGATCCAATGTATGTGTCATTTAAAAAACAGAAGGTTAACAAGAAATTATACATTTAGGGTGTGTGTTTGACTGGGTGGAGATACACTAAAGTAAGTCCGGGAGAATCCCCATCCCAGAGGTAATAGCGGTAGCCTCTCGGGTCAGAGCCTTTGACTTTTAACCGCATATACTTCTATATTGCTTTCTTTTTTTTTGCATCAAGCATGTATACTTTTTGTCATTTTTTAAAATAGTTATTTTTTAAACGAAGTAGCCTGAGCTCAGATTCAGTATTAAGAATGGAGTCCATTTGCCTTAGTTCAAATCACAGCTCTAGTATTTGTTAATTTTGTAAACTGGAATAAACTTTATCCTTTCTGAGCCTCACTTTCCCCGTCTATAAAATGGAGATGATAATGGGGCTTCATGAACCATGGTGAAGATTAAAAAGAAATCATTCATGTAAAGTGGTTAGCACCTCGCCTGGAGGATGTCAGTTTTCAGTAAAAGTAAATTCGCTGCTGTTGCTTCTGTTTTGTTGTTGTTATTTATCTGAGGCAAGACTGAAGCTTCATTTCACATGCATCTTTGGAAAAGAGGATGGTTTTGATGACCTCAGCCTCCCACTCAGGTTTCCGTGTTCGGATCATCCTGATGTCCTTGTTGAGTAAGGTGCCCCCATCCCAGAGAGTTTAAGAACGTGGCGGTGTCAGGCCAGGGGGCACTGTGGCTTCCACAGATTATCCTGTCTTCACTCTCATCTTGACCTGCTTCTCTCCGTTGAACTGAGATTTAATCAGACCAGACCTGCTTTTAGGAATCTCTGCAGTTATCAGTGTCTTGACATGTGTGGATACATACGCTGCCCGATTGTGTATGTCTGCGTTTCCTTTCCCTTATTTGTCTTTGCTGATCAGACAGCAAAGAGGAATCTGACATTTGATGATGTCTGATTCAAAAATGGTCTGACAGTCAAACTTATATCTAGTAAAACTCCCACATAAATCTCAGCAGATCTGAAACTTAACTGCCTTTTTCTTTAAATTAGTTTTCCATCTACCAAGAAAAGAGTTGCTATGTGTTGTGTGCTCAGTGGTGAGTGAAGAATTACCTTGCCTCTCTCTCATTACAGCTGTCCCCAATCTCTCCATGCTGGAAACAGTGGATTCTGTGAAGCTGGCAGACAAAGTGAACAGTTCGTGGCAGAAAAAAGGCTCTCCTGAAAGGCTAAAGATTATGGTTCAGATTAACACCAGTGGAGAGGAGAGTAAGTGACGAGACCTGGACTGGAGGTTTTTCTTCCCTTTGGATGGCTGAGGTTTAGGAAGAAGGGCAGGCATGGGTGTGTGACAGCGAAGGTTATAGAAGGCCATCCCAGGCCTTTGAGCATGCTGTTGCGTGTAGGATCTAGATGGCGTGACATCAAGCTGGTCCACATGTTATTCTTTAATGCGTCATCATTTGTTTCTTCTTAATTTTTGAGGAGGCAGACAAGGGATCAAGAAGGGGATTGTGACTCAGATCTCCTGGAAATTCCCAGAAGTCACCATCACTCCTGAAAGAGATTGCAGAGTTACCTGTATAATACTTCTCGGGTCTTAAAAAAATTATTTGGAGATTTGAAAAATTATTGGGAGAGAATAGAAGAAAAATCACCGTGAGCGCCTATCAGGGAATATCTTTATGGGGCTTAGGTTAACAGTGTAACACAGTGAACAGAGCATGGGCTTTGAAATCAGACAGCTCTGGGGTTTGAGGCTCCACCATTTTCCAGCTGTGTAACCTTGGGTAAGTTACTTAACCTCTCTGGACCTCAGTTTCCTTGTCTGGCAATGATATCATCATAGTACCTACTTCAGAGGGTGTTGTGAGGATTGAATGTGGGAACGCAGGTAGAGCTATTGGCATAGAACCCTGCACATCTTCCCTGTTAGCCGTTTAAGTGTTTACAGATCAGTCATGTGCTTATGACCGTCAGAGCACCAGTATTCACCAAATCTTAGCATAAAGGAGCTCGGTCTAGGCCCTGGAGTCAGGCACCTGGTTCAGATCCCAGTTCCACAGTTCTAGTTGTGTGACCTTGGGAAAGGCACTTAGCCTCCCTGTGCCTCCGTTTCCGCATCTTTAGAATGGAGATAATAAGAGTACTTACTTCATAGAGTTACTGGGTTAAATAAAAAGCTCTTAGGACCTGGCACATGTGTCTGGCACATAGATGTTCTGTAAATTTTAACAATTATCATTATATACACTTACGCCTAGATTATAACTATATTACATTACCAATATAGGTAAATCTGAAATCGACTCCAGATCGAGTCTTCATTATTACCATTTCTTGATAATTAGCTATCCTTGCCCTAATTAAGGATTGAAGTGAATGTTCTTGACATCTCCATTTGATAAATGAGGGAAAGACCATATCAGTAATCTTTATAACTGCACAACAAACAATCACGTGCTGCAGATTCTCCCTCTAGTTGTTAATTAGCATTAAATTTTGCAAATATATAGTCAAAACTGTGTAATATATGCTTGATTTTTAAGTTTTTTACAATTCTAATTAATAAAACCATAGAAATACCAGATTTGGAAAAATAATGCTCAGGTTAATCTGGCATTTTGGCAATGTGAATCTTCTTAATGTCCCAAGAAAAGCAATGTTTTTTCTTTTCTCTCTACTCTAGCTGTTCTCAGCTGAGATATTAAGACAGTAAAGAGAATCCAGTTTATAGCCCTTTCCTTGAGAAATTCAGAACCTGCCCGGAAGGGGAGCAGCATAGAAAGTCTCATTGGGGCTTGAGGATAAGTTCTTGCAAGAAGTCATCTTGTCTGAGTCATCTCCACCATTATAAGGAGGCAGTGACAGTGGAGCCTTCCTCTGGCTGCTGAACACATTTTGGTACCAGTGTCCTCTCTTTCTGTTTTTGAAGGTAAACATGGCCTTCTGCCTTCGGAGACAGTAGCCACGGTGGAACACATAAAGGCCAAGTGCCCCAGCCTGGAGTTCGTGGGGCTGATGACCATAGGAAGCTTCGGGCATGATCTTAGTCAAGGACCAAATCCGGACTTCCAGGTACTGGGGGCCTGGGATGGGGGATTGTTCGTGCACTGAAGAAGCATCTCAGTGAAATGCTGTTGCAGGGCTGGCCTTGTAGTGAATGTCAGAGACATCCCAGACCATGCCTGTCAGGTGTTATAACCCTCCTCTGAGCTCTTCTCATAAGGAAAGGAAAGAACAGGTTCCCAAACCTTTCTCACCTCAATTTAAACCAGGCCAAAACAGTCTTTAGAGAAAATGAGCTCTTTCTTCCTCTCCAGTGACTGCTAGTTTTTTTGAGAGTAGGAACAGTTTGCTAAAAACCCCTTCAGTAAGTTCTGGCAATTTGACGGGCCTTGAAAGCATAAGGAGTAAATAATCTTTGTCAGAGATGTTCAGATTCAGCCACTTTCAGGCATCCTTAAAGCAGGCAGGAGTAAAACAGGTGTCCTCTTGTCTTCCTGTCAGGTGTTACTGTCCCTCCGGGAGGAGCTGTGTAAGAAGCTGAGCATCCCCACTGAGCAGGTTGAGCTGAGCATGGGCATGTCCCTGGACTTCCAGCATGCAGTGAGTGTCCTGGGTGCCCTCACCTGCCTCGAGGGGAGGATCCAAAAGGCCACAGCAAGAGTGTTTTAGAGAAACCTTGGAAATGCCTCATTGTAGCAACAGGGCACCCATAGCAGTGGTTCTCAACTGTTCTAATGTCCCCCAGCCCCCTTCTTTTTTGAAATAAAATGTATAGAAATTAGAGCCTGACACATAATATTGTAAAACTCAATATAATTCTCTAAATGGAATATACAGTAAAACAAGAAATTAAACAATATTTTTTAAAGGCACTTCACTATGTAGATGCTTGGGCATGGGTATATGACAGTAGGTCGTAATGAAGTAGTCTGAAGTTGAATCTTATGTGTAGGGTCACTATGACTGCAACAGCTATAAATAGATACTGACATAGCTGTGCTGTGTTGGCAACTCAAATACATGATTTTCTGGAACAGTAAATAACTTGATAAAGCTCCATAATCAAAGTATAAACTTCCCTCTGTATAGACAGTAGTTACATTTCTGGAAAATTGTATATATTAAAACAGCACAAAAATACTTTGTGCTTATAAGTAAAATGGAATTAGATCCTGTACTCAGACAATTATAAGGCGTTTTTTTCATGTACCTGCCCATGGAACTTTAGAAAAGTGTGTGGGCTGAAGACACCTCTTCCTTGTGCCCCTGTGTCCCACACACTGCGGGACTTCCAACATCCCTGGCCCCACCCAACTAAATGCCCATCATATTTCCCAATCACTGTGAAAGCCAAAGAAATCCTCACTTATTTCTTAAACACCCCCTTGGAGGTCATATTGTCCCCGAGGAGAACCACTGCCCCATTGGCCTCTTCAGCTGCATTATCGTTGTTCTTCATAGAAAACCCTTAAGGGCCAGAATGAGAGGAACAGCTTCAGCATTTGCTGTGTTTCATTATTTTAAACTCAGTCCTCGGTACTTTCTCTTCTTTCCCACAGATTGAAGTAGGATCTACGAATGTCCGAATAGGAAGCACCATTTTTGGAGAGCGAGATTACTCAAAGAAACCTGCCCTGGACAAGTCCTCAGCAGACCTGAAGGCCCCGGTGGAGGTGGCCCAGGCACACTGAGCCAGGGACCAACCAGCAGTGGCTGACAGCCAGGGGCCCTGTCCAGAAGGCTAACTATGCACTCACCTGGATTTTCATTTGAGATTCCCTGTGTCACAGCACAGCCATGCTGTCCTTGTGACCTGCAGAGAGAACACTAATGATTATACGTGTTGATGAAAACCATCTGTGTTTAGTGTCTGACATAGGAAGCTCCCTTCAAGCAGTGGCTTTGGATTGGATTTGAGAAATCCAGACATTTCTGCAGAACAGATGCCAAATCAATAGCCAGGAATTGCGCTCAGTGTTGAATCCTGCCCAGGAGCACCAACCAACCCGTGAGTGACTTTCCCAGGTTACAATTTGGTCACTGATGCCTATAATCACCAAAATCAGAGGGATTCGCAGTGTCATCCCCTTTAATAGAAAATTCCCTCTGGTTACCAGCTTCCTACAAACCCCACTGAGTAATCATCTTTGCTGCTTTGGAGCAAGGGCATTTCTGCCCCCAGTTTCCAGCCCACCCAGTAGATATTTGTGTCTGCCCTGGAGTGGCAGTACAGGTAACTTCAGGGAGTGGCTCAATTAATGCTTCAAAACCAAATTGTTGCTCATGAGAGTTTGTGTCATTGGTCACCCCATGGTATTGACCCTGAAAATTACAGGGGTCACAGAAATAGTGCTTGGGCCTTTCTCACATCTTGCACAAGAGACAGGGCTTTGAGCTTTGTCCTCTGGGCCCTGCAGTGATGAGAATTTACTAGTATGATTTCTCCTCCATTATAATCCTCTCTATGGTGATGTCTTATCAAAGACCACTGAATCTAGTGGCTCCCCAGAAATGAGAGATTCCTCCACAGCTGGCTCAGGCTCGCAGGTGCAGCAAGGCCTGGCTTAGAGTTCCTGCTCTAGGCACATTTATAGCCTCTGCTCCCCACTGTATTTATAAGCGAGAGTTCTGCAACTCTTCTTGATTGTTAATAAAGTAGCAAGATGTTCAAAAACCAGAAAGCACAATTCTCAGATAGTCATGACAGATGACTTCAGTCTTGGTGGTTTATTTTCTAGAGGGTTTTTCTCTTATTTATTCAAGCCTCAGTCTTTATTTTATGAAATAACTTTCAGAACGTGATGCTGCTGCCGAATGTAATTTTGTAAAACTTAAACCTTTATGATTCCTGTCCTCTTTCGATCAAAACTATAGTGTGATGTTTCAGAGTCTATTCAATAAAAATGTGAGTTTGAAGTATACCATCTGTGCCAATTACAAAGCAATTAAAAGATTTATTTTTCTGATCTGGTGTAGTGAGTGAGTACAACAGGAGGGGGCACTGGAAGCAACAGGAAGCAGCTGTGCCTGGCACTGGCCTTGTACCAGTCGGCTTTGGAGAGGGGCTTCCCTTGGGTTACAGATGCAGCTAAAGCCACACGGTGGATGAAAGAGGGATTCTGAACTTCTAAGGGCAGGAAAATTGTGCTTCTGCATTTCAGGAATTACAAAGTTTACCTCTTGCTGCAAGAAACTTTGAAATTGCCTCTAGATGGCGACGTTGGCCAACCTGAGGGGCAAGCACTAGGGCACCGGTCAGCAGATTACCCAGAAGGGACTCACCCTTGGTCACGTTCCTTCTTTATAGGGCAGAAACCAGCCAGAGGGGACATAATGTTCCCAAGCAATAATGGCTGACGCTTGCAGAGCCACTAGATTCTTTCAGAGACTTCGTTTCTTTGCTAACTCGACTGAGGGTCCCCAGGGTGGCTGTGGACCCCTTTGGGAGAAGTGAAATGGTCTGAGCAATAACGAGCTCTGTGGCTTATTCCTAGAGATGGAGGACAACAAAGGAGGAGGCAAGCCAGGGGAGGTCAGATCAAACCCAGCAAAGGAAAGGAAACCAAAGTATGTCCACTGTACCCACAGCAGGCCGGGACCTCTTGCAGAGAGAAAATTGAGCAAAGCTGTGACGTTGTCTTTTGTTATACATGACAGGCAGCAGGTCTGAACACTCCCAGATTTTCCTCAAAGTGGTGACAGCACACTTCCTGAGTGACAGCAGCATGCTATCCTGGGTCAGACCCGCCCATGCGGCCTAGCAGTCTCTGCTGTCAATGGCCTGGGCCCTTGTCTGCCTGGTGCCGGAAGGTTTGCATGCTCAGAGGCTCCCAATGATCCAGCACGGCTTTGTCCTTGGGAAGTTCCTCACAGCTTCTGACTACTGCATCTCTTAGCAAAGCAACCTCATAATACTCAAATTGTACTCCCCTGCTCCCTTTGTTGGACATTCATGGCACAAAGCACTATCCCCCGTATTCCTCATTTTACCCCGGCAGCAGTTGGTACAGCAAGTTCGGCTCTTTGGCGGTATCTCTGTGGACAGGGCACTGAGAGCCAGGGAAAGGCTCGTGCGCTCCTTGTCTGAGGTCTGAGTGGGATGGTGGCAGGACAAGAAACAAACTCAACACTCTTGATCTCTTGATTCCTGGTCCAGAGCTTGTCACCACACCACACTGGTGTCTTCTCTTGTCTCCAGCTTTAATAATTGGTAAGCGGCATATTCTTAGGTTTATAGGCTTAATTTAAGAGAACCTTATTATCAAAAAAGTAATGTATGTTTTTAGTCTGTTGTAATTGTTGAGAACTGATACATCTTAATGCAGAGCAAACTTTGAAACCACAAGCCGTGAGGATGAGAAGGAAAGAGAGAATTAAACCCAGCCTGAGTGGAATTAGCCTTCCCCGTCTGTCATTCCGTTTCCCTAACACACACATTCCTCCCCTAGATTCAGATTATCCTGCACACAGGCTGCAAGGCTCAGAGTGTGCCGAACTGCACCCTTCTCTTAGAGCTAGACTGGCAGTGAATTCTGTTCCCCAAGGCCAGACGAGGAGGAATGAGGTCAAATGGGACATTCCTAAAATCCAAGACATCTTTGTCCTTCTGAAAAGAAGTGGCCCCATGCTTTCCACCGAAGCTCTAAAGGAGGAAGGACTCGCCCACCAGTTCCTGAAGGGCTGCGATAAGGGTGCATGTCATCGGCGGTGCAATTGGAAATGATTTGCTCTGGGAACTGTGACTGTCTTTACCATGAAATCTGTTAAATCTATTACATCAGCCTCATGACTAAGGGCAAAAGAATCCAAACCATCCACCCAGATGTCTTACTAATCTGCCCTCTCCCCTCAAGAAGCACATAGGTATAGAAAAGGGCTTTTTTTCCACCCACTTTGCATCAAGGGGCACATACTATGACTGTGTGGTTGGGTATCTCTTTCCAAGATAGAGGGCCCTTAAATTTAAGGTCCTCTCCTAGAAGCTCCTCAAAGTCCCAAGGGACCTCAGAGATAACACTTCTTTTCCTATAAAGTCCAGCACAGATAAGCTAAAATGGCGTGTAGTGGGGACAGAGGGAAGGACTTTTGGCATCCTTCTCGTATTTAAAATAAATTTTATAAGCCCCAACTCCCAAGCTTTGAAATCACAAAGGAGCAGAAGCCACCCTTCGAGTGCCGGTGTGTCTTTATTCCCACTGGCTGGCTGGCTGCGCCCGCGACAGTGCCTACCCACACCGGGCTCTGGCCGAGCCGTGCCGCTCTCCAGCTTCAGCGCTAAGCTCGACCCAGCTGCCAATCGCCAAAATAAAATCAATGTGTGACCTTATTCACCAGCTGTACTGAAGAAACTAGCACAAACTAGGGCCAACTTTGAAGCCAAAAAGGGAAGATGAGAAGTTGGGAGAGAGAGAAAGAGGGGGAAAAAAACTTGGCTGGACATGAAAGGTGTCTTGTCTGTCTGTTCCCCATTAGACGCAATTCTCTTGCAATCTGCAGCCTCGACATAATTCTCTTGACCAGAAACTCTCTGGAGAGATAGTGTCAGAAGGAAAAACAAATAGAATAGCATCTCTGACAGCAGAGTCACTTAAAAACCTATTTGGGGGCTGGGGGGATGTCACCACTCCTCCACAGCAGGCCACATGTGAAGACACGCTTACCCTGGGACGGGACAAAGCCAGGAAGGGGAGCCCAGGAGAGGGCTGGTGTGCAAGGCGAGGTCATCCCCAGGCAGCAAAACCCCTAGTCCTCTGCCCTACCAGCCCTCTGATACGTCAAGAGCCACCTTCTCTGGCTTTCTCAACGGTGCATTCAATACAAAAACCCACGGTGCTAGGCTTTTTACAGCCCTGAGGCGCATTGAGAGGAATTCAGAAGGACTGCCTTAGAAAAAAAGTGGTCCCAATTTGTCCTAACTCCACTTTCCCGTTTCTGACGGCCACCAGCAACCAAAGCCTGAGACCCCAGCTACCCCATAAACTGGCAGCCAGATCCCCAGACAGCAAAGGCGCATTCTCCCCAACCCCCTTTGACCTGACTTTGAGCTAAACCATCTAGTGTTGGAAAAGCCAGGCCCCACGCGGGCCTGCAGGAGCCCGGGGTAAGGATTTGGGAGTGGGGGTGCAGGGCGGGAGAGGACACAGTTCTGTGCTCAAGTTTCTGAGGCAGGCATCCTGTTATAGGAGAGAACTTTTTTTAAAAAGGAAGAAAAACTAATCAGAAGAAAGAAGCAAGAGCTTTTCCCGGCCTTTCGGACTTGTTTATTACTAGGATATCTGATTTCAGCAGAGGAAGCCGGCACTGAAGCAAGGTTTTTATTGGCCATGAGCAAGAGGAATTCAGGGTTTGCCTTTGATTTGGCTGCCCCAGAGCATGAGGCGCTGAAGAGCGCTCGCTGCTTCGATGGAGCAGCTCGGTACTTTGGGGCCCCCAGAGCTCCCTGTTTCTACAGCATTGACTAAAACTCCCTTTGGAGGATGAGGGTGGAGCAAGGGGCCCAGAGTGGAGGATGGCCTCACCAACATTTCAGAGAGGAGAGCAAAATTGGGGACAAAAGTTAAAAAGTTTTGAAATTGGCTGCAGGGGAGCACCAATGAGGCTGTGCTCACTGCCCCCCTTCCCCGAGCGGGGACCTGGAGGAGGGAAGGCCTGGTCTGGATGGAAACATAGTGTCTCTAGCTGACAGAGCTAGGCAGGCTGCAGCCGGAGGGCCGGGCCTGATGGTTTCAATGTGTGGGGAAGATAGAGCCAGAGATCTGCAGAGGCCGCCTCGCCAGCAGCCCTCCTCAGCAGGGGCCCGGCCGGCCCCTGCAGAGGGGGATTACCAGCTGGGCTGCAGGCTTGGGGAGCTGCTGCTGATCCCCTAGTACTCCCCACAGACAGCTTGAGGCATAGACGGCCGCTGCGTTGGGGTCTGGAGCCCCAGCCAGCCTGATCACTCTAGTCCAGCGTGGGCTTCCTGCCTGCCTCTGGCTGCCAAAGGGGGACATCTCCTCCACTGGAGAAAGAGGGGACTGTCCTTCTCTCTGGGGACCTCACAGGGAGCCCAGCCATCTCCCTCTCTCCCTTTTTTCCCCTTTGTATCCTATTTCTCTCTCCTTTTCCTTCTGATCCCCCATCACCCTTCCCCCCCAAACCACTGGTGACAGGAAGGACCCTGCAGCAGCCCCTGGTTGGGACCATCTGGCAGGAAGATGGCTCTTGTCCTGTTCCCTCTGTGACCAGAAGGCTGTAGATCTGTGTGAGGGCCACCCTCCTCCTCTCTGCAGCGGGTCTTCACAGGCGGCTCCGGGGGTGCCTCTGTGACTGCTCCGGGGCCCCTCTCCCAGACTGAGCGTGAGCCTCGGCTGAGGCGCTGGCGGTCCCTGGCGTGGCCCTGCTCACCTGCGAGGCCCAGGCCCACTTTGGCAGCCACCAGGCCGTCTGGTGCCCTGAGCTGAGGCCCAGAGCCCGGGCAGGGGGTGGGTAGTGGGGGAACAGGGCTCTCACTGTGTCCACTTCAAGGAACCCAGTCATCAAAAGGACTTTATGCAGTAAGTTTGGGAACAGACTCACAGGGAGAGGAGCTGCAGGAGTGTGAGGAGACGGCCCACACTGGGGGTGGGGAGCTGCGTGTACACACACACACACACACACAGGCTTCTCCAAGACCCTGGCACCAGTCTGTCTGGGTGTGAATCCTGAATCTGTTCCTTACCAGCCAAATTGCCTTGGGCCCAAGATTTCACCCCCTTGGTGCCTCAGTTTCCTCATCTGTAAATAGGGGGGTGATATTAAGAGTAACTGCTTCGTGTGACGTTTAAACATGATAAAGCTCGTAAAGCGCTGTCCACAGAAGCTGGCACAAAGTAAGAGCTTAGCAAACGTGAGCGACTAGGCACTGGAGCTGCGAGCTGGGCTTCCCCGCCTGGGTCTCCGTGGAAAATGGGGTGGGGGGCGGTGCTCCAATGGACATAGCAGATAAGGGCTGTTAGGAACTGCCGCCTTCCTTCCTAAATGAACCATGATCCTCGAAGGCTGAGGAGGAAGGGGGCCCTCTGAGAGGCCACAAAAGCTCCGAGCACCCATGATGAGCTCCCACGAGGGTCTTTCACTGGGTGGGGCTGACATCATGAGGCTGGCTCCTGGGAGGGGAAAGGCCCAGCGTCCCCTTACAAGCTGCCCGAAGGTGGACACCCAAGCCTTCCCTTCCTGTCCCCACAGCTTTAAACTAAAGACCTAGCTAGAGACTGGGGCATAAAAACAGCAAAATCAGCCCAGAGTGAAACCAAAACTAGATACTCTGGCTCAAACACCCTGGGCGTCGAGACTCTGGCGACACACCCAAGCTCCCTGAGCGCAGTCCCCAGGATGGGAGGCCCAGAAAGTGGGCTCCTCTTACCACATTTCTCCCAACCTCCCCCTCCACCATCACGGGGCTCCCAGGGCCCCAAGGCAGCCTGACAGGTCTTAGGTAATAGAGCCCAACCTCCTGCACAGAAGTCTGACCTTGACCTTCCAGAGAGAGAGGAGGATGCACAAAGAGGGTAGGAGAAGAAAGGAGGAAAAAAAGCACAGAGAGAGGGAAAGAAGCAGAGACAAATGACAAGAGAGACAAACACCGTGGGCCAGCACCAGAAGCCACCATGGGCCAGCGAGGCATCAAGAGGACAGCGGCTGCAGGGAATTGGGGTTCTCCGCAAAGACGGGCTTTCCCAGCAAATTAACCGTCCAAACTGCCAGACGGCTGATCAGCCTCAGCTGTGTGCTAATGAGGGCGTTTCCGAGGCTCCAACTGAGTGGAGGGGCTTCCTACACGCCAAGCCGGGGCAAGGGGACAGTGACCCAGAGAATCGGGCCTGGCAATCGCGGGGAGCCCAGCTCTGAAAGGCCCCCTGCCCCGGGGGTGGTGGGGCGCCCCTGCAGGGTTTGCAGCCCACCGTCACAGGGCAGCTCTCCCAGGAACCGCACCCACGAAGCACGGAGAACTAAGGGCAAGACTGGGTGAAGGCCGCCTCTGCGGAGCAGGATCGGAGAGGACCAGGGCTTTTCGTTATTCGCGCTTCCATGCGCTCTCGTTTTAACCATATGGGTGTATTACTTTGATAAAATCCATTTGTAAATTGCGGTGAGGCCTGGAGGCGGTACCTCCAGACGAGCGTCTGAGGTGTCTCCCCCCTCTACCCCTGGCCTGGCGCTCCGGGGTGTGCCTTGCGAAGGGTCAGCCAACTCCTCACTCACGCCAGCCCCCACATGGCCCCGTGCCCGGGGTCACCCCCAAACACTCCAGGCATGTCTGGGGCATCTTCTGTCTCTCCTCCCGCCCGCCATCACACCTGCCCCTTCTCCACCAAACGGCTTCGTTTCCTCTCCTGTTTTCTTCGGTGCTGCTTCAGGCGTCCCTGGGGTGTGAGGGGCGCAGATGTGTGAGCGTTGGCCCTGGGCTGGGCAGACCAGAGATTCACACCTGCCCACACTCACCCACGGCAGGGCAAGGTCGCAGGTGGAGAGCCGGGCTCCCACCCAGCTGCTCCACCAAGTCACCATGTTACAGCACAGAAAGGAGCCGGGCCAAATGAACCCTCCCCAAGCCCAACACACGCACGCATGCACACACACACACACACCCGTTACTTAACATGCGTTCCAAGGTCCTCATCTGTAAGAACGAATAACAGCCACGTGCGGGGCCTTGGTGAGGATTAAGTGAAACACAGCACACACTGCGTGCCTGAGTGCCTCGTAAGTGTTACTCTTGTCCTCCTCCTCTATATTTTCTTTTCTGCAACCTTGAAGCTGCACGTCCACGCACCTGCATAAAATGCTGGCCTCATGCCACCTTCTCTCCCCTCCACCCATCCCACCCCCACCCTCGCACACTCACACACACCACACCCTTGCACACTCACACACACTCTTCTTTGAGCCAGAGTTGCGTCTCCTCCTCCTGGGACCGGAATAGCCTGACCCCAGTGAGGCTCAGAGAGAGGGGCACCGGCCTCCTCCTCAGCTGCCTCTGGGGAGAAAAGGCTATGGATGGAGCAGCCCCTCAGGGGGGTCTAGAACAGGTCAGAGACCCCAAGGAGTCCCGAAACCAGCTGGGAAGCTAGGCCCTGATGGGCATGGCCACCTTAGCCCACCAGAAAGGCCCTCCTTCTGTGACCTGATGAGGCTCTGGATCCTGAGGCCTCCTGAGTCCTGATCCATCTAAGACGCCGGGCAAGAGAGACGCACTGTCCCCTGAGCTCTGAGGAGCCCAGGAGCTCGCAGAGGTGCCCCAGGGGCTGCCAGGGAGAGGAAGGAGGGAGGGGAGAGCCCTCCCCCCACTTTCCCCCTCCCCCCTTTACTCCAACAACATGGTTTCTCCTAGGTCTAAGGCACCCAGCTCTTTCCTGCCCAGGGATAGGAGAAGCTTCTGGCCTCCCCTTAGCCTGGCTGACACCTGTTTATCCTTCAGGTCCACTTGGCCATCACTTCCTCAGAGAGGCCTTCCTGGTCCCAGTGGAAACTAAAGGCCCCCTGCTCCCATTATTGTCTCTAATGACCCCCTTCCCTCCACATCACTGAGCACAGTTGGTAATTATAGAATCATTTCTGTCCTTATTTGTTCAGTAACTGCCTCTCTCACTCCACAAGGGCAGCAACCATGGCTTTTGTTTACCACTGTATCCCCAGCATCGGGCACAGTGATGGGCCAAATTCTTGATTTCCTCCCCAAATCTTATCCTTCCTGAGTCTTCTCCAGCTTAGAAAATGGCAATTCCATCCTTCTCACAGCTTAAGCCAAAAACCTATGGTTTGTTCTTGACAGATTTTTCTCACACCCCACTTTCAGTGTATCGGGGATCCTGGCTGACTACTTTCCACCCACATCCAGGGTCCAGCTGCTCTCGGCCTCCTTCACCACCTCCTTTGTCCAAGATGCCACAGCGACCTCTCCACTGGACTCCCGTGCTGACCTCGGTGGCCTCCTGCTCCCTGTCCTTGACCCACTATAGGCATCCTCCACATAGGAGGCAGCAAGGAGATTGAAAAGTCTAATTCAGATCAGATTATTTCTCTTTCCAAATCCTCTAGGCTTCTCTTCTCATTTAGAATAAAATTCACAGTCCTCCTGTAGTCTTTAATACCCTCCATGATCTGGACATGAGGTCAAAAGGTGCTGTGACCACAGGTCTGATTCCTCTCCCTTTGGCTCACTGTGCTCCAACCACACTGTTCCCTGAGTCTTCCTTGATTGAACACAGCAACGCTCTCCCACTTGCTGTTCCTTCTGCATGGAATGCTCTAACCCCCTCTGCTCCCTCATTCCTTCCGAACTCTGCTCAAAGTTCACCTTGTTGGTGAGGTCTTGCCCTCATTCTTTATTCCCTTACTCTGCGTAATTTTGTTTCATTGATCTCATCCCCACCTACTGGATTACACATGTTTATTTGTTTATTTACATAGTATCTGGCTCCCCCTGCTATAATGTTAGCTCCATGAAACCACAGACTTCCTTTTGGTTTATTGTTATGTCTTCAGTGTCCAAGACAGTACCTGCTGCAAAGTAGATGCTTAATAAACATTGTTTAAATAAATGACCAAGACCTCAGTAACCCTTTGTACAACAAGCTAAATAAACATCTCTTCTATTTGTTGGGCACTAAAACAGACTGGGAATCATAGAAATAAAGAAAAGAATTCCCTCTTCTGGGAACTTACATTCGAGTGGAAGAGTCAAATTTGTAAACAGTGAACTATAACAGGACAAAACTAAGTAGGTCCCAGTAAGAAAAACAGCAGCAAGTCCCACTGACATTTACTGAGCCCTTGTATGTGCCAGGGTGGAGTGATCTCCAACACCAATCAGTTTTTCAATCCTCCACCACCTACTGGGTGTCCTACTGTTTAATTCAATCCCGACACTGACTGCTCAGAGGCAGTGCAGACCCCACAGGTTAAGGGCTCCACTTCACATGCCAGTTGCAAGCCCCGGGCCAGCTGTACTTCCTACTGACTGGACATAAACCAGAGATCTCCACGACCCCTTCCTCAGGTTCAACAATTTGCTAACACGGCTCACGGAACTCAGAAAAACACCTAACTTACATTTGCTGGTTCATTATGAAAGCTATAACTCAGCAACAATCAGATGAAGGAGACGCATAGGTGGGGGAGGGGGAGACAGGGCATGGAGCTTCCATGTCCATTCTGGATGCGCCACCCTCCCAGCGCCTTGATGTATTCACCAACCCAGAAGCTCTGAATCTCACTGTTTAAGAATTTTTACAAAGCTCAATCTCCAGCCCCACTCCTTTTCCCAGAGGTCAGTGGGTGGGGCTGAAAGTGTCAACCCTCTGATCTCTTGGTCTTTCTGGTGACCAGCCCCATCCTGAGGTTATCTAAGAGTACCACCCTCAGAAACCTCCTTAGCATAAACTCAGGTGTGCTCAAAGAGGCTCCTTATGAATAACAGAAGATACTCCTGTCACTCAGGGAATTCCAAGAGTTTTAGGAGCTCTGGGTCAGGAACCAAGGACAAAGACCAAATGTATTTTTGTATATGCAGTCACACTTTGCATAACACGTTGGTCAACAATGGACCGCATATACGATGGTGGTCCCATAAGATTAGTACCGTAGAGCCTAGGTGTGCAGTAGCTTATACCATCTGTGTAAATACACTCTATGATGTTTGCACAACGATGAAATTCAACTGACGCATTTCTCAGAACGTATCCCTGTTGATAAGCGACACATGACTGCATACCACGAAGGCATTATTTACATATAACTGACATCATCATCACAATCCTCTAAAGTAAAAATTATTTTTTATCCCCCATTTCACAGATGAGAAAACTGAGGTCCAGGTAAATTAAATGACTTGCCCAAAGACACGGATCAGTAAAATGGAGAGGCAGTATTCGAATCCGGCTTCAGAGTCCCTGCTCTTAGCCACTGCACTCAGAGTGCAGGAGGTATTTCATCACCTGGGAGAATGTGAGTAGATTTCACTAAAAGGGTAAGTCAGATTTTAATAGAGACAGAGCTTAGGACCCTTTCCTATGGGAGCGTCTAAATTATACATAGGTGCCTTTATGTGTTGGAATCTGATCACCAAAGGGAAGCCCTTGCAGGCCCAAATGGTTACCTGGGTAGCTTCCCACAGTTCTTATTCATTCCTTCTGGTTGAGGCAGGAGCATTTCTCTGCCAGGAACTCTTAGTGTGAATGTCCCAACAGGACAGGCAGCTTAGTCCAGTCCCTACAGGGAGGTACAGGACAGGGAAGAGAAGGACGGGGAAGAGAAGGACAGAGAGCTCAGAGAACTGCCCAGTAGAGCCATCCTGGGAGGCAGGTGGGAGAAGGGGCGGGGGGGGGGGGGGGGGGGGGTCACAGGCTCTGTGCCTCCACTGTCTTTCCAAGCTAATGGAGCCATGGAGAAATGTCACATTTGCATTATCGATCCAATTATGGGCCATTATCTCATCCACTGTTGTCCTGAGTCTGTGTTAGGATCCTGCCTTTTAAAGGCAACAAGGCACAGAGGGAGCTAGAAAACCTAAGAATTAAAAGGTGAACATCCTGGGTGGCACTTTCGGACAGCTGGGAGAAGAGAGCAGGGCCTGGAGCTGGCAAGTGCTAGCTACCACCGTCCAGGTTCCATGCATGCTTATCGTCTTCCAATATCTCTATTCACCCTTACTTTCTTCTAGCCGAGTCGAAGCTCCTTTGGAAAGTGTCTGCCTTCCTCGAGACTGTTAGAAGAATAAGGGGAGGTGGGTCTGTTTCCTACCAGCTGGGATTTAGGAGCAGACATCTTTAAAGGTTCAGCTCAGAGAGGGCAGGGAATAAAATAAGAAAACCTCGAGGGGAAGTGAAACTCTCAGGGGAATTCTTGAGAGCCCTTCTCCCCCGAATAGAAATTCTAGAACATGGAGGTTAAGAATGTGGGCTCCACATCCAGAGTGCCTGGCTCAGATCTATTACTCACTAGCTGTGTAGCCTTGGGCAAGTGACTATTAAGGTATCTCTTCACTTCTCAATTCCCTTTCTGCTAAGACAGTCATCCTC